>NC_059198.1:14145261-14862761 GCF_020615455.1 Coregonus clupeaformis
TCTGGATCATCCAAATGCACTCTAGCAAAACTGCAGACGGGCCTGGACATGTACTGGCTTAAGCAGGGGGACACGTCTGGCACTGCAGGATTTGAGTCCCTGGCGGCGTAGTGTGTTACTGATGGTAGGCTTTGTTACTTTGTTCCCAGCTCTCTGCAGGTCATTCACTAGGTCCCCCCGTGTGGTTCTGGGATTTTTGCTCACCGTTCTTGTGATCATTTTGACCCCACGGGGTGAGATCTTGCGTGGAGCCCCAGATCGAGGGAGATTATCAGTGGTCTTGTATGTCTTCCATTTCCTAATAATTGCTCCCACAGTTGATTTCTTCAAACCAAGCTGCTTACCTATTGCAGATTCAGTCTTCCCAGCCTGGTGCAGGTCTACAATTTTGTTTCTGGTGTCCTTTGACAGCTCTTTGGTCTTGGCCATAGTGGAGTTTGGAGTGTGACTGTTTGAGGTTGTGGACAGGTGTCTTTTATACTGATAACAAGTTCAAACAGGTGCCATTAATACATGTAACGAGTGGAGGACAGAGGAGCCTCTTAAAGAAGAAGTTACAGGTCTGTGAGAGCCAGAAATCTTGCTTGTTTGTAGGTGACCAAATACTTATGTGATTTTCTGGAGAAGAAAATTCTCAATTTGTCTGTCATAGTTGACGTGTACCTATGATGAAAATTACAGGCCTCTCATCTTTTTAAGTGGGAGAACTTGCACAATTGGTGGCTGACTAAATACTTTTTTCCCCCACTGTACACTACCGGTCATAAGTTTTAGAACACCTACTCATTCAAGGGGTTTTCTTTATTTTTACTATTTTCTACATTATAGAATAATAGTGAAGACATAAACTATGAAATAACACATATAGAATCATGTAGTAACCAAAAAATATTTTATATTTGAGATTCTTCAAATAGCCACCCTTTGCCTTGATGACACCTTTGCACACTTTTGGCATTCTCTCAACCAGCTTCACCTGGAATGCTTTTCCAACGGTCTTGAAGGAGTTCCCACATATGCTGAGCACTTGTTGGTTGCTTTTCCTTCACTCTGCGGTCCGACTCATCCCAAACCATCTCAATTTGGTTGAGGTAAGGTGATTGTGGAGGCCAGGTCATCTAATGCAGCACTCCATCACTCTCCTTCTTGGTCAAATAGCCCTTACACAGCCTGGAGGTGTGTTGGGTCATTGTCCTGTTGAAAAACTAGATGGGATGGCGTATCGCTGCAGAATACTGTGGTAGCCATGCTGGTTAAGTGTGCCTTGAATTTTAAATAAATCACTGACAGCGTCACCAGCAAAGCACCACCACACCATCACACTTCCTCCATACTTCACGGTGGGAACCACACATGCGGAGATCATCCGTTCACATACTCTGCATCTCACAAAGACACGGTGGTTGGAACCAAAAATCTACAATTTGGACTCCAGACCGTGTTTCTTGGCCCAAGCAAGTCTCTTCTGATTGGTGTCCTTTAGTAGTGGTTTCTTTGCAGCAATTCAACCATGAAGGCCTGATTCACACAGAACAGTTGATGTTGAGATGTCTGTTACTTGAACTCTGTGAAGCATTTATTTTGGCTGCCATTTCAGAGGCTGGTAAACTCTAATGAACTTATCCTCTGCAGGAGAAGTAACTCTGGGTCTTCCATTCCTGTGGTGGTCCTCATGAGAGCCAGTTTCATCATAGCGTTTGATGGTTTTTGCGACTGCACTTGAAGAAACGTTAAAAGTTCTTGACATTTTCCGTAATGACTGACCTTTATGTCTTAAAGTAATGATGGACTGTCATTTCTCTTTGCTTATTTGAGCTGTTCTTGCCATAATATGGACTTGGTCTTTTACCAAATAGGGCTATCTTCTGTATACCACCCCTACCTTGTCACAACACAACTGACTGGCTCAAACGCATTAAGAAGGAAAGAAATTCCACAAATTAACAAAGCACACCTGTTAATTGAAATGCATTCCAGGTGACTACCTCATGAAGCTGGTTGAGAGAATGCCAAGAGTGTGCAAAGCTGTCATCAAGGCAAAGGGTGGCTATTTGAAGAATCTCAAATATAAAAAATTGTTTTATTTGTTTAACACTTTTTTGGTTACTACATGATTCCTTGTGTTATTTCATAGTTTGGATGTCTTCACTATTATTCTACAATGTAGAAAATAGTAAAAATAAAGAAAAACCCTTGAATGAGTAGGTGTTCTAAAACTTTTGACCGGTAGATCTGACATAGCACAATATACTTGACATGTTTATGGCTATCACTGTGTTATGTACAGACTGATGGTATGTAGCTCCATTTGAGCCTTACCGTTGCTCTCCTCCTTGCCACACCAGGTCAGTCCATTCATGACGAAGCCGACTAGTGTGTCCTCAAGGGTCAGGAAGCAATCTGTCTTCTCTGTGAAGTCATGCACTATTTTCTTGGTTTTGCTCCAGAACAACATCTGGTGGTGCAATGAAATGTAAAAAAAGTTAAAAATGTTTTACTTGCAGCTGTCAATGAAACAAAACATATGAATATATTTGAGTGGTGTGTGTGTGCATGTGTGAGCGAGCGTGTGTGAGTATCTCACCCTGTTACAGACAGGATCCTGGATCACAGTATGGATAAGGAGGTCATAGGCCTCCATCGGTACATTACATGGGTCCTTCCCCACGAATGCTTGCTCAAATGCACTCCATATCTTTTGACAGTCATTTGCACTGGAACAATCACAGGAATTATCAAGAATAGTATTACAGCATTATCTAGAAATAAAAATATGGCCAATCATTGATTGAGGAAGGAATAGCTCCCTGTGAAACGGTTATTGAATAGGAGAAAACTAAACTGTTTTAACTGTTCGCTCATTGTGTTAAGCTGTCTTGATGTGTATTATAGGAAGAGGGGTAACCGTGAGAGAGTATCAGAGCAGACCTTAAACAAGCTAGCCACCCTGTTGTTACAAGGGTAAATGCACAACCACCTGTGCCATTAAGCAATGCAGGTTCACATACAGACAGGGAGGCTACATCATGAATACACTTGAGTCTACATTTAATTATATTCAACTATGGCAATGGAAATTGAATAAACTGCTGCAAAATTAGTTAACCTGAAGTTTGAGTTACTTTTAACAATATGCTAAAAATATAAATAAATATGCAAAATAAATCAAATAAAAGTGTCTCACCTTGAAGATTTGTTGTTCTGTATAAATGCTTCACATTTGTCAATAATAGTTTTTTTTAGGCTTTCACTCGATGGGCTGGACAGTCTGTGACTGAGCGCTACTCCCAGAGAAATAGCGAGGATAACGACCAGTGAAAATACTGCACATAGACCCATGATTAGGCAGAGGCGAGTCCTTCGCTTTTTCCTTGGAAAACGGTGCGATTCTTCATGCTCCATGGTTACTCCTCGTTAAGTCAACTGTGAAATCGGCGTTCAAAAGGGGTTTGTTTTTGTTTATGTTGTGCCAGTGGCATAGCCTACTGCCTTCAACACCGTCGTGCTCGGAGTTCTATTTTAGGAGTCGGTATTTGGGACAGTATGCTACCACGCGAATACCTCTACTGCGACGCACTGCCTCAATGGCCAAATGACCCTACTTTACGTTTGGCGCTGGTCACGTGATCTATTGCCTGTCTATGCATAGTTTATCTATAGTAACTGTACTGTAGGCTATGTTCGCCATAGTATTATTAGGAAGGCTAGTATAATTAATTCAGCATAGTAATTGTGGTGTATTGAGACATGTATTATGTGTTAATGAGTTTAGATTTTAAATGGTTGCAAATAGCCAATGGGATTTGTATGCAGGAGTTGAGTTATTTGAATAAACAAACGACAATGGGGTTTCCGTTCTTGCATTGAAGTGATTGAATTACGAGATGCAAGGGCGGGAAAAAGTTCAATGATGTATAGGAGAGTTGGGCTGAAGACACTGTAGAGAGTAGTTGATTGGAATGTGTTAAGGAGAACATGAAATAAATCAGTTCTGGTTATTACAATGAGGGAAAAAAGTATTTGATCCCCTGCTGATTTTGTACGTTTGCCCACTGACAAAGAAATTATCAGTTTATAATTTTAATGGTAGGTTTATTTGAACAGTGAGAGACAGAATAACAACAACAAAAATCCAGAAAAACGCATGTCAAAAATGTTATAAATTGATTTGCATTTTAATGAGGGAAATGTCTCTCACTGTTCAAATAAACCTACCATTAAAATTATAGACTGATCATGTCTTTGTCAGTGGGCAAACGTACAAAATCAGCAGGGGATCAAATACTTTTTTCCCTCACTGTACTTACAAGCCCTTAACCAACAATGCAGTTTTAAGAAAATAATGTTAAGTAAAAAATAGATAAGTAAAAAAATAAAATAAAAAAATAGCAGCAGTAAAATAAAATAACAGTAGGGAGGCTATATACAGGGGGTACCGGTTAGTCAAGGTAATTGAGGTAATATGTACATGTGGGTAGAGTTAAAGTGACTATGCATAGATAATAAACACAGTAGCAGCAGCGTAAAAGAGGGGGTGGGGGTTGGGTGGGGGGCAATGCAAATAGTCTGGGTAGTCATGATTAGCTGTTCAGGAGTCTTATGGCTTGGGGGTAGAAGCTGTTAAGAAGCCTTTTGGAGCTAGACTTGGTGCTCTGGTACCGCTTGCCGTGCGGTAGCAGAGAGAACAGTCTATGACACGGGTGGCTGGAGTCTTTGACAATTTTTAGGACCTTTCTCTGACACCGTCTGCTATAGGGGTCCTGGATGGCAGGAAGCTTGGGCCCAGTGATGTACTGGGCCGTACGCACTACCCTCTGTAGTACCTTGTGGTCGGAGGCCGAGCAGTTGCCATACCAGGCGGTGATGCAACCAGTCAGGATGCTCTCGATGGTGCAGCTGTAGAACTTTCTGAGGATCTGAGGACCCATGCCAAATCTTTTCAGTCTTTTGAGAGGGAATAGGCTTTGTCGTGCCCTCTTCACGACTGTCTTGGTGTGTTTGGACCATGATAGTTTGTTGGTGATGTGGACACCAAGGAACTTGAAGCTCTCAACCTGTTCCACTAGAGCCCCGTCGATGAGAATGGGGGCGTGCTCAGTCCTCTTTTTTTCCTGTAGTCCACAATCATCTCCTTTGTCTTGATCACGTTGAGGGAGAGGTTGTTATCCTGGCACCACACGGCCAGGTCTCTGACCTCCTCCCTATAGGCGGTCTCATTGTTGTCGGTGATCAGGCCTACCACTGTTGTGTCGTCGGAAAACTTAATGATGGTGTTGGAGTCGTGCCTGGCCATGCAGTCATGGGTGAACAGGGAGTACAGGAGGGGACTGAGCACGCACCCCTGAGGGGCCCCCGTGTTGAGGATCAGCGTGGCAGATGTGTTGTTACCTACCCTTACCACCTGGGGGAGGCCCGTCAGGAAATCCAGGATCAAGTTGCAGAGGGAGGTGTTTAGTCCCAGGGTCCTTAGCTTAGTGATGAGCTTTGAGGGTACTATGGTGTTGAACGCTGAGCTGTAGTCAATGAATAGCATTCTCACGTAGGTGTTCCTCTTGTCCAGGTGGGAAAGGGCAGTGTGGCGTGCAATAGATATTGCATCATCTGTGGATCTGTTGGGGCGGTATGCAAATTGGAGTGGGTTTAGGGTTTCTTGGATAATGGTGTTGATGTGAGCCATGACCAGCCATGTTGATATTACAGACTCAGTCAGGGACATGTTGAAAATGTCAGTGAAGACTCTTGCCAGTTGGTCAGCGCACATGTCCTGGGTAGGGGAGGGAATGGCCGGCAGGGATGTAGCTCAGTTGGTAGAACATGGTGTTTGCAACGCCAGGGTTGTGGGTTCGATTCCCACGGGGGGCCAGTATGAAAAATCAAAAAATAATGTATGCACTCACTAACTGTAAGTTGCTCTGGATAAGAGCGTCTGCTAAATGACTAAAATGTAAAATGTAAAATGTCCTGGTAATCCGTCTGGCCCTGCGGCCTTGTGAATGTTGACCTGATTAAAAGTCTTACTCACATCGGCTATGGAGAGCGTGATCACATAGTCATCTGGAACAGCTGATGCTCTCATGCATGCTTCAGTGTTGCTTGCCTCGAAGCGAGCATAGAAGTGATTTAGCTTGTCTGGTAGGCTTGTGTCACTGGGCAGCTCGCGGCTGTGCTTCCCTTTGTAGTCTGTAATAGTTTTCAAGCCCTGCCACATCCGACGTGCATCAGAGCCTGTTTGATGGTTCGTCAGAGGGCATAGCGGGATTTCTTATAGGTGTCCAGGTTAGAGTCCCGCTTCTTGAAAGCGGCAGCTCTACCCTTTAGCTCAGTGCGGATGTTTTCTGTAATCCATGGCTTCTGGTTGGGGTATGTACGTATGGTCACTGTGAGGACGACGTCATCGATGTACTTATTGATGAAGCTAGTGACTGATGTGGTGTACTCCTCAATGCTATCGGAAGAATCCCGGAACATATTCCAGTCTGTGATAGCAAAACAGTCCTGTAGCTTAGCATCTGCGTCATCTGACCACTTCCTTATTAACTGAGTCACTGGTGCTTCCTGCTTTAGTTTTTGCTTATAAGCAGGAATCAGGAGGATAGAGTTATGGTCAGATTTGCCAAATGTTATCCATGTCGTCATTCAGCCACGACTCAGTGAAACATAAGATATTACCGTTTTTAATGTCCCGTTGGTAGGATAACCTTAATCTTATGTCGTCCAATTTATTTTCAAATGATTGAAAATTGGCTAAAAGGCTTGATGGAAGAGGCAGTTTACTCGCTCACCGTCGGATCCTTACAAGGCACCCCGACCTACGTCCACGATATCTGTCTCTTTCTCATGCGAATGACGTGGATTTGGGCCTTGTCGGGTGTCTGTAGAATATCCTTTGCGTCCGACTCGAAGAAAAAATCTTCGTCCAATACGAGGTGAGTAATAGCTGTCCTTATATCCAGAAGCTCTTTTTGGTCATAAGAGACGGTGGCAGAAATATTATGTACATAATACATTACAAATAACGCGAATAAACACAGATAATAGTACAATTGGTTAGAGGGCTGTAAAACGGCAGCCATCTTCTCAGACACATCTCAACATACACTGTTCAGAGGAGACTGTGTGAATCAGAAATTCATGGTCGAATTGCTGCAAAGAAACCACTACTAAAGGAAAGAAATAAGAAGAAAAGACTTGCTTGGATCAAGAAACACAAGCAATGGACATTAGACCGGTGGAAATGTGTCCTTTGGTCTGGAGTCCAAATTTGGGATTTTTGGTTCCAACCGCCGTGTCTTTGTGAGATGCGGTGTGGGTGAACGGATGATCTCCGCATGTGTATTTCCCACCGTAAAGCATGGAGGAGGATGTGTTATGGTGTGGGGGTGCTTTGCTGGTTACACTGTCTGTGATTTGTTTAGAATTCAAGGCACACTTAACCAGCATGGCTACCGCAGCATTCTGCAGCGATACACCATCCCATCTGGTTTGGGCTTAGTGGCACTATAATTTGTTTTCAACAGGACAATGACCCAACACACCTCCAGGCTGTGTAAGGACTATTTTACCAAGAAGGAGAGTGATGGAGTGCTGCATCAGATGACCTGGCCTCCACAATCCCCCTACCTCCAACGAATTGAGATGGTTTGGGATGAGTCGGACCGCAGAGTGAAGGAAAAGCAGCCAACAAGTGCTCAGCGTATGTGGGAACTCCTTCAAGACTGTTGGAAAAGCATTCCAAGTGAAGCTGGTTGAGAGAATGCCAAGAGTGTGCAAAGCTGTCATCAAGGCAAAGGTTGGGTATTTTAAGAATCTCAAATATAAAATATATTTTGATTTGTTTAACACTTTTTTTGCTTACTACATGATTCCATATGTGTTATTTCATTGTTTTGATGTCTTCACTATTATTCTACAATGTAGAAAATAGTAAAAAATAAAGAAAAACCCTTGATTGAGTAGGTGTGTCCAAACTTTTGACTGGTACTGTAAATACCCCCCAAAAAATTTTATTTGGGGGGGTGGTTCAAGTCGATTTTTAATAAGTATTTGCCCTAATGAAGAATGACCATAACACAAGAGTTGGTATTAATATGCCTTTTCTTTATAGGCTACCTTGGAATTGTCTTATTATCCGTTAAGTCATCGTTTACCGAATTGTGGGGTGCGACCCCTGAGGGGGATGGGGGGAGGTAAATGAACCAAATTGTAACACCTACAATAGCAAATCAACTTGATTCTTGATCACAATTAAAACTGGTATTTATTTATTTGTATCTTAACGCTTGAGCCGTCAGTTGCGGCTCTCGACAACATAATTGGTGGCTCCAATTATGTTGTCCTGAGTTGTAGCTGGTGACCCTGTCGATGAGCACCTCACGCAGCAGGTGCTCTTCCTGCTGTCTTCCCTTCCTCTCTCTCAATTAACATACATTGAAACCTGTGAGCTAACTTGTAGGCTAAGTAATCGAATAGTGGATTCAATTTGAAAAAGGTATATTCATAAATGTATACAGAAAATATATTTTTTAAGTAACACTTTTTTTATAGTGCAAAGTGTGGAAATGTGCCTCTTGCATGAGTGCTATTCCTCAAAACATAACAGTTCTATTCTGCTCAAGTTTGTGATTTGAAAGACAACTTTGACAGTATTACACACTTTGAAATGTAATTCTACTATATGCTACAGAATTAGACAAATCTCTGGCGCTATAAGTTCAAGTCTGTTTCCGACAACAGCAGCAACCTATCCTTCTTATTGTGTAGGTCTATAGAAAACACATTTGAAGGCCAACATTGTGGAAAAAAACACCAATAATGTAGCCTATATTCAACCTAATTACCTTAGAATCATAATATCCTTAGAATACTTCAAGAACCACATTTATTTTGTATTTCAATTTCAGAAAATCTGCAACAGAAATTATCCCACCCTTGTTATGTCATCATTGATATGGATTTGACATTATTATAGGCCTATGAATGAGTAGAAGCTATTTTTAGCGGCCAACACAAGTGTTAGTTGCATAGGGCGGAGAGTGGAATAAGGAGATCATTACTTTACATTTACATTTTAGTCATTTAGCAGACGCTCTTATCCAGAGCAACTTACAGTTAGTGAGTGCATACATTTGTCATACTGGCCCCCTGTGGGAAACAAACCCACAACCCTGGTATTGCAAGCGCCATGCTCTACCAACTGAGCTACAGGGAATGATTACATTAACATTTTGGTAGAGGGTCCAAATAGGGAATTTAGCCAGGACACTGGGGCAAGCACCTCTTCTCTTACGAGAAGTAGGCCTACCATGTGAAGCTATCTTCAATGACTAGAGAGTCAAGACACCCATTAAAAGCCCCTTCTGAAAGACAACATCCTCCACAGCACAATGTCATAGGCCCAATACCAAATCAACCCCTAGAACCTATTCCCTATGCACTTGTGGAGATCAGAAAGGATTTGATTGGTATAAGCAGTACAGTGAAACTTCCACCTAGCCTATCAGAGGGAAAGTTGGAGCTATTGACATATTGATTACACCTGTCAAATCCACTTGGATCTCCACAAGTGCATAGGGCATAGGGTCTAGGAGTCGATTTGGGATTGGGCCATACACCACTTCCAGGACCCTGTTCACTTCATGCAGAGGCAAGCCAACATTTGGGGTGAAGGGATTGAAGGATGCAGAGTGGTAATAAAGTGACCTTAAATTATGAAGTGGTTCGAACCAAAAAAGAAGTACAGGTTTATATTGTTCCTTTCTTTGCCTTTTTTAACCTTTGAAATCAACCATTGAAAAAAAACAGTTTTAGTTCATTAAATTAGGCTACTTAACCAATCAGTATGGATAGAGCAGGCAAGATAGTTGTTTACATGCGTGATGGACAGACAAGTGTAGCCTATGGCACCAGATGCAACTGAAATTTTGCGGTTGTGGATTTGAGCAAGAGAGGGTTGAGGAGAAAAAAAATAAAAAATCTTGAAGCACTGGACATCATGTTATGACACGCATTATCTGAGTTAGGTCCACAGAATTACAGTGCATTCGGAAAGTATTCAGACCCATTGACTTTTTCTACATTTTGTTATGTTACAGCCTTATTCTAAAATTGATTCAATCGTTTTTTTTCACTCATCAATCTACACACAATATCCCATAATAACAAAGCAAAAACAGGTTTTTAGATTTTCTTTGCAAATTTATAAAAAATAAAAACAGAAATATCACATTTACATACTGTAAGTATTCAGACCCTTTACTCAGTACTTTGTTGAAGCACCTTTGGCAGCGATTACAGCCTCGAGTCTTCTTGGGTATGACGCTACAAGCTTGGTTCACCTGTATTTGGGGAGTTTCTCCCATTCTTCTCTGCAGATCCTCTCAAACTCTGTCAGGTTGGATGGAGAATGTTGCTGCACAGCTATTTTCAGGTCTCTCCAGAGATGTTAGATCGGGTTCAAGTCCGGGCTCTGGCTGGGCCACTCAAGGACATTCAGAGACTTGTCAAGAAGCCACTCCTGCGTTGTCTTGGCTGTGTGCTTAGGGTCGTTGTCCTTTTGGAATGTGAACCTTCGCCCCAGTCTGAGGTCCTGAGCGCTCTGGAGCAGGTTTTCATCTAGGATCTCTCTGTACTTTGCTCCGTTCATCTTTCCCTCAATCCTGACTAGTCTCCCAGTCCCTGCCGCTGAAAAACATCCCCACAGCATGATGCTGCCACCACCATGCTTCACCGTAGGGATGGTGCCAGGTTTCCTCCAGATGTGATGCTTGGCATTCAGGCCAAAGAGTTCAATCTTGGTTTCATCAGACCAGAGAATCTTGTTTCTCATGATCTGAGAGTCCTTTAGGTGCCTTTTGGCAAATTCCAAGTGGGCCTGTCATGTGCCTTTTACTGAGGAGTGGCTTCCATCTGGCCACTCTACCATAACGGCCTGATTGTGGTCCTCTGTAGCTCAGCTGGTAGAGCACGGCGCTTGTAATGCCAAGGTAGTGGGTTCGATCCCCGGGACCACCCATACACAAAAATGTATGCACGCATGACTGTAAATCGCTTTGGATAAAAGCATCTGCTAAATGGCATGTTATATTATTATTATTATGGTTGTCTTTCTGGAAGGTTCTCCCATCTCCACTGAGGAACTCTGGAGCTCTGTCAGAGTGACCGCCGGGTTCTTGGTCACCTCCCTGACCAAGGCCCTTCTCCCCTGTTTGCTCAGTTTGGCCAGGCGGCCAGCTCTAGGAAGAGTCTTGGTGGTTCCAAACTTCTTCCATTTAAGAATGATGGAGGCCACTGTGTTCTTGGGGACCTTCAATGCTCCAGAAATGTTTTGGTACCATTCCCCATATCTGTGCCTCAACACAATCCTGTCTCTGCTCTCTATGGACAATTCCTTCGACCTCATGGCTTGGTTTTTGCTCTGACATTCATTGTCAACTGTGGGACCTTATATAGACAGGTGTATGTCTTTCCAAATGATGTCCAATCAATTGAATTTACCACAGGTGGACTCCAATCAAGTTGTAGAAACATCTCAAGGATGATCAATGGAAACAGGATGCACCTGAGCTCAATTTCGAGTCTCATAGCAAAGGGTCTGAATACTTATGTAAATAAGGTATGTCTGTTTTTTATTTTTAATACATTTGCAGAAATTTATAAAAACCTGTTCTTGCTTTGTCATTATGGGGTATTGTGTGTAGATTGATGATGATTTTTATTTATTTAATCCATTTTAGAATAAGGCTGTAACGTAACAAAATGTGGAAAAAGTCAAGTGGTCTGAATACTTTCCGAAGGCACTGTACCGGAACAGAACCGTTATTTTAAAAGCTTGGGAACTGGTTAAAAATGTTATTTTGCATTCTATAAAAATTTTTCTAGGGCCTATGCAAAGCCCTCAGTCTGTCACTCAGAAACGTATTCCAGTGTCCGCCTGAAGCTGAAAATCTTTACCAGTGTGTGTGTGCCAGAGTATGTGAGTGGAGCGGAGCTGGAGTGTAGCTGGAGCGAAGCGAGGAGCAGAGCTACTCAATTTGGCAAAAGGGAAGAGCTAGATTCCCAAACGCAGGAGCGTCAGCCTTCTCGTCCGCTCCAATTTCGCTCCAGTAGCGCACACTTCACGAGCTCAAGGCATGCCTGGCCCAGCATTTGTAGTCTACTTGTGTGCTGCTATAGCCCCTTGCTTCAGCTACTGTCATAGAGTTCGCTAAATATTTTCATAAAGAAACTGATAAAACACACAGGTGCATAATCAAGGTTTCTAAAAACCCTTTTTTGCTTTGTCATTATGGGGTATTGTGTGTAGATTGATGACGGGGAAACAACAATTTAATCCATTTTAGAATATGGCTGTAACGTAACAAAATGTGGAACAAGTCAAGTGGTCTGAATAGTTTCCGAATGCACTGTAGATCACTTTCGTTCCAGGTTCCGTTTCTGTTCCTTGAAAAATTTTATTTTCCGGTTTTCTGTTCTGTTCCCTGAACCGGATCCAACCCCTGATTAGTTTTGGCCAGTGGTGGATGAAGTACACAATTGTCATACTTGAGTAAAAGTAAAGCTACCTTAATAGAAAATGACTGAAGTAAAAGTGAAAGTCACCCAGTAAATACTCTTGGGTGTCAGGAAAAATGTATGGAGTAAATAGTACATTATTTTCTTTAGGAATGTAGTGAAGTAAAAGTTGTCAAAAATGTAAATAGTAAAGTAAAGTACAGATACCCCCAAAAAACAACTTAAGTAGTACTTGAAAGTATTTTTACTTAAGTACTTTACACCATTGGTTTTGGCCTTCATCAATGGCCTTCATCAAAACAATGACACAGATGGAATAGACAAGTACATACTGTAGGTCACAGGGATAAGAGGAGACAATTAGGAAGGAAACTATTCAGCTGCTGGTGACAATGAGTGGTGAAGTAATTTAATGAGCTAAATATAAAAAACTGTTGATTTCACAGGTTAAAAAAACGAAAAGAGAGGAAGATATAAACAGGTACTTTTTTTTGGTTTGAACCGGTTCATAACTTTATTTTGCTGGTTGGAACAGTGGAAGGGAAGAAAAAAATAGTGGTTCTGTTCAGAACTAAACGATTGGAAAATAATTTTGGTTCCAACCCCTGCTTTTAATAGTTGTTTAAATAAAATAATGTCTTGACTCTCTAGTCATTGTTCATCTCCTTATTCCACTCTCCGCCCTATGCAACTAACACTTGTGTTGGCCGCTAAAAATAGCTTATTCTCATTCATAGGCCTATAATAATGAATAATGTCAAATCCATATCAATGATGACATAACAAGGGTGGCCTAATTTCTGTTGCAGATTTTCTGAAATGATAAATGTGGTTCTTGAAGTATTCTAAGGATATTATGATTCTAAGGTTATTAGGTTGAATATAGGCTACATGATTGGTGTTTTTTTCCAGTCTTTTTCCACAATGTTGGCCTTCAAAATGTGTTTTCTATAGACCCACACAATATGAAGGATTGTCGGAAACAGAGTTGAACTTATGTCGCCAGATATGTGTTTCTAATACTGTAGCATATACTAGAATTCGATTTCAAAGTATGTAATATTGCCAAATTTGTCTTTCAAATCACAGACTTGAGCGGAATAGAAATGTTACATTTTTGAGAAATAGCACTCATGCAAGCGGCGCATCTCCACACTTTGCACTATAAACTTTTTCCATTACTAAAAACATATTTTGTTCTGGATAAATGTTATTAGTGCTTAATTTATGAATATACCTTTTTTCAAATTGACTCCACTATTTGATTACTTAGCCTAAAGGTTAGCTCACAGGTTTCAAGGTATGTTAATGGGGAGAGGGGAAGGGAAAAAAGCAGGTGGAGCAGCATGCTGCGTGAGGTGCGCGTTGACAGGGTCACCAGCTACAACTCCGGACAACATAATTGGAGCCGCCAGTTAATTACATCGTACCCCTGCACATCGACACGGTACTGGTAGCCGGCTACCACCCGGTTACTCAACTCTGCACCTTAGAGGCTGCTGCCCTATGTTCATAGACACTGGTAACTTGAATAATGTTTACATATTGTTTTACTCATTTCATATGTATATACTGTATTCTACTGTATTCTAGTCAATGCCACTCCGACATTGCTCGTCCTAATATTTATATATTTCTTAATTCCATTATTTTGCTTTTATATTTGTGTGTATTGTTGTGAATTGTTAGATACTACTGCACTGTTGGAGATAAGAACACAAGCATTTCGCTACACCCACAATAACATCTGATAAATATGTGTATGCGACCAATAACATTTGATTTGATTTGATTTGAAGAGATACAGTGAGGGAAAAAAGTATTTGATCCCCTGCTGATTTTGTACGTTTGCCCACTGACAAAGAAATGATCAGTCTATAATTTTAATGGTAGGTTTATTTGAACAGTGAGAGACAGAATAACAACAAAAAAATCCAGAAAAACGCATGTCAGAAATGTTATAAAATGATTTGCATTTTAATGAGGGAAATAAGTATTTGACCCCTCTGCAAAACATGACTTAGTACTTGGTGGCAAAACCCTTGTTGGCAATCACAGAGGTCAGACGTTTCTTGTAGTTGGCCACCAGGTTTGTACACATCTCAGGAGGGATTTTGTTCCACTCCTCTTTGCAGATCTTCTCCAAGTCATTAAGGTTTCGAGGCTGACGTTTGGCAACTCGAACCTTCAGCTCCCTCCACAGATTTTCTATGGGATTAAGGTCTGGAGACTGGCTAGGCCATTCATGCAAGTGACATGGGGTGGAAGCTATAGAAGTCCCATTATGTCTGGCGAAAACCAAACACTGCATTCCACAGTAAGAACCTCATACCAACGGTCAATTATGGTGGTGGTAGTGTGAGGGTTTGGGGATGCTTTGCTGCCTCAAGACCTGGACGACTTGCCTTAATAGAAGGAACCATGAATTCTGCTCTGTATCAGATAATTCTACAGGAGAATGTCAGGCCATCCGTCTGTGAGCTGAAGCTGAAGCGCAGCTGGGTCATGCAGCAAGACAATGATCCAAAACACACAATCAAGTCTACATGAAAATGGTTAAAAATTAACAAATGTGAAGTTTTGGAATGGCCTAGTCAAAGTCCAGACCTAATCCCAAATGAGATGTTGTGGCAGGCAGTTCATGCTTGAAATCCCACAAATGTTGCTGAGTTAAAGCAGTTTTCCATGCTAGAGTGGGCCAAAATTCCTCCACAGTGATGTGAGACTGATCTACAGGAAGCATTTGGTTGCAGTCATTGCAGCTAAAGGTGGCACAACCAGTTATTGAATTTAAGGGGGCAATTACTTTTTCACACAGGGGAATTGGGTGTTGCATAACTTTCTTAATTAAAATAAATAAAATAAGTATAGATGTTTTGTCTTATTTGTAAACTCAGGTTCCCTTAATCTAATATGAGGTTTTAGTTGAAGATCTGATAACATTCAGTATCAAAAATATGCAAATATAGAGAAAATCAGAAGGGGGCAAATACTTTTTCACGGCACTGTATATATATATATATATATATATATATTGTGATGTCACGAGAGGCTACACAGCTTTCAGCGGGATTGCTCAAGTAGTGCAAGGAGGCCAGGTTCAATCAAAACAAGGATTTTATTAAAGGTCTTGGGAAACTAACGAAAGTATAACACAATTCTGTTCTCTTGTGGCTCTTTAAGGGTTAACAGTTCAGGGATGTCTCTTCCACATCCAAAATCATAACTCTCACTCGCTCAAATAACTTTTCCCCAGTCTTACTGTATTCCACGTTGCAGCTAGTGGCCAACCCAGCAAAACGTCCTTCCAAATGTCCCACACGTATTTCCACAGGTGCATATATCCAAAGGTGAGTATTTCCCCAAAGGTAAGTATCTCCAAATCCTTATATTCCTCATGGAAGTGGACGTGCAGCACTCTTGTCCTCCAGAGAGCCCAGGTTGGAGACTGTGTTTCTTCCCTTCCCAAACCTTCAGCTCATCAGCTCCTGATTTGTTTCAGCTGCGTGGGAAGATTGGCCATAGAGGGGTGGAGTTCCCGACCATACCAGCAGATGGAGCCATAGCTGTCTGGGTTTGCAGCCATCTCAGGGGGATGTAACGTCCCTCCAGGACACAGCCTCTCGTGACATCACACATCCCCCTCCTCGGGACCGACGTCCTCGTCGGGTAAAGGCAGCGAAGCAGGCATCACGCCGGGAGAGGGCGTCCGCATTGCCGTGGTGCTTGCCAGCCTGCTCTCTCTTCAACTCCTCCACCTCTAGGACCAGGGACTCAGCCTCCTGTTGTCTCTCCTTGAGTTTCTTACTGAACGCATCAGCCTTGGTTTTAGCAGAGTTTAGCTTCTGTTGAGCAGCTTTCAGTTCCTTCTCTCTCTCTGCCTCCGCATTCTTCATCTTGTTCTCCAACACCTTGTACTTCTCCTCTGCCTTCTTCTGGACCTCCTTACTACTGCGCAGGGTCTCCTCACACTCCTCGATGGTCCTGCGCAGACTCTCCAGCTCCCCCTGTTGCTTATGGAAGGAGCTCTGTTGGAGTTTAGCCTGGAGGATATCTAACTCTTCTGTCTTCATGTCTAACTGTTGCTTTAACAAACGATACCTCTCAGCGGTCCCCTTCAGACCAGACAGTTCTTTGTCCAGATTCTGTAGCTCCGTCTCTGTGTCGGTCTGGGCCCCTGCCATCCCTATCAGAGCCCGGGCGGGAGTGAGTAATTCGGAGGATTGCACCGGAGCCTTCCCAGGATGAGTCTTGCCTCTCCGTTTCCGAGGTACTCGGGTTATCCTCTCCTGAGACTCTCTCCAGAGTGGGTAAAAGGCTGGGCAGTCTCGTCCAATTAGGACAGGGACGGGGAGGGAATCAACCACCCCCGCCGTCGTGTGTATGGTTCCCCGTGTGCTGGTCATTGTAAGTTCAGTAATGGGGTATTCTCTGGTGTCCCCATGGACACAGGAAACTGGGAGGACTTTCCCCGGGGGTCAGACACGTTGGGCCCACCAAATCCTTACGCACCAGGGTGGCCCGGCTACCAGAATCCAGTAAGGCCTCCACATCATGGTGATTCACAGTTACCGGGCAGGTGGGGGGTCGATCTGGGCCGCCATCTACGACTCCCAAGAGCGAGGCAAACGGTGTGTGGGTGCTGAGCTGGAGGACTCCGCAGTGGGCATAGGTTCATCGGCTGGTTTCCCACACTGCCAGGAGATATGTCCCCTCTCCCCACACCGGTAACACTGTCGAGTTTCCCCCTCCTGGTGTACTCTTCTTGGACCCGCCTGGTTTCTGGCTCCCCCTGGAGCCGGGATAAGTCCTGACGTGGCTGGGTTCGAGACCTTGGGGTCCTTTGGACGGGTTCTTCCCATTTGTGGTGGGGCCGCGCTCCTGGGGTCTTTTCGGGAAGCATTCAGCATCTCCGCTGTGGCCTGGTACTTTTCCACAGCTTCCACGGTCAGATCCGCCGTGGTCAAGGCCTGTTGACTGATGAACCGTTTTGCCTCATAAGGCAGGGCGCGTAGGTAACGATCCACCACAACGGCCTCCACCACCGCCGCTGCTGTATTCCTCTGCGGATCCAGCCATTTCCTTGCGATTCGGACCAGTTCATGCATCTGCGCCCAAGGAGGTTGGTCTGGTTGGAAGGTCCAGCTGTGAAAGCGCTGGGCCATACCAAACTTTGTGAGTCCATATCTGCTGAGGATCTCAGACTTCAGGGCATCATAGTCAGTAACCTGGTCAGGGCCCAGGTCCCGGACAGCATTCAGCGATTCCCCGGTTAGAAAGGGGGCTAACAGACCAACCCACTGTTGCTTGGGCCAGGCTTCCCTAGTGGCCGTGGCCTCAAATGCATGCAGGTATGCCTCAATGTCATCGGTAGCTCCCATCTTAGATATAAAGTCACTTGCCTTTATTGGGCGGGTATTTTGGACCACCCTCTGTCTCTGCAACTGCAATTCCTCTGCCTTCAGAAGGTTGGCTTTCTTTTGCTCCTCCAAGAGAGCCACGTTTGCTTGCATCTGGGCTTGCTGGCCAGCAACAAGGGCTTTCAATATGTCCTCCATTTCAGTCGGCGGGGAGCCTACGGCCAACTTGGAAAACTGGGTGATCAAACCTTCGGTATCCTCCTCTGACATGCACTATTAACGCTTGAGCGTGCCTGTATTCTCCACCATCTGTGATGTCACGAGAGGCTACACAGCTTTCAGCGGGATTGCTCAAGTAGTGCAAGGAGGCCAGGTTCAATCAAAACAAGGATTTTATTAAAGGTCTTGGGAAACTAACGAAAGTATAACACAATTCTGTTCTCTTGTGGCTCTTTAAGGGTTAACAGTTCAGGGATGTCTCTTCCACATCCAAAATCATAACTCTCACTCGCTCAAATAACTTTTCCCCAGTCTTACTGTATTCCACGTTGCAGCTAGTGGCCAACCCAGCAAAACGTCCTTCCAAATGTCCCACACGTATTTCCACAGGTGCATATATCCAAAGGTGAGTATTTCCCCAAAGGTAAGTATCTCCAAATCCTTATATTCCTCATGGAAGTGGACGTGCAGCACTCTTGTCCTCCAGAGAGCCCAGGTTGGAGACTGTGTTTCTTCCCTTCCCAAACCTTCAGCTCATCAGCTCCTGATTTGTTTCAGCTGCGTGGGAAGATTGGCCATAGAGGGGTGGAGTTCCCGACCATACCAGCAGATGGAGCCATAGCTGTCTGGGTTTGCAGCCATCTCAGGGGGATGTAACGTCCCTCCAGGACACAGCCTCTCGTGACATCACAATATATATATATACAGTGAGGGAAAAAAGTATTTGATCCCCTGCTGATTTTGTACATTTGCCCACTGACAAATAAATGATCAGTCTATTATTTTAATGGTAGGTTTATTTGAACAGTGAGAGACAGTATAACAACAAAAAAAATGTATAAATTTATTTGCATTTTAATGAAGGAAATAAGTATTTGACCCCTCTGCAAAACATGACTTAGTACTTGGTGGCAAAACCCTTGTTGGCAATCACAGAGGTCAGACGTTTCTTGTAGTTGGCCACCAGGTTTGCACACATCTCAGGAGGGATTTTGTTCCACTCCTCTTTGCAGATCTTCTCCAAGTCATTAAGGTTTCGAGGCTGACGTTTGGCAACTCAAACCTTCAGCTCCCTCCACAGATTTTCTATGGGATTAAGGTCTGGAGACTGGCTAGGCCACTCCAGGACCTTAATGTGCTTCTTCTTGAGCCACTCCTTTGTTGCCTTGGCCGTGTGTTTTGGGTCATTGTCATGTTGGAATACCCATCCACGACCCATTTTCAATGCCCTGGCTGAGGGAAGGAGGTTCTCACCCAAGATTTGACGGTACATGGCCCCGTCCATCGTCCCTTTGATGCGGTGAAGTTGTCCTGTCCCCTTAGCAGAAAAACACCCCCAAAGCATAATGTTTCCACCTCCATGTTTGACGGTGGGGATGGTGTTCTTGGGGTCATAGGCAGCATTCCTCCTCCTCCAAACACGGCGAGTTGAGTTGATGCCAAAGAGCTCGATTCTGGTCTCATCTGACCACAACACTTTCACCCAGTTCTCCTCTGAATCATTCAGATGTTCATTGGCAAACTTCAGACGGGCATGTATATGTGCTTTCTTGAGCAGGGGGACCTTGCGGGCGCTGCAGGATTTCAGTCCTTCACGGCATAGTGTGTTACCAATTGTTTTCTTGGTGACTATGGTCCCAGCTGCCTTGAGATCATTGACAAGATCCTCCCGTGTAGTTCTGGGCTGATTCCTCACCGTTCTCATGATCATTGCAACTCCACGAGGTGAGATCTTGCATGGAGCCCCAGGCCGAGAGAGATTGACAGTTATTTTATGTTTCTTCCATTTGCGAATAATTGCACCAACTGTTGTCACCTTCTCACCAAGCTGCTTGGCGATGGTCTTGTAGCCCATTCCAGCCTTGTGTAGGTCTACAATCTTGTCCCTGACATCCTTGGAGAGCTCTTTGGTCTTGGCCATGGTGGAGAGTTTGGAATCTGATTGATTGATTGCTTCTGTGGACAGGTGTCTTTTATACAGGTAACAAGCTGAGATTAGGAGCACTCCCTTTAAGAGTGTGCTCCTAATCTCAGCTCGTTAGCTGTATAAAAGACACCTGGGAGCCAGAAATCTTTCTGATTGAGAGGGGTCAAATAGTTATTTCTCTCATTAAAATGCAAATCAATTCATAACATTTTTGACATGCGTTTTTCTGGATTTTTTTGTTGTTATTCTGTCTCTCACTGTTCAAATAAACCTACCATTAAAATTATAGACTGATCATTTCTTTGTCAGTGGGCAAACGTACAAAATCAGCAAGGGATCAAATACTTTTTTCCCTCACTGTGTATATGTATATGTGTATATATATATATATATATATATATATATATATATATATATATATATATATATATATATATATATATTTATTATTTTTTTTTACATATAATGATATTAAATTCATTGAAACTAGCCAAAGTAAAAAAAATAATACAAAAGTAATTTCTGTAGATTGGACAAACAAGCTCCCTGAACCAATAGCAGTTGGTTGTATTCATGAAAGTCATATGGGGTTGAAGCTATTGAAGTTAAGGAAGTATTTTTCACGTAAATGTAATTAAAATGTAGTAAAAAACAGGACAAAACATAACTATTTGCAGTGGCTTGGCCAGGCGAGGTCCCTGAACCAATAGCAGTTTGTTTTATTCATGCAGGTCATATTGGAAGTTATTTAAGTTTTAAGGAAGAGTTTTTAATGTTAAGTCAATTAAATTTAATAAAAAATAGATAAATAAATAAACTATACAAATGTAATTCCCATGGATTGGAGAGGAGAGGTCCCTGAACATATTAGTTGGTTTGAGATTTCTATGTCATGTGATTACAAAGCTATTGAAGTTTTTCATTTAACACTAGGTTTCAATTGCACTTTTAAGACAGTCCCTTAACTGCGACTCTACGGAGAATCAGCCAATGAAATAAAAATATTATAATACTTTTTTTAAGGAACTGAACAGCAAGGGGTGTAACTTGTTCGCTATCATCAGCTGATTTAGAATATGACATTTCTATCCTCCTGGCATGTTCCATTGAAGAGGTATTGACGAGCAAAGTCTGAATCAGCCCCCTCCTGTACTCCCTGTTCACCAATGAACACATGTAAAAATGACCATAACAAGCGTTCTAATCACCTAATCACACTTGACAGGTGTAATGAACACGTATAAAAATGACCATAACAAGCGTTCTAATCACCTGTAAATGCGCATTGGACAGGTGTAAAGAACAAGTGTAAAAATTACTTTTGACACTTGAAAAAAGCATGTGAAAAATGATCATAACAAGCGTTCAAATCACCTGTAAACGCACAATGGACAGGTGAAAAAAAACACATGTAAAGATAATGACATTTGACACTTGAAAAAAGCAAGTGAAAAATTATAATTGCAAGTGTTAAGACATGTTCCGGGTAAGACGATTTTAACCTTTTGGCTTTCCATACATGACTGTGTGGCCAAGCACCCTCCAACTCAATCATCAAGTTTGCAGATGACACAACAGTAGTAGGCCTGATTACCAACAATGACGAGGCAACCTACAGGGAGGAGGTGAGGGCCCTGGCGGAGTGGTGCCAGGAAAATAACCTCTCCCTCAACGTCAACAAAACGAAGGAGCTGATCGTGGACTTCAGGAAACAGCAGAGGGAACACGCCCCTATCCACATCGATGGGACCGCAGTGGAGAAGGTGGAAAGCTTTAAGTTCCTCGGCGTACACATCACTGACAATATGAAATTGTCTACCCACACAGACAGTGTTGTGAAGAAGGCGCAACAGCGCCTCTTCAACCTCAGGAGTCCGAAGAAATTTGGCTTGGCCCCTAAGACCCTCAGAAACGTTTATAGATGCACAGTTGAAAGCTCTCCAGAGGGTGGTGCGGTCTTCCAAACGTATCACCGGGGGCACACTTTCTGCCGTCCAGGACACCTACAGCACCCGATGTCACTGACTGTTCACCCTGCTATCATCCAGAAGGCGAGGTCAGTACTGGTGCATCAAAGCTGGGACAGAGAGACTGAACAACATCTTCTATCTCAAGGCCATCAGACTGTTAAATAGCCATCACTAGCCGGCTACCACCCGGTTACTCAACCCTGCACCTTAGAGGCTGCTGCCCTATATACATAGACATGGAATCACTGGCCACTTTATTAAAGTGACTAGTGTTCCATTATTAATGTTTACACACTGCTTGACTATTCTCATTATTTATATTCTGTATTCTATTCTACTGTAATTTAGTCAATGCCACTCCGACATTGCTCGTCCTAATATTTATATATTTCTTAATTCCATTCTTTTATGTTTAGATTTGTGTATTGTTGTGAATTGTTAGATACTACTGCACTGTTGGAGCTTGGAACACAAGCATTTCGCTACACCCGCAATAACATCTGCTAAATACGTGTGTGACCAATAAAATTTGATTTGATTTGAATCTTTAATATTAAGCCAGTGGTGCGTATTCATGGATGCCAAGGGAAGCCAGGCTTCCCAAAATAATTTACCAAGAAAAAATGAAAAAATCATATAAAATAATTTATCTTTCATCTCTCTGTGTTTTCATAATTTTGCTTCAAGTCGCCAGAGGCTGAATGTATCTCACCGGAGAAAGCATCCGAGCGAACGAAATAATGCCCCTCTCTGTATGTGTAGCCCATCTATCTGATGCTGTTTGGTCAAAAACACTATGACATTGTTGCCACCTGTAGCATTGATTTTTATTTTTTATTTTTTATTTAACCTTTATTTAACCAGGTAAGCCAGTTGAGAACAAGTTCTCATTTACAACTGCGACCTGGCCAAGATAAAGCAAAGCAGTGCGATAAAAACAACAACACAGAGTTACATATGCGGTAAACAAAACATAAAGTCAAAAATACAAACAGAAAATATATATACAGTGTGTGCAAATGTAGCAAGTTATGGAGGTAAGGCAATAGTGCAAAATAATTACAATTAGTATTAACACTGGAATGATAGATGTGCAAGAGATCATGTGCAAATAGAGATACTGGGGTGCAAATGAGAAAAATAAATAGCAATATGGGGATGAGGTAGTTGGGTGGGCTAATTTCAGATGGGCTGTGTACAGGTGCAGTGATCGGTAAGGTGCTCTGACGACTGATGCTTAAAGTTACTAAGGGAGATAAGAGTCTCCAGCTTCAGAGATTTTTGCAGTTCGTTCCAGTCATTGGCAGCAGAGAACTGGAAGGAATGGCGGCCAAAGGAGGTGTTGGCTTTGGGGATGACCAGTGAGATATACCTGCTGGAGCGCATACTACGGGTGGGTGTTGCTATGGTGACCAATGAGCTAAGATAAGGTGGGGATTTGCCTAGCAGTGATTTATAGATGGCCTGGAGCCAGTGGGTTTGGCGACGAATATGTAGTGAGTACCAGCCAACAAGAGCGTACAGGTCACAGTGGTGGGTAGTATATGGAAATTTGGTGACAAAACGGATGGCACTGTGATAGACTACATCCAATTTGCTGAGTAGAGTGTTGGAGGATATTTTGTAAATGACATCGCCGAAGTCAAAGATCGGTAGGATAGTCAGTTTTACGAGGGCATGTTTGGCAGCATGAGTGAAGGAGGCTTTGTTGCGAAATAGGAAGCCGATTCTAGATTTAACTTTGGATTGGAGATGCTTAATGTGAGTTTGGAAGGAGAGTTTACAGTCTAACTAGACACCTAGGTATTTGTAGTTGTCCACATACTCTAGGTCAGACCCGTCGAGAGTAGTGATTCTAGTCGGGTGGGCGGGTGCCAGCAGCGTTCGATTGAAGAGCATGCATTTAGTTTTACTTGTGTTTAAGAGCAGTTGGAGGCTACGGAAGGAGTGTTGTATGGCATTGAAGCTCGTTTGGAGGTTTGTTAACACAGTGTCCAATGAAGGGCCAGATGTATACAAAATGTTGTCGTCTGCGTAGAGGTGGATCTAAGAATCACCAGCAGCAAAAGCGACATCATTGATATACACAGAGAAAAGAGTCGGCCCAAGAATTGAACCCTGTGGCAAGTTGCAGCGGAGGGTGCAGAGCTGGTGACTGGGGTAGTGGTAGCCAGGTGGAAAGCATGGCCAGCCGTAGCAAAATGCTTGTTGAAATTCTCGATTATTGTAGATTTATCGGTGGTGGTAGTGTTTCCTAGTCTCAGTGCAGTGGGCAGCTGGGAGGAGGTGCTCTTGTTCTCCATGGACTTTACAGTGTCCCAAAACTTTTTGGAGTTAGTGCAAAATTCTGTTTGAAAAAGCTAGCCTTTGCTTTCCTAACGGCTTGTGTATATTGGTTCCTAACTTCCCTGAAAAGTTGCATATCACGGGGGCTATTCGATGCTAATGCAGTACGCCACAGGATGTTTTTGTGCTGGTCAAGGGCAGTCAAGTCTGAGGAGAACCAGGGGCTATATCTGTTCTTAGTTCTGAATTTTTTGAAGGGGGCATGCTTATTTAAGATTGAGAGGAAAGCACTTTTAAAGAACAACCAGGCATCCTCTACTGACGGAATGAGATCGATATCCATCCAGGATACCTGGGCCAGGTCAATTACAAAGGCCTGCTCGCTAAAGTGTTTTAGGGAGCGTTTGAAAGTGATGAGGGGTGGTCGTTTGACCGCGGACCCGTTACGGACGCAGGCAATAAGGCAGTGATTGCTGAGATCCTGGTTGAAGACAGCGGAGGTGTATTTAGAGGGTAAGTTAGTCAGGATGATATCTATAAGGGTGCCCATGTTTACGGATTTAGGATTGTACCTGGTAGGTTCCTTGATAATTTGTGTGAGATTGAGGGCATCTAGTTTGGATTGTAGGATGGCCGGGGTGTTCAGCATATCCCAGTTTAGGTCACCAAGCAGTACGAACTCTGAGGATAGATGGGGGGCAATCAATTCACATATGGTGTCCAGGGCACAGCTGGGGGCTGAGGGGGGTCTGTAGCAAGTGGCAACAGTGAGAGACTTATTTCTGGAAAGGTGGATTTTTAGAAGTAGGAGCTCAAACTGTTTGGGCACAGACCTGGATAGTATGAAAGAGCTCTGCAGGCTCTCTCTACAGTAGAATGCAACTCCACCCCCTTTGGCAGTTCTATCTAGACGGAAAATGTAGTTGGGGATGTACATTTCTGAATTTTTGGTGGCCTTCCTAAGCCAGGATTCAGACACTGCTAGAACATCAGGGTTGGCGGAGTGTGCTAACGCAGTGAATAACTCAAACTTAGGGAGGAGGCTTCTGATGTTCACATGCAAAAAACCAATGCTTTTACGGTTACAGAAGTCAACAAATGATAGCTCCTGGGGAGTAGGAGTGATACTGGGGGCTACAGGGCCTGGGTTAACCTCTACATCACCAGCGGAACAGTGGAGGACTAGAATAAGGATACGGCTAAAGGCTTTAAGAACTGGTCTTCTAGTGCGTTGGGTACAGAGATTAAATGGGGCAGATTTCCGGGCGTTGTAGAATAGATTCAGGGCATTATGTACAGACAAGGATATGGAAGGATATGAGTACAGTGGAGGTAAACCTAAGCGTTGGGTAACAATGAAAGAGATAGCATCCCTGGAGGCACCGATTGAGCCAGTCTCCGCGTGTATGGGGGTGGAACAAAGGAGCTATTTGAGGCAGTTTGAGAGGGACTTGGGGCTTTACAGTGAAATGGTATAATAAGAACTAACTGGAACAGCAATAGGCAAGGCATATTGACATGGGAGAGAGGCATAAAGCAATCACAGGTGTTATTCGAGAGAGCTAAGACAACAACTGGTAATGGCGATGAATGTTTGGGCTGAGGCTAAACAGATAAACAGGACAGGGTACCGTGTAAAGGATCAGTCCAGCAGGCATCAGCTGTGCAGCTGAGTGATCATAAGGTCCAGTGAACATCAATATGTGAGTCTGAGAGCAGTTCGAATTGGTGCTACAGCACAGGCTAGCAGGAAGCACGGCTGTTGTTTGCGTGTGCTAGCAGGCCGGGGCTAGCAGATGGATCTTCGTGGTTGTCGCAACGGGAAGCCTGTTGAAACCACAGACGATTACGTCGGCAGACCAGTCGTGATGGATCGGCGGGGCTCCGTGTCGCCTCTAGGAGGTCCCGTCCGGTTGACAGAGAGGTAGATAGCCGGGAGATGGGCCTGACTCGAGGCTAGCTCAAGGCTGATTAGCCAACAACAACATCCATTTGGTTGCAGCTAGCTAGTTGCAATGATCCGGAGTTAAAGGTCCAGTGATTCAGTGATTCCAGCAGAAAAACCGATATGTTCTGGGTCGATAACACGCTGTGCAGACAGTGCAGACTGGCCGATAATAGTCCAGGCTAGAGTAGGTAGTGCAGGCCACGGACAATGGTGAAAAACCGCAAATGGTGGCTAATAGCAAGTAGCTAGTTAGCTGGCTACTCCCGTCCGGTAGACAGAGAGGTAGATAGCCGGGATTTGGGCCTGGCTCGAGGCTAGCTCAAAGCTAACTGGTGCTTGCTTCGGGGGCAGTGGTGATTAGCCAACAGCAACATCCATTCGGTTGCGGCTAGCTAGTTGCGATCCGGTGTTAATGTCCAGTGATTCAGTTATTCCGGCAGAAAATCCGTTGTTCTGGGTGAAAACCGCTAATGGTGGCTAATAGCAAGTAGCTAGTTAGCTGGCTAGCTAGTTTCAACTGGAGATTCTAGATAAAAGGTAAGTCAATAATAGAATCCGTTCCACATTGAGTGAGGCGGGTTGCAGGAAAGTATATTTAGTAGAAGGATGAAATGTGTGATAGGGAAATATGTACGAAAAATACAAAAAAATACAAAAAAATCTGGCTATTTACACGGACACACACAGTACACGACCGCACTGCTACGCCATCTTGGATATGAATGCAAGGGAAGCCAGCAGCATTTGGCCTCCCTTGATAAAAAAGTATAAAATAAACCAGACTTAAACCAGAGAGAAAGAGGAAGCAAGAGGCTCAACTCGGCTGAAAATCTGGTGCCGTTTTTTCATTGTTTCGCCCACAAAGCAAGGAGATTTTGTATGGAGGTCAATGAGAGCGTGTCGAATTTAGTCAACAAAAAAATTAATGGCCTATATGCTACCTGAATAGAAGTTTCGTAATGCTTAAGTTGTTACAAGTGTACTGATACAGTGGGGGGAAAAAGTATTTAGTCAGCCACCAATTGTGCAAGTTCTCCCACTTAAAAAGATGAGAGAGGCCTGTAATTTTCATCATAGGTACACGTCAACTATGACAGACAAAATGAGAAAAAAATATCCAGAAAATCACATTGTAGGATTTTTAATTAATTTATTTTGAAATGATGGTGGAAAATAAGTATTTGGTCAATAACAAAAGTTTCTCAATACTTTGTTATATACCCTTTGTTGGCAATGACAAAGGTCAAACGTTTTTTGTAAGTCTTCACAAAGTTTTCACACACTGTTGCTGGTATTTTGGCCCATTCCTCCATGCAGATCTCCTCTAGGGCAGTGATGTTTTGGGGCTGTCGCTGGGCAACACGGACTTTCAACTCCCCTCCAAAGATGTTCTATGGGGTTGAGATCTGGAGACTGGCTAGGCCACTCCAGGACCTTGAAATGCTTCTTACGAAGCCACTCCTTCATTGCCCGGGCGGTGTGTTTGGGATCATTGTCATGCTGAAAGACCCAGCCACGTTCCATCTTCAATGCCCTTGCTGATGGAAGGAGGTTTTCACTCAAAATCTCACGATACATGGCCCCATTCATTCTTTCCTTTACACGGATCAGTCGTCCTGGTCCCTTTGCAGAAAAACAGCCCCAAAGCATGATGTTTCCACCCCCATGCTTCACAGTAGGTATGGTGTTCTTTGGATGCAACTCAGCATTCTTTGTCCTCCAAACACGACGAGTTGAGTTTTTATCAAAAAGTTCTATTTTGGTTTCATCTGACCATATGACATTCTCCCAATCCTCTTCTGGATCATCCAAATGCACTCTAGCAATCTTCAGACGGGCCTGGACATGTACTGGCTTAAGCAGGGGGACACGTCTGACACTGCAGGATTTGAGTGTCTGGCGGCGTAGTGTGTTACTGATGGTAGGCTTTGTTACTTTGGTCCCAGCTCTCTGCAGGTCATTCACTAGGTCCCCCCGTGTGGTTCTGGGATTTTTGCTCACCGTTCTTGTGATCATTTTGACCCCACGGGGTGAGATCTTGCGTGGAGCCCCAGATCGAGGGAGATTATCAGTGGCCTTGTATGTCTTCCATTTCCTAATAATTGCTCCCACAGTTGATTTCTTCAAACCAAGCTGCTTACCTATTGCAGATTCAGTCTTCCCAGCCTGGTGCAGGTCTACACTTTTGTTTCTGGTGTCCTTTGACAGCTCTTTGGTCTTGGCCATAGTGGAGTTTGGAGTGTGACTGTTTGAGGTTGTGGACAGGTGTCTTTTATACTGATAACAAGTTCAAACAGGTGCCATTAATACAGGTAACGAGTGGAGGACAGAGGAGCCTCTTAAAGAAGAAGTTACAGGTCTGTGAGAGCCAGAAATCTTGCTTGTTTGTAGGTGACCAAATACTTATTTTCCACCTTAATTTGCAAATAAATTCATTAAAAATCCTACAATGTAATTTTATGGATTTTTTTTTCTCAATTTGTCTGTCATAGTTGACGTGTACCTATGATGAAAATTACAGGCCTCTCTCATCTTTTTAAGTGGGAGAACTTGCAAAATTGGTGGCTGACTAAATACTTTTTCCCCCCACTGTATATGTAGGACATCCTGACAACTTTGAGAAAAAACACTTTATATCGGAGTTGTCTCGAGATGGCTATACATATTCATGTAATGAGGCTAGTAGCATAGCATCTCTCTCCATTGAATACAGGGGGTTGATGTCAACAACCCTCATCGAATATTTAAAAAATATTACAATAATGAGATGTATCCACCAATCCAAAGAAAGGATAGGCGGGAGCAAGACAGCCCGCCGTGCCATTTTGTGGACAACGACTTCCATTGTTAGGGCGGAGAGACATGTATCTTGTCAGTATATCCATAATCTTTGGCTAAACTGAGTGAGCTCAACTGTGAATGGTCCCGGTGAACCAAAAAAAAGTGTCAAGGGAAGCCAGTTTGGATTTGGCTTCACAAACTTGAATTGTTGCATCTCGTTGTGTCATTGTCCTACGGTGGCTAGCTAGCTAAAATTGGCCCTTTCTTAAATTAGCCATGGATGGAGATAGGGATAACTTAATTTTCCATACTGGCCAATGATTATAATAGCGATTCTGATCCAAACATAAATTCATACATTGTGCCCCTGTTACGACTTCCTCCGAATCTGCCTCCCCTTCTTGTTCGGGCAGGCTTCGGCGTTTGTCGTCACCGGCCTTCTAGCCACTGCTGCTCCATATCGCATCATTCCATTTGTCTTGTCTTGTCAATTGTACACACCTGGTTAATATTCCCCTCATTAGTACATGTATAAGTGTTCCCTCTGCCCGCTTGTCCTTGTGGGTGATTGTTTCATGTGAGATGAGCGTAGCTCGGTGGAGCTACCTGTACGTTGTATTGCCGGGGTATATTTTCCCTGTGTGCCTATATTTGTTCCAGCGCGCCTGTTTTGCGTACTGGACTGTTAACGCTATCCAGCGTAACTGTGTACGACGGAATAAACTCTGTATTCTGTGATTTACCCTCCTGCGCCTGACTCCTTCAAATCACACTCTCACAGAATCACCCACCCTCTATGGAGTCAGCGGGAGAGGAGCGCATGCCTGGAGTTGTGGCACGGGTCCAGGAGCATTCAACGATGCTAGTCAGCTTAGGAGAAGCGATGGATCGGGTTCTTCAGGTCGTCCAACGCCTGGAGAGGAGAGGACCTGATCTGTCGAGACCAGCTGGGCAACTGGATCCAGCCACCCACACCCCAGCACCCAGAGGGATCCAAATATCCCGACCATGGGAGTTCGACGGGACAGCTACTGTCTGCCAAGGATTCCTCCTCCAACTGGAGCTCTACTTCTCCAGCATCAGGCTGGCCCCATCGGAGCGGGGGAGAAGGTGTCCGCCCACATCTCCTGCCTCTCGGGGAAAGCCCTGAAGTGGGCCAACGCGGTCTGGAACGAAGGAGGAACCACGTTGGACAACTACGGGGAGTTCGCTCGCCTCTTTCGGGCTGTCTTCGATCACCCGCCCGAAGGTCGAGAGGCGGGCGAGCGGCTGGTTCACCTGAGGCAGTGGACGAGGACATCGCAGGACTTCGCCTTGGAGTTTCGGACTCTAGCAGCTGGGTCCGGGTGGAACGAGCGGGCCCTTATTGACCACTTCCGGTGCCATCTGCGGGAGGACGTCCGAAGGGAGCTAGCCTGCCGGGGCACCATGTTGTCCTTCACGCAACTGGTGGACATGGCCATCCGTTTGGACAACCTGCTGGCAGCCAGAGGACGTCCGGGAGGGGGTCTGCCCGTTCCCACCCCGGCCGACTCGGATCCCGAGCTGATGGAACTGGGTGGAACCGCGATCCGAGAGAGCGGAGGATGACAGCGCCAGTGTCACTCTGGTGGCACGAAGGGACATTACACCGCACGTTGTCGTCAGCGTTCTTTTGGGTCTGTTGTCGTCAGCGTTCTTTTGGGTCTGGAGGCGGCAGGCAGGGCACTCTCGCATCACCCCAGGTATCGAACACCCACACTCGTTCAGAGCCCTCTGCTGCGCACTGTACCCTACCCATCTACTTTCCTGATCATATGGTAGTTCCCCAGTGTAAGGCGCTAGTCGATTCAGGTGCAGCTGGGAACTTTATGGACACGGCATTCTCACGCAGTCTAGGCATTTCATTGGTTCCCCTATCCATTCCACTCACCATCAGAGCACTTGATAGTCGACCATTAGGGTCCGGGTTTGGTAAGGAAGTTACAGCACCAGTCACCATGATTACCCACGAGACTCATTGCGAGCAAGTCACTTTTTTTTATTTATTATTGAGTCTCCTGCTTTCCCTGTGGTATTAGGTATCCCTTGGTTAGCACTCCACAACCCCACCTTCTCATGGCCGCAGAGGGTTCTCACGGGGTGGTCGCGAGAGTGTCAGGGTAGGTGTCTAGGTGTTTCCGTTGGTGCAACCATGGTGGAAAGTCCAGACAGTACCTCCACCGTGCGCATTCCCCCCGAATATCTCGATTTGGCACACGCGTTTTCTAAAACGCAGGCGACCAAGTTACCACCTCATCGGGCAGGGGATTGCGCGATAAACCTCCGGGTAGACGCTGTACCTCCCAGGAGTCATGTGTATCCCCTGTCACAGGCTGAAACAGAGGTTGTGGAAACATATGTCACAAAAACTCCAACCAAACAATTGGCCAAATCAGGAAGGACAAAGGAAGACTTGGCGCAGAGGTGCATGATAGGCGCGCGCGCGTAGACAAGATGGCGTATTGAATAGACAGCGATACAAATCATAACAAGATAAAAACATAATATTCAAAATCAGTAAGTTAGACTAAATATTAGCATTTCATATATTCGCAGTTAATAAAATTAAATCTGGATATTAACACTAAACAAATCATAAGGCTAGAGAAATATATCGAAAAATATTACAACAACACGCAACACCCAAATATGTCGGAAGATAAACGAGGAGAACCAATCCCCAAGAGAAAACGTGACTCGTCGACTGATACAGATGATTTATGCTTTTCACCACTGGGTCTGGTGAGTGTGGAAAGCACACTTAGTGTGGGTTGGATCGCAGTGGTTGTTTGCTGAAGTGATAGTTGCTTGTTAAAAATATAATGTAATACAATGGCAATTCAGGTTATAGGTTAAAATCCTACGCATGAATGCCAACATTATTACGCACATTAATTGATAATGATGGAAAATAAGATATGCAAGATATTTGAATAGATATTTTTTAAATAGCTACAGTGGGGAAAAAAAGTATTTAGTCAGCCACCAATTGTGCAAGTTCTCCCACTTAAAAAGATGAGAGAGGCCTGTAATTTTCATCATAGGTACACGTCAACTATGACAGACAAATTGAGATTATTTTTCTCCAGAAAATCACATTGTAGGATTTTTTAAGAATTTATTTGCAAATTATGGTGGAAAATAAGTATTTGGTCACCTACAAACAAGCAAGATTTCTGGCTCTCACAGACCTGTAACTTCTACTTTAAGAGGCTCCTCTGTCCTCCATTCATTACCTGTATTAATGGCACCTGTTGGAACTTGTTATCAGTATAAAAGACACCTGTCCACAACCTCAAACAGTCACACTCCAAACTCCACTATGGCCAAGACCAAAGAGCTGTCAAAGGACACCAGAAACAAAATTATAGACCTGCACCATGCTGGGAAGACTGAATCTGCAATAGGTAAGCAGCTTGGTTTGAAGAAATCAACTGTGGGAGCAATTATTAGGAAATGGAAGACATACAAGACCACTGATAATCTCCCTCGATCTGGGGCTCCACGCAAGATCTCACCCCGTGGGGTCAAAATGATCACAAGAACGGTGAGCAAAAATCCCAGAACCACACGGGGGACCTAGTGAATGACCTGCAGAGAGCTGGGACCAAAGTAACAAAGCCTACCATCAGTAACACACTACGCCGCCAGGGACTCAAATCCTGCAGTGCCAGACGTGTCCCCCTGCTTAAGCCAGTACATGTCCAGGCCCGTCTGAAGTTTGCTAGAGTGCATTTGGATGATCCAGAAGAGGATTGGGAGAATGTCATATGGTCAGATTAAACCAAAATAGAACTTTTTGATAAAAACTCAACTCGTCGTGTTTGGAGGACAAAGAATGCTGAGTTGCATCCAAAGAACACCATACCTACTGTGAAGCATGGGGGTGGAAACATCATGCTTTGGGGCTGTTTTTCTGCAAAGGGACCAGGACAACTGATCCGTGTAAAGGAAAGAATGAATGGAGCCATATATCGTGAGATTTTGAGTGAAAACCTCCTTCCATCAGCAAGGGCATTGAAGATGAAACGTGGCTGGGTCTTTCAGCATGACAATGATCCCAAACACACCGCCCGGACAACGAATGAGTGGCTTCGTAAGAAGCATTCAAGGTCCTGGAGTGGCCTAGCCAGTATCCAGATCACAACCCCATAGAAAATCTTTGGAGGGAGTTGAAAGTCTGTGTTGCCCAGCAACAGCCCCAAAACATCACTGCTCTAGAGGAGATCTGCATGGAGGAATGGGCCAAAATACCAGCAACAGTGTGTGAAAACCTTGTGAAGACTTACAGAAAACGTTTGACCTGTGTCATTGCCAACAAAGGGTATATAACAAAGTATTGAGAAACTTTTGTTATTGACCAAATACTTATTTTCCACCATAATTTGCAAATAAATTCATTAAAAATCCTACAATGTGATTTTCTGGAGAAAAAAAATCTCATTTTGTCTGTCATAGTTGACGTGTACCTATGATGAAAATTACAGGCCTCTCTCATCTTTTTAAGTGGGAGAACTTGCACAATTGGTGGCTGACTAAATACTTTTTTCCCCACTGTATATATGTGTATGTATGTGTGTGTTTATGCGAGAGAAAAAAAACATATGGGGGATTGGAAGTGATGCAGACAATTACATTGATGGAAGTTACAATCTATCTGCAATATTAAAGCTGATCTACCCCCTAAAAAATAAAAATAAAACATACGTCACCGAGTTCCTGCGCCAGGGGTATATACAGTGGGGAAAAAAAGTATTTAGTCAGCCACCAATTGTGCAAGTTCTCCCACTTAAAAAGATGAGAGAGCCCTGTAATTTTCATCATAGGTACACGTCAACTATGACAGACAAAATGAGAAAAAAAAATCCAGAAAATCACATTGTAGGATTTTTTATGAATTTATTTGCAAATTATGGTGGAAAATAAGTATTTGGTCAATAACAAAAGTTTCTCAATACTTTGTTATATACCCTTTGTTGGCAATGACACAGGTCAAACGTTTTCTGTAAGTCTTCACAAGGTTTTCACACACTGTTGCTGGTATTTTGGCCCATTCCTCCATGCAGATCTCCTCTAGAGCAGTGATGTTTTGGGGGCTGTCGCTGGGCAACACAGACTTTCAACTCCCTCCAAAGATTTTCTATGGGGTTGAGATCTGGAGACTGGCTAGGCCACTCCAGGACCTTGAAATGCTTCTTACGAAGCCACTCCTTCATTGCCCGGGCGGTGTGTTTGGGATCATTGTCATGCTGAAAGACCCAGCCACGTTTCATCTTCAATGCCCTTGCTGATGGAAGGAGGTTTTCACTCAAAATCTCACGATACATGGCCCCATTCATTCTTTCCTTTACACGGATCAGTCGTCCTGGTCCCTTTGAAGAAAAACAGCCCCAAAGCATGATGTTTCCACCCCCATGCTTCACAGTAGGTATGGTGTTCTTTGGATGCAACTCAGCATTCCAAACACGACGAGTTGAGTTTTTACCAAAAAGTTATATTTTGGTTTCATCTGACCATATGACATTCTCCCAATCCTCTTCTGGATCATCCAAATGCACTCTAGCAAACTTCAGACGGGCCTGGACATGTACTGGCTTAAGCAGGGGGACACGCCTGGCACTGCAGGATTTGTGTCCTTGGCGGCGTAGTGTGTTACTGATGGTAGGCTTTGTTACTTTGGTCCCAGCTCTCTGCAGGTCATTCACTAGGTCCCCCCGTGTGGTTCTGGGATTTTTGCTCACCGTTCTTGTGATCATTTTGACCCCACAGGGTGAGATCTTGCATGGAGCCCCAGATCGAGGGAGATTATCAGTGGTCTTGTATGTCTTCCATTTCCTAATAATTGCTCCCACAGTTGATTTCTTCAAACCAAGCTGCTTACCTATTGCAGATTCAGTCTTCCCAGCCTGGTGCAGGTCTACAATTTTGTTTCTGGTTTCCTTTGACAGCTCTTTGGTCTTGGCCAAAGTGGAGTTTGGAGTGTGATTGTTTGAGGTTGTGGACAGGTGTCTTTTATACTGATAACAAGTTCAAACAGGTGCCATTAATACAGGTAACGAGTGGAGGACAGAGGAGCCTCTTAAAGAAGAAGTTACAGGTCTGTGAGAGCCAGAAATCTTGCTTGTTGGTAGGTGACCAAATACTTATTTTCCACCATAATTTGCAAATAAATTCATAAAAAATCCTACAATGTGATTTTCTGGAAAAAAAATTCTCAATTTGTCTGTCATAGTTGACGTGTACCTATGATGAAAATTACAGGCCTCTCTCATCTTTTTAAGTGGGAGAACTTGCACAATTGGTGGCTGACTAAATACTTTTTTCCCCCACTGTACATCCCTCCACTTCACCCGCCTCCTCAAGTTTCTTTTTTGTGAAGAAGAAAGACGGCGGTCTGCATTGATTATCGACCACTGAACAAGGAGACGATAAGATTTAGTTATCCTCTCCCCCTCATTCCTTCAGTGATCAAGTCAATGCATGGGGTGCGCTTCTTCACCAAATTAGATCTCAGGAGTGCGTACAACCTGGTGCGTGTCCGAGAGGTGGATGAGTGGTGTCATATAAATATTTGACAAAAAAAAAATAGTCAACTCAAAAATATCTCTCAAGAGACTGGAGCTTGTGAATCCAGAAATGTGACTTTATTATTGCGTAACAAAGCCGAGCCACTCCATGGAACGGCTGTCTCTCTTTGGCTTAGAGATCTCTTATATACACACACAAATGCACAGTCATGTATACATAGCTTACAAAGCTACTCCCCTTAAGATCACTGATTAACATCTTTAACTGCCACGCCACTATTATCTTTGAAAGTCCAATAACACATGTTGTTTACTCCAAAAGACCATGGGCGCTTTTGCCTCTTTCCCTTATCTCATTATATTGGTGGCATGGCTCAGACACTTTTAAAAATAAAATACATACATTCATCAAAGCATGTTTACACATTGTATTGACTATATTCCTTATTTAGACATGCATCTGGACTTATAAAATGTAAATCATGTTTACTATATTTTATCTTTGACATTTCCCAACATTTTCCTTAATGATACATAAAATATTACCAGAGTGGAAGTCAGCATTCAGCACAACCATGGGGCAATATGAATACCTGGTGATGCCCTACGGTTTGTTGAATGCTCCATCTGCCTTCCAGTCCTTTGTGAACGAGGTGTTTCGGGACATGCTTGGTCGCGGTATAGTGGTCTACATCGATGACATTCTGGTGTATTCCGCTACGCGCGCCGAGCATGTGTCCCTGGTTCGCAAAGTGCTGGCCCGACTGTTGGAAAATGACCTTCATGCCAAGGCAGAGAAGTGTATGTTTTTCCAGCAGTCCATCACTTTCCTCGGATACCGCATTACCACCTCAGGTGTGGAGATGGAGGGAGATCGCATTTCAGCCGTGCGTAATTGGCCGGACCCTCACCACGGTTAAGGAGGTGCAGCGCTTTCTTGGCTTCGCCACTACTATCGGAGGTTTATCTGGGGCTTTGGCAAGATCGCAGCTCCCATTACATCTAATAATAATAATAATAATAATTAGTCATTTAGCAGACGCTCTTATCCAGAGCGACTTACAGGAGCAATTAGGGTTAAGTGCCTTGCTCAAGGGCACATCGACAGATTTTTCACCTAGTCGGTTCGGGGATTAGAACCAGCGACCTTTCGGTTACTGGCACAACGCTCTTAACCACTAAGCTACCTGCCGCCCACATCTCTGTTGAAGGGTGGGCCGTCCCGGCTCCGCTGGTCTGCTGAGGCTGACAGGGCCTTCAGTAACCTGAGGGGTCTGTTCACCTCAGCCCCGGTACTGGCCCACCCCGATCCATCACTACCGTTCGTAGTGGATGTGGATGCGTCCGAGGTAGGGATAGGCGCTGTCCTATCTCAACGCTCGGGCACGCCAGCCAAGCTGCGCCCCTGTGCCTTCTTATCTAAGAAGCTAAGCCCGGTGGAGTAGAACTACGACATTGGTGATCAGGAGCTGTTGGCTGTTGTCCGAGCCCTGACCGTGTGGAGGCAATGGCTCGAAGGGGCGAAACACCCTTTCCTCGTCTGGACGGACCACCGTAACCTGGAGTATATCCGGGCAGCGAGAAGGCTGAATCCTCACCAGGCCAGGTGGGCCCTATTCGTCACCCGGTTTGATTTCACCCTATCATACATCCCGGGTACGAAGAACGTGAAGGCAGACGCATTGTCACGGCTGTATGACACAGAGGAGAGGCCCAGAGACAACAGCCCCATACTCCCGGCCTCCTGCATTGTGGCGCCGGTAGTATGGGCGATGGACGCGGATATAGAGCAGGCGTTACGCACAGAGCCATCTCCACCTCAGTGTCCAGCTGGGCTGCAGTACGTGCCTGCTCTTATCTGTGATCGTCTGATCTACTGGGCACACACGTCACCCTCCTCTGGTCACCCAGGTATCGGTCATACAGTGCGCTGCCTGACCGGAAAGTACTGGTGGCCTACCTTGGCTAAGGACGTGAGGGTGTATATCTCCTCCTGCTCGGTGTGCGCCCAGAGTAAGGCACCTAGGCACCTCCCAGTGGGTAAGTTACAACCTTTACCAGTTCCACAACGACCATGGTCTCACCTGAGTGTTGATTTCCTGACTGATCTTCCCCTCTCCCATGGTAACACCACCATCCTGGTCGTTGTGGATCGCTTTTCCAAGGCCTGCCGCCTCCTTCCTCTGCCCGGTCTCCCCACAGCCCTGCAAACTGCGGAGGCCCTGTTTACACACGTCTTCTGGCACTACGGGGTACCAGAGGATATAGTGTCTGACCGAGGTCCCCAGTTCACATCCAAAGTCTGGAAGGCGTTCATGGAACATCTGGGGGTCTCGGCCAGCCTGACCTCTGGTTTCCACCCTGAGTCTAATGGGCAGTTGGAACGGGTAAATAAGGATGTGGGTAGGTTTCTGCGGTCCTACTGCCAGGACTGGCCGTGGGAGTGGTCGGTGTTCTTGCCATGGGCCGAATATGCCCAGAACTCTCTCCGTGACTCCTCCACTAACCTAACGCCATTCCAATGCGTTTTAGGTTACCAACCGGTTCTGGCACCGTGGCACCAGAGCCAGACCGAGGCTCCTGCGGTGGATGACTGGTTTCGGCGCGCGGAGGAGACGTGGGACGCTGCCCACGTCCACCACCAACGCGCCATGCGTCGTCTAAAGGCCAACACTGACCGCCACCGCAGTGAGGCCCCGGTCTTCGTACCGGGTGATCGGGTCTGGCTCTCGACCCGAAATCTGCCCCTCCGCCTGCCCTGCCAGAAGCTGAGCCCGCGGTTTGTGGGGCCGTTCAATGTCTTGAGGAGAATCAACGTGGTTACCTATAGGTTATTACTCCCCCCTGATTACTGTATTAACCCCTCGTTTCATGTATCTCTCCTTAGGCCGGTGGTGGCTGGTCTCCTCCAGGAGTCTGAGGTGCGGGAGATCCCTCCGCCTCCTCTGGACATCGAGGGGGCCCCGGCGTACTCCGTCCGTTCCATCCTGGATTCGAGGCGTCGGGTGGGGGGCCTTCAGTACCTCGTGGAGTGGGAGGGGTACGGTCCGGAGGAACGGTGCTGGGTCCCGGTGAGGGATAACCTCGATCCCTCCCTGTTGCGGGATTTCCACCGTCGCCATCCGGCTTGCCCTGCTCCGCGTCCTACTGGCCGTCCCCGAGGCCAGGGTCGGCACGCTGCTGGAGCTGCGCGTCAAGGGGGTGTGTACTGTCACAACTTCCTCCGAAGCTGCCTCCCCTCCTTGTTCGGGCAGGCTTCGGCGTTCGTCGTCACCGGCCTTCTAGCCACTGTCGCTCCATATCTCATCATTCCATTTGTCTTGTCTTGTCAATTACACACACCTGGTCCATATTCCCCTCATTAGTACATGTATAAGTGTTCCCTCTGCCCCCTTGTCATTGTGGGTGATTGTTTCATGTGAGATGAGTGTAGCTCGGTGGCGCTACCTGTACGTTGTATTGCCGGGGTATATTTTCCCTGTGTGCCTGTATTTGTTTCAGTGCGCCTGTTTTGCGTAACTGTGTACGATGGAATAAACTCTGTATTCTGTGATTTACCTTCCTGCGCCTGACTCATTCAAATCACACTCTCACAGCCCCTGGCCTGAGAGGATGGAAGTTCACACACACAGAAATCAGAACCATGGACAGCCACATCATAGTTAGTTTACGTTGATTGGAATAAATAGTATTTTAGTTGTCACTGTATTAGACTAAGCATAGGTGATTTCATGATGTTGGAATGTTGAAGTCAGCTTCTGATTTCTTTGCGACTTGCGGTAACTCTCCATGGTTCTAAGACATTAGTTGTTTAGCAGTCAAACATTAACTTGCTTGACCATGCTGTAGGTCATTTAACTGTTTGTTACCTGCAATATGTTTTGTGGACTTCAACGGACAGAGGTTGCTCTCTAGTTTTGTGATGAAACAAAGGTGTGGTTGAATTTATTCTGCCACTGTGTCTTCTTATTGTCTCGGCCTTAGGCTTATACAACACGGTGGCAAGGCATAAGAACTAACAGGTTATAGTGCAAACAACGCAATTATCACAACACATAGGTTGTAATATGGCTTTTTGGGGGGGCTTCCCCAGTGATTTTACCGATGCACTGCTACTGTATAAAGCTTACTTCACCGCATACAATTTGTAGATGTTAAATACCCTATAATTAAAATTTGATTTTACATCTCATTCCAGGTAGTCTAATAAAGTCATACATAATCCTAAACTGTAGTAGTTGTGGAACTGTTGAGGGAGGATTTTGTTCTGGCACAATGCAGAAGTAACCTTTACAAAAGGTAAAAGCATCACTTCGTACAAAGGGTACTGACAAGCTTTAGAGAGCAACACTGAAAAATAAAGTAAAGTTCGGACATGCCATTAAAGCTGATCATGTCAAGGTGTTTGAGAATGAGCACAAACTGGGAGAACAGGGTTATTGATGTTATCACAGTCTGACTAGTCACACCAGAACTCTGTATGACCTTTCCACTGGCCTGTATACCAATATCACCACCCATATATATAGAGCGGCTTGCGAAACTATTCACCCCCCTTGGCATTTTTCCTATTTTGTTGCCTTACAACCTGGAATTAAAATTGATTTTGGGGGGGGTTTGTATCATTTGATTTACACAACATGCCTACCACTTTGAAGATGCAAAATATTTTTTATTGTGAAACAAACAAGAAATAAGACAAAAGAACTGAAAACTTGAGCCTGCATAACTATTCACCCCCCCCAAAGTCAATACTTTGTAGAGCCACCTTTTGCAGCAATTACAGCTGCAAGTCACTTGGGGTATGTCTCTATAAGCTTGGCACATCTAGCCACTGGGATTTTTGCCCATTCTTCAACTGCTCCAGCTCCTTCAAGTTGGATTGGTTCCGCTGGTATACAGAAATCTTTGACTAGGCCATTCCAAGACATTTAAATGTTTCCCCTTAAACCACTCGAGTGTTGCTTTAGCAGTATGCTTAGGGTGATTGTCCTGCTGGAAGGTGAACCTCCGTCCCAGTCTCAAATCTCTGGAAGACTGAAACTGTGACGTTCTGGCTCCGGGACTTTTAGTAGTGAGCCAGGGTTGTCATTTTCATTTGGGTGTAGTTCTATGTGGGATCTAGTTGTTTCATTTCTATGTTTGGTTTTGATGTTGATTAGTCATATGACTCCCAATCGGAGGTAACGAATGTCAGCTGTCGGCTCGTTATCTCTGATTGGGAGCCATATTTATACTGTGTGGTTTCACCTGGGTTTTGTGGGTTTTTGTTTCCTTGTTGCTGTTAGTCATTATCAGTATTGGACTTCACTTTCGTCATATTTGGTTTGTTGTTTTGATCGTGGTTTCTTTATAATAAAGTCTACGATGTTCGCTCAACACGCTGCGCTTTGGTCTCCTCCTTTCGACGATCGTGACAGAAAAACCCACCACAAAAGGACCAAGCAGCGCGTCCAGGAGCAAAGGGTCTGGACATGGGAGGAACTGTTGGACGGTAAAGGGTCCTGGACTTGGGAGGAGATCCTGGATGGTATGGATCGCCGACCATGGAGCGAGACGGTGGAGAGGCGACGGCGAGAGGAGCAACGGCATCGGCAGGGCCATCGTCGGAAGGGACGGGAGGCAACCCCAAAAAAATTTTTTGGGGGGGGGCACATGGCAGGCGGCTGGGCAGCAGGAGGCTGCCACAGGGAGAAAAGGAGAGAAGGCTAACGGAGTACGGGAGCCATTGGCGAGTAGAGGGAGGGAAGTGTTTGTGGCACGGCGTGAAAGACTGATGTGTGTTGCCAGTCCGGTCCGGCCCGTTCCTGATCCTCGGTTGAGGCCAGTGGTGTGTGTTCCCGGTACGGACCGGCCTGTTCCTACTCCAAGCACCAGGTCCACGGTGTGCTACGCCAGCCCGGCCCGGCCTGTTCCGGCCACTCGCACCAGGGATGCGGTGCGTGTCGCCAGCCCAGCCCGGCCTGTTCCTGCTCCACGCACCAGGGATAGGTGCGCTCGCCAGCCCGGCCCGGCCTGTTCCGGCCACTCGCACCAGGGATACGGTGCGCGTCGCCAGCTCAGCCCGGCCTGTTCCTACTCCACGCACCAGGGATACGGTGCGCTTCGCCAGCCCGGCCCGGCCTGTTCCGGCCACTCGCACCAGGGATACGGTGCGCGTCGCCAGCCCAGCCCGGCCTGTTCCTACTCCCCGCACCAGGGCTACGGTGCGCCCCCCCAGCCCGGCCCGGCCTGTTCCGGCCTCTCGCACCAGGGATACGGTGCGCGTCGCCAGCCCAGCCCGGCCTGTTCCTGCTCTCCGCACTAGGCCTTATGTGCGTCCCCAGGGTCCAGCATGCCCTGTTGCTGCTCTCCGCACTAGGCCTTATGTGCGTCCCCAGGGCCAAGCATGCCCTGTTGCTGCTTCCCGCACTAGCCCTGAGATGCGTGTCCTCAGCCCGGTACCTCCAGTTCCGGCACCACGCATCAGGCCTACGGTGCGTCCCCAGGGCCAAGCATGCCCTGTTGCTTCTCCCCGCACTAGCCCTGAGATGCGTGTCCTCAGCCCGGTACCTCCAGTTCCGGCACCACGCACCAGGCCTACGGTGCGCCTCAGACGGCCAGAGTCTGCCGTCTGCCCAACGGGCCTGAACTGTCCGTCTGCCCAACGCCGTCTGAACTGCCCGTCTGCCCAACGGGCGCCTGAACTGCCCGTCTGCCCAACGCCGTCTGAACTGTCCGTCTGCCCAACGCCGTCTGAACTGCCCGTCTGTACTGAGCCTGCAAAGCCGCCCGTCTGCCATGAGCCTTCAGAGCCGTCCGCCAGACCGGAGCCGCTAGAGCTCTCCGCCAGACAGGATCAGCCAGAGCCTTCCGCCAGACAGGATCAGCCAGAGCCTTCCGCCAGACAGGATCAGCCAGAGCCTTCCGCCAGACAGGATCAGCCAGAGCCTTCCGCCAGACAGGAGCAGCCAGAGCCTTCCGTCAGACCGGATCAGCCAGAGCCTTCCGCCAGACAGGAGCAGCCAGAGCCTTCCGCCAGACGGGATCAGCCAGAGCCTTCCGCCAGCCATGAGCAGCCAGATCCGTCAGCCAGCCATGAGCAGCCAGATCCGTCAGCCAGCCATGAGCAGCCAGATCCGTCAGCCAGCCATGAGCCGTCCAGCCAGGATCCGCCAGAGCCGTCCAGCCAGGATCCGCCAGAGCCGTCCAGCCAGGATCCGCCAGAGCCAGCCAGCCAGGATCCGCCATTTAGTCAGGTGCTGCCCCTTAGTCCAGTGCTGTCCCTTAGTCCAGTGCTGCCCCTTAGTCCGGTGCTGTCCCTTAGCCTGGTGCTGCCTCTTAGTCCGGTGCTGCCCCTTAATCCAGGTGGGTTTAAGTGGAGGGTGGTCATTGGGAGGAGGTTAAGAAAGCGGGTAGTAACTATAGTGGGGTGGTGGTCAAGCCCGGAGCCGGAACCGCCTCCGGGGGAGCAACACCCACCCAGCCCTCCCCTATTGTGGGGTTGTGAGGCGCGGTCGCAGTCCGCGCCTTTAGGGGGGGGTACTGTGACGTTCTGGCTCCGGGACTTTTAGTAGTGAGCCAGGGTTGTCATTTTCATTTGGGTGTAGTTCTATGTGGGATCTAGTTGTTTCATTTCTATGTTTGGTTTTGATGTTGATTAGTCATATGACTCCCAATCGGAGGTAACGAATGTCAGCTGTCGGCTCGTTATCTCTGATTGGGAGCCATATTTATACTGTGTGGTTTCACCTGGGTTTTGTGGGTTTTTGTTTCCTTGTTGCTGTTAGTCATTATCAGTATTGGACTTCACTTTCGTCATATTTGGTTTGTTGTTTTGATCGTGGTTTCTTTATAATAAAGTCTACGATGTTCGCTCAACACGCTGCGCTTTGGTCTCCTCCTTTCGACGATCGTGACAGAAACAGGTTTCTCTCAAGAATTTCCCTGTATTTAGCGTCATCCATCATTCCTTCAATTCTGACCAGTTTCCCAGTCCCTGCCGTTCTCGGGGTGATGAGAGGTGTTGGGTTTGCACCAGACATAGCGTTTTCCTTGATGGCCAAAAATCTCAATTTTAGTCTCATCTGACCAGAATACCTTCTTCCATATGTTTGGTGAGTCTTCCACATGCCTTTTGGCGAACACCAAATGTGTTTGCTTATTTTTTTCTTTAAGCAATGGCTTTTTTCTGGCCACTTTTCCGTAAAGCCCTGCTCTGTGGAGTGTATGGCTTAAAGTGGTCCTATGGACAGATACTCCAATCCGCTGTGGAGCTTTGCAACTCCTTCAGGGTTATCTTTGGTCTCTTTGTTGCCTCTCTGATTAATGCCCTCCTTGCCTTGTCTATGAGTTTTGGTGGGCGGCCCTCTCTTGGCAGGTTTGTTGTGGTGCCATTTTCTTTCCATTTTTTAATAATGGAATTAATGGTGCTCTGTGGGATGTTCAAAGTTTCTGATATTTTTTTATAACCCAACCCTGATCTGTACTTCTCCACAACTTTGTCCTTGACCTGTTTGGAGAGCTCCTTGGTCTTCATGGTGCCGCTTGCTTGGTGGTGCCCCTTGCTTGGTGGTGTTGCAGACTCTGGGGCCTTTCAGAACAGGTGTATATGTACTGAGATCATGTGACAGATCATGACACTTATTTTGCACACAGGTGGACTTTATTTAACTAATTATGTGACTTCTGAAGGTAATTGGTTGCACCAGATCTTATTTAGGGGCTTCATAGCAAAGGGGGTGAATACATATGCACGCACCACTTTTCCGTTATTCTTTTCATTTCCCTTCACCAATTTGGACTATTTTGTGTATGCCCATTACATGAAATCCAATTAAAAATCCATTTAAATTACAGGTTGTAATGCAACAAAATAGGTAAAAACGCCAAGGGGGATGAATAATTTTGCAAGGCACTGTAAGTTATGGGCATACACACCCATCAATAACTCAGGTATGGGAATCCTATCTCCTCGTAACCTACTGTAGTGGAGCAAGGATTTGTGGCTATTTCGTCTTGCGCTCGTTTATCAACCAACCATACAATCTAATCTGACTGTAAAATAGCTGTGTGGTCATATTCACGCAAAGATGGGTATTTATCAATGTGAATGTGATCGCTTGGTGTGCACAAATCCCACGTCTGCTCTGAGCTGGGCGTACACAGGTGAACAAGCGGTGCTGGTTTTGGAATACATTATAAAATAGAACTTCATTGTCAAAGTACATAATAGACTAATAACTGAGTTTGATCAACAAGATTAGAGACCAATCAGAGAGCAGGGTTATGATGATGTCATTATGAAAGGACCAACTAGAGCAGGGTTATAATGATGTCATTATGCAAGGACCAATCAGAGCAGGGTTATAATGTTGTCATTATGAAAGGACCAATCACAGAGCAGGGTTATGACTATGTCATTATGAAGGGACCAATTTGAGAGCAGAGTTATGAGGATGTCATTCTGAAGGCACCAATCAGAGAGCAGGGTTATGATGATTTCATTATCACAGAAATATAATTATTCTGTCTTTATTTCAGTTAAAATCAACAGACATAGTAAACAAACAGCTAAATGTATCTGTGTATCTAAAGAGAACTTGGACAGAGTATAATGCATTGAAAAGTGACACATTGCCTACTATGGGGGTAATATTTTTAGGGTGGATGTAACCTCTCTATAGATGTAGCCTCTGTCTGTGCAGTAGGCTATTAGCACAGGGCAGGCAGGAGAACTGTTGAGGGTTCCGGATGCACTGGAGGATCATCAGAGTTCTGTGAGGAGACATGAAGATTAAAAATAACGATGTGCACTCTACTGTGTTTAGGGTTCTGTTCACTTTCCCCAAATTCCCAGGTTTTCCAGAGATCCTGGTTAGATGTTTCCCAGAATCAGGATTGAACCCAATTGGTAGTTACAGTCTTGTCCCATCGCTGCAACTCCCATACGGACTCGGGAGAGGCGAAGGTCGAGAGCCATGCGTCCTCCGAAACACGACCCGCCAAGCCGCACTGCTTCTTGACACACTGCTTGCTTAACCCGGAAGCCAGCCGAACCAATAGGTCAGAGGAAACACCGTACTGCTGGCAACCTGAAGTCAGCGTGCATGCACCAGGCTGCAACAAGGAGTCGCTAGAGCGTGATGGGACAAGGACATCCCATTTGGCCAAACCCTTCCCTAACATGCGCCAGGCTGCAACAAGGAGTCACTAGAGTGTGATGGGACAAGGACATCCCATCTGGCCAAACCCTCCCCTAACCCGGATGACGCTGAGCCAATTGTGTGCTGCCTCATGGGTCTCCCGGTCACGGCCGGCTGCGACACAGCCTGGGATCGAACCAGGATCTGCAGTGACGCCTCTAGCACTGCGATGCAATGCCTTAGACCGCTGGGCCACTTGGGAGGCCCTTATAGAATGTGTTTTTAAGCTCTCAAAATGTTTTAGTTTGAACATTCTAATAGTTCTGTGGCAGTGATTTCAGTTTAGAATGGAGCCTACATTCCGCACTGAAATGAATGGGGATACAACAAGCGTTATACTTTATAGTTTATAAACAAATGTGGGGAGGTTTGTAGGTGTGTAGTTATTATAATGGTCTATATTGTGTTAGTATAGTAGGCTAGAGTGAGAACTATAGCATCTTAAGCCATATAATGTGTTTTTAAGCCCCAAAATATTTTTGTTTCAACATTCTGAAAGATTTGTGGCGGTGATTTCAGTTTAGAATGTTAAAGCCTCCATTCCACCATTGAAATGAATGGGGATACTACAAGCTGTATAGGTTATGAAGTATGAATGGTTCCAAAAAGCAGTGTTGAGGCCATCTAAGTTGAGTCAGTCTGCACAACTCTGGGGCGGTGTTTGTAGCTGGAACGGATCAACGCAGCTGCAAATTAATATTTTGCCTTTGAAGTCTATGGAGCTTTTATCCTAATTTAAAATGGTTATAGTTAAAAAAGTACAAATAGCATCAACAATCTTTTGACAAGCAATCTACAATGAACAAAAATATAAATGCAACATGCAACAATTTCAAAGATTTTACTGAGTTACAGTTCATATAAGGAAATAAATTCATTAGGTAGGCCCTAATCTATGGATTTCACATGACTGGGCAGGGGCGTAGCCATGGGTGGGCCTGGGAGCACAAAAGGCCCACCCACTTGGGAGCCAAGCCCTCTCACTGGGGAGCAAGGCGTGGTTACACGTGGTCTGCGGTTGTGAGGCCGGTTGGATGTACTGCCAAATTCTCTAAAACGATGTTGGAGGTGGCTTATGGTAAAGAAATGAACATTCAATTTTCTGGCAACAGCTCTGGTGGACATTCCTGCAGTCAGCATGCCAATTGCACGCTCCCTCAAAACTTAAGACATCAGTGGCATTGTGTTGTGTGACAAAACTACACATTGTAGAGTGTTCTTTTATTGTCCCTAGCACAAGGTGCACCTGTGTAATGATCATGCTGTTTAATCAGCTTCTTGATATGCCACACCTGTCAGGTGAATGGATTATCTTGGCAAAGGAGAAATGCTCACTAACAGGGATGTAAACACATTTGTGCACAACATTTTTGAGAAATAAGCTTTTTGTGCATATGGAACATTTCTGGGATTTTTTATTTCAGCTCATGAAACATTGGACCAACACTTTACATGTTGCGTTTGTATTTTTGTTCAGTACAAGTTGAGTCAGTCTGTAACATGTCAAAGTTGGTTTGGTGTTTGTAGCTTTAACGGTTCAAGAACAGTGGCAAATCCAAATGGCATTTCTAGCTTTAAAGGTTGAAGACTAGTTATGGTCCAAACTTTTTCCATGTTAACCTATGCCCATTGAAATGCATTGGGATTTATGTAAATATGGTTATAGTGTCAAAAATAATCAGTAGAATCAACAAATATTTTTTCAAGCAGCAGTGTCAGTGGTAGTCTGGACGTTTTAAAATTGTTTTGGTGTTGGTAGCTTTTACGGTTTTGGCACTAGAGGTTCCAGCAGAAGGTGAATAATAATAATAAGTATGAACAGTTTCTAAAGTTGTGCTTTGCTTTCAGCAAGCAGACCTAATAAGCAGGAATACTCAGGATTTCTGGAAAACTAGAAAGTTACCGAATTGTTCAAAACAAATTGTGTTTTAGTGAAGGAGGAAGTGATGTTTTGGTGATGTGACTCACAGGTCACTGTCTGTGCAGGTCCAGCGGAACCCTCTGGTCTGTAGGACTTTGATCAAATCCACAATGGAGCCCTGAGTGCAGGATTCTCTAAAGGAGGAGAGAAAGGGGATACATACAGTACATAACACACAGTATTTCTAAAGGTTAGTGTATTGTAGACAAACCATTTCTATCTGATGCAACTTGACATAAACATAATTTGCATGACATTTGCATAGATAAACTGATTTCATGTTGATATTTAAAGATATGCCCAGTTTGTAACTTGGGTATTTATCTAGGGTCCGTTCCAAATGGCACCCTATTCCCAATGTGGTGCACTACTTTTGACCAGGGCCCAAAGGATTCTATGTTGGGAATAGAGTGCCATTTGAGATGCATTCCTAGTCATTCTCACATGAAAGGTCCCTCCAGGTTGGCCACCACCTTGATGTTGACATGATCTACCATCCTGGGGTTCAGGCTGTCCAGCTCTACACTCCCAAACATGCTACAGCAAGATGAAAAGGACCAGAGTGAAACAATCACTACCACTGTTAGACCACTATGTACTGTCAGTGGTTGTCACGTCTTCGCCTTACCTTTTCCTGTTGAAAGCATTCTCTATGGATCCATTGAGCAGCACTGTGATGTTGCCACATGCCACTGCAGCAAACTGGCAAACATACAGAGATGAGGCAATCATAGCCAGACACAGCCCACAATATACAGTAGACATGTCATGCAGTCACCCAGTATCTCAGAATCACAAGGCATTTCCTTACCACAAAAATACTGCATTCATGTAATTTAAGCTACCATTTTGTGAGTGAGCTTACGTTTTGTGAGGCTTGTCTCCACAAGGAATAGACAGGATGGTTTACACATGTTGACCACTCCGGGCAAGAGTTGAAATCAAAGCCTAACAAAGAGAAACACATGAAGGAGCTTCATAAGAAAGAGCCAGCCATATTTACATAGGTAAACCACCACAGTGAAGATTACATCATCTCTCTAAGGAAAAGTTAATTCATTCTACTTGTTTGTTTAGTGTGCAGAGCAGGGGGGGGGGGGGTAAAGCTCTCCGGTGCACAATTGGGAGAGTTTACCACAGAGATGGGGGTGTAACACATGGTGTTGTGAAACAGCTGTGCTACATAACACCCTATGTGGGCGATATCCCCCCTCTGTCTCAACTTCCTGTAAGCACTGACCCAAACATTACAACTGTGGCCAACCCCAGAGCCCCAGCCTGTCATATTGTGACCTCTCTCCTCATCCTTCAGATCTTTTGGGAACAATGTGAAGAGAGGAATCATAACTCTCTCTCTCTCTCTCAGATCATGATGAATCCTACCTCTGTCTTTCTCTCCCTGTCCGCACCAGATGAGGTCATTGAACATGTATCCCACCAGCGTGTCCTCCAGGGTCCAGAAACGACGTGTTACAGCTGCATAGCTGTGCATCAGCTCCCTGGTCTTACTCCAGAACAGCAGCTACAAACCATGAGGGCAACAAGCACACACCAGATACTAAAAATTAGAGGAATCATAGATACTCAATAAATCAAAGATACTCAAAAACACAACACAGTCAGTTACATCCTCAGATGATTCAGGGCCCGCATTCATAAAGCGTCTCAGAGTAGGAGTGCTGATCTAGGATCAGGTCCCCCCTGTCTTGGATGAGAATCCAGCGCTGCCATGGTGATACTCACCTTACCACATGTCAGAGTCTGTGGCGTGGCACGGAACATCCTTTTGTAGTCCTTAACCTTCACATTGCAGGGAGACTTCCTCACGACAGCCTCCTCAAACTCCCTCCAGATCTCCTCACAGTCATAGCTACAGTAACACACACAGCACTTATACCTATATCTAATCATAGATAAAATAATGAAAAATATGTCATGTTGAGAGCATGCTTATAATGAAATAAGAACCCTTACGGAAAACGACATGAATTTCAAATGTGATCACGTGATTTTATGTGACGTTAATGTGATAACATGTGGCAACATGTGAGCATATGTGAAAACATGATCTCATGTGAAATAAATGTGACAACATGGGGATGCAAAAAAAACATGTGATACCATGAAACCACACTTGACATTTGAACATGTGAAAACCCAGGTGTTAAATGCCATTGAGAATATTTTACTTTAAAATGCTTAATTTACATTAATTCAATTTAAAGAGTCATGGTCCCCTACAGGTTTTGTTTAGGTTCCGGTTTGTTCCAGGGACGTCCCCAAGAACATTTTTAAAACATAGTGTCATGGTCCCCTGGATTACTTGGGACTCAACCTCACAACCTCTTGGTTGCTACCTGAAGTTCCTGCTGCGCCAGCAGATCTGTGGACATAATGGAGATTGGCTATACATATATTGCCAAGAACACATTTATGCACTTTGCCTAAACTATATAAAACAACTTGAATGTGTTATTTCTATAAAATGAAAGTATGCTGCTCTATTCTGATTTCAATTAGTGTAAAAAGTATATATTGTTTAATTTTGTACTGTGACCACACTTGGGATTCAGCCTTAACTGGGATTTGAACTTAAAACCTCTTGGTCGCTAGCTACCTGAAATGTTCTGCTGCATGTCCTGCTACACATCCAGGTCTGGTATGGTTAGGGTATAGTGTTGTTCCCTGGGGTACAAAAAAGTCAGAAGCTACAATTCACACAGTGGCGGTCGGTGCCGTTTAAGATAAGGGAAGACAATTATTTTTTTAACGAGCATGGCCTTATTTCTATTACAGCATATTGGATGACTGTCATTCATATTCCATTCACCCAGCTCAATGTAACATCGATAGGTTTAGACTACGACATGATACTAACATTTTCCCTATACCCATGAGGTTGCTACAACCTAGCCTACGAATGAAAGTTTACAACATACAGTGCATTCGGAAAGTATTCAGACCCCTTAACTTCTATTATTCTAAAATGGATTAAATCGTCTTTTTCCCCTCATCAATCTTCACACAATACCCCATAACGATAAAGCAAAAACAGGTTTTTGCAAAAATAAAATAAAATGAGATACCTTATTACATAAATATTCAGACACTTTGCTATGAGACTCGAAATTGAGCTCAGGTGCATCCTCTTTCCATTGATCATCCTTGAGAAGTTTCTACAACTTGATTGGAGTCTACCTGTGGTAAGTTCAATTGATTGGACATGATTTGGAAAGAAACACACCTGTCTACAGTTGAAGTCAGAAGTTTACATACACCTTAGCCAAATACATTTAAACTCAGTTTTTCACAATTCCTGACATTTAATCCTAGTACAAATTCCCTGTCTTAGGTCAGTTAGGATCACCACTTTATTTTAAAAATGTGAAATGTCAGAATAATACTAGAGAGAATTATTTATTTCAGCTTTTATTTATTTCATCACATTCCCAGTGGGTCAGAAGTTTACATACACTCAATTAGTATTTGGTAGCATTGCCTGTAAATTGTTTAACTTGGGTCAAATGTTTCGGGAAGCCTTCCATAAGCTTCCCACAATAAGTTGGGTGAATTTTGGCCCATTTCTCCTGACAGAGCTGGTGTAACTGAGTCAGGTTTGTAGACCTCCTTGCTCGCACACGCTTTTTCAGTTCTGCCCACACATTTTCTATAGGATTGAGGTCAGGGCTTTGTGATGGCCACTCCAATACCTTGACTTTGTTGTCCTTAAGCCATTTTGCCACAATTTTGGAAGAAAGCTTGGGGTCATTGTCCATTTGGAAGACCCATTTGCGACCAAGCTTTAACTTCCTGAATGATGTCTTGAGATGTTGCTTCAATATATCCACATCATTTTCCTTCCTCATGATGCCATCTATTTTGTGAAGTGCACCAGTCCCTCCTGCAGCAAAGCACCCCCACAGCATGATGCTGCCACCCCCGTGCTTCATGGTTGGGATGGTGTTCTTCTCCTTTTTCCTCCAAACAGAACAATGGTCATTATGGCCAAACAGTTCTATTTTTGTTTCATCAGACCAGAGGACATTTCTCCAAAAAGTATGATCTTCATCCCCATGTGCAGTTGCAAACCGTTTTCCTTCCTGAGCGGTATGACGGCTGCGTGGTCCCATGGTGTTTATACTTGCATACTATTGTTCGTACAGATGAACGTGGTACCTTCAGGCATTTGGAAAACCAGACTTGTGGAGGTCTACAATTCTTTTTCTGAGGTCTTGGCTGATTTATTTTGATTTTCCCATGATGTCAAGCAAATAGGCACTGAGTTTGAAGGTAGGCCTTGACATACATTCACAGGCACACCTCCAATTGACTCAAATTATGTCAGAAGCTTCTAAAGCCATGACATCATTTTCTGGAATGTTCCAAGCTGTTTAAAGGCACAGTCAACTTAGTGTATGTAAACTTCTGACAAACTGGAATTGTGATACAGTGAATTATAAGTGAAATAATCTGTCTGTAAACAATTGTTGGAAAAATTACTTGTGTCATGCACAAAGTAGATGTCCTAACCGACTTGCCAAAACTATAGTTTGTTAACAAGACATTTGTGGAGTGGTTGAAAAATGAGTTTTAATGACTCCAACCTAAGTGTATGTAAACCTCCGACTTCAACTGTATATAAGGTCCCACAATTGACAGTGCATGTCAGAGCAAAAACCAAGCCATGAGGTTGAAGGAATTGTCCGTAGAGCTCCGAGACAGGATTGTGTCATGGCACAGACCTGGGGAAGGGTACCAAAACATTTCTGCAGCATTGAAGGTCCCCAAGAACACAGTGGCCTCCATCATTCTTAAATGGAAGAAGTTTGGAAACACCAAAACTCTTCCTAGAGCTGGCCGCCTGGCCAAACTGAGCAATTGGGGGAGAAGGTCCTTGGTCAAGGAGATGACCAAGAACCCGATGGTCACTCTGACAGAGCTCAGGAGTTCCTCTGTGGAGATGGGAAAACCTTCCAGAATGACAACCATCTCTGCAGAACTCCACCAATAATGCCTTTATGGTAGAGTGGCCAGACAGAAGCTACTCCTCAGTAAAAGGCACATGACAGCCCACTTGGAGTTTGCCAAAATGCACCTAAAGACTCTCAGACCATGAGAAACAAGATTCTCTGCTCTGATGAAACCAAGATTGAACTCTTTGGACTAAATGCCAAGTGTCACATCTGGAGGAAACCTGGCACCATCCCTACGGTGAAGCATGGTGGTGGCAGCATCATGCTGTGGGGATGTTTTTCAGCAGCAGGGACTGGGAGACTAGTCAGGATCGAGGGAAAGATGAACGGAGAAAAGTACAGAGAGGTCCTAGATGAAAACCTGCTCCAGAGCACTGAGGACCTCAGACTGGGGCAAAGGTTCACCTTCCAACAGGACAACAACCCTAAGCACACAGTCAAGACAACGCAGGGGTGGCTTCGGGACAAGTCTCTGAATGTCCTTGAGTGGCCCAGCCAGAGCCCGGACTTGAACCTGATCAAACATTTCTGGAGAGACCTGAAAATAGCTGTGCAGCAACGCTTCCCATCCAACCTGACAAAGCTTGAGAGGATCTGCAGAGAAGAATGGGAGAAACTCCCCAAATACAGGTGTGCCAAGCTTGTAGCGTCATACCCAAGAAGACTCTAGGCTGTAATAGCTGCCAAAGGTGCTTAAAAAAAGTACTGAGTAAAGGGTCTGAATACTTATGTAAATGTGATATTTCCGTTTTTTATTTTAAATACATTTGCAAACAAAAAATCAGTTTTTGCTTTGTAATTATGGGTTATTGTGTGTAGATTGATGAGGGGGGAAAACGATTTAATCAATTTTAGAATAAGGCTGAAAAGTAACAAAATGTGGAAAAAGTCAAAGGGTCGAGAGAACAATTTGAGTAATCAAGATGACAAACAGTGACACATTCAACACTGCCTTGCACACTCTTGCCTGCATCTAGCTGATCTAGGATGTAATCATTAGTCCAACAGTTGAGATGAGAGTTTCAATTGGGCAAAAGTTTTGTTCCGTTTGCTCCTGTTCAAGAAATGTCTTTCAACAGAATCGGCGGAATGAATATATGCCTGATCACCCGCAAACACAGTTCACTTTCGTAGCAGCCACATAAACAGCGTGATCACTTAGCTCGTTGTATAATTCCATCTTGCATTAACATGCTGTCCTCCTCTCACCTTTACCCTTCGCTTGTGGACTTCAGTGCACAACACAAAAGCTGTCTGTGACCAGGCGAAAAAACTTTCCAAGCCAAACCTTCTTACCATAACCGCTACACACAGCCGACATTGTTGTCACCATATTAGCTAATGTCATAGTCAACATAGCTATTGGAACTAACACGTGCAGTACAGTGTATAGCAAGCAGTTTAGCAGTTATACCGGTGGGCCCCGGTGGCAATACATTAATAAAACCAAAAGTTTACCTTGAATTGGAAGGGTTCCAGTGTTGGACAGCCATAGCCAGCTAGCTAACATAGCATCCCTCTCTGTTTGAGCCGGGTGTTTGAGTAGGTTAAACTAGCTAGCAGCGTTCACTAGCTAAGTAAGTGAAAGTGAACAAAAATACAACAAAATATAGCTAGCTCTCTCTCTCCTGCTTTTCCTTCATTTTTTAGGGAAATGATTTGTTCAAAACTGTTTCATATATTGTATTTCTCTCTCTTTGAGTCAACTGCAGTGCTAGCTAGCTGTAGCTTATGCTTTCAGTACTATAGATTAATTATCTGATCCTTTGATTGGGTGCACAACATGTCAGTTCATGCTGCAAGAGCTCTGATTGGTTGGAAGTTGTCCTCCGAAAGTTGTCATAATTACTGTGTAAGTCTCTGAAAGGGGGTGAGAACCGTGAGCCTCCTAGTAAAAGAAAAAGACAATGTACCCATAGGAGGACGGGAAAAACACTATATAAACAAAAGTATGTGGACAGCCCTTCAAATTAGTGGATTCGGCTATTTCAGCCACACCCATTGCTGACGGGTGTACAAAATCGAGCACACAGCCATGCAAACATTGGCAGTAGAATGGCCTTACTGAAGAGCTCAGTGACTTTCAACGTGGCACATTCATAGGATGCCACCTTTCCAACAAGTCAGTTCGTCAAATTTCTGCCCAGCTAGAGCTGCCCCGGTCAACTGTAAGTGCTGTTATTGTGAAGTGGAAACGTCTAGGAGCAACAACGGCTCAGCCGCGAAGTGGTAGGCCACACAAGCTCACAGAACGGAACCGCGAGTGCTGAAGCACACAGCGCGTAAAAATCATCTGTCCTCGATTGCAACACTCACTACTGAGTTTCAAACTGCCTCTGGAAGCAATGTCACCACAAAAACTCTTTGTCGGGAGCTTCATGAAATGGGTTTCCATGGCCGAGCAGCCGCACACAAGCCTAAGATCACCATGCGCAATGTTGTGTCGGCTGGAGTGGTGTAAAGTTCACCGCCATTGGACTCTGGAGCAGTGGAAACGCATTCTCTGGAGTGATGAATCTGGCAGTCCGACGGACTAATCTGGGTTTGGTGGATGCCAGGAGAACGCTACCTGCACCAATGCATAGTGCCAACTGATGTTACACCAGAGAGTGCTGCTGAGGCTACTGTAGACCTCTGGAACTGCCGTTCTGCTGCCAACAAGGCTGACTTCATCCCAGCCTATGCTACCCTCCAGTCCCTCGACTTCCTGGCGCTGACGGAAACATGGATTACCACTGAAAACACTGCTACTCCTACTGCTCTCTCCTCGTCTGACCATGTGTTCTCGCATACCCCGAGAGCATCTGGTCAGAGGGGTGGTGGCACAGGAATCCTCATCTCTCCCAAGTGGACATTCTCAATTTTCCCCTAACCCATCTGTCTATCTCCTCATTTGAATTCCATGCTGTCACAGTCACTAGCCCATTTAAGCTTAATATCCTTGTCATCTATCGCCCTCCAGGTTCCCTTGGAGAGTTCATCAATGAGCTTGACGCCTTGATAAGTTCCTTTCCTGAGGATGGCTCACCCCTCACAGTTTTGGGGGATTTCAACCTCCCTACGTCTACATTTGACTCATTTCTCTCTGCCTCCTTCTTTCCACTCCTCTCCTCTTTTGACCTCACCCTCTCACCGTCCCCCCCTACTCACAAGGCAGGCAATACGCTTGACCTCATCTTTACTAGATGCTGCTCTTCTACTAATCTCACTGCAACTCCCCTCCATGTCTCCGACCACTACTTTGTATAATTTTCTCTCTCGCTCTCCTCCAACACTACTCACTCTGCCCCTACACAGATGGTAATGCGCCGCCGCAACCTTCGCTCTCTCTCTCCCACTACTCTCTCCTCTTCCATCCTATCATCTCTTCCCTCTGCTCAATCCTTCTCCCTCCAATCTCCTGATTCTTTCTCCTCAACCCTCCTCTCCTCCCTTTCTGCATCCTTTGATTCTCTGTGTCCCCTATCCTCCCGGCCGGCTCGGTCCTCCCCTCCAGCTCCGTGGCTTGATGACTCATTGCGAGCTCACAGAACAGAGCTCCGGGCAGCGGAGCGGAAATGGAAGAAAACTAAACTCCCTGCCGACCTGGCATCTTTTCACTCCCTCCTCTCTACATTTTATTCATCTGTTTCTGCTGCTAAGGCCACTTTCTACCACTCTAAATTCCAAGCATCTGCCTCTAACCCTAGGAAGCTCTTTGCCACATTCTCCTCCCTGCTGAATCACCCCCCTCCTCTCTCTCTCTGTGGATGACTTCGTCAACCACTTTGAAAAGAAAGTTGACGACATCCGATCCTCGTTTGTTAAGTCTAATGACACTGCTGGTCCTGCTCACACTGCCCTACCCTATGCTTTGACTTCTTTCTCCCCTCTCTCTCCAGATAAAATCTTGCGACTAGTGACTGCAGGCCGCCCAACAACCTGCCCGCTTGACCCCATCCCCTCCTCTCTTCTCCAGACCATCTCCGGTGACCTTCTCCCCTACCTCACCTCGCTGATCAACTCATCCTTGACCGCTGGCTATGTCCCTTCCGTCTTCAAGAAAGCGAGAGTTGCACCCCTTTTTAAAAAAACCAACACTCGATCCCACTGATGTCAACAACTACAGACCAGTATCCCTTCTTTCTTTTCTTTCCAAAACTATTGAGCATGCCGTCTTTAGCCAACTCTCTTGCTATCTCTCTCAGAATGACCTTCTTGATCCAAACCAGTCAGGTTTCAGGACTGGTCATTCAAATGAGACTGCTCTTCTCTGTGTCACGGAGGCTCTCCGCACTGCTAAAGCTAACTCTCTCTCCTCTGCTCTTGTCCTTCTAGACCTGTCTGCTGCCTTTGATACTGTGAACCATCAGATCCTCCTCTCCACCCTCTCCGAGCTGGGCATCTCCGGCGCGGCTCACTACTGGATCGCGTCCTACCTGACCAGTCGCTCCTACCAAGTGGCGTGGCGAGAAGCTGTCTCCGCACCACGTGCTCTCACCACTGGTGTCCCCCAGGGCTCAGTTCTAGGCCCTCTCCTATTCTCCCTATACACCAAGTCACTTGGCTCTGTCATATCCTCACATGGCCTCTCCTATCATTGCTACGCTGACGATACACAACTAATCTTCTCCTTTCCCCCTTCTGATAACCAGGTGGCGAATCGCATCTCTGCATGTCTGGCAGACATATTAGTATGGATGACGGATCACCACCTCAAGCTGAACCTTGGCAAGACGGAGCTGCTCTTCCTCCCGGGGAAGGACTGCCCGTTCCATGATCTCGCCATCACGGTTGACAACTCCGTTGTGTCCTCCTCCCAGAGTGCAAAGAGCCTTGGCGTGACCCTGGACAACACCCTGTCGTTCTCCGCTAACATCAAGGCGGTGACCCGATCCTGCAGGTTCATGCTCTACAACATTCGGAGAGTACGACCCTGCCTTACACAGGAAGCGGCACAGGTCCTAATCCAGGCACTTGTCATCTCCCGTCTGGATTACTGCAACTCGCTGTTGGCTGGGCTCCCTGCCTGTGCCATTAAACCCCTACAACTCATCCAGAATGCCGCAGCCCGTCTGGTGTTCAACCTTCCCAAGTTCTCTCACGTCACCCCGCTCCTCCGCACACTCCACTGGCTTCCAGTTGAAGCTCGCATCTGTTACAAGACCATGGTGCTTGCCTATGGAGCTGTGAGGGGATCGGCACCTCTGTACCTTCAGGCTCTGATCAGTCCCTACACCCAAACGAGGGCATTGCGTTCATCCACCTCTGGCCTGCTGGCTCCCTTCCTCTGCGGAAGCTTAGTTCCCGCTCAGCCCAGTCAAAACTGTTCGCTGCTCTGGCACCCCAATGGTGGAACAAGCTCCCTCACGACGCCAGGACAGCGGAGTCACTCACCACCTTCCGGAGACATTTGAAACCCCACCTCTTTAAGGAATACCTGGGATAGGATAAAGTAATCCTTCTACCCCCCCCTAAAAAAAATATATATATATATATATATATATTGTAAAGTGGTTATCCCACTGGCTATAGGGTGAATGCACCTATTTGTAAGTCGCTCTGGATAAGAGCGTCTGCTAAATGACGTAAATGTAAATGTAAAATTGCAAAACAGTGTGTTTTAAACAATTATTTGGTGACATTAATATATTTAGTACAGTTTTATCTAAAAATGATAACTTTTTTATGTTTCACTATTTTTATTTTTATGAAATTCGCTGGGGAGGATGGTTCTCCCCTTCCTCCTCTGAGGATCCTCCACTGATTTCACAGCTACACATATGAACTCACATGGTACAATTCAAACCGTAAACGGGGGGACCGGAGGTCCTTTTCTACTTTTTAAAACACATTTCCTGCAATTCTAAAATAAGTGGAAGGTTAAGTGGAAGACCCCCAACCTCAGAGAGAAAAATGTGCAGCTTTATAATGTGATTCTACAAATGTTGTCATGAGTGAGAGGAACATTTGTAGTTTGTGCAATTCTACACATTTTGCCATGGAGGAGAGATTGAAATTTGCTGTTTTAAAGCTGATCTCATGTTATTCTTCACATATTGCCATGAGGATGAGAGAAAATGTTGCAGTTTTAAAGTGTGTCTGGTGAAAATCTCACTTTTAAAAGTTCATATTCTGTTAACTCACACCCAAATAATGACTTATCCTATACTCGCATTTGTGGCCAAAGCATAAATTGGAGAAGAAAACCCTTGAAAAAACATACCTCAAACCTGTATCTCAAACAGACCTTTTAAGAAATGCTTGCTATTTCCTCACAGAGAATGATTAACAAGAATGTATCTGGTCCCTACTATTGCAGTCATGACGCAAGTGGTGCTATGCTGTCAAATACTCCCACATTTCTATTTTGACCAGCTGTTTTCAGCAACTGATCTTTTTTAATTTGGTTGTCATATAAACAGGTTTGCTAGCAACAAACTATTTGGCTAATTTCTAGCCTAGTGTGTGATATCCAATGCGATCTCCTTGTAATTCACTCTTTCCAGTGTCCTGAAGAGAAGGCCAACTTTTCTAGCTCATTGTTATGGATGTATCCAAATTAATGTCAATAGAAAACAGCTACTTTGCTGTTATTCTGGCTGCAGAGGTCGCGACTGTGTTAGCCGTAGCTAGCTGGCTAGCTAGCAAGCAAGGGATAAGAACGTTGCCAGCGAGCATGGTAACGGAACATAAAGAACGAACGACTAGGTCGCGTCCATAAATATTGAACTAATCTAGCAACCAACAGATCAGAAAGTATTAATTCACTATATAAATGAAAATATCAATGAAAACATGTTTTTTCTACCGGTAAATGTGTGCTTATAGTACTGTTTTCTTTGGCAACTGTGGTATAAGCGGGATAAACAGCTTAAACAAATGCATCGGAATAAACTTTGCTGTTATTCTGGCTGCAGAGGTCGTGACAGCCACAGATAGAACAATGAGGTTTAGTTATAAAACTCTTTGGTGTAGCCGTAGCTAGTTGGCTAGCAAGGGATAAGAACGTTGCCACTGAGCATGGCAACGGAACATAAAGAATGAACGACTGGGTCGCATCCATAATATCGAACTGATCCAACGAACAACTGGGTCACGTCTCTAGAAACCAAAAGATGATTAAGTATGAATTTGCTTATAAAGATGAAAGTATCAATGAAAAAAAAGTATTTCTACCAGTAAATGTGTGCTTTCATATTGCTTTCTTTGGCAACTTTGGTATAAGCGGGATAAACGCCTCCGTTCTGTACATTACTCGGCTCTGCCTCTTCCCACTGCATCCTCCATTATTTGCAAGGTACTGTACAGAACGTCAGCGTTTATCCCTTACATATTTTAACCTCTACGGGATTGGTGTCCTGTATACGGGACGGTTGATATAAATGCGCTAATGTGATTAGCATGACTGTTGTAAGTAACAGCAAACTTTCCAAGACATAAACATGTCTTATATGGGCAGAAAGCTTAAATTATTGTTAAACTAACTGCACTGTCCAATTTACAGTGGCTATTACAGTAAAAAAATACCATGCTATTTTTTTAGGAGAGTGCACAACAACAAAAAACTTATCAAGGCAACTGGTTTGATACATTCACCCATGAAGCTAAATAATGTACTCTTGCTCTGATTTGTCATCCTAATTGTCCCAGAGATAAAATGTAGCATAGTTTTGTTTGATAAAATCAATTTTTATATTCAAATGTAGGAACTGGGTTCTACAGTTTGAACCCCTGCTGTCTCTGTCTCCACACCCACCCCGCCCGGCCATCTAGATGTGTGAAAGTTAGTGTATAAGCTAATGATCCATCATGTATGACATTCCTGGGAGTGTGTAAACTTACATTTTGTATTACCATATCATTGTTGTATGTTCTCTATAGTTATGTACTTGAAAATGTATAAATTGACCAATTCGGCACAATTGGGCAGACTTGATACAAAATAGTCCAGTATTGCAATGCGTCACTGGATCAATCTGAAACTTTGCACACACACTGCTCGTGGCCAAAATCTAAATTGCACCTCAACTACAATATTATATTGTGGCCTTTCTCTTGCATTTCAAATTTGATGGAACAAAAAAATAAATATAAAACACATGTTTTTTTGTTTGTATTATCTTTTACCACATGAATGACTTTCAGCTCTAAAGGCAGGTTTAAAACGCAGCTCATTTATGTAGCCTAACTTGCGTTTGAAAATGCATCACCGTTTATGGCAGTAAAGACAGGCTACATTAGCGCAGCGATTGTGTGTGGGAGTTCGCGCTTGCACATGTGCATTTGCGAGCGCGGAGAACCTTCGGTTTCTACCACTCCTTTTTGGGGTCGCGGATAAGTTTGAAAACCACTGGGATACATGATAGTGGCAACAAATGGATTTGGTTTGGGTATAGTTATGGGTAGGCTACAGTATTTCTTACAATCATCTATTTTGACTGGAATTGTGTTGGTCATTGTTAATAAATTCATAATTTATTCCAGTTCAATATAGTGTTGCAAAATACTCATCAGATTGGGCTGCTTTCCCCAGAGCATGATATTTTGCTCTTTCACACCGAGGCCATTTTTTATTTTTATTTTTTATTTCACCTTTATTTAACCAGGTAAACCAGTTGAGAACAAGTTCTCATTTACAACTGCGACCTGGCCAAGATAAAGCAAAGCAGTGCGATAAAAACAACAACACAGAGTTACATATGGGGTAAAACAAAACAAAGTCAAAAATACAACAGAAATACATATAATATACAGTGTGCAAATTTAGCAAGTTATGGAGGTAAGGCAATAAAATAGGCTATAGTGCAAAATAATTACAATTTAGTATTAACACTGGAATGATGTGCAAGAGATGATGTGCAAATAGAGATACTGGGGTACAAATGAGCAAAATAAATAACAATATAGGGATGAGGTAGTTGGGCTGGCTAATTTCAGATGGGCTGTGTACAGGTGCAGTGATCGGTAAGGTGCTCTGACAACTGATGCTTAAAGTTAGTGAGGGAGATAAGTGTCTCCAGCTTCAGAGATTTTAGCAATTTGTTCCAGTCATTGGCAGCAGAGAACTGGAAGGAATTGCGGCCAAAGGAGGTGTTGGCTTTGGGGATGACCAGTGAGATATACCCGCTGGAGCGCAGACTACGGGTGGGTGTTGCTATGGTGACCAATGAGCTAAGATAAGGCGGGGATTTGCCTAGCAGTGATTTATAGATGGCCTGGAGCCAGTGGGTTTGGCGACGAATATGTAGTGAGGACCAGCCAACAAGAGCGTACAGGTCACAGTGGTGGGTATTATATGGGGCTTTGGAGACAAAACGGATGGCACTGTGATAGACAACATCCAATTTGCTGAGTAGAGTGTTGGAGGCTATTTTGTAAATGACATCGCCGAAGTCAAGGATCGGTAGGATAGTCAGTTTTACGAGGGCATGTTTGGCAGCATGAGTGAAGGAGGCTTTGTTGCGAAATAGGAAACCGATTCTAGATTTAACTTAGGATTGGAGATTCTTAATGTGAGTCTGGAAGGAGAGTTTACAGTCTAACCAGACACCTAGATATTTGTAGTTGTCCACATACTCTAGGTCAGACCCGTCTAGAGTAGTGATTCTAGTCGGGTGGGCGGGTGCAAGCAGCGTTCGGTTGAAGAGCATGCATTTAGTTTTACTAGTGTTTAAGAGCAGTTGGAGGCTACTGAAGGAGTGTTGTATGGAATTGAAGCTCGTTTGGAGGTTTGTTAACACAGTGTCCAATGAAGGGCCAGATGTATACAAAATGGTGTCGTCTGCGTAGAGAGTGTTGGAAGAGTTGGAATGATTGTTCAAATACTGTGAGGAACTATTATCATTCAGGGCTGACATAATATGAGCGGGCCAGGCCCCCTAGGTCCTCCTTGCCCGTCCAAATAAAATATTGAAATATTGATAATATTTGACCGAGACGCGCGCCGACAGAAAGACGCATCAATCTCAGATAAAGCATTCGAGTGAGTGAAACAGCGCTCCTCTGTCTCCGTATGTGTAGACCATGTACAGTATCTGATGATGTCTGGAGAATGGCATGTCATACTTTTTCTGGCCAGACAGCATCAGATACAGACAGAGGGGCGCTGTTTCGCTCACTAGTTTCAGCAGAGAAGAAGAAGCGAAGGGACGGATCACTCTCGCGAAAATCTGTCCTGAATAAAAGGCGCTACATTGGTCAATCTGACATCTGCATTGGCCGTGCAGCATTTACGTGATAAATTGGCCTTGTATAAGTCAGGGCATTCATACTTCTTGCGCTTCGCGGAGCAGCGCAGAGCTGTTGAGCAGAGTTGTTGGGAAGGAAGTTGTCAAGGAAGTGAGTTTGTGTTTATACAGGACCTCCCGCCCCACCTACTGTCAACCAATCATGTCAATGCGGAGCTATGTGGAGCCCTCCTTATTGTTAACAAATTTGGGAGGCGGACAGTGATGCGGTATGGAGCTAAATTTGGCCTCTACATGCCTTCGTAGGCTCCGCAAATGGGTCACATCCTCCACACGGAGCCTCCTACCACAATTGTGGATCAAGCATAAATTGGCTTTTATCCCAATGCGTTTCTACAGGCATAATATGCAGACATAAGCTTGTCGCCTGCATTCCTGTCTTTGGGACAGCGACTCGCTTTGTTAGGGTGGAGACATGAGCATCTCGTCTCTGGTTTCAGACACTTGTGAAATAAAAAGAGGGTTGGCAGGTGCACAGTTCTGATGCTGGCTTCCCCTAAAGTAAATTGATGTTTTGCCAAAATTAAATAATTACTCCTGTTTAAATACAAAACATTCAAAAATAATTTACCAGAGAGCTTAACTTAGCCACAGAGGATCATTAGCTTCTATAATGTGTGAAGATAATGTGTCCTGAGTATAATTTTAAATGTTGTGACAAGAAGAAGGGGAGGGGTGTGTGGCGAAGATATGGGTGTCTCTCTCCAGAATGCATGCACTCAGCTCTCCAGAATGTCCTCCGCTGTCTCCCACCAATTCTTGCACATTCATTGTTTCATTGTGTGAATTGTTTGCCCTTAGAATTTTTTTTAGCAATTCCCCATTACATACTGTGTGTTTAGTTGGCCTAGTAAATGTACCATTAATCCTCCTCATTTGGTTACATTAATTTCTGTTAATCTATGCATTGCAGTCATTTACCCATTCTCATTCTTGGAGTGGAACAGTTGTTTGCAGAGCTCACAACCTGCTACACTTGTGAGAAACACGTTTTGGTTTATTTCATAACCATTATTTAGGAATTTTGTCAATGGTTTCATTGTCTTTTGTTTGGAGAGCTCCATGTGAGCAATGAGCACGTCACGTGTATGGTTTTTCTGTCCTGATAACTTTGAGGGAGCGGGCATGCCTGAGCACACCAACCTGCTGTGTTGATACAATGTTGCACTTCACTAGCTATAGCTCAAGTCAAGACAAATAGAAAGGGAGGCAGACAGGTGGAGTAGAGAGATTAATGCGATTGAAATAACCTTCATTTTCATCAAGATATTTTCTGCTGTTTTTATATGTCGGCATTAGGCCTATGCATTTTATTTAGTTGACAATGAAAGTTATAGGCCTACTGCTGCATTGCCCTATAGGCTATCTCGGAGTTCCATGGGCTAATTTCTTTAGCTGCCAATGGATCATGGTGTATCAATGTGTCCATATGGCAAAGGCTGGTGCTCTTGTATTAGTTGAACTTTAACAGTTAGATTTTTGTCATTTTAATTAAAAAATGTATGATTAACCACGTGACAATAATGTTGAGAAACTAAATAAAAACAGGCCCGCCTATAGAAATCAAATGCCCCTCAAACTGATTAATTCTGGCGCCGGCCCTGATTATCATTCACAATGGATTCACAAGTGTAGCAGGTTGTGAACTCTGCAAACAACATTTCCACTCCGAGAATGAGAACGGTAAATGACTGTAGGCCTGATTAATCCATGGATTAACATAAATTGATGTAATCAAATGATGGGGATTAATGGTGAATTTACTTCTGGAGACATATGCTTGTCTAAATATTTCGAATTATACTCAAGACACATTATCTTCATTCATATTAACACAATAAAACAATGTATGCCAAGAATTGGCGGGAGACAGCTCAGGCATTCTGGAGAGAGACAGGCCAATATTTGAAACAATCCACAGCTTTTATAAGAAGCTAATGATCCTCTGTGGCTAAGTCATGCTCTCTGGTGAAGTACTGTACTTTGAATGATTTTATTTATTTATGTATAGACAGGAGTAATTAGGCCTATACATCTTGGCAAATTTATTTCAATTTACTTTAGGCTGCAGTGACTACTGTTACCGAATCTTGTCCAATGCTTAGGCTACTCATCACATCAGCAATTGTATTTTATTGTTAGCCTGCAAATACTTTATTATAAAAGGTGGCTATTTCGCCTATGTTCCACAAACACGTTTTCACATTATTTCGCATGTTAAATCATGTGGTTTTCCGTAAGTGATTCTATGTTAGAAATACATTTGATTTATCAAGAAACTAAGTCGTTCAAACTGCCTACTTTTTCATGTCTTACCCACACTTTACCTGGAATTAGGGAAAACTAGTGTTATGTAGCTGTAACATCGACCAATCACAATGTGTTTCAGGTTAGGTGTCGTCCCCATCTCAGCTCTCAAACCATCAGTGCAAAACAAGACAATGGCAAACCCTGATGAAATAAATAACACAAGTACAATACCTCTTTGAATGTATTCATCAATGTCTACAAAAGTGTTATTTCACTCAGGTTATGGAAGTACTATGGACAAAGAACTCACATAATATGAGCATGTGGAATATCCTAGAGGTCGACGAAGACATCTGAAAGGTCATGGTGTTCAGAGGTCATGGATGGAGCTCTCCAGGTACGCCCCAAACCTCTCTTACTTTCAGAAATAGGCCCTGTTGCTGTAAATAGAGAGAGAAAGAGTGAGTGAGAGTAAGGAAGTGTGTGTATGTGTGTGCACGTGCTTGGTGACATCAATAGACATCAAGAGTGTGAGGTCAATGACGAGACTAACTCAGTGTTATCCCCAAATGTGACTCTATAATTTCATGCTGTGTGTGTGTTTGCAAGCTTGGTGACATCACGTGTGAGGTAAAAGAAGAGCCGACCCATGTGTTGTCCCAAATGTGACTCTAATTATACTTTCACACTATACTAATAAGAGGCACTTTTGTGCGATAGGAGGAGAGGTCAGCCACTGGGATTTTGCAGAAAGAAATACCAACAGGCCATACATAATGTCAGGCCAACATTTTTGGTAGGTAGTGTCAGATTTTGGTCAGTGTGTGTAATAGTGAGGAGTTGATGAGTCGGAGGGTATGACTTTAGTTAGAGATAGGGTTTATGAGTTGGGATAGTAGAGTAACAGTGGTTACCAGTGGCTGGCAGAGCTCCTTGCGTCAGAGAAACGCACTACTCTCAAGAGAACACACACTGGGTTTGTTGCCTGTTAAATCTAATCAGCCAAGGGAATGTGTCTGTCTCTTCCCACTGTCTTTGTGTCCTGTCATAAAGGTGGTTGTCTTTCAGCTGTTTACACTAGATGTAAGGGTTAACAGTCCGTCAAGCACACACACTCAAATTAAGGCAGACATTACTGATGAATGATACATCTGTTAAAAGCCAAACATCATAATCTATTTTCTTATCACTGATGAAGTACAGTACAGTTCAAACTCACCAACTCAACACCAATACCTTACCTAAGATTAGAATAAGTCAGGAAACAGTAACATGGTAATAAATTAGTAATCATGTCAAACATATTCGATAGAAACACTCAGTCAAAAACCCAATACATACAAACCAGACAAAGACCAAGAAGTGCTTACCACTGCATAAGAAGGGACACAAACATTGATGAGTTGATGAACAGTTAGCTCCACAACATCTGGATGTCCGTAGGAGTGGTGTTCATGTCTCTCCCTGCACAGTAGCAGTGTCCTGGGGTTGTGCAGTGGACATCTACCCTCCTCCCTTGGCCACAAAGAAGCCTGAGGGGCTGGGCTCCCAAGACAGACACAGCCCTTTCCCAATCCATAGAGCTGGACTGAGGGAATAAACCAGGCCTTTTCCTGCCACAGACAGACAGACGGATAGCAGCCCCGCATGACTCTCATTACAACCGTCTCCACACAGAGGGCAGGAGAAGGACTCTGGGGAAGGACACTTACCATATACAGGGACGAGCACACATATATCATATGAATACATAAAGAGACGCTCTTTGGATTGACATATCTTACTTTAATGCTAGAAAAGGGGTGGAGTGCCAATTAAGATACGATGTGTGCAGTGTCACTTAGTGGCCAGTAGGTGGTATTAACTGTCTTGTTTGTATGCGAGTTGTGGTGGGAATCCCCATCCCAGCCTTGCACTCTGTTTCAATAATACAGTACCAGGAAGTTGTTCCTTCCATCACATACAGTATGTAAATAAGAATTGTATGATTATAATTATAATTTGTAGATTATAACCCCTCTCCCCTAGAACTCTTCCCCCATGTTGCTGTAAAAGAGAATGTGGTTTCTCAGCCAATTTACCTGGTCAAATGAACACATACATTTTATTGTCGGTTTCATGCAAATCCTTATTTCTGCTGATATCTTAGTAAACCAGGTTACACAAAACTCTGATATAGAACTACAGAGACTTTCGGGTAATATACATATTTTTATTGTAGGAAATACATGTTTAATATCAGTTTAATTGTATATATCAATAGCAAATTGTCTTACATTATCATACTTAATTTCTCAAATAATTATATCTTACACACGATTTCACTCTTATTACATATTGATGTGTGTGTGTGTGTGTGTGCGTGGCGTGTGTGTGCATGGTGTGTGTGCTTCCATCTTGTCCTGTGCATATGGTCTCCCCTTTACTACAGATGAAGCTAGAGAACGAAAAACATACATACAGAGAGAAACATTACATCACTCTTGTAATGACGCAATACAATAATCAGTATTAAAGGACTGTAATTCCTACAGTTGATGCATACAAACTATACTATGCCTTGCTATTTTTTTTTGCAAGAAAAATAGGCAAGCAAACAACGTTTTTTATGTAGACGTTAAAAGAGGTTGAGGGATTACTGGTCATACCTTTCTGAGGTCCAGCACATCCTGCAGCATATAGCGGATTCTCGGGGAGGTTGTCCTGTTCTTCACAATAGTCTCAATATTCCTGTAGTACTGATTCATTCTGGGCTGTGGAGATATAGACAGGCCAAGTGAATGCGTTGACTGATTTGTAGATCTTAATCTATTGGATTGATCTATCCAATAATTTGGGATTAAAATGCACTGTACTCGTATAAATATAACAGATCAAATCAATGATTCAAAACAGACAGACAATGCTGTACCCTGGCCTTCTCTACGTCCAAGTCCTTGCCGATGGTGGAGAGCATTGTGCACAGACACTCCAGAGAGTTATCATCGCCATCATTAGATAGCTTTATGATACAGGTGTGCACAATTGACTCTGTAAGCATCTTCAACTTGAACAACTCGCAAATGAATCTGATGTTGCCTAGAGACCGTCTGCACCACATGGCCTTGGCCTCCTCCGGTTCCTCCTTCAGTCGCTGGCTGACCTCCCCCTGGAAGGTTTGGACAGGTTTCACAAGTTGTATCAGAGTGTTTAAGCACTTTTGATAAAATTCTAATTTAATTGGGAATAACAATTTATTTCCACTGCAATGTAAGGAGCAAGTTCTGATGTCATATACTGTATATCAAATATGTGTCAGTGTGTTCTGTCTATGGAGTAACCATGGAACATTTGTTTTATGACATGCATATTGCAGTGAAATCAGGGGGATAATCCCAACCGGGGCTTGAAACCTGGGAACTAGCAACTGTCAATCCAACCCCTTAGCTGTTAAAACGAGAACCAAACCTCTTGCCAAGATCACTAGGTGTCAGCTTAAGCTAGCCCCTAAAATATGTTATTGTACCTTGGTGGCGGTGTCCAGCTCCTTCTGCTTTCCTCCAAACAGCTCAGATGTATCATTCTCAAACTCCCTCTGGCATCGATTCAGCAGATAATTACGGAAATTCACAGTCACTCTCGGATTATATGACTTTGGCACTTTGAGCTGAAGAGTAAAAATTATGTTTTTACATCAAAGTTACAAAAAGTCAAAATGCCTGTGAATCAATGTTTTATTATGGCATTTGGCAAACAAGAGCTAAGACAAAGGGAGACGGGCACAAACAGTTGCAGACTTACCCCCATGAGGCAGCGGCACAAGTTGGCGTACACCACAGAGCTGGCAGGGTGTGCTATGGCCCTCTCATGTATGAGGTCAACGATGCCCTTCAGCTTGTTGTCTGTGTCAATGGTGAGCTCAGTCACTACCACCATCAACTGCTGGAAGTTCTTAGGAGTCAACCTGTCCAGGATGTGACACATAGGGACAAACAGCTTCTGCATCTGTGGATCCTCAGCTTGCATGGTTTCCTTCAAGCCCTATAGGGCAGATATGGGTGACATGGTAAAATATCACTGGCAATATTCAATTTAGAAGGTACTACAACACAACTACAGTAGGCACTTACCAGGTTCCGTTCTACTGACTCCTCACTGACAAAATTGCCAGTTATATCTAGACCAGATCCAAAGATTAGAGAGAGATAAGTAGAGAGAGACAGAGAGCAGAAAAATACATACATTAATGTTGAGGAGCTGGTGGTGTCCTAGTGGAGACTGTAGACAATGTACACTGTCTGAGCTTTGCTACCTACATAAATAGACTGTACACATCCTCAGCTGTGTAGATAAAGACATAAGGAAAAAGAGAAGGGAATTATCTTATATACAGAACAATCCATTAAGAGACACATTGAGTAATATTTAATGAGTACCTGTTTTAGAGACCTTCACCAGTTCCTCTGTGCAGACATCCTCTAGTTTGTCTTTCAGTGTAGAGGTGAACATCTTAACTTTCTCAAAATATACTTGATGACCAACAGGAATCCTGGGTATGTCTTCAAATCCAAGAGGGGCAACTAGAGACTTGCAGCTCTAGATTCAAACAGAAACAAAAGAGAGATGCAGGATTGTAAATAGAGAGAAAAAATAGCAAGACTCCTATGTACATGAAAATTACAGAGGAGCATAGTTACCAGAGCCATATATTTCTAAATGGCTCGGAGAGTTACTAATGCTGCAGTACCTGGAGGAAATGGATGTGATCCTCTGTCTGTGTAAGCAGAATAATGTTAGCATCAATCTTCCTCAGCTCAACATTGTCCTTCTCCAGTGTCTCTAGAAGTCCTTCAGTCTCGCACACCATATCCCTCTCCTTAGCTTTGATAATCTCTCTCACCTCAGAGCTTCTTCTCTCAATGAAGCGGATCAGCTCATTGAAGGTCCTCTCACTGTCCACCACAGCTTCCTGTGCAGAGCACTGATAGGGAATTCAGAAAGTAGGAATTTAATTGAAGCCGCCATCGTAATATACTTGTTTACAACCTACAGTGTTGCTGTTTACAACTTACCTGGTTGTATGTTTTAATAGTTCCTGAAAACATTCTGTGGTTTTATTTTACCATTGAAAATATGGCTCTACTTGAGCTCCATCAATCTGTTGCCCACAGTGAGATACAGGTTGAGTGGCTAATCTAACTATAGGAGAGCCGCCCGGAAATAAGACAATAAATGGCATTTACATGTTTAAGGACAACACACTGTGCTGACGAACGGTTAATTAAAAGCAGTGGGTGGCCGTCCTATCTGCTCAGACTAGAACATTGGCATTCAGTACATCATTTTCTGTTGATATCCTGACACACTGCAGCCACCCTCTACTTTTAGAGGTTTGTCTTCGCAATGTGTTTTGTCCTTTAATGTTGCCATATTTTACATCCACAGGTCAAAACTTACCTTGACAGAACCCATCACGTTTTGCAGATCCAGCATCACAGTTTCCCTCTCCTTGATTTTCTGCTGACATTCCATTTGTACCTTCTTCACCTGTTCCTGTGAATATACATATTAAACACTATTTGATAGTATTAATGCTGTGATGACAACAACAACAAGATTACATTGAAGAACAAAAGCTTTCTGGCATACCTGTTTCTTTGTCCTTTCAGCTTGAGCTACAACAATTTCATGACCTCTGTGTTGATCTATAGCACACTGATAACAAATGCACTGTTGATCAGTGCAGCAGTAGACCTCCAACAGTTTGTCATGGTGAGGGCAGATCTTCTCCTTTAGTTGTGTGGAGGCTTTACACAGACTATGTTTCTTCAAAACTGTTGATTCATAGTGAGGCTGAATGTGAGTCTCACAGTATGAGGCCAGACACACCAAACAGGATTTCACTGCTCTGTGTCGTTTATCAGTACAGATGTCACATGGCACATCTCCAGGTCCAACATACGGCAGAGAAGGTGAAACTTCTTGTCCCGTCTTCTTCAGTTTCCCCACTACTTCAGTTAGCATGTTGTTTCTGCTCAGGACAGGCCTTGGGGTAAAGGTCTGTCTGCATTGAGGGCAGCTGTAGATAAGCTTTTGATCATCCTGATCCCAGTGACCCTTAATACAGACTCTACAGTAGCTGTGTCCACAGGGAATAGTCACCGGATCGTTCAGTAAATCCAGACAGATTGAGCAGCTAAACTCATCCAGGTACACTGAAATACAGACCTCTGCCATTTTCAATGTCCTTAAAAACACTGAGAATAATCATCTAGTCACATTCAGTTTCATTTCTCTGAAACGGTTCTTCTTCTTCAAGTTTTATTGGCAAATCGCAACCAACTGACATGTGCATACACCGCCACCTACTGTACTGGAGTGTGAAGCAGCTCACAACCAACCTATACCACTATATTCTCTTAACTAACCCTACATTTCTAATAAAATAAAATAATTCCCTACAAATCTCATTACTCCCATCACCCCCACCCAAAATACCACCCACTCCCCATTCCCGTCCAACCTCTCTGACCCTGTCAAATAACATCTCCCTTTCTACATCATACATTTCACAAAATAATAATACATGTTCAAACGGTTTCTCTACCATACAGCCATTACACATTCCAGTACCATGTTTCCCTATCAATTTCAAAGATTAATTAAATCCCGTATGCCCTAATCTCATCCTACACAACATAAATTCCTCCCTTTCATTTCCATTATATGACACTATCTACAGATTTCATTGTACTATAAACATGTCTGCCCATACTACTTTCATCCCATTGTCTCTGCCAGCAATCTAACCCATTTTTCCGAATTAATGATTTAATTTCCCCTCTACCCAACTGCACCTTTTTCACTGGTCTTTTTGCTATTGTATCTACTATATCATTTCCATAAACTCCTGTATGAGCCGGAATCCAACAGAACTGAATTACGATACCATTACTTTGGAACCCCAAAAAGAGCATCATTATTGCTAACCATAAATCCTCACATTCTGACTTTCCAGATCTTAAACTACACAAAACTGATGTAGAGTCAGAACATATTACTACTCTTCTTGGTTGCGCCGCCTCTATCCATTGCAATCCAACAATTATCACATCCATTTCTGTTGCAGATACAGATAAATCATTTGTTAGTCTCTTGCATAAATTAACATCGAACTCAGGAATAAATACACCTGCTCCTGTCTTCCTATTCATGGGATCCTTTGAACCATCTGTATACACGGCAAGAAAATAATAAAACCGATGACTAATATATTGATCCACTATTGTTCCTACATTATCTTCTTCACACCACTGTTTATTTCCTTCAATCAGGCTAAGATCAACATGTGGTCTGGTATAAAACCACGGTGGCACATTTCTGAAACCGTTTTTCAATGAGTCAGATGGGGAGTGGCCTTTACCTGCAAGTGTAGAACATAGAGTTGGATAGAGGGTACGTCTTTGCCATTATGGCTTCTGTGACAGCATGGGCAGCACCATTGAGGCTTATCTCCATGTTAAAGTAGTACATTTCTTCGTCTTCTACTTCTATGAGTTTTATTGACACTCGCTAAACAAACAGAAAGGGTGCATACTGCCACCTGGGTTGGTGATTTACTGCCACATTCAGTTATGGAACGTTTACTCAGGAGTATAATTCATAGGCTGATACCTCCTGTTGATCTGGATGTTATTTTCTGTGTGATCCTTCCTTAACCTAGGGTTTCCCAAACTTGGTCCTGGGGCGGCCCCCCTGGGTGCACATTTTGGTTTTTGTCCTAGCAGTACACAGCTGATTCAAATAACCAATTAATCATCAAGCTTTGATTATTTGAATCAGCTGTGTAGTGCTAGGGCAAAAAACAAAATGTGCACCCGAGGGGTGTCAGGACCGAGTTTGGGAAACCCTGCCTTAACCCATGTCAAGTGTTAACAGTGTTTGGCCACCAAGTGCTAACAGTCAGTATCTAAATAATGTGTGTGAAATGCTAGATAGTGTATGTGATGTAAACAGAGAGATCTACTTTCTTGGGGACCTGAATATTGAGTGGTATTTATCAAGCTGTCCGCTCAAGAGGTAGCTTCTCTGTGTAACCAGTGCCTGTCATCTGGTTCAGGTTATTAATCAACCTACCAGGGTGTTTACAAACACTACAGGAACAAGATCATCCACATGTATTGATCCCATTTTTACTAATACTGTAGAACTCTGTTCTAAAGCTGTATCCGTACCCATTGGATGCAGTGATCACAATATAGTGGCTATATCTAGGAGAACCAAGGTTCCAAAAGCTGGGCCTAAAATAGTGTATATGAGATCATACAAAAGTTTTTGCTGCGACTCTTATGTGGATGATGTAAAACATATTTGTTGGTCTGATGTGATTAATAGGGAGCATCCAGGCGCTGCACTTTATGAATTTATGAAATTGCTTCTTCCAATTATTGATAAACATGCCCCTGTTAAGAAACTGTAAGGCTCCATGAATTGATGAGGAATTGAAAAACTGTATGGTTGAAAGAGATGGGGCAAAAGGAGTGGCTAATAAGTCTGGCTGCACATCTGACTAGCTGACTTATTGCAAATTGAGAAATTATGTGACTAAACTTAACAAAAAGAAGAAGAAACTGTATTATGAAGCCAATATCAATGACATAAAGTATGATGGAAAAAAACTTTGCTGTACTTTAAATGAAATTATGGGCAGAAAGACAAATTCAACTCCATCGTTCATCGAATCAGATGGCTTATTCATCACAAAACCATTTGATGTTGCCAATTATTTTAATGATTACTTCATTGGCAAAGTGGGCAAACTTAAGCAGGAAATGCCAATAACGAAAAGTGAGCCACTGTATTCATGCATAAAAAAAACAAATAATGAAAGAAAAGCATTGTACGTTTTGAATTTTGTAAAGTTCGTGTGGGACAGGTGGAAAAATTATTGTTATCGATCAATAATGACAAACCTCCTGGCATTGACAACTTAAATGGAAGGCTACTGAGGATGGTAGGTGAGTCTATGGCCACTCCTATCTGTCATATCTTTAATCTGAGTCTAGAGGAAGGTGTTGGCCTGGAGGGAAGCCAAAGTCATTCCGCTACCCAAGCTGCCTTTACTGGTTCTAACAGCAGACCAATCAACTTGCTGCCAGCTATTAGCAAACTGTAGGAAAAAAATGTGTTTGACCAAATACAATGCTATTTCTCTGTAAACAAATTGACAACAGACTTTCAGCATGCTTATAGAGAAGGGCACTCAACATGTACTGCACTGACACAAATGACTGATGATTGGTTGAAAGAAATTGATAAGAAGATTGTGGGAGCTGTACTGTTACATTTGATATTATTGACCATAACCTGTTGATGAGAAAACAGCTGTGCCACTAGAGATCCTGGTTCGAATCCAGGCTCTGTCGTAGCCGGCCGTGACCGGGAGACCCATGGGGCGGCGCACAATTGGCACAGCGTCGTCCAGGGTAGGGGAGGGAATGGCCGGCAGGCTTGTGGGTTTGTTTCCCACGGGGGGCCAGTATGAAAAAAATAAAATATTATATATATATATATATATATATATATAATGTATGCACTCACTAACTGTAAGTCGCTCTGGATAAGAGCATCTGCTAAATGACTAAAATGTAAAATGTAAATGTAATATGTTTTATGGCTTTTCAACCTCTGCTATATCATGGATTCAGAGCTATTTATCTAATATAACTCAGAGGGTTTTCTTTAATGGAAGCTTCTCTAATGTCAAACATGTAGGGTGTGGTGTACCGCAGGGCAGTTCTCTAGGCCCTCTAAATTTATACAAAATTAAAAACGGAAATATTACATTTCCATAAGTATTCAGACCCTTTACTCAATACTTTGTTGAAGCACCTTTGGCAGCGATTACAGCCGAGTCTTCTTAGGTATGACGCTACAAGCTTGGCACACCTGTATTTGGGGAGTTTCTCCCATTCTTCTCTGCATATCCTCTCAAGCTCTGTCAGCTTGGCTGGGGAGCGTTGCTGCACAGCTATTTTCAGGTCTCTCCAGAGATGTTCGTTCGGGATTAAGTCTGGCCTCTGGCTGGGCCACTCAAGGACATTCAGAGACTTGTCCCGAAGCCACTCCTGCATTGTCTTGACTGTGTGCTTAGGGTTGTTGTCCTGTTGGAAGGTGAACCTTCGCCCCAGTCTGAGGTCCTGAGCGCTCTGGAGCAGGTTTTCATCAAGGATCTCTCTGTACTTTACTCCGTTCATCTTTCCCTCAATCCTGACTAGTCTCCCAGTCCCTGCCGCTGAAAAACATCCCCACAGCATGATGCTGCCACCACCACGCTTCACCGTAGGGCTGGTGCCAGGTTTCCTCCAGACGTGACACTTGGCATTCAGGCCAAAGAGTTCAATCTTGGTTTCATCAGACCAGAGAATCTTGTTTCTCATGGTCTGAGAATCTTTAGGTGCCTTTTGGCAAACTCCAAGTGGGCTGTCATGTGCCTTTTACTGAGGAGTGGCTTCTGTCTGGCCTGATTGGTGGAGTGCTGCAGAGATGGTTGTCCTTTTGGAAGTTTCTCCAATCTCCACAGAGGAACTCTGGAGCTCTGTCAAAGTTACCATCAGGTTCTTGATCACCTCCCGGACCAAGGCCCTTCTCCCCCAATTGCTCAGTTTGGCCAGTGGTCAGCTCTAGGAAGAGTCTTGGTGGTTCCAAACTTCTTCCATTTAAGAATGATGGAGGCCACTGTGTTCTTGGGGACCTTCAATGCTGCAGAAATGTTTTGGTACCCTTCCCCAGATCTGTGCCTCAACATAATCCTGTCTCGGAGCTCTACGGACAATTCCTTCGACCTCATGGCTTGTTTTTTGCTCTGACATGCACTGTCAACTGTGGGACCTTACATAGACAGGTGTGTGCCTTTCCAATTCATGTCTATCAATTTAATTTACCACAGGTGGACTCCAATCAAGTTGTAGAAACATCTCAAGGATGATCAATGGAAACAGGATGAACCTGATCTCAATTTCGAGTGTCATAGCAAAGGGTCTGAAAACGTATGTAAATAAGGTATTACTGTTTATTTTTTTAATAGGAATTAGCAAAAATCTCTGAAAACCTGTTTTCGCTTTGTCATTATGGGGTATTGTGTGTAGATTGATGAGGATTTTTATTTATTTAATCCATTTTAGAATAAGGCTGTAACGTAACAAAATGTGGAAAAAGTGATGGGGTCTGAATACATTCCGAATGCACTATAAGTATAAATAACACATATTACAACACAAGCTAGGTTTCCATTCAATTGGCGACAGATTTCCATGCAAATATTCTAATTTCCGCATTTTCCCACCAGAGATGTCTTTCCATCAAATTGACTTGTTGCGGATAAAAGGCTGTGGGTGATGACGTAGTGCACATAAACATTACTTTTACATTTAAATTCCTGAATGTAGCAAATCAAAAATACAAGGTTTCCATCTACTGATGGTTTTGTCACAAAATATGTTGCGTTATATAGCGAATGTGCCCACTCTGGTATTGGCACGTGCGCTCTAGCCAACAGCTTGCAGAAACAGTGTGGGTATAGCCTACATGATGAGATTATTATTTGCCAAAGAGAGAGATTATTTTGATGTGCCAAACGGCAGCCAAGCATCGATCATCATGTCAGAATAAGACCCTCGATATTGATTGGAAAGGAGCATCAAGTTCATCACCTTGCACTTTCACCTCCCTGTGAAGTTCACCATAATTGATTTAATCTGTAGCCTAATAAACTGTATGCTTTCCTGAGTCGTAGTGGGAGGACCACACAACATGTCATTTTGTGACTCAAAGTTTACTTCGATATGATGGTTATTGTCCCCCATGACGAAACCGAGGAGGGGACTGTGGATCGGTCCATACGAGGAGGGGATTGTGGTCCGTCCATACGTTGGTCACACACGATCTCAGACAGCACTGGCCCGATTTCGACGAAACTTGGGTGAATGATGCATCCTGCGATAGAGATCCAGCATTTACAAAATTACACTGATTGGGCCAAGGCGGAAGCTATAATAATTAACTGAAATGTGTGAGTCACACCGGAGAGGGGAGGAGGCGAAGTGAGAGGGATAACTGGGCCCAAAATTTGTTTTCTCCAGCAGGTGGTGTTTTTTTCTTTGGCACAGTACAGGGAGTGGATTAGCTAAAGAGACTGCAGGGGTCAACATTCAGGGCTGCCTGCTGGTCCGGCAACATCTGCCGAGCTCACCGGGCCAGTTAATCAAGCTTTCACATGGTTCGCTTGGGCCAGTACATTTTCAAACTCAAAAACAAAAAAAAATAGATTTTTATTTAATCCTTCACAATTTTCCCAACGTCTTTTCGTGACAACTTTGATTTGCTGTGGGAGCAACCAAGTCTTTTTAAAAGAGACAGGATTCAACCTAACCGCAGGGGTTCCGGGATTATTTCCAGCAAAATCGCAAACGGACATTCTGGTAGTGCTCCAGTTCTCCCGGTCAGAATAAGCAACAGAGGACTTGGAAAGCATATCAACTCCTGTAGAAATGGCACTACGGTTATTGTGAGTAACCTAATTTTCATTCCTTTAACTCCGCCTTCTAGTGAGTTTATACAAACTGTCATCTCCTACCATTCTGATAGATTTAGCTCCACGGATAAATTATTAGACTGTATTAGTGATTTAAATACTTGGATGGCTCAGAACTTCCTCCAGCTAAATCAAGACAAGACCAAGGTACTTATTGTTGGAGTCAAAGCACAGAGAGAGAATCTAGCCGCACATTTTAATTCACGGGCAATAAAGATAAAACACCAGTTAAAAAACCTAGGTGTTATTTTAGATTCTGAACTCAATTTCGAATCACACTGTTGTGGAAAATTCGGCCACCACAACACATTAGGAATGTGACCAAAATAGCTTTTTACCACCTGAGGAACATTGCCAAGGTGCGGCCGTTTCTCTCTTAGGCTGATACAGAGAGACTCATCCATGCTTTTATTACAAGCAGGCTTGACTACTCTAATGCTATCCTGTCTGGTCTACCCAAGAAAGCCATTGATCAACTGCAAAACATACAGAGTGCTGCAGCACAGGTACTGACCACACATTACACTGGTTTTAAGGTCTCTGCACTGGATGCCTGTGAGTTTTAGAATTAAGTTGAAGATTCTTCTATTGGTTTTTAAATCAATCCACGATTGTGCACCCCAATACATGTCAGACATGCTTTTAAGTTATGTATCCAGCAGGTCCACTGGCACTGGCCTTTTAACTATCCCAAAGCCTAGGACCAAGAGGCATGGAGGCAGCCTTTAGTTATTATGCCCCCAGCCTCTGGAATAGCCTGTCAGAGAACATGAGGGGGGCCGAAACGCTGGACATTTTTAAAAGACATCTTAAAACACATATTTTTAGCTTTGCTTTTCCTTAGGGTGCTTTTTATTTGTGTCATTCTTTTTATTTTCATTGTTTTTTCTTCTTCTGTAAAGCACATTGTGTTGCATTCCATGTCTGAAATGAGCTGTATAAATAATGCTTGATTTGATGCTCGTTATCAACCAGCATTTGGTTTGCAAGCGGAGGCAAGAATGTCAGGGCCTTCCCTCTCTGTCTTGAGTGAGCCCCGCCTCAGTAGGCTAGGTCCTGGATAATTGCACCCTGTGCCCAGGCCTGTTATTATTATTTTTATAAATCAAGGAAATGTATACAGTATCTATTATATATATATATATATATAACATACAATACCAGTCAAAAGTTTGGACACACCTGCTCATTAAATTTTTTTTTTTTAAATTATATATATATTAATTTAAACTATTTTCTACATTGTACATAGTGAAGACATCAACATTATGAAATAACACATATGGAATCATGTAGTAACCCAAAAAGTGTTAAACAAATCAAAATATATTTTATATTTGAGATTCTTCAAAGTAGCCTCCCTTTGCCTTGATGACAGCTTTGCACACTCTTGGCATTCTCTCAACCAGCTTAACCTGGAATGCTTTTCCAACAGTCTTGAAGGAGTTCCCACATATGCTGAGCACTTGTTTGCTGCTTTTCCTTCACTCTGCGGTCCGACTCATCCCAAACCATCTCAATTGGGTTGAGGTAAGGTGATGCACAGAATGCTGTGCTAGCCATGCTGGTTAAGTGTAACTTGAATTCTAAATAAATCACTGACAGTGTCACCAGCAAAGCACCCCCACACCATCACACCTCCTCCTCCATGCTGCACGGTGGGAACCACACATGTGGAGATCATCTGTTCACCTACTCTGCGTCTCACAAAGACACGGCGGTTGGAACCAAAAATCTCAGATTTGGACTCATCAGACCAAAGGACAGATTTCCACCGGTCTAATGTCCCCTACCTTGCATCATTCATGGGGGACAACATGTTTACTGTTGCCTTGTTATATCAATATTTGCGCATGAATATGTTCCACTGCCATTTCTCACATAATACATTTTACAGACACAAAACAATCTCACCTTGTTTTGTCAAACTCTGGAAAGTTTACTGACAAATTAGCTGTTTCCATCAGGCCTGTCGTGACATTTTCTATCCGACATGTACAGATGTAGGATCTTAATTTGATCACTCTTGTAGGTGAGAATTTTCTTGCACAGCAGGAAATGCAAACTTGTAGTGTATTCAAGGTTTAAAAAGGCTTCTAAAGTTAGTAATTTCCACTTTAAAATGTCAGACCTGATTTGCCCTAACGTAAAATGCATCAACCCCTATAAAACATATCCATTAATTATAATCCACAGAATAATACACATTTACTGTTGCTGCAGGATTATTTTCCTGCTGTAACAAACTGCCTCAAATGAAGATCATACATCTGTACTTTACTTGCATAAAAAGTTTGAATTGAAACCTGGTAACACACATGAAACATGCATTTCAATGCAAAACGGCTATGTTCAGTTCTTGTGATTGGACTATACACATCAAATTAAACAAATAAACATTTACAGTAACTCGATGATGTGTGTTTGTGCATGTGTGTTGGAAAACCATTGTAAAAAACACAGTCCTGGTCTTCAATGGTCTTCCTTTTGTTCCTTGTACAAATGGAGCTGGAGAGAGAAAGTGGAACAGAGAGTGAAACATTAAATTAGACTTGAACAATCTAATATCAGTGCTTTAAGATTAGAGGATAGGTGAGAGAGAGGGAGGGAGGGGGAGAAAGAGAGAGACAGACAGACAACCAAAGACACAGAACAAACATAACAGGTAGTGGAGGTTGTGGGATAGCTGGTCATACCGTTCTGAGGTCCAGCACATCATGAAGCATATAACGGATTCTGTGGGAGGTCCTCCTTCTCTCCTTTATCAGATTAATCTGCGTGTAGTGCTCATCCATTCTGGGCTGTGGAAGTATAGACAGGCTTAGTGAATGCTGTTGACTGACAAACAACAGACGCACATCAATAAATCTATACAGACAGACAGACCTGGTTCTTCTCAGAGTCCAAGTCCTTGCCAATGGTGAAGAGTATTGTGCACAGACCCTCTAGCGAATCATCATCCCCATCCTTTATTAGCTTTACGATGCAGTAGTCTATGAGGCCCTCGGTCATCAACTTCAACTTGAACAACTCGCAGATGAATGTGATGTTGCCTAGCAACTCCCGCTGCCCCTCTGCCTTAGCCTCCTCCAGCTCCTCCCTCAGTCGCTGGCGGTCCTCCTCCTGGAAGGAAACCGGGACGTCTGTTCAGCCCGCCTTGTACTAATAAAAATGGCACTGGACTAAACAAGGTACAAGTTGTTACAAGCGTTACAATGATCAGTTGAAGGGAATACTTAAATGTAATACCAATGTAAAGTTAAGGGAAACTTAATCAATTACAATTGTTTAGAAAGAATAAGGCATTAGGAAGAGAAATTAAGTTTATGTAATGTGGATTTTGATATCTCAGAGATAAAATGTTGGTGTATGATGTGCTACCTCAGTGGTGGCGTCCAGTTCCCTCTGCTTTTCTTTTAAGATCTTACTATTATCTTTCTCAAAGCCCTTCTGGCATTGGTTCAGCAGCAGCTTGCGGAAATTTACTGTCACTCCAGGTATTTTGAGCTGAAAGGGCAGGATATGTAGGACACAAAAACCCATTGATGGGTTGTCATCAGATTATGGAGAGAGCGACACAGAGAGCGAGTTAGATTTGAATTAGATTCTGAACGTTGACCACTATTACATTTCTGTATTGGATACTTATTTGTTATATATATATATATATATAGTCACAGTCTTCACATTTTGCTGCCTTCAAATAAAAATTAAAAATCGGGATTTCTTCCTACAGATCTGCACAAACTACTTCACATTTTCAAAATGAAAGACAAATTATAGAAAATCTTCCAAATTAATAAAAGATAAAAAATGAAGACATATTGATTGCGTACTTCTTCACACCGCAAAGTTAGCCTAATACTTGGTGGAAGCACCTTTTGCAGCCATTACAGGGCATTGTTTTTAGTCAAAATTGCTCAAGCTCAGTAAATTCAGTTGGGAATCATTGATGGACAGCAATATTCAAACCTTGTCTATGATTTTCACGCAGATTTAAGTCAGGGGGGTTGATACTGGACCACTCACGAACACTCAATACTTATTGGAAAACCATTTTGGTGTGTTTTTTTTGCATTAAAATGTGCGTAATTGTCCAGCTGAAAAGGAAAACTCTATCCCATAGTTAAGTTTTCAGAAGACTATGGCGGGTTTTCCTTTAACTTTTTACCTGGGCTTTGCTCCTTTCAAAAATGTATTTTGATCTTGACAAACTCCCCAGTCGCTGCCGGTGACAAGCATACCCATAACATGTTGCCACCACAATAATTGAAAATACTTGAAAATGTTGACTCCAATGCGTCCCACAGTTGTGTCAAGTTAGCTGGATGTCCTTTGGGTGATGGACTATTCTTGATACACACAGGAAACTGTTGAGCGTGAAAAACCCAGCAGCGTTGTAGTTCTTGACACACTCAAACCTGTGCGCCTGGCACCTACTACCATACCCCGTTCAAATGGAACTTAAATATTTTGTCTTGTCCATTCACCCTCTGAATGGCACACATACACAATTCACGTCTCAATTGTCTCAAGGCTGAAAAATCCTCCATCTACACTGATTGAAGTGGATTTAACATGTGTCATCAATAAGGGATCATAGCTTTCACCTGGATTCACCTGGTCAGTCTAAGACATGGAAAGAGCAATGTTTTGTACACTCAGTGTGTTGCCCTAAGAGTTAGTAAAATCTTTAAAAAAATAATACACAGCTGTTGGTGACAGGCAAACACAAATACACACATGGAGACTTGTACAGATGCAGACGTACCCCCATGAATTGGTGGTGGTGGCACACCTTGGCATAGACCTCGGCGCCGGTAGGGTTTAGGATGGCCCTCTCATATATAGAGTCAATGATGCCCTTGAGTTTGTCCTCTGTGTCAATGGTGAATGCACTCACTACCTTCATCGACTGATGGAAGTTCTTGGGAGTCAGACTGGCCAGGATGTTATCCATTTGTTCATACATTTCTTCTGTCTTCACTGTCTCTAGGTCAACAAAGTCCTCCTTCAAGTAATAAGTTAAGAGGGCAGAAGAGGGAGTAAGCAGAGTTAAAGGGGGGTAGGGAGGCAATAACAAAGGGGCAGCATCACCAACAGATATTATCGCATCGATATTCAACCAGGAGTGTATTACACATGTATATATTAATCTGACCAGATCTTACCAAGTCCTTTTCTTCCACTGCCTGTCTGGTAGTGCTAAGAGAACTGATAGCTGAGAGAGAGCGAGAGAAAAATAAAACAAGAAGGAGAAAGAGGAGGTTGTATGTCAGTCCTGTATGTTAGGTCCTTTACTTTATGCCAGTAATTCTGCTGTGATGGTACTACCCAGCTAGCACATTTGGTTCCTTGGAAGTTGTGGGAATGTACGTTTTGGTTTCCCATTGGTTCTGGAAACGAAGTCATACGTTTGAGAACGTTTAAAAAAGTGAAAAGTAGCCTGTTCTGGGAACTTACATTTTAAGGTCTCAGGGAGGTTCTCAGAACCTTTTACTATGTTTCCTGAAAGTTTTCCTTGGAGGTTGTATTAACGTTCTGAGAACTAAAATTATAGGTAATTAAATAACGTTTTGAGAATATGTTTCAATAAGACTTTTAATAACACTGGTAGTTTAATTTAATTTATTTTAATTCCAAGCACAGATAGGACACATGGAAATTATTTTGCTTAGGCATTAATCATGCAAACACATTTATTTGTTATTGTGGCACGCCGTCAGTGAGACTTGAACCTATGATCTTCTGTTGTTTATCCATGGAATTAGTCCACTGTGCCACCACGACGGAGCTATCACACCATGTTTTTTTTACTCATACAAAACTGTTCATTTTAATCTATTTAAACAGACCCCATTTCAAAGGGAACAAGCACTCATTATGATCAGGTGTGGCCTATTAGTGGGCGTGGCCATCACACCTGAACACACTTAACAAGATAGGATATATTCGTTGTTAAATAACATTCTTAGAACCTTCTTTAAACGTTATTAATGTTTTCTTGTGGTTTTTATAGAAAGTTTTCTTAATGTTCTGAGAGCATGACTTTAAATAGAACCATGATGAAACCTGTAGAAAACCTTATCATGAAGTACTGAAATTCCCACAGAAGAACGTTGTTTCTTAACATTCTCGGAATGATTTGAGAACATAATTTTAAATAGAACCATGAGGAAACCTGTAGGAAATGTTATGCTGAAGTACTGGAATTCCCACCAAAGAAACATATGGTTTTCAGAAAATTATGTGCTAGTTGGGTAATCTGCACCATTCCCAGAACGTTGTGGGAAGGTTGTATGCAAAATAACCATAGGACAACCACGCTCTCACCAAGCTCTAAGAAACATATAGTTCTCAGAACGTTGTGCTAGCTGGGTACTTACTGTATGGTCCCAGACTTTCTTCAACTGTTGAAAGAAATACAGAAAAAAAGTGTTCACATATGAAGGAATCTTATTGTGCTTAGAAATAGTAGTCCTTGGGTTGCAAAAATCCCAGCAATTTAACCATACTTCCCAGGTTTTCCAGAAATCCCGGCTGGAAGATTCCCGGAATCAGGAGGGAATAAGCAGGGAATCCAATTGCCTCTAACCAGGATTTCTGAAAAACCTGGGCATGTTGGAAAAGTTACTGGAATTTTGCAGACCTAAGTAGGCCTATAATTTGAAATAAGCACCTGATTTAGAAAACTCCACAAATTGCAACTTGGAGGAATCCTCAAATTGTTGTTGCATTTCAGAGGCATATGTCCTCACTTCTTCAAAAGCCTCAGTGATGCTGGGCAATGTCTACAAACAGACAATGAAACATTCAGGACATCAGATATCCCACAAATCCATTTCAGAAAAACTTCTTAATACACTGCAACATGGTAAAAGTCAACATATCAGGTGTCCATATAAATAGTTATATATAGTGAGCAGAGATAGAAGTTGTCTATATCCTCTTTTTAATATAATATATATACATACACACACACACACACACCTTTTCAAAACAGTTCAGCAAAAACAGTAAAAAAAACTAAAACAAAACAATGAACTAAAGCTTAACAAGATATTAGTTAATCAAGTCTTCCTGGTTTGTGAATTATATCTATTTCTCCCAGTTACTTTCAAATAAAGGTTTTTGGAGTCTTAAGGTATATGTATGTCAAGCTTTCCATATAAAGATTTATTGGATTATACTTTTGGGGCTTCTACTTTATACCAGTTCCTGGTACTGGCTTTTTTACTTGCAGCAAGGTGACTTTTAACAAGTATCTGACTGCCCATCACATTCTCTGGGACATTACCAAGGTACATTATAGGGCAAGTTCTAGGGACTTCATATCTTAAGACATATTTTAGCACTGAGCATACATTATCCCCCAAAAATGACATCTTTGGATATTTCCATTAAACATGGGTGTGGTTGGCATCTACATGGCCACACAGCTGCCAGCATGGCTGTTGTATACCTAGCTGTTGACTTTTGATTCTAGGAGTGATAAAAAAAATGAGTTATATTTTTCAAACAGAACTCTCTCCATGTTCTTGAGTGTCACAATAATTTTGTTATCTCAATGGTTGAAGTCAACTACTTCTTAAATCTTTGAATAATTCCCAAAAGGTTGTAAATCTCTTAGTTTGAATAAATTAAACAAAGACTCAATCCTGCAATGGTCAACACGTTTATTCATGAGAGCGCTCTGCAACAAAATGGTCGTACAATATTTTTATATGCACACGTCAGAGGAGAAATCCCACCCCGCTGTAGGCGGGCTGTATTTTTCCACTGTACACATCTTGTAAGTTCACACCTGGGTCTAGCTCACGTGATTTTCCTCTGCTCTCCTGACCATCAGGTCTCACACACACACGTTCTTATCATAGTCTACTTCTTGCTCGGGCAGGCTGCATTCTTCAGTTATCGCGTCCTCACAATATCCTGAAAGCCTCTTCACTCCCCTTTCCCTGTGTGTTTTGGGAACCAGTCTCCTGTTATTTGGTTTCAATCGTTTTGCACTTCTGCTTGCCTAATTACAAGACACAAATACTCTGTTGCTGTGATATAAACACATTTGATTAACTCTCTAAGCTCTAGTCTACTAATTAGTCATACATTATTAGTTTAACTGAGGGTGTGACATTTTAGTCATATCTTACTCACACATTTCTTTATCATTGAGTTTGCAGAAGTACAGTGCATTCGGAAAGTATTCAGACCACTTTCTTTTTCCACATTTTGTTACGTTACAGCCTTATTCTAAAATGGATGAAATAAGTAAAAATCCTCATCAATCTACACACAATACCCCATAATGACAAAGCGAAAACAGGTTGAGACATTTTTGCAAATGTATCAAAAATAAAATAAAACAGAAATACCTTATTTACATAAGTATTCAGACCCTTTGCTATGATACTTGAAATTGAGCTCAGGTGCATCCTGTTTCCATTGATCATCCTTGAGATGTGTCTACAACTTGATTGGAGTCCACCTGTGGTAAATTCAATTTTACATGATATGGAAAGAAACACACCTGTCTATATAAAGGTCCCACAGTTGACAGTGCATGTCAGAGCAAAAACCAAGCCATGAGGTCAAAGGAATTGTCCGTAGAGCTCCGAGACAGGATTGTATCGCGGCACAGATCGGGGGAAGGGTACAAAAAAATGTCTGCAGCATTGAAGGTCCCCAAGAACACAGTGGCCTCCATCATTCTTAAATGGAAGGAGTTTGGAACCACCAATACTCTACCTAGAGCTGGCCGCCCGGCCAAACTGAGCAATCGGGGGAGAAGGGCCTAGGTCAGGGACATGACCAAAAACCTGATGGTCACTTTGACAGAGCTCCAGAGATCCTCTGTGGAGATGGGAGAGCCTTCCAGAAGGACAACCATCTCTGCACCAATCAGGCCTTTATGGTAGAGTGGCCAGACGGAGGCCACTCCTCAGTAAAAGGCACATTACAGCCTGCTTGGAGTTTGTCAAAAGGCACCTAAAGGATCCTCAGACCATGCGAAACAAGATTCTCGATTCTGGTGAAACCAAGATTGAACTCTTTGGCCTGAATGCCAAGCGTCACGTCTGGAGGAAACCTGGCACCATCCCTACGGTGAAGCACGGTGGTGGCAGCATCATGCTGCGGGGATGTTTTTCAGTGGCAGGGAGCAAAGTACAGAGAGATCCTTGATGAAAACCAGAGCGCTCAGGACCTCAGACTGGGGCAAAGGTTCACCTTCTAACAGGACAACGACCCTAAGCACACAGTCAAGACAACGCAGGAGTGGCTTAGGGACAAGTCTCTGAATGTCCTTGAATTGCCCAGCCAGAGCCCGGACTTGAACCTGATCAAACATCTCTTGGGAGACCTGAAAATTGCTGTGCAGCAACACTCCCCATCCAACCTGACAGAGCTTGAGAGGATCTGCAGAGAAGAATGGGAGAAATTCCACAAATACAGGTGTGCCAAGCTTGTAGCCTCATACCGAAGAAGACTCGAGGCTGTAATCGCTGCTAAAGGTGCTTCAACAAAGTACTGAGTAAAGGGTCTGAATACTTATGTAAATGTGATATTTCAGTTTTTTATTTTTAATAAATTGGCAAAGATTTCTAAGAACCTGTTTTTGCTTTGTCATTATTGGGTATTGTGTGTAGATTGATGAGGGGGGGGGGGCAGTTTAATCAATTTTAGAATAAGGCTGTAATGTAACGAAATGTGGAAAAAGTCAACAGGTCTGAATACTTTCTGAATGCACTGTATTTTGGGTACTGCATATATTGTCCCAGTCTTCCTCTGAGATGTCTATATTCAGTTCCTTTTCCCATTTTGCTTTAATATAAAGAGTTGAGTCTTTTCTAGAGTCTATCAGCCATGACAGAGTGAAGAGGTTGTCTTGGACATTGCCTATTTATATGCATTTCGAATCACATGGATAGTCATATTTGGTATCAAAGAAGGCTCTGTAATATTTCTCTTTTTCAAAAGACTAATTTTAAAAATCTGAAGAAATCTTGGTTATCCATACCATATCTCTCCTTGGAATTCTGAAAACGTAAGAGTTCTCCATCCTCTACAATGGTACAAAATGCTGTCATGCCTCTCTCAGATCCACCTCTACGCAGGCGACACCATTTTGTATACATCTGGCCCTTCATTGGACACTGTGTTAACAAACCTCCAAACGAGCTTCAATGCCATACAACACTCCTTCAGTAGCCTCCAACTGCTCTTAAACACTAGTAAAACTAAATGCATGCTCTTCAACCGAACACTGCTTGCACCCGCCCACCCGACTAGAATCACTACTCTCGACGGGTCTGACCTAGAGTATGTGGACAACTACAAATATCTAGGTGTCTGGTTAGACTGTAAACTCTCCTTCCAGACTCACATTAAGAATCTCCAATCCAAAGTTAAATCTAGAATCGGCTTCCTATTTCGCAACAAAGCCTCCTTCACTCATGCTGCCAAACATGCCCTCGTAAAACTGACTATCCTACCGATCCTTGACTTCGGCGATGTCATTTACAAAATAGCCTCCAACACTCTACTCAGCAAATTGGATGTAGTCTATCACAGTGCCATCCATTTTGTCTCCAAAGCCCCATATACTACCCACCACTGTGACCTGTACGCTCTTGTTGGTTGGTCCTCACTACATATTCGTCGCCAAACCCACTGGCTCCAGGCCATCTATAAATCACTGCTAGGCAAATCCCCGCCTTATCTTAGCTCATTGGTCACCATAGCAACACCCACCCGTAGTATGCGCTCCAGCGGGTATATCTCACTGGTCATCCCCAAAGCCAACACCTCCTTTGGCCGCCATTCCTTCCAGTTCTCTGCTGCCAATGACTGGAACAAATTGCAAAAATCTCTGAAGCTGGAGACTCTTATCTCCCTCACTAACTTTAAGCATCAGTTGTCAGAGCACCTTACCGATCACTGCACCTGTACACAGCCCATCTGAAATTAGCCCGCCCAACTACCTCATCCCTATATTGTTATTTATTTTGCTCATTTGTACCCCAGTATCTCTATTTGCACATCATCTCTTGCACATCTATCATTCCAGTGTTAATACTAATTGTAATTATTTTGCACTATAGCCTATTTATTGCCTTACCTCCATAACTTGCTACATTTGCACACACTGTATATATATTTATTTCTGTTGTATTTTTGACTTTGTTTTGTTTTACCCCATATGTAACTCTGTGTTGTTGTTTTTATCGCACTGCTTTGCTTTATCTTGGCCAGGTCGCAGTTGTAAATGAGAACTTGTTCTCAACTGGTTTACCTGGTTAAATAAAGGTGAAAAAAATAAAAAAATAAAAAAAATTCCTGTTAATGTCCAAAATGTGTCTTTATCCCCAGGTGAAGTTGTCTATATTCTAAGTGCTGAATGATATTGACCTACCAATATAGAGAAAATAAATGCCTTTGTTCAAAACGGATCAAAACATTTCCCCTTCTAAATGTCAAACTTTACACTCTTAAATGTTCTTGTGAACATCTGTAGCACTTTATTAGAGCGCTATTGATCTTACCTGTAGGAAATGGGGGTAGACCTCTATGTGTGGAAGCTGTCTGCCCTCTGTTTCAGTCCTCTTCAGCTCATCAAGCTCCTGCTCTAGTGTCTGTAGGAGTCCCTCAGCCTCACTCACCATCTCCTTCTCTTTAGCTTGGATCACCTCTCTCACCTCTGAGCACCTTGTCTCAATCAGCTTGGTGAAGAACCTCTCACTGTCCTCCATTGTAGCCTGTGATAAGCACTGTCAAAAGACAGAGAAAGAGGCGTCTGTTGAGACATTTGGCTCAGAAACTTTGGTAAGCATTGTCTGCGTCCCGAATTCTCCACACTTATCCCAAAGTATGGACTTGCACACTCCCCGTCATGATTGATGGACTGCAGTGGATAGCGGCCGTTTTACGGGCTCCTGACCAATACTGCTATTTTTTAAATTTTTTTACATAATGTCTCCACCTTAATTTCCTATGATCGAAAATGGCTTCTGGACATCAGAACATCGATCACTAACCACGATTTGGATCAAGATTTCTACTTCATTGAGTCGGCAGCTCTAGACATTCTTCTTACTCTATTGTTTAGGAGGTCTCTAGTTTTTGCTTGTCTGAGTTAGATACCTTGTAGCTGTCTATTTACCACCACAAATCAATGCTGGCACTAAGACCGCACTAAATGAGCTGTATAGGGCCACAAGCAAACAAGAAAATGCACATCCATAGGCAGAATGGCCGGAGAATTTTTGTATTTTGATTTTTTGGGTACTTTTTACCACTTTTTCGTGATATCCAATTGGTAGTTACAGTCTTGTCCCATCGCTGAACTCCCGTACGGACTCGGGAGAGGCGAAGGTCGAGAGCCATGTGTCCTCCGAATCACGACCCCGCCAAGCCGCACTGCTTCTTGACACACTGCTCGCTTAACCCGGAAGCCAGCCCCACCAATGTGTCAGAGGAAGCACCGTACAGCTGGTGACTGAAGTCAGCGTGCATGCGCCCGGGCCGCCACAAGGAGTCGCTAGAGCGCGATGGGACAAGGAATATCCCAGCCGGCCAAACCCTCCCCTAACCCAGCCGACGCTGGGCCAATTGTGCGCCGCCGCATGGGTCTCCCGGTCGCGGCGCTGGCCGGTGATTTTAATGCAGCGAAACTGAAATCCATTTTACCTCACTTTTAACAGCATTTCACCTGTGCAACTAGAGGTGACAAAACTAATCTTTGATCACCTTTACTCCACACACAGAAGCAAACACAAGGCTCTCCCTCGCCCTCCCTTTGGCAAATCTGACCATAACTCTATGCTCCTGATTCCTGCTTACAAGCACAAATTCAAACAGTAAGTACCAGTGACGTGCTCAATACGGAAGTGGTCCGATGAAGCGGATGCTAAGCTACAGGACTGTTTTGCTAGCACATACTGGAATATGTTCTGGGATGTATCTGATAACATTGAGGTGTTTACCACATCAGTCACCAGCTTCATTAATAAGTGCATCGACGACGTCGTCCCCACAGTGAACGTACGTACATATCCCAACCAGAAACCATGGACTACAGGCAACATCCGCACTGAGCTAAAGGCTAGAGCTGCCACTTTCAAGGAGTGGGACACTAATCTGGACGCCATCCGGAAGCCATCAAACAGGCAAGACCTTTAAGCAGGTTAACATTCACAAGGCCGCGGGGACAGATTGATTACAAGGAAGCGTACCTAGAGCACGCGCTGATCAGCTGGCAAGTATCTTCACTGATATTTTCAAAGTCTCCCTGACCCTGTCTGTAATACCTACATGTTTCAAGTAGACCTCCATAGTCCCTGGGCTCAATAACTCCAAGATAACCTGTCTAAATGACTATGGCCCCATAGCACTCACATCTGTAGCCATAAAATGCTTTGAAAGACTGGTCATGGCTCACATCAACACCATCATTCCAGACACCCTGGACCCACTCCAATTTGCATACCACCCTAATAGAAGACACAATCTCCATTGCACTCCACACTGCCCTCCCCACCTACATAACACCTACTGTATGTGAGAATGTTTTTCATTGACTACAGCTTAGCGTACACCACCATAGTGCCCTCCAAGCTCATCACTAAGCTCAGGACCCTGGGACTGAACACCTCCCTCTGCAACTGGATCCTGGACTTCCTGACAGGACACCCCCAGGTGGTGAGGGTAGGCAACAACACATCTGCCATGCTGGCCCTTAACATGGGGGGCCCTCAGGGGTGCATGCTTAGTTCCCTCCTGTACTCCCTGTTCACCCACGACTGCGTGGCCGCGCACGACTCCAACACCATCATGAAAACAGGCAAATATATTGATAAAAGTCACCTCGTCCTAGAGAGATCTACACAGTTATCAAAACATCACGCCAGGGTAAGCGTATACGAAACACAGCCCTTATTTGAAGTGTTTCTAAAATCCCTTATGGGAAAAATGAATGGTGGAAAAACGATTGGAATCATGGGTATTATTAGGTTTTATTACTCATACTGTGGTACTCTATTGAAAGGAGGTCAGTGACCTGGCAGTGTGGTGCCAGGACAACAACCTTTCCCTAAACGTCTGCAAGACAAAGGAGCTGATCGTGGTCTAAAGGAAAAGGAGGGCTGAGCACGCCCCCATCCACATCGACGGGGCTGTAGTGGAGCGGGTTGAGAGCTTCAAGTTCCTCGGTGTCCACATCACTAAGGAATTAACATGGTCCACGCACACCAAGACAGTCGTGAAGAAGGCACGACAACACCTCTATCCCCTCAGGAGGCTGAAAATATTTGACATGGGCCCTCAGATTCTCAAAAAGTTATACCGCTGCACCATTGAGAGCATCTTGACTGGTATGGCAACTGCTTGGCATCCGACCATAAGGTGCTACAGAGGGTAGTGCGTACGGCCCAGTACATCACTGGGGCCGAGCTTCCTGCTATCCAGGACCTCTATACCAGGCGGTGTCAGGGGAAGGCCCTAAAAATTGTCGAAGACTCCAGCCACCCAAGTCATAGACTGTTCTCTCTGCTACCACATGGCAAGTGGTACCAATGCACCAAATCTAGAACCAACAGGACCCTGATACGCTTCTATCCCCAAGCCATAAGACTGGTAAATAGTTAACCAAATAGCTACCTGGACTATATGCATTGACCCCCCTTTGCACTAACTCTTTTGACTCATCACATACACTGCTGCTACTGCTTATTATCTATCCTGTTGCCTAGTCACATTACCCCTACCCATATGTACCTCAATTACCTCGTACCCCTGCACATCGACTCGGTACTGGTACCCTGTGTATATAGCCAAGTTATTGTCACAGATTGTGTATTTATTGTGTTATTATATTTATATTATTTCTCTCTCTGCATTGTTGGGAAGTAGCATTTCACTGTTAGTAAGCATTTCACTGTAAGTAAGCATTTCACTGTAAGTAAGCATTTCACTGTTAGTCTACACTTGTTGTATAGGAAGCATGTGAACATTTTATTTTATTTGAGAACAGAGCCATGGGATGAATATCAATTGTATTTGTTTCATTCCTCACGTCCTCTCTCCTCACCACCTTCTCAAAGCGCATTGGAGGAGAAGGTCCGATGGGAGGAAACTCAGATCTTCTCCTCCAATACATTTTGAGAAGGAGGTGAGAAGAGAGGATGTGAGGAATCAAGCATTGGTTTTAGTGATCATATGGTAACCTACTGTACCCATAAGAAATCCAAAATACTACTTGAGTCAGGTAATAACTATATGAAGGTACGGTCTATGAAACAATACTCAAAGGAGCATTTTGTAGAAGTACTTGGAAATTTGTATTGGTCTCATGTACTAAACTGTGATGATGTAGATCAAGCTTGATATTTATTTAAAGATATGTTCCTGTCTGCACTCGACTCTCTGGCTCCGATGAAACAAATTAGAATCAAAACAGCGGTCAGGGAAATGGATCACTTCATAAGGAAAAGGGATCGCTACCTGGCCAAATTCAAAAGGACAAATCTACAACAAGATTATGATGGTTATATTAACTGTAGAAACCAGGCAAGATACAAAATGGATAAGGCCAAATCCCAACATTACATAGACGCTGTCAATGACAACTTACATCAGCCTCGTAAATTGTGGAACATTTTAAAGGACATTGGCTCAAAAACTCCCCATAAGATAAAATCCTGTTGTATTGGCCTGGATAATGATTATGTTTTATGCTATGACCAGGAAAAGGTTGCAAATTATTTTACCACATCTCTGATTAAGAAGTTACCGACCTGCTCTGGACACTATGGCCAGTGTTTCATTAACAACTTTTACCATAGCAAAAGGTATCACAAATGATTTGTTTGAGCTGTGCATGGTAACAGAGGACAAAGTTTCCAATCTATTATGCTTAATGAGCGCAAACAAAGCAACTGGGCTGGATAACCTTCCTGCAAGATTCATAAAGGTTAGTGCTTGTGTCACTGCTAAAATGATAACGCATATTGTAAACCTTTCTGTTAGTAGGGGTACGTTTCCCAATGATCTCAAAACAGCAAGGGTGGTTCCGCTCCACAAGAAGAGCAGTAAAGCAAATGTAGGAAACTACAGGCCTGTGTCGATCCTCAGCACCTTATCTGAAGTTGTTGAGAGATGAGTTTTTAAATCAACTTGAGGGATACCTTCTCGAGCACAAACTTCTTTATGAACTCCAATCTGGCTTTAGAACAGCTTATTCCACTGATCCTAGCCTTATCCACCTTTTTGACCACATCAAGCAGGAAAGTGAGAAGGGGAAATACAGTGCCTTGCAAAAGTATTCATCCCCCTTGGCGTTTTTCCTATTTTGTTGCATTACAACCTGTAATTTAAATGGATTTTTATTTGGATTTCAGGTAATGGACATACACAAAATAGTCCAAATTGGTGAAGTGAAAAAAAATAAAAAATAAATAACGGAAAAGTGGTGCGTGCATACAGTGGGGTAAAAAAAGTATTTAGTCAGCCACCAATTGTGCAAGTTCTCCCACTTAAAAAGATGAGAGAGGCCTGTAATTTTCATCATAGGTACACGTCAACTATGACAGACAAAATGAGAAAAAAAATTCCAGAAAATCACATTGTAGGATTTTGAATGAATTTATTTGCAAATTATGGTGGAAAATAAGTATTTGGTCGATAACAAAAGTTTCTCAATACTTTGTTATACAGTAATCCCTCGTTTATCGCGGGGGTTACGTTCCGAAAATGACCCGCGATAAGTGAAATCCGCGAAATAGAAAACTTTTTTTTTTTACAATTAGCAACTATTACATGTATACAAATACAGTGACTCACGTGTAGGCCGTTTCACTGCTCTTCAGACTGGGCCGCTGCATCCTGACTGCGCTCTGCAGTGTTCTCTTCTTCTGAAGCCCGCGGTGCAGGTGTGTTTGTTCGGGAGAAGAACATAGTGATAGGCAGCTGTTGTCGCTCTTTTTTCTTCTTTGCAAAAAGATCCTTGTACACCGACATGCCACCATCGATTACGTTGGAGAACTGTAACGAACGGCTCATCAAAGGTTCCCATTCCTCAGCTACTCGCTTAAGTTCAGTGGCCATTCGCACCATGGTTGCTAAGCGACCAAGCGTTAGTCCTTCCTCCTCATCTCTCGTGTCCTCTTCTCCCTCTTCTCTTTCATCGTCGCTTTGTGGCTTTGTCATTTCTGCCAGCTCTGCATCGGTCAGCGGCTGTGCGTCTCCATCAATCAGGGCGTTTATGTCATCCGGACTCATGTCATTAAAGCCGTCTCCTCCAATCTGTTTAGCCAGATTCACAGCTGTTTCTACGGCAGAGTGGTGGACCTCGTCAAGCGAGCCTCCGGTTGCGTTTTGATTCCGTAATGGCGAGCAACGGCTGCATAGCTTTTACCTTCCCTTAGCATGTCCAGAAGTTTAACTTTATCTGAGATAGGTAGCATCTTCCGCCGTTTGGGCCCATCCGCAGGTGCTTTTGTCGGTCCAGGCCGTTTCGTCGACATTATGGGTTTAGGAGATGTTCGAAATTACAAGATAATTTGGCCAACTTAATGTAAATTTGCCAAGCTGTTTTATGTACGTACACATAACTGCACGAGACGACAAAATGATAGCACAATTCGTAGCATGTTTTGATACAAGAAGCGGGAGTGAGTTTTTAGCGAATCAGAATGCAGAGCACAATGCACCAAAAAAAAAAAATGCATTATGAAAATCCGCGAAATAGCGAATCCGCGATAAGTGAACCGCGAAGTGGCGAGGGATCACTGTATACCCTTTGTTGGCAATGACACAGGTCAAACGTTTTCTGTAAGTCTTCACAAGGTTTTCACACACACTGTTGCTGGTATTTTGGCCCATTCCTCCATGCAGATCTCCTCTAGAGCAGTGATGTTTTGGGGCTGTCGCTGGGCAACACGGACTTTCAACTCCCTCCAAAGATTTTCTATGGGGTTGAGATCTGGAGACTGGCTAGGCCACTCCAGGACCTTGAAATGCTTCTTACGAAGCCACTCCTTCGTTGCCCGGGCAGTGTGTATGGGATCATTGTCATGCTGAAAGACCCAGCCACGTTTCATCTTCAATGCCCTTGCTGATGGAAGGAGGTTTTCACTCAAAATCTCACGATACATGGCCCCATTCATTCTTTCCTTTACACAGATCAGTCGTCCTGGTCCCTTTGCAGAAAAACAGCCCCAAAGCATGAGGTTTCCACCCCCATGCTTCACAGTAGGTATGGTGTTCTTTGGATGCAACTCAGCATTCTTTGTCCTCCAAACACGACGAGTTGAGTTTTTACCAAAAAGTTCTATTTTGGTTTCATCTGACCATATGACATTCTCCCAATCCTCTTCTGGATCATCCAAATGCACTCTAGCAAACTTCAGACGGGCCTGGACATGTACTGGCTTAAGCAGGTGGACACGTCTGGCACTGCAGGATTTGAGTCCCTGGCGGCGTAGTGTGTTACTGATGGTAGGCTTTGTTACTTTGGTCCCAGCTCTCTGCAGGTCATTCACTAGGTCCCCCTGTGTGGTTCTGGGATTTTTGCTCACCGTTCTTGTGATCATTTTGACCCCACAGGGTGAGATCTTGCGTGGAGCCCCAGATCGAGGGAGATTATCAGTGGTCTTGTATGTCTTCCATTTCCTAATAATTGCTCCCACAGTTGATTTCTTCAAACCAAGCTGCTTACCTATTGCAGATTCAGTCTTCCCAGCCTGGTGCAGGTCTACAATTTTGTTTCTGGTGTCCTTTGACAGCTCTTTGGTCTTGGCCATAGTGGAGTTTGGAGTGTGACTGTTTGAGGTTGTGGACAGGTGTCTTTTATACTGATAACAAGTTCAAACAGGTGCCATTAATACAGGTAACGAGTGGAGGACAGAGGAGCCTCTTAAACAAGAAGTTACAGGTCTGTGAGAGCCAGAAATATTGCTTGTTTGTAGGTGACCAAATACTTATTTTCCACCATAATTTGCAAATAAATTCATAAAAAATCCTACAATGTGATTTTCTGGATTTTTTTCCCTCAATTTGTCTGTCACAGTTGACGTGTAACTATGATGAAAATTACAGGCCTCTCTCATCTTTTTAAGTGGGAGAACTTGCACAATTGGTGGCTGACTAAATACTTTTTTCCCCCACTGTATTCACCCCCTTTGCTATAAAGCCCCCACCTTCAGAAGTCACATAATTAGTTAGATTGCACACATGTGGACTTTATTTAAGTGTCACATGATCTCAGTATATATATATATATATATATATATATATATATATATATATATATACACACACACACACACACACACACACACCTGTTCTGAAAGGCCCCAGAGTCTGCAACACCACTAAGCAAGGGGCACCACCAAGCAAGAAGACCAAGGAGCTCTCCAAACAGGTCAGGGACAAAGTTGTGGAGAAGTACAGATCAGGGTTGGGCTATAAAAAAAAATATCCAAAACTTTGAACATCCCACAGAGCACCATTAAATCCATTATTACAAAATGGAGAGAATATGGCACCACAACAAACCTGCCAAAAGAGGGCCGCCTACCAAAACTCACAGACCAGGCAAGGAGGGCATTAAATTTGAGAGGCAAAAAAAGAGACCAAGGATAACCCTGAAGGAGCTGCAAAGCTCCACAGCAGAGATTGGAGTATCTGTCCATAGGACCACTTTAAGCCATACACTCCACAGAGCTGGGCTTTACGGAAGAGTGGCCAGAAAAAAGCCATTGCTTAAATAAAAAAATAAGCAAACACGTTTGGTGTTTGCCAAAAGGCATGTGGGAGACTCCCCAAACATATACAAGAAGGTACTCTGGTCAGATGTGACTAAAATTGAGCTTTTTGGCCATCAAGAAAAAAGCTGTCAGATGGCGGTAAATATGGGGGGGGTTGAATAGTTATGCACGCTCAAGTTCTGTTTTTTCGTCTTATTTCTTGTTTGTTTCACAATAGAAAATATTTTGCATCTTCAAAGTGGTAGGCATGATGTGTAAATCAAATGATACAAACCCACAAAAAATCCATTTTAATTCCAGGTTGTAAGGCAACAAAATAGGGGGGTGAATAATTTCGCAAGCCGCTGTATACAGGCATGGACATTCAGAAAGCTTTTGACACTGTGGACCATGATATTCTCCTGATGAAACTGAAAGGTATGGGTCTAAATTATGTAGCAGTTAATTGGTTTAGGTCATATCTGACCAACTGAATACAAGTATGTAATGTTGGTGATGCCAAAGAGATATCCTGTGGAGTACCATAGGGATCAATTTTAGGGCCTCTCTTATTTCTTGTATACGTCAATGATATGCCAGATACAGTAAAGTGCAAACTCCTGCTTTATGCTGATGACTCAGCCATACTGGTATCAGGGAAAGATACAGTTTACATACAGGAGACCCTGAGTAAGGAATTGCATTTTGTTAGAGATTAGTTGACTGACAACAAATTGTTGCTACATTTGGGAAAAACTGAATCGATTTTGTTTGGAACAAAACGTAGATTACTTAGGGCTGACAAGATAAAGGTAAACTGTGCAGGCAAGGAGATTGAATCTAAAACAAGTGTAATTATCTTGGTGTGTCCCTAGATCAATCCCTTTCTAGAGACCTGATTGCTGCTAAAATTATTTCTGAAATGGCGACCAAATTGAAATGTTTCTATCGTAACACTATATATTTTCACAACAAGGTTAAGAAACTGCTTGTCTCAACCTTGATTCAGTGTCATTTTGATTATGACTGCTCTTCTTGGTATAGTGAAAAAGAGAATGCAGGTTATGCAAAATAATGTTATCAGGTATATGCTTCATGTCCCCCCTAGGACCCACATAGGGGTACAGGAGTTCCGGGAGGTGCGCTTGTTGCCTTTGGATTCCAGAGTGGACCAACTTAAACTTAATCATATGTTTGACATCTTAAATGATCGTGCCCCAGGTTATATGAAAAACCACATTGATTAGGTCTATAACCAGCACAGTTACAATACCAGAGCTAGTGTTATGTCTTGTAAAATCCTAAGAGTAAACAGTACAGCGAGGAGCACGTTTTTCGATACAGGCATTTGTCTATGAAATAGCCTCCCCTTGGACGTCAAGCAAAGACAAAGTAGAAATAGCTTTAAAAAGCAGGCAAAGGTTTTCATTTGGACAAGGTTGTCTAAGTAAGACAAACCACTCCACTGTCCCTTGTGCCCCTACTGCTGGTCAGGTGTATTTATTTGAATGACAGGTATGATGTGCAATGAATAGATCGTTTTTAAAGGTCGAAATGTGAAATTAATATGGTTGATTTTTAAGGTTAGGGAAAAGTGCAGAGAATAGTGCCAATTTCTAGGATGTCAATATAAATTAATGTATTTATGGTTGTTTGTAATTTTGTCTTGCCTTTTAATCATTATAGGTCTTTGTTTTTAGCATCGAGGACAACTTTGGAAACAAGCGTTTTTAATTACTACTTTTAAGTGATACCCTCTGGGTCCACATTGTACATTTTGTTGTATACAGTGCATTCAGAACGTATTCAGACCCCTTGACTTTTTCCACATTTTCTTACGTTACAGCATAATTCTAAAATGGATTAAATAAAAATTTTCCCCTCATCAATCTACACACAATACCCCATAATGACAAAGCGAAAACAGGTTTAGACATTTTTGCAAATGTATTAAAATTAAAAAACAGAAATACCTTATTTACATAAGTATTCAGACCCTTTGCTAAGAGACTCGAAATTGAGCTCAGGTGCATCCTGTTTCCATTGATCATCCTTGAGATGTATCTACAACTTGATTGGAGTCCACCTGTGATAAATTCAATTGATTGGACATGACTTGGAATGGGACACACCTGTCTATATAAGGTCCCACAGTTGACAGTGCATGTCAGAGCAGAAACCAAGCCATGAGGTCGAAGGAATTGTCCGTAGAACTCCGAGACAGGATTGTGTCGAGGCACAGATCTGGGGAAGGGTACCAAATCATTTCTGAAGCATTGAAAGTCCCCAAGAACACACTGGCCTCCATCATTCTTAAATGGAAGAAGTTTGGAACCACCAAGACTCTTCCTAGAGCTGGCTGCCCGGCCAAACTGAGCAATCAGGGGAGAAGGGCCTTGGTCAGGGAGGTGACCAAGAACCCGATGGTCACTCTGACAGAGCTCCAAAGTTCCTCTGTGGAGATGGGAGAACCTTCCAGAAGGACAACCATCTCTGCAGCACTCCACCAATAAGGCCTGGTAGACTGGCCAGATGGATGCCACTCCTCAGTAAAAGGCACATTGTGCCCACTTGAAGTTTGCCATAAGGCACCTAAAGGACCCTCAGACCATGAGAAACAAGATTCTCTGGTCTGATGAAACCAAGATTGAACTCTTTGACCTGAATGCCAAGCGTCACGTCTAGAGGAAACCTGGCACCACCCCTACGGTGAAGCATGGTGGTGGCAGCATCATGCTGTGGGGATGTTTTTCAGTGGAGGGACTGAGAGACTAGTCAGGATAGAGGGAAAGATGAATGGAGCAAAGTACAGAGAGATCCTTGATGAAAACCTGCTCCAGAGCGCTCAGGACCTCAGACTGGGCGAAGGTTCACCTTCCAACAGGACATTGACCCTAAGCACACAGCCAAGACAACGTGGGAGTGGCTTCGGGACAAGTCTCTGAATGTCCTTGAGTGACCCAGCCAGAGCCCGGTCTTGAATCCAATCGCACATCTCTGGACAGACCTGAAAATAGCTGTGCAGCGACGCTCCCCATCCAACCTGAAGAGCTTGAGTGGATCTGCAGAGAAGAATGGGAGAAACTCCCCAAATACAGGTGTGCCAAGCTTGTAGCATCATACTCAAGAAGAGTTGAGGCTGTAATCGTTGCCATATTTCCGTTTTTTATACATTTGCAAAAATGTCAAAAACAAAACTATTTTTGCTTTGTCATTATGGGGTTTTGTGTGTAGATTGATGAGGGGAAAAATCAATGTAATCAATTTTAGAATAAGGCTGTAACGTAACAAAATGTGGAAAAAGTCAAGGGGTCTGAATACTTTCCGAATGGACTGTATGTTGTGTACCCAAAATAAATTCAATTCAAAACGCAAAGACAATTGTGATTCACACATAGATGAGCCCTAAAACAGCTCATCACACCAAGTATGGGTAACTGCATATTTGTAGTGTTTCTGTGTGGATCAACAGCGATGGGTGTAACTTCAGTGGGTGGATCAATGGCGATGGTGTAACATTAATGCTCCATTATAGGTTAGACCAGCTTATTGTTTACATAGCAGGTGAAGAGAACCAACGTAGCAGGTTAGGAGAATTAACGTAGCAGGTTAGGATAATTAATGTGTCAGGTTGGGAGAATGAGTTTAAGGTTAGGAAAAGGATTAGGTTTAGCTAAAATGCGTAGCAAGTTAGGATAATTAACGTGGCAGGTTAGGAAAAGGTTTAAGGTTAGGCTTAGCTAAAATGCTACAGCTGTCAACAATCGACTCATCGTGCAGCCCAATCAGCCACGCAAAATGGTCTTGAGTGGCAACAAATCTGCCCAATTAGATGATTCGCATTCCATACAACCACTTCTGTTGACACGACCACTTTCAGACACACTCCATGTATGCAGTTACACATGACTCCATCAGTCAGCTAATGTCGCACCTTTAGACACTCCACTTCCTGTCTCAGTTTCTGTAGCTCCTCCTCCCTCTCCTGGATTATCTGCTGGCATGTCTTCAACAGCACACTCGCCTTTTTCTGTGGACAAACATACAGACAGTGGTAATTGACATCACACAATGGATCAAAACATATGCCTTTGTGATAGATATGTCAGGTTTAAATATGTCTGTCTGTTCTAGTTGATGGGTAAAGCCTGTATTGACTTCACTGACTACACATATGGACTTTGGATCAGAAACAATAAAATAATTTGATAGTCTGCCACATATCTATGTACCTCTTATACTAAGCCTATAATGGTATCCCATCCATACCTTTTTGGTAGCCCCCCGAGCAGCAGCTGAGTCTTCAGCTTTCAGTTTATCATAATGAGGACACGTGTTCTCCTGTAGTGGTATAGATGTGCTGATCAGCTTCTGATTCTTCATGGCTAATGACTTATAGTGAGGACGCAAAACAGGTTCTGTGTCTCCAGGTCCAGTGTGTTTCTCAGCATCATTGTCAGCTTGCAGCCCGGTCTTCTCAATCTTTTCCACCAACTCCGCAAGCTGGGGTGTTTCTTTCTAGAGAGAGAAAGACACACACACACACACACACACACAACAGAAACATTACATCACTCATCTCAAACATTACATCATTTTGGCAATGCAATAATCTGTAATATTATATAATTAATAGAACTGTAATTCCTACAATTGATGCATATAAACTACATACTATGGCTTTAATAGCGTAGAGCAAGAAAATGAAACTACTAAGAGGTTAGATATGGGTGTTTAAGAATAACTGGTCATACCTTTCGGAGGTCCAGCACATCCTGCAGCATGCTTGTGATTCTGGGGGAGGTTGTCCTATTCTTCACAATCTTCACAATCTGGTTGTAGTACTGATCCATTCTGGGCTGTGGAAGTATAGACAGGCCAAGTAAATGCTTTTGACTGATTTATAGATCTGAATCCCCCCCAAAAAATTATTTTATTGGATTGATCAATCCCAAAATATGGGATTAAAATGCCATTGATGCAATGCCATTGATTTTGCTGTCATGGATTTTAAAAACGAAATACAATGTTTCTATTTTGTTCAAGAACAGACAGACAGAGAGACAGACGGATGGGCGGACAGACACAGACAAAATGCTGTACCCTGGCCTTCTTAAAGTCCAAGTCCTTGCCGATGGTGTAGAGTAATGTGCACAGGCCCTCCAGCGAGTTATCATCTTGGTTCTTCAGCAGCTGTACGATGACGTCGTGCATGACGCACTCCGTCAGCATCTTCAACTTGAACAACTCACACATGAACTTGATATTGCCTAGCGACTGCCTCCGCCCCTCGGTCTTGGCCTCCTCCAGCTCCTTCCTCAGTCGCTGGCGCTCCTCCTCCTGGAAGAATCAGGAAAGTTAATAAGTAAAACTATACAAATTGTTACTAGTTAGATAACAAACCGTATTCCAATGATCAATTGAAGGGAATACCACCACAATATATTACCAATTCACAGTTAGGGCAACATAATCAATCGCACATCAAAATCATACAGAGGAATTAATATAATTTAGATCAGATTAGACTATCTCAAAAAGATGTCTCAAAGTGTTGGTCTATAATGTAGTGGGCAGTGTATCTGAAGGGATGGATGTGCTACCTTGGTGATGGCATCCACCATCTCCTGCTTTTGCTGCAAGATTTCACGACTGTTTCTCGCCATGTTCTCAAAGTCATTTTGGACTCGGTTCAGAAGCAGCTTGCGGAAATTTACTGTCACTGCTGGTTTGGCAGCGGTGGGTACTTTAAGCTGAGGAGGATATGCAGAAGGGAGCAAAAACTCTGGTTAAAAGCACAATATGTACGATTTCATCCTGTTCTCGGTGTGTGGTCACTGGCATTTGACAAAAAATTGCAATCACCTCTGTGAGAGACAGACAAAATACACACAGATGGAGAATTGTACAGATGCAGACTTACCCCCATGAGGCAGCGGCACATGTTGGCATAGACCACAGAGCTGGCAGGTTGTGCCAGGGCCCTCTCATATATGAGGTGAATGATGCTCTTCAGTCTGGCCTCTGTGTTAATGGTGAACTCAGTAATTGCCTTCATCGATTGCTGGAAGTTGTTTTGATTTACCCTATCCAGGATGTAATCCATTTGGGCATACAGTTCCTGTGTCTTCCCTGGCTCTGGATCCTGAAACTCCTTCTTCAAGTTATAAATTGGGGGACAGGTGAGGCAGTGACATAGACAAAGTTAAAGAGGGTAAGGGGAGGTCAGAGAAACAATTAGGGGGCTGTAGTGGAACAGGTTGAGAGCTTCAAGTTCCTTGGTGTCCACATCACCAACGAACTATCATGGTCCAAACACACCAAGACAGTTGTGAAGAGGGCACGACAAAGCCTATTCTACAGCTGCACCATCGAGAGCATCCTGACTGGTTGCATCACCGCCTGGTATGTCAACTGCTTGGCCTCCGACCGCAAGGCACTACAGAGGGTAGTGCGTACGGCCCAGTACATCACTGGGGCCAAGCTTCCTGCCATCCAGGACCTCTATACCAGGCGGTGTCAGAGGAAGGCCCTCAAAATTGTCAAAAACTCCAGCCACCCTAGTCATAGACTGTTCTCTCTGCTACCGCACGGCAAGCGTGCACCGGAGTGGCAAGTCTAGGTCCAAAAGACTTCTCAACAGCTTCTACCCCCAAGCCATAAGACTCCTGAACAGCTAATCATGGCTACCCGGACTATTTGCACTGCCCCCCACCCCACCCCATCTTTTTACGCTGCTGCTACTCTGTTAATTATTTATGCATAGTCACTTTAACTCTACCCACATGTACATATTACTTCAACTACCTCAACTAGCCGGTGCCCCCGCACATTGACTCTGCACCGGTACCCCACTGTATATATAGCCTCCCTACTGTTATTTTATTTTACTTCTGCTCATTTTTTCTCTCAACACTTTTTTGTTGTTGTTTTATTTTACTTTTTTATTTAAAATAAATGCACTGTTGGTTAAGGGCTGTAAGTAAGCATTTCACTGTAATATCTGCACCTGTTGTATTCGGCGCATGTCGCCAATAAAATTTGACTTGATTTGATATTATCTCACCAACAATTTAATCAGGAGGGTATTACTGAACACACGTACCTACTGTGTACATACACACTCTGGACTTACCAAGTCCTGTTTTTCCACAGCCTGTCCGATGGAAGAGGGAGCTGGTGACTGGGTTTCTTGCTTGCGTGTCTTCTTTGTCCCACTCATCTTCTTCTGTGGACAAACATGTAGTGGTATTGAGGCAATAATACTGTGGTATTACAACATTCTCTGTGTGATATACACTCTTCCTGAATGTTGTATTGTGATGCACATTTCTATCTATTTGCCTTCTCTGGTAGATGGGAGGGGCCTGTGTAATTCACTGAACTCACATGACATGCAAAGTACAATGTCCAAGTTGGCTAATTTCATACTATGCCACATTCCTATCTACATTTAATGATACTCCATGTAGTTTAGTCACTGCAGACAGGAAAAAGTTAAGATCCATATCTTTTTCTTGCTAACCAGGGGCTGATTTCTCAGCATATGTTTGCCGAGTATTTCCTCAGTATGTTTCCTCAGTATATGACTTGGAGTATATGACTATGTTTCCAGATCCAGTGTCATCAGCTTGCAGTCCAGTCTTCTCTATTTTTTCCACCACTTTATCAACCTTGGTGTTTGTGTCAGCGTCTGGGCGCAGGACACAGAACTGAGAAATAAATGGCTTTACTAGAATCCAAGTAAACCATAGTAAACCCTACACGCAGGGAAGAGCAAATCAACAGACAACGTAACAAAGAACAATCACGCACACACCCAGGAGGGAAAACAGAGGTAATATAGGGAAACTAATAAGCCTAATGAGTAACAGGTGTGAACAATAAAGACAGAACTAGTGAGACACAGAAACATCGATCGGTGCCAGCTAGTACTCACTCCGGTGACGACGACCGCCGAAGCCTGCCCGAACGAGGAGGAGGGGCAGCCTCGGCCGTATCCGTGACAGTTTGTGTCTAATGCAGGTCTTGGGGTGTAGGTCTCTCTGCACTGGAAGCAGATGTGGTAAGGATTCTTTTGGTCATCCTGATCCCAGTTACCAATACATAATTTGCAGTAACTCTGTCCACTGGGAATTCTCACCGGATTCAGTAAACCCACACAGATTAGACAACTACATTTTTTCTGATTCAAAAGATCTATAGTTTGAGCCACAGTAGTTGAGTCACTACATGTTACTAACGTGCGATACATCCGGTGCATTCTTAATACAACTACTTACTGTACAGCTACAGCGCAGTTGTTGGTTTCGTCTCTTGTACTGCTACACCAGGTCAGCCAAATATTTGTATAACTAACCCAAGACAAACCACAGCCAGTCGTTTCTAATGGGAGCAAATGACTCCTAGTGGGTAGAACAAACAAGGAGGTGGACAGAGCAAAGCACGAGCTAGCGAGAGCCTATTGGCGCGTTCTAGCATATATTTGCATTATTCCGTTAGGAAACGACTCTGAAGTGAGTGTGTGCAATTACACTCCTTCTAAACAACACCATTTTTTTGAAATGTTGGCAAAGGGTAAAAGTCTAAAAAAAAACTTTGTCCACTCTGTTCGTAACATATTTTTGTTTTGGAAACAGACAACTGTATTGTTTCTTCTCCCACTGCCGGTCACTGGACTTCCTCTCACCACCATATTTGGTAGTGAGTGGAAACGCCAACGGGAGGCTTCACATTTATACATTCGGTGAAGTATCTGTCTCATTGATCTATCTGTGGCTCAGCTGTTGGTTTCGTTTCTTCAGAAAGAACTGTGTGAGAAAGAGAGGGAGTGGTTTATTAGGTAATAGCCACGTTCAGTAGCCAAACAGTGTCGAACGTTGCAGATAGAAATGCCATGAAAAGAGGCAACACAATTCATGAAAACGAGCGTGTACACGTTGAAATTAGAACGCACAGGAGTGAACGAGAGAAAACAGTCCGGCTGTAAACTTCAACGGCGTCATAGCGGTCAAATTAGAACAGATCTATTTTTCTCGCATCTACGCTGAGCAATGCTGGTAAACTAAGCAGATAAATTGCGTAGGTAGTTTATAGAAAAGGAATTAGAGAAATTGTTATGATCTTCACTGTGCTAAGTAGATTAAAGATGTCATTTAAAATGTATTGGGCTGTTCGCTAAGGTTTATCAGTCAAATAGGCTACATATTTGAAAACAATTGCAGCCTACCTGTGTTGATTTTGATCATAGGCATTAGCCTATGCAGGCTACATTTGGGGAACTCCGAATTCAAGAGAGAATACCGTTATGTAGCTAAACGAACGAGACTAGCTAAATTCTTTATAAACTGCTGGGGTGTACTAGCTACAACTCTCCTCACATTCATAAACTAACATAACTGTTTAGCGCATGCAGGTACGGTGGCTTCCGTAGGACATATGATGAGTCAAAAGGAACACAATAATTCACAAGGGCTACATAGCGAACATAACAAATACAACAGTTTATTATGGATTTGTCACGAGATGGATTGGTAGACAGTTTTAGTATGAACACCATTTAACTCCACCAACATAGGATTTAATATGCTTTATTTTCAAATCATGGATCGGACCCTGTTTCCCCACAGTAGACTGTATGATTTCCTGGTCTGTGTAGACATAATAGAGCCTCCCTTCAGGTAGGTTACCCTCCCCCTTACTCCCTCAGGTAAGTGTGGGGCATGTGTAAGTGACACTGCAACAATATGGTGATGGGCACTACAAATCTCACACCACTGCACACAGAATTATTCTGATTTGGCACTGCAACAGTAGTTATAATAAGGAAAGGCACTTCAATCTCACTCGAGTGCTGCACACAATATGGGACCCAACCTTGGCTCTGCTCTGCCACTCCCTCTAAAGGACTCTACTGTTATGGGACAAAATAGGGAGGGGGAAAGACAGACAAGACAACATATAGAGAGGGTGGGATAGGTTCTCACTTTCTAGGCACCAACGAGAACCATATCCCCCAAAACATTTAATAATAAATGTCAGTCGGGTGATATCCAGATCCGCACAGCGCCCTCTCCTAGAACGCACCCGGTCTGAGACATTCTCTGCTCAACTCCCCCCAGCCAAACACAAAAGGACTTCAGCCATAGGGACTTGTGACTTGAATCAGACTTGAGCACAGGGGACTTGGGACTCGACCTTGAGGTTTATTGACTCGACTACAAAACTCTCTTGTATATCCTGTGTATGCATTTGTATCTGTCATGCCTGCTGCCCTAATGCAAGAAACACTAACTTCCTAGTAGGTGGAGTTTCATTTTGCTCTGAATGACATTTCAGCACTTCAGTGGTGCTTTTACTGTCAATAATCCCGTTGAACCAATAGTGGTGGTTTATTCAGCTAGGCCCTCCCCTAGTACAGTTTTTTTGTTGTTGCCTTTATTTAACTAGGCAAGTCAGTTAAGAACAAATTCTTATTTACAATGACGGCCTACCAAAAGGCAAAAGGCCTCCTACGGGGACGGGGGCTGGGATTAAAAATAAATAATAATATAGGACAAAACACACATCACGACAAGACAGACACCACAACACTACATAAAGAGAGACCTAAGACGCAACATTGCATGGCAGCAACACATGACAACACAGCATGGTAGCAACACAACATGACAACAACATGGTAGCAACACAACATGGCAGCAGTACAACATGGTAGCAGCAGAAAACATGGTACAAACATTATTGGGCACAGACAACAGCACAAAGGGCAAGAAGGTAGAGACAACAATACATCACGCGAAGCAGCCACAACTGTCAGTAAGAGTGTCCATGATTGAGTCTTTGAATGAAGAGATGGAGATAAAACTGTCCAGTTTGAGTGTTTTTTGCAGCTCGTTCCAGTCGCTAGCTGCAGCGAACTGAAAAGAGGAGTGACCCAGCGATGTGTGTGCTTTGGGGACCTTTAACAGAATGTGACTGGCAGAACGGGTGTTGTATGTGGAGGATGAGGGCTGCAGTAGTTATCTCAGATAGGGGGGAGTGATGCCTAAGAGGGTTTTATAAATAAGCATCAACCAGGGGGTCTTGCGACGGGTATACAGAGATGACCAGTTTACAGAGGAGTATAGAGTGCAGTGATGTGTCCTATAAGGAGCATTGGTGGCAAATCTGATGGCCGAATGGTAAAGAACATCTAGCCGCTCGAGAGCACCCTTACCTGCCGATCTATAAATTACGTCTCCGTAATCTAGCATGGGTAGGATTATCATCTGAATCAGGGTTGGTTTGGCAGCTGGGGTGAAAGAGGAGCGATTACGATAGAAGAAACCAAGTCTAGATTTAACCTTAGCCTGCAGCTTTGATATGTGCGGAGAGGACAGTGTACCGTCTAGCCATACTCCCAAGTACTTGTATGAGGTGACTACCTCAAGCTCTAAACCCTCAGAGGTAGTAATCACACAGGTGGGGAGAGGGGCATTCTTCTTACCAAACCACATTACCTTTGTTTTGGAGGTGTTCAGAACAAGGTTAAGGGCAGAAAGCTTGTTAGACACTAAGAAAGCTTTGTTGTAGAGCGTTTAACACAAAATCCGGGGAGGGGCCAGCTGAGTATGAGACTGTATCATCTGCATATAAATGGATGAGAGAGCTTCCTACTGCCTGAGCTATGTTGTTGATGTAAATTCAGAAGATACTTGGGGTACTCCCTTGGTGACAGGCAGTGGCTGAGACAGCAGATGTTCTGACTTTATACACTGCACTCTTTGAGAGAGGTAGTTAGCAAACCAGGCTAAAGACCCCTCAGAGACACCAATACTCCTTGGCCGGCCCACAAGAATGGAATGATCTACCGTATCAAAAGCTTTGGCCAAGTCAATAAAAATAGCAGCACAACATTGCTTAGAATCAAGGGCAATGGTGACATCATATAGAATGTAGTGACACATCCATAACCTGAGTGGAAACCAGATTGCATACCAGAGATAATACTATAGACATCAAGAAAGCCAGTCAGTTGATTATTGACAAGGTTTTCCAACACTTTTGATAAACAGGGCAAAATAGAAATTGGCCCTGTGTAGTTCAGTTGGTAGAGCATGGCGTTTGCAACGCCAGGATTGTGGGTTCGAATCCCACGGGGGGCCAGTATGAAAAATGTATGCCCTCACTAACTGTAAGTTGCTCTGGATAAGAGAGTCTGCTAAATGACTAAAATGTAAATGTAAAAAAGAACAGTTAGGATCAGCTTGATCTCCCCCTTTAAATAAAGGATGCACCGTGACACGGTTCTTGTAGCAGACAATGGGCAAGTTCGTTTTGCATGGCCCGGTGGCCCCGGTGAGTGGAGATTTCACTTATGGACCAATGGAATGGTCTAAAATGGGCAAACTCCTCCCAATCGGGGCAACGGGCTATGCAAACCGAACTCGCCCAGTGGAAAAGGGAAACACGTAGCTAGCTACAGTAAGTTGTGGCTTTCAAACGGTCATTGCTGGCAAATCGATTATTGTTATCATCATGTATATATAGGGTGGTTACCTGGTTACCTGAGTCTTTGCTGATTTTGCCAGTGAATTAGTACTGGGAATACATGCTTGTTGTCTGAGTTGGCACTAACGTTAGCACGCTAGCTAGGTTATGTCTAAAATGTTTGACATTGATCATCTCCATTTCTATTTAGAACAATTTGTTAACAACTTGTAAATTATTACTAATAGAAAGGGAGTAATAGAAAGCCTACAGGAAGCAATGTTCCTTAGGTTTTTGTCATTCCCATGTGGCTTGTTACACTGTAAGATTTTTCTGTAATTTCAATTATAAAACAATAGAATGCACAGTAAAATGCCGTAAATGTGTTTTACAGCACACTGTAAGACTTTTCTGTAATTTTAACATAAAATACTGTAGAATGTGGCAGGTAGCTGAGAGGTTAAGAGCATTGGGCCAGTAACCGAAATGTTGCTGATTCGAATCCCCATGCCGGCAAGGTGAAAAAGATCTGCCATTCCGCCCTTGCGCAAGACAGTTAACCCCCCACAACTGCTCCCCGGGTATCGTGGACATCGATTAAGCCAGCCCCCAGCACCTCTGATTCAGAGGGTTTGGGTTATATGCGGAAAACACATTTGGGTCGAATGCATTCCTCTCTGCAGACACAGCACCAATCTAGATCCCGGTTTCCACCACCAGACCACCAGACGAGGCGGAGGGACCAAACACCAGACCTTCACCCGGAGCGAACAGACCACTGGGGAGTGCCACAATTGACCTCCGGTTCTAGGTCTCCCTTGCGGGTATGCTTGCTCCTCAGGTTGTCCTTCCTCCACTCTGCAGACCCAGCACCAACCCCAGGTTTTCCAGCCCTGGTACCAGCATGATCTCCAACCCAGGTTTTCCCGGTACCAGTCCCAACACCAGCACCAACCCTCGACCAACCACAACTGCCACCTTCATCCAGCAACTGCCAGCTCAGACCCCACCCCTCCCTCAACACAAACACAACGTCAACCACTCCACCAGACCAAACATGACTGACTGACTGACAAATGGACAGATTGATGATTGTTACATGTTATTTGTATGAATGCATTTGTTTGTTGTTTTTTGGTAATAGTTTGTTTTTCTTTTGATTAACTTAAGTTGGATTGATTATTTATTGTTTGAATTGTTTATTATTGTTCAAGTTGAATTACATTTGATTTGAAATTTTAACCTGTAATGAATCTGGGAAAAATCTAATAAATTGACCTTTAATGGTTTAATATTTAACCATGTCCATTTGATATGTTTTGCCCTGTAATCACAGCCAGTTTGGAAGCCTTTGTTTAGGCCTCTAGAAGTGCAAGTAATGTAAAACACCTAGTATTCATTAATATGCTGCAATATACACATTTTTATCAGCCAACCTGCTTGCTCCAATCCCTTGTAATTACAGTAAAATACTGTAAAAATACAGTTTAATAGTCACTTTTACAGTATTGTACTGTGTTTCATTGCTTTGAAATTACAGTAATTTACAGGAAGCTGGCATCAAGATACCGGGAATATCTCAGTAATGTATTGGCACTATCCAGAGATAGTCGGAGATATCATAAGATACTGTATCTTGTTGTAATTACAATTATTTTGAAGACCAGTGTATGCTTAGTGAATATCAGAGACATAAGCATAGTACAGCACCTTTCAGGCACTTAGGAACCAGACCTGGATCAAATGCAAATAATTGTTGAGTTGTGCTTGATTTAGCTTGACCTTCGTGATTTTAAAACAGTTACAGAGTTCAATGGCTGTGATGGGAGAAAACTGAATATGGATCAACAACATTGTAGTGACTCCACAATAATGACCTAGATGACAGAGGGAAAAGAAGAATACAAATACACAGAATATAAATATTCCAAAACATATATCTTGTATGCAACAAGGCACTAAAGTAATACAGCCAAAAAACACAACAAAGGAATATACTTTTTGGCCTGAATGCAAAGACCTATGTTTGGGGCAAATCCAACACATCACTGAGTAACTGCCACCTCATTTTTAAGCATGGTGGTGGCTGCATCATGGTAGGGTTATGCTTGACTTCGGCAAATACTGCAGCATTTTTCCAAGATAAAAAGAAACGGGATGGAGCGAAGCACAGGCAAAATCCTTGAGGAATACCTGCTTCAGTCTGCTTTACACCAGCGACTGGGAGAGGAATTCACATTTCAGCAGGACGATAACCTACAACACAAGGCCAAATCTACACCGGAGTTGCTTACCAAAAAACAGTGAATGTTCCTGAGTAGCCAAGTTAAAGTTTTTAGTTAAATCTGCTTGAAAATCTATGGCAAGACTTCCAAATTGCTGTCTAGCCATGATCTCCAACATCTTGAGACAGAGCTTGAAGAGTTTTGAAAATAATAATGGGCAAATATTGCACAATCCATGTGTGCAAAGCTATTATTGACTTACCCAAGAAGACACAGCTGTAATCGATGCCAAAGGTGTTTCTAGCATGTATTGACTCAGGGAGCTGAATACTTAAGCACTATATTTTAGTTATTACATTTTTATTGATCTTTAAAAAAAAATATATATATATATATATATATATCCTTCCACTTTGACATTACAGAGTATTTTGTGTAGATTGTTGACAAAAAAGGACAAATCAATTTTAATCATCCTTTGCAACACAATAAAATGCGAAGAAAACCAAGGGGTCTGAATACTTTTGCTAGGCACTGTAGTCTAACATAGGTTGAAAGCATCTAATGTCCTCATAACCAGAGCAGCTACAGCCTTCCTGGAGTGACCTCAAGGGTTTGAGGAAAAGTAGGTTTTAATTGAAATTATCATGTGCTTACTTCCTATAGGAGTTCACTTATTTAATGCCTTAACACATTTTCTCTTTTCTTTTACCTCAGATTCCCGTCTTGTGTCGATTAGTTTTGCTGTGAAGTAAAGTTTTGCTGTGTTTGGCAACATCATGAGATTTATAACACAATAATAACTCTGTAGCAGGAATTCAGCAGGCTTTGTTTTCTTATTTCTACAGTAGAAACTTTGTAGAAAATGAAACTTCGCACTTTAAGTTAACCTTCTCTCTATGCTCTGTATTTGACTCAGAGTTTGGCATTGTTTACAGCTGCCAGGAGGACAAGATGTACATAGCACGGAAGAGGAAAGGGGCATTCTGTAACAGAGAACCCATCAAAGTGTCTTGGCAAGAAGGTATGATGTACAGCCTTGTCTGTCTGGCCGAGCACATGTGTTTCAGTTCAAATAATATGCCCTAGGCGGAGTCATTATAATACATCAAACATGAATAAGACCACAGAAAGAGAGATGTTGTAATATAACAATATATTCCATTTAGCAGACACTTTTATAGTAGTGCATCCATACAGCAGGGATCGAACACACGACCCAGGCATGCGCCATGCTCTACAAACTGAGCAACAGAGGATGTTGCCTGATGACTTACAGTGATTTAGATATTTATAAGGCTAACATGCTATTGTTCCTATCGTAATAGACCACCTAGGAGGTCGGGCAAGTACTGTATTGAGCAGAGTAGCGTGACACTGCCATCACCTTTGTTTGACCGGAATGGTCCGGTGTCAGAGGATAGGACACCAAAACTCAACAAAGATATATAGCAAACAATGATCTTTATTAACTACACAATTTCATAAAACAGCGTGCATGCAATGCTAGGCAACCTACTAAATTCCTGCAATCTCTGTAACCCAATCAGAGGTGCTGCAATGAACTGAAGAAGGTGTAAGGCACACAAGCTATTAAGTGCGATAACACGCTTAAAAGTGACACTACACACTAGTGAAGTATACGGTTAAGGAGAACTGGACATACAAGGTTCTACTACTACTTCACTGAAAACCTGGCCTAGCCCAATGAAAACCAATTGTACAAACATGCAAATTCACTGCACATGGTCCAGAGACCCACACCTGATAATAGAGTCATAGAACCCCCCACTGAGTTACACAGTGTGCAATCCCCATTCTGTTCGCCCCACATAACGCACACTGTATTTAAAAAAACTATACATTCTAAAAACATTTAACAAGACTAGGCCAACGAAAGAGGACATACAGTGAGGGAAAAAAGTATTTGATCCCCTGCTGATTTTGTACGTTTGCCCACTGACAAAGAAATGATCAGTCTATAATTTTAATGGTAGGTTTAATTGAACAGTGAGAGACAGAATAACAACAAAACAATCCAGAAAAACGCATGTCAAAAATGTTATAAATTGATTTGCATTTTAATGAGGGAAATAAGTATTTGACCCCCTCTCAATCAGAAAGATTTCCGGCTCCCAGGTGTCTTTTATACAGGTAACGAGCTGAGATTAGGAGCACACTCTTAAAGGGATTGCTCCTAATCTCAGTTTGTTACCTGTATAAAAGACACCTGTCCACAGAAGCAATCAATCAGATTCCAAACTCTCCACCATGGCCAAGACCAAAGAGCTCTACAAGGATGTCAGGGACAAGATTGTAGACCTACACAAGGCTGGAATGGGCTACAAGACCATCGCCAAGCAGCTTGGTGAGAAGGTGACAACAGTTGGTGTGATTATTCGCAAATGGAAGAAACACAAAAGAACTGTCAATCTCCCTCGGCCTGGGGCTCCATGAAAGATCTCACCTCGTGGAGTTGCAATGATCATGAGAACGGTAAGAAATCAGCCCAGAACTACACGGGAGGATCTTGTCAATGATCTCAAGGCAGCTGGGACCATAGTCACCAAGAAAACAATTGGTAACACACTACGCCGTGAAGGACTGAAATCCTGCAGCGCCCGCAAGGTCCCCCTGCTCAAGAAAGCACATATACATGCCCATCTGAAGTTTGCCAATGAACATCTGATTGATTCAGAGGAGAACTGGGTGAAAGTGTTGTGGTAAGATGAGACCAAAATGGAGCTCTTTGGCATCAACTCAACTCGCCATGTTTGGAGGAGGAGGAATGCTGCCTATGACCCCAAGAACACCATCCCCCCTGTAAAACATGGAGGTGGAAACATTATGCTTTGGGGGTGTTTTTCTGCTAAGGGGACAGGACAACTTCACCGCATCAAAGGGACGATGGATGGGGCCATGTACCGTCAAATCTTGACGGAGAACCTCCTTCCCTCAGCCAGGGCATTGAAAATGGGTCGTGGATGGGTATTCCAGCATGACAATGACCCAAAACACACGGCCAAGACAACAAAGGAGTGGCTCAAGAAGAAGCACATGAAGGTCCTGGAGTGGCCTAGCCAGTCTCCAGACCTTAATCCCATAGAAAATCTGTGGAGGGAGTTGAATCCGCATGACAATGCAGCATGACAATGACCCAAAACACACGGCCAAGACAACAAAGGAGTGGCTCAAGAAGAAGCACATGAAGGTCCTGGAGTGGCCTAGCCAGTCTCCAGACCTTAATCCCATAGAAAATCTGTGGAGGGAGTTGAAGGTTCGAGTTGCCAAACGTCAGCCTCGAAACCTTAATGACTTGGAAAAAATCTGCAAAGAGGAGTGGGACAAAATCCCTCCTGAGATGTGTGCAAACCTGGTGGCCAACTACAAGAAACGTATGACCTCTGTGATTGCCAACAAGGGCTTTGCCACCAAGTAACTAAGTCATGTTTTGCAGAGGGGTCAAATACTTATTTCCCTCATTAAAATGCAAATCAATTTATAACATTTTTGACATGCGTTTTTCTGGATTTCTTTGTTGTTATTCTGTCTCTCACTGTTCAAATAAAACTACCATTAAAATTATAGACTGATCATTTCTTTGTCAGTGGGCAAACGTAAAAAATCAGCAGGTGATCAAATACTTTTTTCCCTCACTGTAGACATAACATTGAACATTTAAATGTACAAATTAAAAACAATTACCTCTCCCAGCTGACGGGACCCACCCCCATGGGGTCTGGGCATGTGCACCCCTGTTGGGCAGGTTAATATGGTTAGTGGCAGACCGACAGTGGATACATATCCACGGTGTACTGAACTGGACAGGAACAACAAATAGGCTATACTCGGATTCAGGTTGATCACCGTAGGGTTTAGCCTGATTAATTATGTAGAATAGAGGAGCGCACTACACTCACAGTGCGCTCTGTTTACAAATACTGATAAAGCTTAGCTAATTAATTTGCATGTCCAAGTACACGCTACAACTGCTTGCAGCTGTCTCTTCCCAAAAGTCGGGGAGCAAACCCACTATCTTATCTGGTTCCCCAAATTCCCCCTCACTACCTGTCTTCGTCGCTGGCTGCCCTACCCAGCAGTGAATGACAACATCCCCCGTTAAATTGAGTGCAATGCAGATACTAGCAAAGGCTACAAGCTCAACGTTAATCAAAGCACAACTCCCCCGCCAAGACCTGCCTGTGCTCTCGGCTCTGCCTTATATCAGTTTCTCAGAGTCCCGGGCAGTGTCTTGCAAACAGGCACAGGTGTGAGAAATTAGTTAATGATTTATTGACGTCCTCCCTTACAAGCTGTTCCACAGCTACACTACACTACTATAACATCCGCTCGCCGGTCAGTCCGGCGGTCAACATGTGCCTGGTGGCGTGTGGGGCGGTTGATGCCTACTACCACATGGGCATCCACTGCTGGGACATGGCTGGAGGAGCTGACATCATTAGAGAGGCTGGGGGTGTCATTATGGACACCTGAGGTGAGTCACTGTGCACTGCAGCCATATCATAGATATCTGAGGTGAGTCACTATGCACTGCAGCCATGCTACTACAGGATCTACTACATGATAGTACTTACTGGACATTGAGTTGTAACCAGGAAGTGGCGGGCTTCTGTGAAAAAGTGTTGATTATAGATTGTATATGATCAAGGCCTCCTGTGAGTAAATTATTTAATTGATCTTAGTAACTATATACAGTGGGGAAAAAAAGTATTTAGTCAGCCACCAATTGTGCAAGTTCTCCCACTTAAAAAAGATGAGAGAGGCCTGTAATTTTCATCATAGGTACACGTCAACTATGACAGACAAAATGAGAAAAATAAATCCAGAAAATCACATTGTAGGATTTTGAATGAATTTATTTGCAAATTATGGTGGAAAATAAGTATTTGGTCAATAACAAAAGTTTCTCAATACTTTGTTATATACCCTTTGTTGGCAATGACACAGGTCAAACGTTTTCTGTAAGTCTTCACAAGGTTTTCACACACTGTTGCTGGTATTTTGGCCCATTCCTCCATACAGATCTCCTCTAGAGCAGTGATGTTTTGGGGCTGTCGCTGGGCAACACGGACTTTCAACTCCCTCCAAAGATTTTCTATGGGGTTGAGATCTGGAGACTGGCTAGGCCACTCCAGGACCTTGAAATGCTTCTTACGAAGCCACTCCTTCGTTGCCCGGGCAGTGTGTTTGGGATCATTGTCATGCTGAAAGACCCAGCCACGTTTCATCTTCAATGCCCTTGCTGATGGAAGGAGGTTTTCGCTCAAAATCTCACGATACATGGCCCCATTCATTCTTTCCTTTACACGGATCAGTCGTCCTGGTCCCTTTGCAGAAAAACAGCCCCAAAGCATGATGTTTCCACCCCCATGCTTCACAGTAGGTATGGTGTTCTTTGGATGTAACTCAGCATTCTTTGTCCTCCAAACACGACGAATTGAGTTTTTACCAAAAAGTTATATTTTGGTTTCATCTGACCATATGACATTCTCCCAATCCTCTTCTGGATCATCCAAATGCACTCTAGCAAACTTCAGACGTGCCTGGACATGTACTGGATTAAGCAGGGGGACACGTCTCGCACTGCAGGATTTGAGTCCCTGGCAGCGTAGTGTGTTACTGATGGTAGGCTTTGTTACTTTGGTCCCAGCTCTCTGCAGGTCATTCACTAGGTCCCCCCGTGTGGTTCTGGGATTTTTGCTCACCGTTCTTGTGATCATTTTGACCCCACGGGGTGAGATCTTGCGTGGAGCCCCAGATCGAGGGAGATTATCAGTATGTCTTCCATTTCCTAATAATTGCTCCCACAGTTGATTTCTTCAAACCAAGCTGCTTACCTATTGCAGATTCAGTCTTCCCAGCCTGGTGCAGGTCTACAATTTTGTTTCTGGTGTCCTTTGACAGCTCTTTGGTCTTGGCCATAGTGGAGTTTGGAGTGTGACTGTTTGAGGTTGTGGACAGGTGTCTTTTATACTCATAACAAGTTTAAACAGGTGCCATTAATACAGGTAACGAGTGGAGGACAGAGGAGCCTCTTAAAGAAGAAGTTACAGGTCTGTGAGAGCCAGAAATCTTGCTTGTTTGTAGGTGACCAAATACTTATTTTCCACCATAATTTGCAAATAAATTCATTAAAAATCCTACAATGTGATTTTCTGGAAAAAAAATTCTCAATTTGTCTGTCATAGTTGACGTGTACCTATGATGAAAATTACAGGCCTCTCTCATCTTTTTAAGTGGGAGAACTTGCACAATTGGTGGCTGACTAAATACTTTTTTCCCCCACTGTATCCATCATCACTTGCTTTACTTGCAGACCACTTGCTATAATATCTTTATATTTTATTGTTCTCCTACCCTGGAGGACCATTTTACCTGATATCCAGGATGCTGATCATAGCCAGCAGTAGAACCATTGCAGCGTGCATGTCCTAGGTGATCAAAGAATCCCCTGTAGGAAGGGAAAGGAATACACCGAGGACTAGCGTACCATCACACACACCCCAGCTAACAACAAACGTTACCACAACATAAGAGAATATTCCCTTAAGTCTTATTAGGTCATTACCTAACGTTTTCATAGGAATGTTCCAATGCTGTGCAACGACTGTTTCCTTAAAGGAAAACTCCACCAAAAACTATATTTTGGTGTGTCCTCACGTGGGATTTGAACCTCTTGGTTCACAGTACTCTGATGTTCCTGCTACGCCACCAGGTGTCAGTTAATCTGACTATACTCTCATCATTGATTTGATTTACTTAATTCAGCAATTTAAGTGCTTTCTGTATAATTGTCTAATGTTGGTGGGGCATATTAACCTATTCTAATGATATTCCCGAATCACTATGATCAATATTTGTATTATGTTGTATTTATAAGGTTGTGTATGTGCAGGGCTGCCTTGTAAAATAGATCTAAATCTCAATGGAACTCCCTGCAAAACGTTTTGGGTGAAATAAAATGAAATACATTTATTGAGCGTACTTTTAAAAGAGCTAAGATTTACTTCAAAGTGCATTCACTCTTTTGCTTACACCGATCCAGTTGTTTCAGAGCAACACAAGTGCCTAGGCACTAGGGAGAAGGGGTTAGGGTTTGCTTCTGGACAGGGCTTAACTGTATTGGCCCAATATGTCATCGGGCCTGGTGGCCTGGGTTTGAGACCTACTTGGGGAATCCCCCTACGCTTGCATTGTTAGCAATATACAGTGTATTCAACCCCTTCCCTTTTTCCACATTTTGTTATGTTACAGCCTTATTTTAAAATTGATGAAATTAATTGTTTTCCTCATCAATCTACGCACAAAACCCCATGATAACAAAGCGAAACAGTTTTTTAGAATTTTTTGCAAATGTATTTAAAAAAAAACAGATACCTTATTTACATAAGTATTCAGACCCTTTGCTATGATTCTTGAAATTGAGCTCAGGTGCATCCTGTTTCCATTGATCATCCTTGAGATGTTTCTACAACTTGATTGGAGTCCACCTGTGTTAAATTCTATTGATTGGACATGATTTGGAAAGGCACACACCTGTCTATATAAGGTCCCACAGTTGACAGTGCATGTCAGAGCAAAAACCAAGCCATGAGGTTGAAGGAATTGTCCGCAGAGCTCCAAGACAGGATTGTGTCGGCACAGATCTGTGGAAGGGTACCAAAAAATATCTGCAGCCCTTCGCATTGTTACAAAATTTGAGCGGTGCCTCCGGAGGCCTCTGTGTATCTCCGGAGGCTTCGCAATTGCGTCACACCATCCATACAGTCCGGCCACAACATTTTTCAGATGAAGCATAAATTGCCTCTTACCAATGAGGACTCCGCTGTAATTGCTGCCAAAGGTGTTTCTAACATATATTGACTCAGGGGGTTGAATACTTATGCAACGACTATATTGTAGTTATTTAATTTCTATCAATCTTTACAAAAAAAATTATAGAAATCGTCCACTTTGTGTAGATTGTTCCAACTTTGTAACAATAAAATGTGAAGAAATCCCAGGATTACTTTATACTATTCCAGGTATTCCTTAAAAAGGTAGGGTTTCAAGTGTCTCCAGAAGGTGGTCAGTGACTCCGCTGTCCTGGCGTCGTGGGGGAGCTTGTTCCACCATTGGGGTGCCAGAGCAGCAAATAGCTTTGACTGGGCTGAGCGGGAACTGTGCTTCCGTAGAGGTAGGGGAGCTAGCAGGCCAGAGGTGGATGAACGTAGTGCCCTCGTTTGGGTATAGGGTCTGATCAGAGCCTGAAGGTAAGGAGGTGCCGTTCACCTCACAGCTCCGTAGGCAAGCACCATGGTCTTGTAGTAGATGCGAGCCTCAACTGGAAGCCAGTGGAACGTGCGGAGGAGCGGGGTGACATGAGAGAACTTGGGAAGGTCGAACACCAGACGGGCTGCGGCGTTCTGGATAAGTTGTAGGGGTTTAATGGCACAGGCAGGGAGCCCAGCCAACAGCGAGTTGCAGTAATCCAGACGGGAGATGACAAGTGCCTGGATTAGGACCTGTGCCGCTTTCTGTGTAAGGTAGGGTCGTACTCTGCGAATGTTGTAGAGCATGAACCTGCAGGATCGGGTCACCGCTTTGATGTTAGCGGAGAATGACAGGGTGTTGCCCAGGGTCACGCCAAGGCTCTTTGCACTCTGGGAGGAGGACACAATGGAGTTGTCAACCGTGATGGCGAGATCATGGAGCGGGCAGTCCTTCCCCGGGAGGAAGAACAGCTCCGTCTTGACGAGGTTCAGCTTGAGGTGGTGATCCGACATCCACACTGACATGTCTGCCAGACATGCAGAGATGCGATTCGCCACCTGGTTATCAGAAGGGGGAAAGGAGAAAATTAATTGTGTGTCGTCTGCGTAGCAATGATAGGAGAGACCATGTGAGGATATGACAGAGCCAAGTGACTTGGTGTATAGAGAGAATAGGAGAGGGCCTAGAACTGAGCCCTGGGGACACCAGTGGTGAGAGCACGTGGTGCGGAGACAGACTCTCGCCACGCCACCTGGTAGGAGCGACCTGTCAGGTAGGACGCAATCCAAGAGTGAGCAGCGCCGGAGATGCCCAACTCGGAGAGGGTGGAGAGGAGGATCTGATGGTTCACAGTATCAAAGGCAGCGGCTAGGTCTAGAAGGATAAGAGCAGAGGAGAGAGAGTTAGCTTTAGCAGTGCGGAGAGCCTCTGTGACACAGAGAAGAGCAGTCTCAGTTGAATGACCAGTCTTGAAACCTGACTGGTTTTGATCAAGAAGGTCATTCTGAGAGAGATAGCAGGAGAGTTGGCTAGAGACGGCATGTTCAAGAGTTTCGGAGAGAAAAGAAAGAAGGGATACTGGTCTGTAGTTGTTGACATCGGAGGGATCGAGTGTAGGTTTTTTGAGGAGGGGTGCAACTCTCGCTCTCTTGAAGACGGAAGGGACATGGCCAGCGGTCAAGGATGAGTTGATGAGCGAGGTGAGGTAAGGGAGAAGGTCTCCGGAAATGGTCTGGAGAAGAGAGGAGGGGATAGGGTCAAGCGGGCAGGTTGTTGGGCGGCCGGCCGTCACAAGTCGCAAGATTTCATCTGGAGAGAGAGGGGAGTACTTAAGCACTATATTTTAGTTATTACATTTTTATTGATCTTAAAAAATATATATATATATATATATCCTTCCACTTTGACATTACAGAGTATTTTGTGTAGATTGTTGACAAAAAAGGACAAATCAATTTTAATCATCCTTTGCAACACAATAAAATGCGAAGAAAACCAAGGGGTCTGAATACTTTTGCTAGGCACTGTAGTCTAACATAGGTTGAAAGCATCTAATGTCCTCATAACCAGAGCAGCTACAGCCTTCCTGGAGTGACCTCAAGGGTTTGAGGAAAAGTAGGTTTTAATTGAAATTATCATGTGCTTACTTCCTATAGGAGTTCACTTATTTAATGCCTTAACACATTTTCTCTTTTCTTTTACCTCAGATTCCCGTCTTGTGTCGATTAGTTTTGCTGTGAAGTAAAGTTTTGCTGTGTTTGGCAACATCATGAGATTTATAACACAATAATAACTCTGTAGCAGGAATTCAGCAGGCTTTGTTTTCTTATTTCTACAGTAGAAACTTTGTAGAAAATGAAACTTCGCACTTTAAGTTAACCTTCTCTCTATGCTCTGTATTTGACTCAGAGTTTGGCATTGTTTACAGCTGCCAGGAGGACAAGATGTACATAGCACGGAAGAGGAAAGGGGCATTCTGTAACAGAGAACCCATCAAAGTGTCTTGGCAAGAAGGTATGATGTACAGCCTTGTCTGTCTGGCCGAGCACATGTGTTTCAGTTCAAATAATATGCCCTAGGCGGAGTCATTATAATACATCAAACATGAATAAGACCACAGAAAGAGAGATGTTGTAATATAACAATATATTCCATTTAGCAGACACTTTTATAGTAGTGCATCCATACAGCAGGGATCGAACACACGACCCAGGCATGCGCCATGCTCTACAAACTGAGCAACAGAGGATGTTGCCTGATGACTTACAGTGATTTAGATATTTATAAGGCTAACATGCTATTGTTCCTATCGTAATAGACCACCTAGGAGGTCGGGCAAGTACTGTATTGAGCAGAGTAGCGTGACACTGCCATCACCTTTGTTTGACCGGAATGGTCCGGTGTCAGAGGATAGGACACCAAAACTCAACAAAGATATATAGCAAACAATGATCTTTATTAACTACACAATTTCATAAAACAGCGTGCATGCAATGCTAGGCAACCTACTAAATTCCTGCAATCTCTGTAACCCAATCAGAGGTGCTGCAATGAACTGAAGAAGGTGTAAGGCACACAAGCTATTAAGTGCGATAACACGCTTAAAAGTGACACTACACACTAGTGAAGTATACGGTTAAGGAGAACTGGACATACAAGGTTCTACTACTACTTCACTGAAAACCTGGCCTAGCCCAATGAAAACCAATTGTACAAACATGCAAATTCACTGCACATGGTCCAGAGACCCACACCTGATAATAGAGTCATAGAACCCCCCACTGAGTTACACAGTGTGCAATCCCCATTCTGTTCGCCCCACATAACGCACACTGTATTTAAAAAAACTATACATTCTAAAAACATTTAACAAGACTAGGCCAACGAAAGAGGACATACAGTGAGGGAAAAAAGTATTTGATCCCCTGCTGATTTTGTACGTTTGCCCACTGACAAAGAAATGATCAGTCTATAATTTTAATGGTAGGTTTAATTGAACAGTGAGAGACAGAATAACAACAAAACAATCCAGAAAAACGCATGTCAAAAATGTTATAAATTGATTTGCATTTTAATGAGGGAAATAAGTATTTGACCCCCTCTCAATCAGAAAGATTTCCGGCTCCCAGGTGTCTTTTATACAGGTAACGAGCTGAGATTAGGAGCACACTCTTAAAGGGATTGCTCCTAATCTCAGTTTGTTACCTGTATAAAAGACACCTGTCCACAGAAGCAATCAATCAGATTCCAAACTCTCCACCATGGCCAAGACCAAAGAGCTCTACAAGGATGTCAGGGACAAGATTGTAGACCTACACAAGGCTGGAATGGGCTACAAGACCATCGCCAAGCAGCTTGGTGAGAAGGTGACAACAGTTGGTGTGATTATTCGCAAATGGAAGAAACACAAAAGAACTGTCAATCTCCCTCGGCCTGGGGCTCCATGAAAGATCTCACCTCGTGGAGTTGCAATGATCATGAGAACGATAAGAAATCAGCCCAGAACTACACGGGAGGATCTTGTCAATGATCTCAAGGCAGCTGGGACCATAGTCACCAAGAAAACAATTGGTAACACACTACGCCGTGAAGGACTGAAATCCTGCAGCGCCCGCAAGGTCCCCCTGCTCAAGAAAGCACATATACATGCCCATCTGAAGTTTGCCAATGAACATCTGATTGATTCAGAGGAGAACTGGGTGAAAGTGTTGTGGTAAGATGAGACCAAAATGGAGCTCTTTGGCATCAACTCAACTCGCCATGTTTGGAGGAGGAGGAATGCTGCTTATGACCCCAAGAACACCATCCCCCCTGTAAAACATGGAGGTGGAAACATTATGCTTTGGGGGTGTTTTTCTGCTAAGGGGACAGGACAACTTCACCGCATCAAAGGGACGATGGATGGGGCCATGTACCGTCAAATCTTGACGGAGAACCTCCTTCCCTCAGCCAGGGCATTGAAAATGGGTCGTGGATGGGTATTCCAGCATGACAATGACCCAAAACACACGGCCAAGACAACAAAGGAGTGGCTCAAGAAGAAGCACATGAAGGTCCTGGAGTGGCCTAGCCAGTCTCCAGACCTTAATCCCATAGAAAATCTGTGGAGGGAGTTGAAGGTTCGAGTTGCCAAACGTCAGCCTCGAAACCTTAATGACTTGGAAAAAATCTGCAAAGAGGAGTGGGACAAAATCCCTCCTGAGATGTGTGCAAACCTGGTGGCCAACTACAAGAAACGTATGACCTCTGTGATTGCCAACAAGGGCTTTGCCACCAAGTAACTAAGTCATGTTTTGCAGAGGGGTCAAATACTTATTTCCCTCATTAAAATGCAAATCAATTTATAACATTTTTGACATGCGTTTTTCTGGATTTCTTTGTTGTTATTCTGTCTCTCACTGTTCAAATAAAACTACCATTAAAATTATAGACTGATCATTTCTTTGTCAGTGGGCAAACGTAAAAAATCAGCAGGTGATCAAATACTTTTTTCCCTCACTGTAGACATAACATTGAACATTTAAATGTACAAATTAAAAACAATTACCTCTCCCAGCTGACGGGACCCACCCCCCATGGGGTCTGGGCATGTGCACCCCTGTTGGGCAGGTTAATATGGTTAGTGGCAGACCGACAGTGGATACATATCCACGGTGTACTGAACTGGACAGGAACAACAAATAGGCTATACTCGGATTCAGGTTGATCACCGTAGGGTTTAGCCTGATTAATTATGTAGAATAGAGGAGCGCACTACACTCACAGTGCGCTCTGTTTACAAATACTGATAAAGCTTAGCTAATTAATTTGCATGTCCAAGTACACGCTACAACTCGCAGCGCGGTCTCTTCCCAAAAGTCGGGGAGCAAACCCACTATCTTATCTGGTTCCCCAAATTCCCCCTCACTACCTGTCTTCGTCGCTGGCTGCCCTACCCAGCAGTGAATGACAACATCCCCCGTTAAATTGAGTGCAATGCAGATACTAGCAAAGGCTACAAGCTCAACGTTAATCAAAGCACAACTCCCCCGCCAAGACCTGCCTGTGCTCTCGGCTCTGCCTTATATCAGTTTCTCAGAGTCCCGGGCAGTGTCTTGCAAACAGGCACAGGTGTGAGAAATTAGTTAATGATTTATTGACGTCCTCCCTTACAAGCTGTTCCACAGCTACACTACACTACTATAACATCCGCTCGCCGGTCAGTCCGGCGGTCAACATGTGCCTGGTGGCGTGTGGGGCGGTTGATGCCTACTACCACATGGGCATCCACTGCTGGGACATGGCTGGAGGAGCTGACATCATTAGAGAGGCTGGGGGTGTCATTATGGACACCTGAGGTGAGTCACTGTGCACTGCAGCCATATCATAGATATCTGAGGTGAGTCACTATGCACTGCAGCCATGCTACTACAGGATCTACTACATGATAGTACTTACTGGACATTGAGTTGTAACCAGGAAGTGGCGGGCTTCTGTGAAAAAGTGTTGATTATAGATTGTATATGATCAAGGCCTCCTGTGAGTAAATTATTTAATTGATCTTAGTAACTATATACAGTGGGGAAAAAAAGTATTTAGTCAGCCACCAATTGTGCAAGTTCTCCCACTTAAAAAGATGAGAGAGGCCTGTAATTTTCATCATAGGTACACGTCAACTATGACAGACAAAATGAGAAAAATAAATCCAGAAAATCACATTGTAGGATTTTGAATGAATTTATTTGCAAATTATGGTGGAAAATAAGTATTTGGTCAATAACAAAAGTTTCTCAATACTTTGTTATATACCCTTTGTTGGCAATGACACAGGTCAAACGTTTTCTGTAAGTCTTCACAAGGTTTTCACACACTGTTGCTGGTATTTTGGCCCATTCCTCCATACAGATCTCCTCTAGAGCAGTGATGTTTTGGGGCTGTCGCTGGGCAACACGGACTTTCAACTCCCCTCCAAAGATTTTCTATGGGGTTGAGATCTGGAGACTGGCTAGGCCACTCCAGGACCTTGAAATGCTTCTTACGAAGCCACTCCTTCGTTGCCCGGGCAGTGTGTTTGGGATCATTGTCATGCTGAAAGACCCAGCCACGTTTCATCTTCAATGCCCTTGCTGATGGAAGGAGGTTTTCGCTCAAAATCTCACGATACATGGCCCCATTCATTCTTTCCTTTACACGGATCAGTCGTCCTGGTCCCTTTGCAGAAAAACAGCCCCAAAGCATGATGTTTCCACCCCCATGCTTCACAGTAGGTATGGTGTTCTTTGGATGTAACTCAGCATTCTTTGTCCTCCAAACACGGCCAATTGAGTTTTTACCAAAAAGTTATATTTTGGTTTCATCTGACCATATGACATTCTCCCAATCCTCTTCTGGATCATCCAAATGCACTCTAGCAAACTTCAGACGTGCCTGGACATGTACTGGATTAAGCAGGGGGACACGTCTCGCACTGCAGGATTTGAGTCCCTGGCAGCGTAGTGTGTTACTGATGGTAGGCTTTGTTACTTTGGTCCCAGCTCTCTGCAGGTCATTCACTAGGTCCCCCCGTGTGGTTCTGGGATTTTTGCTCACCGTTCTTGTGATCATTTTGACCCCACGGGGTGAGATCTTGCGTGGAGCCCCAGATCGAGGGAGATTATCAGTATGTCTTCCATTTCCTAATAATTGCTCCCACAGTTGATTTCTTCAAACCAAGCTGCTTACCTATTGCAGATTCAGTCTTCCCAGCCTGGTGCAGGTCTACAATTTTGTTTCTGGTGTCCTTTGACAGCTCTTTGGTCTTGGCCATAGTGGAGTTTGGAGTGTGACTGTTTGAGGTTGTGGACAGGTGTCTTTTATACTGATAACAAGTTTAAACAGGTGCCATTAATACAGGTAACGAGTGGAGGACAGAGGAGCCTCTTAAAGAAGAAGTTACAGGTCTGTGAGAGCCAGAAATCTTGCTTGTTTGTAGGTGACCAAATACTTATTTTCCACCATAATTTGCAAATATATTCATAAAAAATCCTACAATGTGATTTTCTGGAGAAAAAAATTCTCAATTTGTCTGTCATAGTTGACGTGTACCTATGATGAAAATTACAGGCCTCTCTCATCTTTTTAAGTGGGAGAACTTGCACAATTGGTGGCTGACTAAATACTTTTTTCCCCCACTGTATCCATCATCACTTGCTTTACTTGCAGACCACTTGCTATAATATCTTTATATTTTATTGTTCTCCTACCCTGGAGGACCATTTTACCTGATATCCAGGATGCTGATCATAGCCAGCAGTAGAACCATTGCAGCGTGCATGTCCTAGGTGATCAAAGAATCCCCTGTAGGAAGGGAAAGGAATACACCGAGGACTAGCGTACCATCACACACACCCCAGCTAACAACAAACGTTACCACAACATAAGAGAATATTCCCTTAAGTCTTATTAGGTCATTACCTAACGTTTTCATAGGAATGTTCCAATGCTGTGCAACGACTGTTTCCTTAAAGGAAAACTCCACCAAAAACTATATTTTGGTGTGTCCTCACGTGGGATTTGAACCTCTTGGTTCACAGTACTCTGATGTTCCTGCTACGCCACCAGGTGTCAGTTAATCTGACTATACTCTCATCATTGATTTGATTTACTTAATTCAGCAATTTAAGTGCTTTCTGTATAATTGTCTAATGTTGGTGGGGCATATTAACCTATTCTAATGATATTCCCGAATCACTATGATCAATATTTGTATTATGTTGTATTTATAAGGTTGTGTATGTGCAGGGCTGCCTTGTAAAATAGATCTAAATCTCAATGGAACTCCCTGCAAAACGTTTTGGGTGAAATAAAATGAAATACATTTATTGAGCGTACTTTTAAAAGAGCTAAGATTTACTTCAAAGTGCATTCACTCTTTTGCTTACACCGATCCAGTTGTTTCAGTGCAACACAAGTGCCTAGGCACTAGGGAGAAGGGGTTAGGGTTTGCTTCTGGACAGGGCTTAACTGTATTGGCCCAATATGTCATCGGGCCTGGTGGCCTGGGTTTGAGACCTACTTGGGGAATCCCCCTACGCTTGCATTGTTAGCAATATACAGTGTATTCAACCCCTTCCCTTTTTCCACATTTTGTTATGTTACAGCCTTATTTTAAAATTGATGAAATTAATTGTTTTCCTCATCAATCTACGCACAAAACCCCATGATAACAAAGCGAAACAGTTTTTTAGAATTTTTTGCAAATGTATTAAAAAAAAAAACAGATACCTTATTTACATAAGTATTCAGACCCTTTGCTATGATTCTTGAAATTGAGCTCAGGTGCATCCTGTTTCCATTGATCATCCTTGAGATGTTTCTACAACTTGATTGGAGTCCACCTGTGTTAAATTCTATTGATTGGACATGATTTGGAAAGGCACACACCTGTCTATATAAGGTCCCACAGTTGACAGTGCATGTCAGAGCAAAAACCAACCCATGAGGTTGAAGGAATTGTCCGCAGAGCTCCAAGACAGGATTGTGTCGAGGCACAGATCTGTGGAAGGGTACCAAAAAATATCTGCAGCCCTTCGCATTGTTACAAAATTTGAGCGGTGCCTCCGGAGGCCTCTGTGTATCTCCGGAGGCTTCGCAATTGCGTCACACCATCCATACAGTCCGGCCACAAAATGTTTCAGATCAAGCATAAATTGGCTCTTACCAATGAGGACTCCGCTGTAATTGCTGCCAAAGGTGTTTCTAACATATATTGACTCAGGGGGTTGAATACTTATGCAACGACTATATTGTAGTTATTTAATTTCTATCAATCTTTACAAAAAAAATTATAGAAATCGTCCACTTTGTGTAGATTGTTCCAACTTTGTAACAATAAAATGTGAAGAAATCCCAGGATTACTTTATACTATTCCAGGTATTCCTTAAAAAGGTAGGGTTTCAAGTGTCTCCAGAAGGTGGTCAGTGACTCCGCTGTCCTGGCGTCGTGGGGGAGCTTGTTCCACCATTGGGGTGCCAGAGCAGCAAATAGCTTTGACTGGGCTGAGCGGGAACTGTGCTTCCGTAGAGGTAGGGGAGCTAGCAGGCCAGAGGTGGATGAACGTAGTGCCCTCGTTTGGGTATAGGGTCTGATCAGAGCCTGAAGGTAAGGAGGTGCCGTTCACCTCACAGCTCCGTAGGCAAGCACCATGGTCTTGTAGTAGATGCGAGCCTCAACTGGAAGCCAGTGGAACGTGCGGAGGAGCGGGGTGACATGAGAGAACTTGGGAAGGTCGAACACCAGACGGGCTGCGGCGTTCTGGATAAGTTGTAGGGGTTTAATGGCACAGGCAGGGAGCCCAGCCAACAGCGAGTTGCAGTAATCCAGACGGGAGATGACAAGTGCCTGGATTAGGACCTGTGCCGCTTTCTGTGTAAGGTAGGGTCGTACTCTGCGAATGTTGTAGAGCATGAACCTGCAGGATCGGGTCACCGTTTTGATGTTAGCGGAGAATGACAGGGTGTTGCCCAGGGTCACGCCAAGGCTCTTTGCACTCTGGGAGGAGGACACAATGGAGTTGTCAACCGTGATGGCGAGATCATGGAGCGGGCAGTCCTTCCCCGGGAGGAAGAACAGCTCCGTCTTGCCGAGGTTCAGCTTGAGGTGGTGATCCGACATCCACACTGACATGTCTGCCAGACATGCAGAGATGCGATTCGCCACCTGGTTATCAGAAGGGGGAAAGGAGAAAATTAATTGTGTGTCGTCTGCGTAGCAATGATAGGAGAGACCATGTGAGGATATGACAGAGCCAAGTGACTTGGTGTATAGAGAGAATAGGAGAGGGCCTAGAACTGAGCCCTGGGGGACACCAGTGGTGAGAGCACGTGGTGCGGAGACAGACTCTCGCCACGCCACCTGGTAGGAGCGACCTGTCAGGTAGGACGCAATCCAAGAGTGAGCAGCGCCGGAGATGCCCAACTCGGAGAGGGTGGAGAGGAGGATCTGATGGTTCACAGTATCAAAGGCAGCGGCTAGGTCTAGAAGGATAAGAGCAGAGGAGAGAGAGTTAGCTTTAGCAGTGCGGAGAGCCTCTGTGACACAGAGAAAAGCAGTCTCAGTTGAATGATCAGTCTTGAAACCTGACTGGTTTTGATCAAGAAGGTCATTCTGAGAGAGATAGCAGGAGAGTTGGCTAGAGACGGCATGTTCAAGAGTTTCGGAGAGAAAAGAAAGAAGGGATACTGGTCTGTAGTTGTTGACATCGGAGGGATCGAGTGTAGGTTTTTTGAGGAGGGGTGCAACTCTCGCTCTCTTGAAGACGGAAGGGACATGGCCAGCGGTCAAGGATGAGTTGATGAGCGAGGTGAGGTAAGGGAGAAGGTCTCCGGAAATGGTCTGGAGAAGAGAGGAGGGGATAGGGTCAAGCGGGCAGGTTGTTGGGCGGCCGGCCGTCACAAGTCGCAAGATTTCATCTGGAGAGAGAGGGGAGAAAGAAGTCAAAGCATAGGGTAGGGCAGTGTGAGCAGGACCAGCGGTGTCATTTGACTTAGTAAATGAGGATCGGATGTCGTCAACCTTCTTTTCAAAATGGTTGACGAAATCATCCACAGAGAGGGAGGAGGGAGGGGGAGGAGGAGGAGGATTCAGCAGGGAGGAGAAGGTGGCAAAGAGCTTCCTAGGGTTAGAGGCAGAGGCTTGAAATTTAGAGTGGTAGAAAGTGGCTTTAGCAGCGGAAACATAGGAAGAGAATGTAGAGAGGAGGGAGTGAAAAGATGACAGGTCCGCAGGGAGTCTAGTTTTCCTCCATTTCCGCTCAGCTGCCCGGAGCCCTCTTCTGTGAGCTCGCAATGAGTCGTCAAGCCAAGGAGCAGGAGGGGAGGACCGAGCCGGCCGGGAGGATAGGGGACATAGAGAGTCAAAAGATGCAGAAATGGAGGAGAGGAGGGTTGAGGAGGCAGAATCAGGAGATCAGAAGGAGAAGGATTTAGCAGAGGGAAGAGATGATAGGATGGAAGAGAGAGTAGTGGGAGAGAGGGAGCGAAGGTTGCGACGGCACATTACCATCTGAGTAGGGGCAGAGTGAGTAGTGTTGGAGGAGAGTGAGAGAGAAAAGGATACAAAGTAGTGGTCGGAGACTTGGAGGGGAGTTGCAGTGAGATTAGTAGAAGAACAGCATCTAGTAAAGATGAGGTCAAGCGTATTGCCTGCCTTGTGAGTAGGGGGGCGGTGAGAGGGTGAGGTCAAAAGAGGAAAGGAGTGGAAAGAAGGAGGCAGAGAGAAATGAGTCAAAGGCAGACGTAGGGAGGTTAAAGTCACCCAGAACTGTGAGGAGTGAGCCATCCTCAGGAAAGGAACTTATCAAGGCATCAAGCTCATTGATGAACTCTCCAAGGGAACCTGGAGGGCGATAAATGACAAGGATGTTAAGCTTGAATGGGCTAGTGACTGTGACAGCATGGAATTCAAATGAGGAGATAGACAGATGGGTCAGGGGAAAAAGAGAGAATGTCCACTTCCTGTGCCACTGCCGTGCTGACCAGATGCTCTCGGGGTATGCGAGAACACATGGTTAGACGAGGAAAGAGCAGTAGGAGTAGCAGTGTTTTCTGTGGTAATCCATGTTTCCGTCAGCGCCAAGAAGTCGAGGGACTGGAGGGTACCATAGGCTGAGATGAACTCTGCCTTGTTGGCCGCAGAACGGCAGTTCCAGAGGCTGCCAGAGACCTGGAACTCCACGTGGGTCGGGCGCGCAGGGACCACCATATTAGAGTGGCAACAGCCACGTGGTGTGAAGCGTTTGTATGGCCTGTGCAGAGAGGAGAGAACAGGGATAGACAGACACATAGTTGACAGGCTACAGAAAAAGGCTACAACAATGCAAAGGAGATCGGAATGAAATGAACTAAACATCTGGGAAAGCGAGAGAGTGCGGCTTCCCTCACTTACGTTTCACTGAAACACTCAAATATAACTCTCCCAACTTCCACTTTAGAAATTATAATTGTTGTAAACTACAGCGGTTCAATGTTTCTAGGAATAGACTCTAACTTAGTTTATTCAGCTAGCTAACTTGGAACAGTATTCTTCCGTGAAAACCGTCCAGGGCACCGAATCCTATGACGCCAAAGCCAACTAGCATGCCAGCCTCCAATAACACGGTTTAGCACCAATACTCGGTTACAACAAACCACCAGTGTGTTAACACGCCAAGCAGATCATTCGTGTCCGTGTCTAACGTTGTGTAAAGTTTTGGGTTAGTTTTGACAGTTTGAGTGAGTACGTCGTCAACTTATTCAGCCAGTTAGTTAACTAGAATAGTTAGCATACTAGCTAGCCATTGCTCTCTGCCAACGAACTAACCCCTCCTCCCACGGCACGAACACACAGAGAGCCAAGCTAACGTTAACTAGTCACCCATGTCCCGAATGCCCTTGAACGACTCTGGTTACCAGTATGTGAAAACAAAACAAAAATAAATGTAGGTTATAACTTACCCTTAGTAGCTACTGTTAGCCAGTTAAGTGCAAAGCTAGCCACTGATTCGATTCAGCCAGTTCGCGTCTGTCCCAACGGAGAGAAAGCGTCTCCAAATATTAATGCTAGGTTGTTCCAGCTATTGTTTAGTTAGCTATCCAGGTAGCTACATTTCGAGTACAGTAGCTACTAACTACCTAACGTTAACGCTTCAGATAATGAGGTTAGAAAAACAGCTGAATGGTAGGTAGCTAGCTGGCATAATTACAGGTACTCTTAAGCATGAAATAACATTGGAAACAACTATCCACTGTTGCTAATAGTTACCAGTAGCTACCCGCTAGCTAGCTAGCTTTATTGGTCCAGGTAGTGAGTTAGCTAGCCTCGTGCTTCACCGGGCTCAGCCGAATACAATACTTACCTACAATAATTACCTACAATAACCTACAATAACTACCTAGATAAACTACCTACAATACCTAACTACAATACCTACCTACCTACAATCTAAATACATGGTTTAAGCTTTACTCGACACCATATAAGCCAAGCTTACCTCCCGGCAGAGAGAGACACAACCTCACCCGACGCTGTCCTCACCAATCAATCAATTACAATTTTGTCTAATCGCTGCAACTCCCCAACGGGCTCGGGAGAAGATAAGGTTGAGTCATGCGTCCTCCGAAACATGACCCGCCAAACCGTAATAGAAGTGTATTTGTAAAAGTATATTTGAAACAAAAAGTAAATAAACTTTTTATTGTATAGAAAATACAAATATTCTAATGCAAATACCCTTTTAGTGTAATTGAAATTTGAGAAATATACATAAAATGTACTTAAGGTGTATTCAAAGTATATTTGTTTTGCTCTTTATCTAATATACTAAGAATATACTTAAGTACAAAAAAGTGTCCCAATTGAGATAATTTTAAATGTATTTTAATGCCAATAAAATAAAAATAAAATTTAAATGAAATGTATTTATAATTGTTTCAATTTAGATAATTTTATATATACTTAAATTTAAAGTATGATTTTGTATATTTAAACATATACTTTTCCTGCTTGGGTACACAGCCTTCTGAGCATGTGATGATACAGTATGTGAATTCCTCCAAGACTCATTGGAACAAAGTTTAGTCTAGTTTATTTGACCATTTTAAAACACATAAAAAGACAACATTAAATTAAAATAGGTTGGCTAGTAGCTCAAAGTTATAAGGGTGTGTCCCAAATAGCACCCTATTCCCCTGGTCAAAAGTAGTGCACTAAATAGGGAATAGGGTGCCATTTTGGACGTTACCAAGGGGAGATATGGGATAGCCAAGACTACCATGTTGAGTGTGTAGCGGTATCTTTATTTACGTTGAGTGTATAGTGATGTGCTGACAGGGTTCTAAATTCGAATTGCTCATAGATAGCACTGGTGCTCCCAAAGTTAGGAGCACAACCTCAAATTTAGGAGCACCAGAAAAGCAGATTTATTAGAAAATTGATTTAGATCAAATCAAATGTTATTCGTCACATGCTTCGTAAACAACATCTGTCACGAACAGTGAAATGCTTACTTACGGGCCCTTCCCAACAATGCAGAGAGAAAGAAAATAGAAAAATAATATAAATATAATGGCGCCAGAGGAGATGGCTGCCGTTTTACGGGCTCCTAACCAATTGTGCTATTATGTGTTTTTTAGCGTTATTTGTAACTTATTTTGTACGTAATGTTTCTGCCACCGTCTCTTACAATCGAAAAGAGCTTCTGGATATCAGGACAGCGATTACTCACCTCGTACTGGACAAAGATTTTTTATTCAACGAGTCGGATGAGAAGGATTTACTTCAGATATCCGACAAGGCCCAAATCCCCATCATTCGCAGGAGAAAGAGATGGAGATATCGGGGATGTAGGTCGGGGTGCCTTGTAAGGATCTGACGGAGAGTGGGTAATCTGCCTCTTCCATCAGTCCTATTAGCCAACGTACAATCATTGGATAACAAAATTGACAAGCTATGATCACGAAATATCCTACCACCGGGACATTAACTGTAATATCTTATGTTTCACCGAGTCGTGGCTGAACGACAACATGGATAACATACAGCTGGCGGGGTTTACGCTGCAACGGCCTCCGGTAAGACAAGGGGTGGTGGTCTGTGTATATTTGTAAACAACAGCTGGTGCACAAAATATAATATTAAGGAAGTCTCTAGGTTTTGCTCGCCTGAGGTAGAGTATATCATGATAAGCTGTAGAACACACTATTTACCAAGAGAGTTTTCATCTATATTTTTCATAGCTGTCTATTTACCACCACAAACCGATGCTGGCACTAAGACAACACTCAATGAGCTGTATAAGGCCATAAGCAAACAGGAAAACACTTATCAAGAGGCGGCGCTCCTAGTGTCCCGGGGACTTTAATGCAGAGAAACTTAAATCTGTTTTACCTAATTTCTACCAGCATGTTAAATGTGCAACCAGAGGAAAAAAAACTCTAGACCACCTTTGCTCCACACACTGAGATGCGTACAAAGCTCTCCCACACCCTCCATTTGGCAAATCTGACCATAATTCTATCCTCCTGATTCCTGCTTACAAGCAAAAACTAAAGCAGGAAGCACCAGTGACTCGGTCAATAAAGAAGTGGTCAGATAACGCAGATGCTAAGCTACAGGACTGATTTGCTAGCACAGACTGGAATATGTTCCGGGATTCTTTCGATGGCATTGAGGAGTACAGCACATCAGTCACTGGCTTCATCAATAAGTGCATCGATGACGTCGTCCCCACAGTGACCGTACGTACATACCACAACCACAAGCCATGGATTATAGGCAACATCCGCACTGAGCTAAAGGGTAGAGCTGCCGCTTTTAAGGAGCGGGACTCTAACCCGGATGCTTATAAGATAAGAAATCCCGCTATGCCCTCCGACGAACCATCAAATAGGCAAAGCGTCAATACAGGATTAAGATTGAATCGTACTACACCGGCTCCGACGCTCGTCAGATGTGGCAGGGCTTGCAAACTATTACAGATTACAAAGACAAGCACAGCTGCTAGCTGCCCAGTGACACAAGCCTACCAGATGAGCTAAATCACTTCTATGCTCGCTTCGAGGCAAGCAACACTGAAGCATGCATGACAGCGTCAGCTGTTCCGGATGACTGTGTGATCACGCTCTCCTTGGCCGATGTGAATAAGACCTATAAACAGGTCAATATTCACAAGGCCGCAGGGCCAGATGGATTACCAGGACGTGTACTCCGAGCATGCGCTGACCAACTGGCAAGTGTCTTCACTGACATTTTCAACCTGTCCCTGACTGTGTCTGTAATACCAACATGTTTCAAGCAGACCGCCATAGTCCCTGTGCCCAAGAACACTAAGGTAACCTGCCTAAATGACTACAGACCCGTAGCACTCACGTCTGTTGCCATGAAGTGCTTTGAAAGGCTGTTAATGGCTCACATCAACACCATTATCCCAGAAACCCTAGACCCACTCCGATTTGCATACCGCCCCAACAGATCCACAGATGATGCAATCTCTATTGCACTCCACACTGCCCTTTCCCACCTGGACAAGAGGAACACCTACGTGAGAATGCTATTTATTGACTACAGCGCAGCGATCAACACCATAGTGCCCTCAAAGCTCATCACTAAGCTAAGGACCCTGAGACTAAACACCTCCCTCTGCAACTGGATCCTGGACTTCCTGACGGGCCGTCCCCCACGTGGTAAGGGTAGGTAACAACACATCTGCCACGCTGATCCTCAACACGGGGGCCCCTCAGGGGTGCGTGCTCAGTCCCCTCCTGTACTCCCTGTTCACCCATGACTGCATGGCCAGGCACGACTCCAACACCATCATTAAGTTTGCCGATGACACAACAGTGGTAGGCCTGATCACCGACAACGATTAGACAGCCTATAGGGAGGTCAGAGACCTGGCCATGTGGTGCCAGGATAGCAACCTCTCCCTCAACGTGGTCAAGACAAAGGAGATGATTGTGGACTACAGGAAAAGAAGGACCGAGCATGCCCCCATTCCCATCGACGGGGCTGTAGTGGAGCAGGTTGAGAGCTTCAAGTTCCTTGGTGTCCACATCACCAACGAACTATCATGGTCCAAACACACCAAGACAGTCGTGAAGAGGGCACGACAAAGCCTATTCCCCCTCAGGAGACTGAAAAAGATTTGGCATGGGTCCTCAGATCCTCAAAGTTCTACAGCTGCACCATTGAGAGCATCCTGACTGGTTGCATCACTGCCTGGTATGGCAACTGCTCGGCCTCCGACCGCAAGGTACTACAGAGGGTAGTGCATACGGCCCAGTACATCACTAGGGCCAAGCTTCCTGCCATCCAGGACCTCTATACCAGGCTGTGTCAGAGGAAGGCCATTAAAATTGTCAAAGACTCCAGCCACCCTAGTCATAGACTGTTCTCTCTTCTACCGCAAGGCAGGCGGTACCAGAGCACCAAGTCTGGGTCCAAAAGGCTTCTTAACAGCTTCTACCCCCAAGCCATAAGACTCCTGAACAGCTTATCAAATGGCTACCCAGACTATTTGCATTGTCCCCCTCCCACCCCCTCTTTTACGCTGCTGCTACTCTGTTAATTATCTATGCATATTCACTTTAACTATACCTATATGTACATACAGTGGGGGAAAAAAGTATTTAGTCAGCCACCAATTGTGCAAGTTCTCCCACTTAAAAAGATGAGAGAGGCCTGTAATTTTCATCATAGGTACACATCAACTCTGACAGACAAATTGAGGAAAAAAAATCCAGAAAATCACATTGTAGGATTTTTTATGAATTTATTTGCAAATTATGGTGGAAAATAAGTATTTGGTCACCTACAAACAAGCAAGATTTCTGTCTCTCACATACCTGTAACTTCTTCTTTAAGAGGCTCCTCTGTCCTCCACTCGTCACCTGTATTAATGGCACCTGTTTGAACTTGTTATCAGTATAAAAGACACCTGTCCACAACCTCAAACAGTCACACTCCAAACTCCACTATGGCCAAGACCAAAGAGCTGTCAAAGGACACCAGAAACAAAATTGTAGACCTGCACCAGGCTGGGAAGACTGAATCTGCAATAGGTAAGCAGCTTGGTTTGAAGAAATCAACTGTGGGAGCAATTATTAGGAAATGGAAGACATACATGACCACTGATAATCTCCCTCGATCTGGGGCTCCACGCAAGATCTCATCCCGTGGGGTCAAAATGATCCCAGAACCACACGGGGGGACCTAGTGAATGACCTGCAGAGAGCTGGGACCAAAGTAACAAAGCCTACCATCAGTAACACACTACGCCGCCAGGGACTCAAATCCTGCAGTGCCAGACGTGTCCCCCTGCTTAAGCCAGTACATGTCCAGGCCCGTCTGAAGTTTGCTAGAGTGCATTTGGATGATCCAGAAGAGGATTGGGAGAATGTCATATGGTCAGATGAAACCAAAATGAATGAATGGGGCCATGTATCGTGAGATTTTGAGTGAAAACCTCCTTCCATCAGCAAGGGCATTGAAGATGAAACGTGGCTGGGTCTTTCAGCATGACAATGATCCCAAACACACCGCCCGGGCAACGAAGGAGTGGCTTCGTAAGAAGCATTTCAAGGTCCTGGAGTGGCCTAGCCAGTCTCCAGATCTCAACCCCATAGAAAATCTTTGGAGGGAGTTGAAAGTCTGGGTTGCCCAGCGACAGCCCCAAAACGTCACTGCTCTAGAGGAGATCTGCATGGAGGAATGGGCCAAAATACCAGCAACAGTGTGTGAAAACCTTGTGAAGACTTACAGAAAACGTTTGACCTGTGTCATTGCCAACAAAGGGTATATAACAAAGTATTGAGAAACTTCTGTTATTGACCAAATACTTATTTTCCACCATAATTTGCAAATAAATTCATTCAAAATCCTACAATGTGATTTTCTGGATTTCTTTTTCTCATTTTGTCTGTCATAGTTGACATGTACCTATGATGAAAATTACAGGCCTCTCTCATCTTTTTAAGTGGGAGAACTTGCACAATTGGTGGCTGACTAAATACTTTTTTCCCCCACTGTATTACCTCAATAACCTCGACTAACCGGTGCCCCCGCACATTGACTCTGTACTGGTACCCCCTGTATATAGCCTCTCTACTGTTATTTTTACTGTTATTTTACTGCTTTTATTTTTTACTTATCTAATGTTTACTTAACACTTATTTTTCTTAAAACTACATTGTTGGTTAAGGGCTTGTAAGTAAGCGTTTCACTGTAAGGTCTACACTGGTTGTATTCGGCGCATGTGACAAATTTAAATTTGATTTGATTTGAAAAGTAAAACACGTAATAATAAAAGTAATAACCCCTGAGGGGCCCCAGTGTTGAGTGTCAGCTTGGCGGATGTGTTGTTGCCTACCATCACCACCTGGGGGTGTCCCGTCAGGAAGTCCAGGAGCCATTTGCAGAGGTAGGTGTTCAGTCCCAGGGTCCTTACTTTAGTAAAGTGTTTGGAGGGCACTATGGTGTTGAACGCTGAGCTGTGTTCAATGAAAAGCATTCTCTCAGCATTCTGGTTCACTGTTGCTTGCCTCGAAGCGAGCATAGAAGGCATTTAGCTCGTCTGGTAGGCTCGCGTCACTGGGCAGCTCTTGGTTGGGTTTGTCATGAGCCCTCTCACTCCACCGGGTTACCACCTTAATTGGTTTCCACTATCTTCCACTCTGCTCACCTCCCTCTCTCTACTCAGCCTAACTAGCTCCACCTGTCCCTGCTCTGCTCGGCTCTAATTACTCTGCCAGCTGCGCTGCATTACCCACTACCTCTCCCAGTATTTAAGGCCCTGTCTTTCAGCTCTCCGGTGTCAGATCGTCTGCAAAGCTCACACCCGGAACCTGTTTGCTCGCGCTTCTGGCTCACCCTGGTTTTGTGACCCCGGACCTGCCTGTTTTTGGATACTCTTCTGCCTCAGGAGATCCAGACCTGCTTCTGCCATTACGACTCCTGACTACTCTTCAATCCCGGTAACTCTGACCAGCCTTCTGCCTTGCTACTACGTATTTTGGATTGCCCTTGAACTGTACTGCTGCCTGGTTTCATTCCGCCCCGTTGTGTCTGTGTTTCCTCCCCCCCCCAGGACTTCTGGACCACCAACCACCGGCGTCATCGGACGCATCGCTGCCACTGGGGGGAGGCACAGACCCAGCACATCGGACGGGATAACCCCTGGAGCCTTCACTCACTCCCTACATCCCTTTCCCTTTAAGTTTAAATAAACTTTCTGGTGTGACGCAATTGTGGTCCTCTTGTCGTCTGTCTGAATCGTGACAGTACGATCTGACCATCATGGACTCAGCGCACACTTCCCCCGACATGGAAACCGAAGAGCCTGAGCAACCCACCGCCATGCTACGCCTGGAACACACTGAGAGAGAGCTAGGCCGCATGAGCGGCGTCATCTCCTCTCTGCTTCAGGTCGGCCACCAACAGCATCAGCAGTTCCAGCAGCACCAGCAGCAGTCCCAGCAGCAGCAACAACAACTCGCCATGATCATTCAACTCCTCACCAACCTGACCCCAGCCAGTCTGCCCACCAGCCCTGCCCCCGAGTTACCTGCCCCGGTCATTGCAGCCGCTGCTCCGAACCCAAGATTGGAAACCCCGAGCGGTTCAACGGCGATTCAACCCAGGTCCGGCCATTCCTGACTAGCTGCCGACTTCAGTTCTCCTTGCAGCCAAGGACCTTCGCCACGGAGGGGGCTAAAGTTGGGTATGCCATCACTCACCTGACGGGCCGAGCTCGACTCTGGGGAACAGCAGAGTTCGAACGTCAAACCCCCGCATGTGCAACCTTCGACCTGTTTGCTGAGGAGATGCTGAAGGTGTTTGACCTGGATTCCCCAACCGCAGAGGCGTCTCGTGAACTGTTCAGTATTCGACAAGGCAGACGTACAGTCGCAGACCATTCCATCGACTTCCGAACCCTGGCTAGACGAAGTTCTTGGAACACACCATCGTTGGTGGACGCGTTCTTCCATAGTTTGGCTGACTATATCAAGGACGAGTTGGTCTCCCATGAACTGCCTTCCACTCTTGATGAAGCCATCGCACTGACTGTCAGGATCGACAGTAGGATACAGACCCGTCGTCGTGGGAGGGGGCGCCAAGGTCCACCTACTACCGGCATTCGGAGAGATCCGACTGGGCTCCTGTCATCTACTGCCACTCACCCAGGTCAGCTTGATCAGTCTGAGCCTATGGAGATTGGGCGAGCCTCTCTCACTCCTGCAGAGCGCCAGCGACGCTCACCTCAAACCTCTGCCTCTATTGTGGAGGTGATGGACATCGTGTGGTAACCTGCCCTTTAAAGGGCCGAAGCTCACCGGGCATAGGGGGAGTCCGGTTGAGTTCAATGACCATCCAGTCCTCCGACCGCAAACCCCTGCTGCAAGTTCACCTCCGCCTCCTGACTCAACTCACACCCTGGCTGCTCTGGTGGATTCTGGCGCCGAAGCCAACATAATGGACATCAAGCTGGCACGCCAACTGGGACTGGAGAACCTCCGTTTGACACCTCCTATTCCTGCCCGGGCACTGGACGGACACTTACTCGGATCGGTCACTCATGTCACGGCCCCGGTCTCGATGGGTCTGTCCGGAAACCATCAAGAAACTATCCAGTTTCACCTGCTCCCCTCTCCAGGCCAACCCCTCATCCTGGGTTACCCATGGCTCCGCCGGCACAACCCTCAGCTCGACTGGGTGACCGGGGTGATCAGGGAGTGGGGAGAGGACTGCCACCGAACCTGCCTGCTTGCCGCCGCACTACCCCCTCGGCCAGTACCTACTAACTCCGCTCCTGACCCCTCCAAGGACCCTGTGTCGATTCTGCCAAGTCCCTGCATCGTTGCAGCTCTGACCTGGGCTGTTGAGGAACAGGTGCTGGAGGCTCTCCGTAACCAGCCAGGTCCCAGCACTTGCCCAGCTGACCGCCTTTTTGTCCCCGAAGACCTGAGGTCCCAGGTCGTTCAGTGGGGACATGACTCCCGCCTAGCTTGTCACCCTGGCTCCACCCGCACTTACAACCTGCTCGCCCAGAGGTTCTGGTGGCCCTCTCTGAGGAAGGATGTACGGGAATTCGTCCAAGCCTGCCCCATCTGCAACCAACACAAGTCGTTCTGCCAGCCCCCAGCCGGATTGCTGCAGCCCCTGCCTGTGCCCAGGAGTCCGCTGGTCCCTGCTGCGCCTTGTCCTCCTCCTCCACGGCTCGTCGATGGTGGTCTGGTTTACACCGTCCGCCGCCTGCTTCGGTCCAGACGGAGGGGTAGGGGTCTCCAGTACCTCATTGACTGGGAGGGCTATGGACCTGAGGAAAGGACCTGGGTGCCAGCTAGTCGGATTGTGGATAGGACTCTCATCACCGCTTTCCACCAACGGCATCCTGATCAACCTGCAATCCGTAGGGGCCGCCCCAGAGGGATCCCTAACCGTCCGGCCCGCTCGGCTTCCTGTCCTGTGCCTGATCCTGTCTCGGGACCTGTCCCATCTCCCGACCACGGCCCTCCGGCTTCCTCCGAGGATGAGGACGTTCACTCGGACCGTTCGGAGGAGTTCTAGCCCTCCTCCGGCTCCCCTCCTCCCGCCCGGCGTGGTGTTGCTCTTGGGACTTCTGGGGCCGTCCCTTGGGGGGGGGGTTCTGTCATGAGCCCTCTCACTCCACCGGGTTACCACCTTAATTGGTTTCCACTATCTTCCACTCTGCTCACCTCCCTCTCTCTACTCAGCCTAACTAGCTCCACCTGTCCCTGCTCTGCTCGGCTCTAATTACTCTGCCAGCTGCGCTGCATTACCCACTACCTCTCCCAGTATTTAAGGCCCTGTCTTTCAGCTCTCCGGTGTCAGATCGTCTGCAAAGCTCACACCCGGAACCTGTTTGCTCGCGCTTCTGGCTCACCCTGGTTTTGTGACCCCGGACCTGCCTGTTTTTGGATACTCTTCTGCCTCAGGAGATCCAGACCTGCTTCTGCCATTACGACTCCTGACTACTCTTCAATCCCGGTAACTCTGACCAGCCTTCTGCCTTGCTACTACGTATTTTGGATTGCCCTTGAACTGTACTGCTGCCTGGTTTCATTCCGCCCCGTTGTGTCTGTGTTTCCTCCCCCCCCCCCAGGACTTCTGGACCACCAACCACCGGCGTCATCGGACGCATCGCTGCCACTGGGGGGAGGCACAGACCCAGCACATCGGACGGGATAACCCCTGGAGCCTTCACTCACTCCCTACATCCCTTTCCCTTTAAGTTTAAATAAACTTTCTGGTGTGACGCAATTGTGGTCCTCTTGTCGTCTGTCTGAATCGTGACAGGGTTTCCTTTTGTATTCGTTATAACTTGCAAGCCTCTCCACATCCAAAAAGCAGAGCCGGTGTAGTAGGATTCAATCTTAGTCCTGCATTGACGCTTTGCCTTTTTAATGGTTTGTCGGAGGGCGAAGCAGGATTTCTTATAAGCATCAGGGTTAGTGTCCCAGTCCTTGAAAGCAGCAGCTCAAGCCTTTAACTCAGTGCGGATGTTCCCTCTATTCCATGGCTTCTGTTTGGGATATGTACGTACGGTCACTGTGGGATGACTCGTCGATGCACTTATTAATAATGAAGGCGGTGACTGATGTGGTATGCTCCTCAATGCCATCAGATGAGTCCTGGAACATATTCCAGTCTGTGCTAGTGAACCAGTCCTGTAGCTTAGCATCCGCTTCATCGGACCACGTCTGTATTGAGCACGTCACTGATACTTTCGGTTTGAGTTTTTGCTTGTAAGCAGATATCAGGAAGATAGAGTTATGGTCAGATTTGTATGCGTGGGAGAGCTTTGTATGCATCTCTGTGTGTGGAGTAAAGGTGATCTAGAGTTTTGTCGCTTCTAGTTGCACAGGTGACATGCTGGCAGAAATGAGGTAATTTCAGTTTTCCTGTATCAAAAAGCCCCTGTATAGGGCTTGTGGTCATATACAGCTCATTGAGTGGGGTTTGTGGTGGTAAATAGGCAGCTATGAAAATATATAAAAAGTATGGTCTACAGCTTATCATGAGGTATTCTAACTCGGGCGAGCAGAACCTTGAGACTTCCTTAATATGATAGATTATGCGCCAGCTGTTGTTAACAAAGAGAAAAACACCACGCCCCTTGAGCTTACCCGACGCTGCTGTTCTGTCCAGCCGATGCATAGATAAACCAGCTATATGTGTATTATCCATGTTCTTGTTCAGCCGAGTTTCAGAGAAACATAGGATATTACAGTTCTTCAGGTCCTGTTGATAGGATAGTCTCGAACTGAGCTTGTCCAGTTTGTTCTCCAGTGATTGTATATTCGCCAATAGAACAGAGGGCATAGGGGGTTTATTTACTCACCGCCGTAGTTTCATCAGGGTGCCCGCAAGTCAACTTCTATATCGCCGTCATTTTCTCTTCCAGTTGTTGGGGATTAGGGCCTGGTCCGGGGTTAGCAGTATGTCCTGCGCAGCCGACTCATTGTAGTAGAAATCTTCATCCAAATCTAGGTAGTGATCACTGTTCTTATGTCCCAAAGCTCTTTTCGGTCATATGAAAACGGTGGCGGAAACGATATGCACGAAAAATAAGTTACGATCATCATAAAAAAGAAAAACGGCCGCTATACATTCCAGCGCCATGTTACATAAAGCCTATATTGGGCCTATGATAAATTTTTTGACTGTCTTATTTTGCCATTTATGAATGTGTTATTCAATGTGTTTCAATGGGCTATAGTAGTAAAGGCCAAATAAAAAGAATTATACCTAAAGGGGTCCTAAAATTCAAAATGAAATCGCTAAATGAACCATAGTGTGACCATCTTAAAACAATTCCATATGTCAGTGAGTCTGAGTTGCGGGATGCGGAGATGGTTTGGGTCGTTGGACGCGTTCCATGGTGTCCACAGGGTCAAGGGTTATATCAATCTCCCCAGGGTGGGACTAATACATTGGGTGGTTCACTCTCTGTCCACAAGAGGGCACCCCTCCCTATAGGTGGCACATTTCTGGGATTCATTGCTGATTCCTGCCTGTAGCTCACTAGTCCCTATGAGGAAGGTGTCTAGTGATACAGGTTATGGACCCTGTAGGTGATTGGTGGTCGGTAGCAGAGTCGAGGGAACAAGCAGGGTTGGACATGTTGTTTTCCCATACACTGTCTCTGTGGTTCGGATGAAACCCCAAATTAGCTGTCTTCCTCCAGCTCAGCGCTTTTTATTCCTGGGAATAGGCGATATGCACAGGCGAGCATGACATATTTCCGGTTAAATCTCAGGATGGATGTAAACTTCCGGTTATCGTAGAATGCTGTGCTACCGTATGCTAGCATTGAATGCTTGTCGTCAAAAACATCCGAAACGGTTCATTTTCGTCGTTGTTGTTGTTTATCTTAATGTTTATGTTAATGTTTTTACTTGTAATACTTCGTCTTGACTTATAACACGATGACGTGTAAACGTACGAAAGTGTCCTTTCAAAAACGGGATGACAGCTCTTCCAGCCATCACTGCTGTGTGCCGCAATGTACAGTGTCTGCCAGATGCAATTCTTCTGTTGGTTTTTTTTACTTTTCCCAAAGACAGTGAATTACATAAACGGTGGGTGATTAACATTCGACGAGTCAACTTTCTTACAACAAACACACGACTCTGCAGCCGACACTTTCTAAGTGAAGATGTGATAGAGCCTCCGACTCCAGCTGGGTGCAGACGTCTGAAGAAGGGAGCTGTTCCAGTGCTGTTTCAATGGAACAATTTCAGTCTTCCAGTCCCACGGCCCGGAGTTTGGGAAAGGACCGAGCGTCCCAACACAGAAACCATGAATGATCCGTCTGTGGAATTGGACTGTCCTCCTGACCATGACTACTGCAACAGTACTGAACATGCTGCGCTGGATATGTCCCTTGACCACAATGAAGAACTTAGTGTAGAGATAGCAAGGCTCCGAAATCAAATTGAGGAGATAACTATCAGCAGCAAGTTCTGCTTGGAGCGGTTTGCTGGATCTGATGATGACATAAGGTTTTTCACAAGGTAAATTAAAATGTCCAATATGTTTAATATATAGGCCTATGTATTTGAGCTGTCAACAATGACTAGTATTATTATCTGTTTAAATGTTGCATGTGTGATGTGTGTTGTTGTAAGCTACTGGAAACCTTGAATTTCCCTCGGGATGAGTAAAGTATCTATCTAAAACTATCTAGATCTAGGCTATCTACTAGCGCATTAATTGTATTTAAAAATACTAAGAGCAGTAAGCAAAAGGACTGACGTGTGCGTGGTCCAGTTTCTGACTTTAGTGCCAAATGTTCTAAGATGTTGTATAACTGTCAATAAGGATGCTAACATGCTTGCAATTTAATGTTGTGTATGGACACTTAACATATAGAAATGTAACACGTATGTCCCACAGGTTTGCAAGTCATGCCCACCTGATGGCCTTTTGGAAGCAGATAGAGCCAGCCACCTGCAAGATCATACGGGTGACAAGAGCACGAAGTGTAGCAAAGACTGATGAGGTCCCTCACACTGGCAATGCCAATAATCTAGTCCTACTCTCAGCTGGTGTGGTGGCTTTGGTTTCTTTATTGAGCGGTAGCAGTGGGCTCTCACAGAGATCTCATTTGTAGCCCTGTTTTTACCTGATACTTTCATAAAAGTACAAACACATGAAGTGAGAGGCATATACACATGATTAAACTTTATTTAAAGCATGATTAACCTGAAGCAGGACGGAGTCATGACTTAAAACACCAAAGCAAGGCTTCTAGCTCAGGCTAGCTAGCGTTAGCATATTACCTTCAAAGTTGCAAAGAAAATAAGAAACGTAAAATTTGAAGCCTTTATCCAGTTTGCTACGTGGTGTCGTACTGGATGTCCGGACGACCCTCCGTATATCATTAACAGATACTTTAGGCAACTCCAGCAAACACCTTGTAAACTTCATCTCTGCCATCATAACGGTCTACTGTCACTGTCTAATGTTTTTTTCCGGTAACCGGAAATGCCCAAGCATCCTTACGCCAATGCGGAAGTGATGCGTGCATAGAGCCTATTAGATTAGATTATGAATAGCCACTGTCTGTTACCACAGAAGGGGGCTGTTTTTCAGAGCTGTCTGTCCCATTCCCAGCTAGGTTACAAGGCACTTTGTTGCCAGTAGGCTGCCTATGACTGGTCAGTAGGGTAACCTCCATGATAACGTTGTGACAACAGGCTCGTTGTGACAACAGTACCCCCAGGTGGCACTTAAACACTGTTTTTTCAACCCCAAGTTCCACAGTGTTCAGGGATGTCAAAGGTGTTGTGTCTCCCGCATGTGAGTTAGATGAAAAGTGTCCTTTCTCCACGGTGGACATGGGAAAATAACCAATCTCTCTTTCCACAAGGTGACGTCCCGCCCCTTCAGATGGCACTTTACGGGAGGCTCACTGTCTGCTCCGACCAATGGTGCGCATGCGCAGTGTGACCCTGGATCATGCGAACAGTGACTTCAGGGTACAGGCTACAATTCAGCGCATTCCGTTTCTTGGTCTCATGCTAGACTCACTTGCTTATCAAGCTTTTTTATCCATATGGAGGGTGTTCGGGTTCCGGCTCTGCTAAGCCAAATTTCGCCTTGGTCACACAATGAGTTTTCGGCAGTGCCTACGCCTACTGGGGGTGATGTCTTCTGTGATGGAAGTCGTTCCCCTGGGGCTATTGTTAATGCGGCCCTTCCAGTGCGGAGGGCTAGCCACTCACCTGGACTCATCTCGCAGCCTAAGCCGGTTGCTTTGGGTGTCCCCGTCAGGCCTATGGGCCATGGCCCATCGGTGGGACCCTTTGCTATTGCCAGGGGGCTCCCATGGGCTGAGCTGCATCCCGCAAGGTGATCACGACAGACTCATCCCCTCGAGGAACGTATGTTTAACACAATGCTGCTTCTGTAATAACCTGTCTTGGTTGGGTTCATGCGAGTGACTGATTGATTGCACAAAAGAGGAAACCACACTATCACTCCCAAGCAATTTGGCAGTTAGCCCAGAATATTGTTTTGGGACTAGATAAGCGATACAAGGTCTCAGCTTTGAGAGAAGAATACTCGTGAGGTATCAGTCAGTCACATGCAGGAACCAACGTTAATAATGAACAATGTAAATCATGCTTATAACTTGTTTGTGTAGCAGTATAAAAGGACTGAAAGGGAATGCCCCCTTTTAGAGTTTTCATCAAGCTTGTATTGAGTTTGTGAACCTCTCTGCGCGTTAAATAAAAATTGCTTAATTTACTTTGACTTTGAGTCCTTAGTGTTGAATTTCCACGACAGGCTCCTGACTGGCTGAGTAGGTGCCGAGTGTTGGTGGATTTTTCGAAATTCAGCAGACATGCATCGCATTAACCAGCATGATAGTAGCTCGTTTCCAATTTGATTAATTTCTCTCAACTCTGAATAGAATAGGAATGGAGCTTTAGGCCTACTCAGGCTGGTTATAGGAAGACTATCACATTTGAATTATACCATAGCCCATCTAGCCTATCTATCCTATTTATAAAAGGACTGAAGACAGAAAAATGTGGTTCCATTTCAACATACAGTACCAGTCAAAGGTGTGGACACACCTACTCATTCCAGGGTTTTTCTTTATTTTTACTATTTTCTACATTGTAGAATAATAGTGAAGACATCAAAACTATGAAATAACACATATGGAATCATGTAGTAACCAAACAACTGTTAAACAAATAAAAAAATATTTTATATTTGAGATTCTTCAAAGTAGCCACCCTTTGCCTTGATGACAGCATTGCACACTCTTGGAATTCTCTCAAATTAAAAGCCTATTGCACAGAAAAACATGGACAGTGGGATACATCGCTAATTTTATACCACTGACAGCAACATATACTAAAGCAATAAACAAACACTTTTCAATGAGAACAGAAATCCACAAAAACTACTTAGCCTACATTTTAACACGACCACATCTTCCCAATTAAGTAGCCTAGCTTAGTTGTTTGGCTACTTGAAGAGAACTAGTATGAGTATAATAGTATGAGTAATGAGTATAACATCCTGGCAAAATTTACATACCATAAAACTTGAACACAAATATAAACACAACATGTAAAGTGTTGGTCCCATGTTTCATGAGCTGAAATAAAAGATCCCAGAAATGTTCCATTCACAAAAAGCGTATTTCTCTCAAATTTTACCCACAAATTTGTTTACATCCCTGTTAGTGAGCATTTCTCAATTGCCAAGATAATCTATCCACCTGACAGTTGTGGCATATCAAGAAGCTGATTAAATAGCATGATCATTACACAGGTGCACCTTGTGCTTGGGACAATAAAAGGCCACTCTAAAATTAGCATTTTTGTAACACAACACAATGCCACAGATGCCTCAAGTTGAGGGAGCGTGCAATTGGCATGCTGACTGCAGGAATGTCCAGAGCTGTTGCCATATAATTGAATGTTAATTTCTCTACCATAAGCCGCCTCCAATGTCGTTTTACAGAATTTTGCAGTACATACAACCGGCCTCACAACTGCAGACCTAGGTTCTGTATGGCGTCATGTGGGCGAGCGGTTTGCGTCATCAGCGTTGTGAACAGAGTACCCCATGGTGGCAGTGGGGTTATGGCAGTGGAGGCTCCTCAGAGTAGTCGGCGAGGTGAGGTGAGTAGTCATGCTGTACTTCGCTCCGCAGGTAATATGACACATTACATTGCAATGGAACGATTTGATTAGTGTAATGTTAGCTAGCTACATAGTTGTATTTGTATCAAAGATAAAGGTGTAGTATAGAGAAACTATCGAGGTTAGCTAGCCAGCTACATTCGTTCGCAGCGACGCCGTTTTTCAAACAAAGTCAACACAACAGCCATTGCTAGCTAGCAGTACTGTAGCAACTAAATACAATATCCTTTTAGCCAGCTACATTCGTTCGCAGCGACGCCGTTTTTCAAACAAAGTCATCACCGCAGCCATTGCTAGCTAGCCAACGCTACCAGCACTGTAGCAACTAAATACAATATAATTTTAGCCAGCTACATTCGTTCGCAGCGAAGCCATTTTTCAAACAAAGTCAACACAGCAGCCATTGCTAGCTAGCCAACACTACCAGCTAGCTGTACTGTAGCAACTAAATACAATATAATTTTAGCCAGCTACACTCGTTCGCAGCGACGCCGTTTTTCAAACAAAGTCAACACCACAGCCATTGCTAGCTAGCCAACACTACCAGCTAGCAGTACTGTAGCGGCTAAATACAATATAACTTTAGTCAATGAGAATTTTGCAACATAAAGCTTCCCTTTCTGAACATTCGAGATGTGTAGTCCACTTGTGTAGCTAGCATGACTGACTTTGTGCTAGCTAGCCAACGTTTAATTATTGCTGCGTTATGAAAGGAACTGGACACGAATTATCTGTTTAGTGTGTTAACACACTATTGGTAGTTTGTTGTAACCAAGTATTGGTGCTATACCGTGTATTATTGGATGCTAGCATGCTAGTTAGCTATGGCGTCATAGGATACGGTGCCCTGGGCGGTTTTCATGGAAGAATACTGTACCAAGTTAGCTAGCTGAATAAAGTAAGTTAGAGTCTATTCCTAGAAACATTGAACCGCTCTAGTTTACAACAATTCTAATTTCTAAAGTGGAAGTTGGGAGAGTTATATTCAGGTGTTTCAGTGAAACAATTATAGTTTCTGAGGTGGAAGTTGGGAGAGTTATATTTGGGAGTTGTGGTGAGGGAGGCCCCGCTCTCTCCTTTCCCAGATGTTTAGTTCATTTCATTCCGATCTCCTCTGCATTATTGTAGCCATTTGCTGCAGCCTATCAACTATGCCTCTGCCTATCCCTGTTCTCTCCTCTCCGCACAGGCTACACAAACGCCTCACACCGCGTGGCTGCTGCCTCTCTAACCTGGTGGTCCCTGCACGCACCACACACCTGGAGTTCCAGGTCTCAGGCAGCCTCTGGAACTGCCGTTCTGCTGCCAACAAGGCAGACTTCATCCCAGCCTATGCTACCCTCCAGTCCCTCGACTTCTTGGCGCTGACGGAAACATGGATTACCACTGAAAACACTGCTACTCCTACTGCTCTCTCCTCGTCTGACCATGTGTTCTCGCATACCCCGAGAGCATCTGGTCAGCGGGGTGGTGGCACAGGAATCCTCATCTCTCCCAAGTGGACATTCTCAATTTTTCCCCTAACCCATCTGTCCATCTCCTCATTTGAATTCCATGCTGTCACAGTCACTAGCCCATTTAAGCTTAATATCCTTGTCCTCTATCGCCCTCCAGGTTCCCTTGGAGAGTTCATCAATGAGCTTGACGCCTTGATAAGTTCCTTTCCTGAGGATGGCTCACCCCTCACAGTTTTGGGGGATTTCAACCTCCCTACGTCTACATTTGACTAATTTCTCTCTGCCTCCTTCTTTCCACTCCTCTCCTGTTTTGACCTCACCCTCTCACCGTCCCCACCTACTCACAAGGCAGGCAATACGCTTGACCTTATCTTTACTAGATGCTGTTCTTCTACTAATCTCACTGCAACTCCCCTCCATGTCTCCGACCACTACTTTGTATCCTTTTCTCTCTCGCTCTCCTCCAACACTACTCACTCTGCCCCTACACAGATGGTAATGCGCCGCCGCAACCTTCGCTCTCTCTCTCCCGCTACTCTCTCCTCTTCCATCCTATCATCTCTTCCCTCTGCTCAATCCTTCTCCCTCCAATCTCCTGATTCTGCCTCCTCAACCCTCCTCTCCTCCCTTTCTGCATCCTTTGACTCTCTATGTCCCCTATCCTCCCGGCCGGCTCGATCCTCCCCCCTCCAGCTCCGTGGCTTGATGACTCATTGCGAGCTCACAGAACAGAGCTCCGGGCAGCTGAGCGGAAATGGAAGAAAACTAGACTCCCTGCGGACCTGGCATCTTTTCACTCCCTCCTCTCTACATTTTCTTCATCTGTTTCTGCTGCTATGGCCACTTTCTACCACTCTAAATTCCAAGCATCTGCCTCTAACCCTAGGAAGCTCTTTGCCTCATTCTCCTCCCTGCTGAATCACCCCCGCGGCTCACTCTTGGATTGCGTCCTACCTGACCGGTCGCTCCTACCAAGTGGCGTGGCGAGAAGCTGTCTCCGCACCACGTGCTCTCACCACTGGTGTCCCCCAGGGCTCAGTTCTAGGCCCTCTCCTATTCTCGCTATACACCAAGTCACTTGGCTCTGTCATATCCTCACATGGTCTCTCCTACCATTGCTACGCTGACGATACACAACTAATCTTCTCCTTTCCCCCTTCTGATAACCAGGTGGCGAATCGCATCTCTGCATGTCTGGCAGACATATCAGTATGGATGACGGATCACCACCTCAAGCTGAACCTTGGCAAGACGGAGCTGTTCTTCCTCCCGGGGAAGGACTGCCCGTTCCATGATCTCGCCATCACGGTTGACAACTCCATTGTGTCCTCCTCCCAGAGTGCGAAGAGCCTTGGCGTGACCCTGGACAACACCCTGTCGTTCTCCGCTAACATCAAGGCGGTGACCCGATCCTGTAGGTTCATGCTCTACAACATTCGCAGAGTACGACCCTGCCTTACACAGGAAGCGGCACAGGTCCTAATCCAGGCACTTGTCATCTCCCGTCTGGATTACTGCAACTCGCTGTTGGCTGGGCTCCCTGCCTGTGCCATTAAACCCCTACAACTCATCCAGAATGCCGCAGCCCGTCTGGTGTTCGACCTTCCCAAGTTCTCTCACGTCACCCCGCTCCTCCGCACACTCCACTGGCTTCCAGTTGAAGCTCGCATCTGTTACAAGACCATGGTGCTTGCCAATGGAGCTGTGAGGGGAACGGCACCTCCGTACCTTCAGGCTCTGATCAGTCCCTACACCCAAACGAGGGCATTGCGTTCATCCACCTCTGGCCTGCTGGCTCCCCTTCCTCTGCGGAAGCATAGTTCCCGCTCAGCCCAGTCAAAACTGTTCGCTGCTCTGGCACCCCAATGGTGGAACAAGCTCCCTCACGACGCCAGGACAGCGGAGTCACTCACCACCTTCCGGAGACATTTGAAACCCCACCTCTTTAAGGAATACCTGGGATAGGATAAAGTAATCCTTCTACCCCCCACAAAAAAAATAAATAAATAAAAATAAAAAATAAAAATAATAATAATAATATTTGTAAAGTGGTTATCCCACTGGCTATAGGGTGAATGCACCAATTTGTAAGTCGCTCTGGATAAGAGCGTCTGCTAAATAACGTAAATGTAAATGTAAATGTAGTCCCGTGTAGCTCAGTTGGTAGAGCATGGCGTTTGCAACGCCAGGGTTGTGGGTTCGTTTCCCATGGGGGACCAGTATGATTTTTTTTTTTTTTTAACGTATGTACTCACTAATTGTAAGTCGCTCTGGATAAGAGCGTCTGCTGCTAAATGACAAAAATGTAAATGTGGGGAGGACCGTCCTCCTCAGTGAATTACATGAAAATAAAAATAGTGAAACATTTTAAAAAGCTATCCTTTTTAGATAAAACTGTACCAAATATATTAATGTCACCAAATAATTTATTAAAACACACTGTTTTGCAATGAAGGTCTACAGTAGCCTCAACAGCACTCTGTAGGGTAGCACCATGGTGTACCCAGAGGACAGCTAGCTTCCATCCTCCTCTGGGTACATTGACTTCAATACAAAACCTAGGAGGCTCATGGTTCTCACCCCCTTCCATATACTTACACTGTAATTATGACAACTTCCAGAGGACATCCTCCAACCTACAGTGAGGGAAAAAAGTATTTGATCCCCTGCTGATTTTGTATGTTTGCCCACTGATAAAGAAATGATCAGTCTATAATTTTAATGGTAGGTTTATTTGAACAGTGTGAGACAGAATAACAACAACAAAATCCAGAAAAACGCATGTCAAAAATGTTATAAATTGATTAGCATTTTAATGAGGGAAATAAGTATTTGACCCCCTCTCAATCAGAAAGATTTCTGGCTCCCAGGTGTCTTTTATACAGGTAACGAGCTGAGATTAGGAGCACACTCTTAAAGGGAGTGCTCCTAATCTCAGTTTGTTACCTGTATAAAAGACACCTGTCCACAGAAGCAATCAATCAGATTCCAAACTCTCCACCATGGCCAAGACCAAAGAGCTCTCCAAGGATGTCAGGGACAAGATTGTAGACCTACACAAGGCTGGAATGGGCTACAAGACCATCGCCAATCAGCTTGGTGAGAAGGTGACAACAGTTGGTGCGATTATTCGCAAATAGAAGAAACACAAAATAACTGTCAATCTCCCTCGGCCTGGGGCTCCATGCAAGATCTCACCTCGTGGAGTTGCAATGATCATGAGAACGGTGAGGAATCAGCCCAGAACTACACGGGAGGATCTTGTCAATGATCTCAAGGCAGCTGGGACCATAGTCACCAAGAAAACAATTGATAACACACTACGCCGTGAAGGACTGAAATCTTGCAGCGCCCGCAAGGTCCCCCTGCTCAAGAAAGCACATATACATGCCCGTCTGAAGTTTGCCAATGAACATCTGAATGATTCAGAGGAGAACTGGGTGAAAGTGTTGTGGTCAGATGAGACCAGAATGGAGCTCTTTGGCATCAACTCAACTCGCTGTGTTTGGAGGAGGAGGAATAATGCCTATGACCCCAAGAACACCATCCCCACCGTCAAACATGGAGGTGGAAACATTATGCTTTGGGGGTGTTTTTCTACTAAGGGGACAGGACAACTTCACCGCATCAAAGGGACGATGGACGGGGCCATGTACCGTCAAATCTTGGGTGAGAACCTCCTTCCCTCAGCCAGGGCATTGAAAATGGGTCATGGATGGGTATTCCAGCATGACAATGACCCAAAACACACGGCCAAGGCAACAAAGGAGTGGCTCAAGAAGAAGCACGTGAAGGTCCTGGAGTGGCCTAGCCAGTCTCCAGACCTTAATCTCATAGAAAATCTGTGGAGGGAGCTGAAGGTTCGAGTTGCCAAACGTCAGCCTCGAAACCTTAAGGGAGAAGATCTGCAAAGAGGAGTGGAACAAAATCCCTCCTGAGATGTGTGCAAACCTGATGGCCAACTACAAGAAACATCTGACCTCTGTGATTGCCAACAAGGGTTTGCCACCAAGTACTAAGTCATGTTTTGCAGAGGGGTCAAATACTTATTTCCCTCATTAAAATGCAAATCAATTTATAACATTTTTGACATGCATTTTTCTGGATTTTTTTGTTGTTATTCTGTCTCTCGCTGTTCAAATAAACCTACCATTAAAATTATAGACTGATCATGTCTTTGTCAGTGGGCAAACCTACAAAATCAGCAGGTGATCAAATACTTTTTTTCCCTCACTTTAGCAGCAAGGGGCAAGGGTTACCTAGCGGTGTACGCGCCCACTCCACCAGGGGTCTGGCAGCGTCTTGAGCGTTCTTTAAAGCAGGGTTTCCAAAACTCTGTCCTGTGAGGTTTTATCGCTTGGATGTCACTGCTCCCAGTGTGCTTACAGCTGGGACAGGAGAATGTCACTAGGCTGCGCTGTATGCGCAATACCCAGACTGCCGCATCTGGCGTCTCAGCTGCAGTTTGGTCAGACTGCCGCATCTGGCGTCTCAGCTGCAGTTTGGTGTTGTGTACAGCTGCATAGAGGACAAGATGTACACAGGAAGAAAAGGGGACTTTCTTTGATGGAGAGAGATTGCAAGTGTCTGATGTGACAGGTAAGACCGAGACAAGAGTATCCACTGCCAAATGGTTATATGTGAATACACACTTGAGCAACTGTCATGATAATAGATGCACAGATTCCTGTGCAGCAGTATTCAAAAACAGAACATAATTTGATCATTATTCTTAGGTATGTTATATAGCATCTAACAAATATTGCACAGGCTGATACAAACATACACAATGTGTGTTTCATTTCTTCGTTGCAGAGATAAAGAAATCGATGATTATCAGTGAGCTGGGTTCTAACAGACAGCCAGAGACGGTGAGCAAGATCTTCTAGTTGTTGAGGTCAAAGTAAAAAAAGGTATTTCTCATAAAGTTATGATTTGCACACAAAAAGTGAATATTTATCCAGAGTGACTTACAGGAGCAATTAAGGTTAAATTCCTTGCTCAAGGGTATGTCAACAGATTTTTCACCTAGTCAGCTCGGGGATTCAAACCAACAACCTTCCGGTTATTGGCCCAATGCTCTTAACTGCTAGGCTACCTGTATAGTTTAGAATATGTTAGTAATTGAGGTCTTAATTAACACCCAATCCTCCTTCTTTCTTTTGCTCCCTCTCCCGGGATTTGAGGTCAGGTACAGCTGCTACCAACATGTGCCTGGTTGCATCGGGGGCAGTGGAGGCCTTCTTTGAGATCGGGATCCATTGCTGGAACATCGCTGCTGGGGTGGTCATTGTCACAGAGGCAGGTGGAGTGCTCATGGATGCGGATCGTATGTACAGACTCTAGTTCAGTGATACAGACAATCAGCCATGATAACTGCTGAGCGTGAGGAATTGCCAATAAAATATTGTTGATAACATTTGCCAATCTTTTTCCATTTACAAAATAAACTACAGTGTATTTATGCCCTTTGAATTGTTTATCATATATTTGCTGTCTTTGAGTAAAAAACAACCTGTAATTCTGTGTAGTTATACTTAAATGCTATAAATATGTGTATTGTCCATCCAGGAGGTACATCTGACTTGACGTCTAGAAGAATGGTTTCAGCAAACATCAAAACCATTGCGGACCGTATCATTAAGGAGATAGACATCTTCCCAGCGAAAAAGGGATGACGCTCCAAAGGAGAATAAATCACTGAATGTTTCTGCTGTTACAGTTTTATCTTGATATTTTTCTGATATTTGCTTATGCCAGTAAAGGTCCAAATGCCAATAGTTAAAGGCAGTATTACTTCATACCTAGCCTGATCCCAGATCTGTTTGTGCTCTTGCCAAATCCATTGCTCATTGGCATGACAATGTGACAAGGAGTTGGCATGGCAGCACAAACAGACTGGCATTCAGGCTACTTCATACCCATTGTGAACCAACAGTCTTGTGTTGTTGTCAGAGTTTACAATGTCAAGCAGCCTCATGTCTTCAATCCACAAGGGGCATTATATAAAAACTTGAATTGTGTGTGTTCTATGCTAAAAGTACATGCTTTCCCATGTGTATTAATGTGTAGGCCTACTGATGATTCTCATAAAAAGACCTGAATGAAGATAGCATATCACAGTGACCATAGAAACACTGTTGCTTTTTTTGCACAAGTTAAAAAAGTAGATTACATTATAACTTACTTTATTTTGTGGAAGGCCTATTCATCATCATTAAATTGTCAAATGTATCTCACTTTATCCACCACCTATTTATAGCAACTACCTAGAAGTTTATAATTGGGTTTTTACTTTATCTTTCCAATTGTTAAATTGGCCAAGTTCAGGGAAATGTATTTAATTAAAAGTTGAGAAAGTTATATAGACTCAGGTGTGTTTTGGAGACAGTCATACAAGGTTAAACATTGATGAGTGTGCTGCTATACTCCGGAAATGACTGGAACAAAGTTAGTGTAATGCTCAAGCTGTTGGCCAAGGAGGTTGATTATTTCTTGGAACAGCAGACAGATACAGTATAATAACCTAGATGGGATCTTTTGAGATAGGGGCTCAATTTATTGAAAACTCTCCAAAAGCAGATTGAATAAACAGTAAGCCTACAGTACTTCTCAGGGTTATTGTTGAAATTCTATTTTTGTACCTATAAGTGCCATCAATGTTCATGAGAAAGTAGACGTTTTTCTATCGACAACAGTCATCTGACCTTCAACCACCCCAGGCCCTGTTAGGACAAGTATTTCTACATCTTTTAACGTCAATTTAATAGTTATTGTAATTGATCATTTAAACAGTGCATCTGTTTGCTCAATGTTTTCTATCTTATTTAAATGTTATTATCTGATGTCAGTGAAATCATCATGAGTGTAAGTACCTTCATCAAGAAGAAAGCAATTACTTTCACAAAGTGAATTCAATGTTCAATACAACCTCTATACGGTAGATCATTTGGTCTGCAGAGAGATAATTGAGATTGAGAAAGTTTGAAAATCTAAAGTCAGCATTGCAGTTGGAGCTCTGCTATTGTTGCCAGTGCTCTCATCCTTGGCAGCCGCTAATATTAGTATTTTTAGTCTTTCAATTATCAGATATTTACTTATTTGACTCGCACAGTGAGCTTCCAACCACTAGAGGACAGTAGTATATCAGCCATTTTGAATGGTACCAAAAAGCTGACAACGTTACGTTAGTAATTGAGCTTGCAGTCTTTTTTTGGGAATAATTAAATTATTATTAATTTTTCTTGTAGAGTTATCATTAGTTTCAGTCATAATCATTAGGTCTAAATGACATTGCATCTTCTGAAGTTCTTCAAAGCTGCTGAGCCGACTGGTTTTCTGCCCTGAGGATGAGAGAGAGAGCGAGAGAGAGAGAGAAGGGAAGCTCTTAAATAAAACTACTATACTGAACAAAAATATAAACGCAACACGTAAAGTGTTGGTCCCATGAGCTGAAATAAAAGATCCCAGAAGTTTTCCATACACAAAAAGTGTATTTATCTCAAATTGTGTGCACAAATTAGTTAGTGAAAATGTTTCCTTTGCCAAGATAATACATCCACCTGAAAGATATGGCATATCAAGAAGATGATTAAACAGCATGCTCATTAAACAGGTACACCTTGTGCTGGGGACAATAAAATACACTTAAAAAATGTGCAGTTTTGTCATACAATACAATGCCACAGATGTCTCAAGTTTTGAGGGATCGTGTAATTGGCATGCTGACTGCAGGAATGTCCAGGAATGAGCTGTTGCCAGAGAATTGAATGTTCATTTCGCTACATTTACATTTACATTTACATTTTCGTCATTTAGCAGACGCTCTTATCCAGAGCGACTTACAAATTGGTGCATTCACCTTGTGATAGCCAGTGGGACAACCACTTTACAATATTTTTATATTTTTTTGTTTGGGGGTTGGGGTAAGGGGGAATGATTACTTTATCCTATCCCAGGTATTCCTTAAAGAGGTGGGGTTTCAAGTGTCTCCGGAAGGTGGTGAGTGACTCCGCTGTCCTGGCATCGTGAGGGAGCTTGTTCCACCATTGGGGTGCCAGAGCAGCGAACAGTTTTGACTGGGCTGAGCGGGAACTGTGCTTCCGCAGAGGTAGGGGAGCCAGCAGGCCAGAGGTGGATGAACGTAGTGCCCTCGTTTGGGTGTAGGGACTGATCAGAGCCTGAAGGTACGGAGGTGCCGTTCCCCTCACAGCTCCGTAGGCAAGCAACATGGTCTCGTAGCAGATGTGAGCTTCAACTGGAAGCCAGTGGAGTGTGCGGAGGAGCGGGGTGACGTGAGAGAACTTGGGAAGGTCGAACACCAGACGGGCTGCGGCATTCTGGATGAGTTGTAGGGGTTTAATGGCACAGGCAGGGAGCCCAGCCAACAGCGAGTTGCAGCAATCCAGACGGGAGATTACAAGTGCCTGGATTAGGACCTGTGCCGCTTCCTGTGTAAGGCAGGGTCGTACTCTGCGAATGTTGTAGAGCATGAACCTACAGGATCGGGTCACCGCCTTGATGTTAGCGGAGAACGACAGGGTGTTGTCCAGGGTCACGCCAAGGCTCTTTGCACTCTGGGAGGAGGACACAATGGAGTTGTCAACTGTGATGGCGAGATCATGGAACGGGCAGTCCTTCTCCGGGAGGAAGAGCAGCTCCATCTTGCCAAGGTTCAGCTTGAGGTGGTGATCCGTCATCCACACTGATATGTCTGCCAGACATGCAGAGATGCGATTCGCCACCTGGTTATCAGAAGGGGGAAAGCTACCATAAGCCGCCTCCAACATCATTTTAGAGAATTTGGCAGTACATCCAACTGGCCTCACAACCAAAGACCACGTGTAAGCATGCCAGTCCAGGACTTCCACATCAGGCTACTTCACCTGTGGGATCGTCTGAGACCAGCCACCCGGACAGCTGATGAAGCTGTGGGTTTGCACAACCGAAGTATTTCTGCACAAACTGTCAGAAACCGTCTCAGGGAAGCTCATCTGCGTGCTCATTGTCTTCACCAGGGTCTTGACCTGACTGCAGTTCGGAATCGAAACCGAAATGCTCACATTCGATGGCCACTGGCACGCTGGAAAAGTGTGCTCTTCATGGATGAATCCCGGTTTCAGCTGTACTGGGCAGATGGCAGATGGTATGGCGTTGTGTGGGCGAGCGGATTGCTGATGTCAACGTTGTGAACAGAGTGCCTCATGGTGTCAGTGGGGTTATGGTGTGCGCAGGCATAAGCTACGGACAATGAACACAATTGCATTTGATCAATGGCAATTTGAATACACAGAGATACCATGTAGAGATCCTGAGGCCCCTTGTTGTGCCATTAATCCATCCTCTCATGTTTCAGCATGATAATGCACGGCCCCATGTCGCAAGGATCTGTACACAATTCCTGGAAGCTGAAAATGTCCCATGTCACCCACTGAGCATGTTTGGGATGCTCTGGATCGACGTGTACGACAGCGTGTTCCAGTTCCCACCAATATCCAGCAACTTCGCCCAGCAATTGAAGAAGAGTTGGACAACATTCCATAGGCCACAATCAACAGCGTGATCAACTGCATGCGGAGGAGATGTGTCATGCTGCGTGAGGCAAATGGTGGTCACACCAGATACTGACTGGTTTTCTCATCCACGCCCCTACCTTTTTTTAAAGGTATCTGTAACCAACAGATACAGTACATATCTGTATTCCCAGTCATGTGAAATTCATAGATTAGGGCCTAATGAATTTATTTCAATTGACTGATTTCCTAATATGAACATCAACTCAGTAAAATCTTTGAAATTGCTGCGTGTTGCATTCATATTTTTGTTCAATGTATATAGTGAAACAACAATAAATAATGAAATATAGAAGGGCTCCCAAACTGGCAACATTATGTTCAGAATCTGAGAGATCGATAGACATACAGTACCGGTCGAATGTTTGGACACATCTACTCATTCCAGGGTTTTTCATTATTTTTTGCTATTTTCTACATTGTAGAATAATAGTGAAGACATCAAAACTATGAAATAACACATATGGATTCATGTAGTAACCAAAAAAGTGTTAAACAAATCAAATAGCCACCCTTTGCCTTGATCACAGCTTTGCACTCTTGCCATTCTCTCAACCAACTTCACCTGGAATGCTTTTCCAACAGTCTTGAAGCAGTTCCCACATATGCTGAGCACTTGTTGGCTGCTTTTCCTTCCCTCTGCGGTCCGACTCATCCCAAACCATCTCCATTGGGTTGAGGTCAGGGGATTGTGGAGGCCAGGTCATTTGATGCAGCATTCCAACACTCTCCATCTTGGTCAAATAGCCCTTACATAGCCTGGAGGTGTGTTGGGTCATTGCCCAAACCAGATGGGACGGCGTATCGCCGCCACTAGCAAAGCACCCCCACACCATAACACCTCCTCTTCTATGCTTTACGGTGGGAACTACACATGCAGAGATCATCCGTTCACCCACACCGCGTCTCACAAAGACACCACGGTTTGAAACAAAAATCTCAAATTTGGACTCCAGCCCAAAGGACACATTTCCACCGGTCTAATGTCCATTGTTTGTGTTTCTTGGCCCAAGCAAGTCTCTTCTTCTTATTGGTGTCCTTTAGTAGTGGTTTCTTTGCAGTAATTCGACCATGAAGGCCTGATTCACACAGTCTCCTCTGAACAGTTGATATTGAGATGTGTCTGTTACTTGAACTCTGTGAAGCATTTATTTGGGCTGCAATTTCTGAGGCTGGTAACTCTAATGAACTTATCCTTTGCAGCAAAGGTAACTCTGGGTCTTCCATTCCTGTGGCGGTATTCATGAGAGGCAGTTTCATCATAGTGCTTGATGGTTTTTGCGACTGCACTTCAAGAAACTTTCAAAGTTCTTGAAATGGTCCTTATTGACTGACCTTCATGTTTTAAAATAATGATGGACTGTTGTTTCTCTTTGCATATTTGAGCAGTTCTTGCCATCTTCTGTATACCCCCCCACACACACACACACACACACACACACACACACACACACCTTGTCACAACACAACTGATTGGCTCAAACGCATGAAGAAGGAAAGAAATTCCACAAATTAACTTTTAACAAGGCACACCTGTTAATTGAAATGCATTCCAGGTGACTACCTCATAAAGCTGGTTGAGAGAATGCCAAGAGTGTGCAAAGCTGTCATCAAGGCAAAGGGTGGCGATTTGAAGAATCTTAAATATAAAATATATTTTGATTTGTCTAACACTTTCTTGGTTACTACATGATTCCATATGTGTCATTTCATAGTTTTGATGTCTTCACTATTATTCTACACTGTACAAATTTTTAAAAATAAAGAAAAACCCTTGAATGAGTAGGTGTGTCCAAACACTTGACTGGTAGTGTATGTTCACTTACTTTTCACTATCCACAAAGAAGCAACCTTATTGAAACATACAACAACAAAGCAGACTGCCCTCTGGCCAAATCTGCAACTGCTCATTTGTATTAAAATATGCTTTGAATGAGGTAATTGATAGACATGGTAAGTAGTTGTTTAGAAATCAAAATTAGGTAACTGTAGCATGCTGGCTGACTATTCCTTGCCCTTGATATTTGATTTTAATCTATTAAAATTTTCACGTATGAGCCTATCTACCACTTGTTGATGTCTCTCTGTAGTGCAGATGAAGTCTTGATGTTGAAACAGAGATGTTGCATGTCTTTCAAATGACAAATCCAATTTCATTGATCAGAGAAATTCCCCCCAAAAACTCAGCAGTGGTGTATCAAGAGAGTCAGATGACTGCTGTATTTAATCACTTCAAAGTGTGAAGCAGGTGTTTTCTATTCAGTGTTTTATAATAAAATGGAAATAGTGTTTTAGTAAACACAATATTGATTTAATTGAGGCAATCGTGTTGTGGTAAATGTGTTATATTGAGCACCTGTGTATTGGCGGAGATGGTAATTGCTTCATGATAAAGCATAACATTACCTCAGTGTCCATAATTTGCCAATTGAATGCAAATGTTGCACACACAAATACAACAGAAAAATTATTAACAGGTCAAAGCAGTTAAGGATGTTCTTACAATTAACTCCCAATCAAAGACGCTTTAGGAAGCAGCAAAAAACACCTGCCGAAAAAGAAGAGAAAGAATAGAAAATGAAATATGGAAAAGCAATGGGAATAGAAGAAAAAAACAGTCAGTCAGAGGATGAGGAGAAAGCTCCCAGCAATGTCCAATGCAGGGAATGTGCTAAGAGCCCAACTTTCTGCTTCAGTGGACCCCAAAAACAAAGCAGTCAGGCCATGGCAGACTGTTGGTCCTAGTGGGCATGCAGTAGAAAAACAATGTTACCACTGACTCACAAATAATCAAGAGAGAGGAGAAAGGCAATTAACAATGTTATACTTCTTATCATTATCCATGATCAGCCCAACTGATTCTCAGTTGCTTACGATGTCTTCAGATCACACAATTAAACATATATCACGGTGCTACAGCAGGCTATCCTCCTTTTACTGGAGGGAATGTAGGCTATGTACAGGACTTGAACCTCCTGACCCTAATCTTTCCATTACCTTACTTTGTTAGTCACTTACTTTGGTCAATCTGTTTTTTTTGGCATAGTCATTGATATGCTAAGTATCTCAATACTGAGACCAAGCCAAATGAATTAGCTTGTCCTGGCTACCAGCCAGCCAGGCTCAGGGCTAACATAGTTCCCTTTGTTTTTAGTTCTACATTTATGTTTGTTTGAAATCTGGTTGAAAAGTTGAAAGGGGTATTGATTTGTCCTCATAGTGCTTTACGATAGGATGAGTTGATGTATAGCTATCCTTGAGTCTAATTAAATGATTAATCATGTCATTGTAATCAAGTCCAATTCAATTAATCATGTTCCTTCACTGCATTGAGTATTGAGTCTTTAACCCTAAAGAGATACAGATTGTTTTTCTAAATTGATGTGAGTTCAGTCATTGATATGACAAACCCCCACACATTTATACATACTAAAGTAGTACATAGAAAAAATACAATAACTACCGCCTTGGTAGTAGTCCTTGTCGTTATGTGGATTTGTCATGCCTACGCCTTTGGTCTCAGTGCAATTTCTTTGATGTGTTAATGCATGGTGTGTTTGCTTAAGTGGTCCATTTTGCCTCCATGTTGATGAATCAGTGTCCTTTGTCTTGTCAATCCGCCATTATCGATTCCTTTAAACGAATGCTGTCTTTGCTTTTTAAACCTGAGATTTAATTACATCTATTGGAGCTGTTTTTTCCAAGTGAACATACTTTTGGCACGATTGAACTTTTGCCTCCCCTTCTAATCGACCAACCATTTCCCCCTTGTCACCACCTCACTAGACAAGAGACAGCATCAGAAGAGATGTCCCAGCACCTCTGGAAGAGTACAGTATGACATCAGAAAGGGGCACACCATCACAGTTAGCCATCATGCTACAGGAAGACAGGAGTATTGTGTTACCCTCTAATGCAACACCCTATCTCCATCGATTTCCATGTGTTATTCAAGTTGTTTGAAATGTTAGGATGAGGAATCAATAGGATCCACTGGCGCTAGCTAGTGTAGGTGTTAGCAATTAGCAGTTAGAGCTGTCACGTTTGTTTGGCTGGTGGTGGCAGACAGACCAAACAAACATTCAGTCGGAAGTGAACTCACATCACTCCCAGCCCAGTGTGATGCACACTCCATTGACAATATGTTTATAGGATGGGATTGTGTTCAAGAAACCACAGCAGAGGTAAGACTACACAATCATTTAGATTACGGCTCTTTCCTCTTAATTATAAAAAGTAAGTGGAGGAGGGGATATTCCCATTAAAACAATGTTTGAGTTGATTCCCTTTTTGTTCAAGCTGGGCAGAAGCCCGTTTGGGTACACCTTTCTAATGCTTGAGTTCTATTTGTCTCACAGATATTGTCCTACATCTTCTATTCTTCTCACAGATTAGCTTTTACCTGCTGCATTTTACCCCCTGTTGTGGTAACAGTGTTGCATTTTGAGGTTACTACCCTCTCCTGTACTGTTTGAAATATATTTTTGTAAAAGGAGTGCTATTCAAAAGAGAAATATAGAACTATCTCTGAATCATGCCAGAAGGTATTTGTTCCAAGCTTTGTCAGCGGTGAGTTAGACCTCTCCTGAAGATAAGTAGTCAGCCATAAACTCAGCCCTTGTGTGGGTGGACTGTAAGCCCATGGGCGACCATGTCACCTTGTTTTACCCAGGAGTCTGTGAAAGCAGCCACTACTCACCGCCCTAGGCACACCCCAGGGAGTCATTAAATATGGGGAGTGACCACAGCCCTCAAACAAGGCGTCCCAGAGGCAAAGCAGCCCCTCATTTGCATAAGCTAGGTCTCTACACCAATGCATAAAATGTGCATGTCCGGGCATTTCCGAGGCAGTGCATTGGACATTGTGTGTGCATCTCGGTCAAAGATATTTCTACACAGAACCTACATTCATGTTGCTTTTGATTCACCCCATTCACAAATTATATTCATGCTGATCTGGCCATAAAAATAGTTGATGTATTGTTTTGTTGATAATGCATCAGTAGATTACGTTTTCTTAATACTTCACAAAGAAAGGATGAATCAATATCTACTAACCTCCGATAATAGCCCATAGTTTTAATCAGAGATTAAACTAAACTATAAAGATGGTGATTTAAAAAACAAAATTGTATTACATGTTTATCTCATTTATAGCAAGTGCTAAATGTAACAATAACCTGTTAGTGTGCTAGTGTGTTAGTGTGTTGTGCAATGAAGCAGCTTTTTCATGGTCTCTGCCTCCTGCTTACCTCCCATAGATCTGGTAATGGATACAGCCTCTACGGGATTTTAGGATGGGCGGCTTGCTCACCTGTTAAATAGGGCTAGCTCGTAAGTCCATCCTCTAGCAAGGCTTGACGAAGCATGGCCATCCCACTGCCAGAAAACCAGCAATAGAGGGTTTGTTATTTGTCCCCCCTCTCTTGTTAGAAATGTTTTTTGAAAATTGAAGCGTTCAAGGTAATTAGGCCTCTTTTTCAACCGCTTCCAAAATACTTTGGTTACGTTGAGTCAACAGATGCAGTGCCAGCCAACAATTACTGTGCAATCGATGGGAAACATGTTTTAATGAATACGGTTTGTTTGAGCATAACCGTGTCCACCAGTGCTCTGTTTTGAATCTCCACAAAGAGGGAACACAATGGAAATGAACCTTTGCCTTTTCCATTGATATTGTTAGGGCTGCTCCGAGGGAACAGGCACCGCAGAAGGCGACAGCCATAAAATATGTTTCCTCTGCCAGTCTGTCACAAAAGCAGCATGTTACTGTGTGATTGGCAGAGCGTACTAGCTCCAGGTCCTTGGAGACTTCACTGGGTGGTGGTGGTGTTACAGAGTCACATCTCTGGAAACCTCCTCTCATTTTCTGAGGCAGACGGAGTGAGTAGAACAACCTGCATGGTCTCTCAGAGCAGATCATACCAAGGTCTTGTTAGGCGGTTATGTTGGAAACGCTTTACGGTTTATGTCGAACAGAAAGTCTGTCCAAGAGGAAATGTTCTGAAATGAAAATAAAAGTGTTGATGATGGAGCTGTTCATTGAACTGGCAATGAAGTCCCACAGGATTGAGGCTTGAAGAGAAGGTCCTGCCAAAGGCCCACACCAGAGTCAAGAAGAGTAGCCGGGACCTTCGCCAAAGCACTAAGAGGCCATTCTCATTGACAAACATAAGGAGAGGCAGCACGACGAGATTTCAATTTACATACAGTAATATGTTCATAAACATTTCAATTGACATTACATTCTTGCTTTCCTTTCATTGTGGCTGGCAATGTGATATTCTTGCTCTGCAGATCCAAATTTACTGTAAAAATCAGTATCACAGTAGCCAGTAGCCACTGACTAGCCAGTAAGCTTGCAAACTATTAAACAATGCAAGCAAGATTTCCTCTAAAACATATTAGCTAGCTAGCTCCACTCTTGAATAATGTACCCAAACCATATTACACTCTTGAATAATACAACAATTCACAAGCAAGCACAGTTTAGGTTATTACAGTTACCTTAGAACAAACCAGGCATTTTATCAATATCATGGAAGTCATTATATGAGGTAAATGATAAATTGTGGCTGAAAACGTTGATACCCTGGTGAGTTGATCAGTTTCTTGCTGCATGCTTCTTGCCTGTATGGTGGCTCAGAGCAGCCAAGGGGGGAAAACACTGTTGAGCTTCCCTAAAGCTAAGGTGACAATTTCAGAAAGCCCAGGACCGAGTTTGGGAAACCCTGGCCTAACCAATAGCTGTACTGTGTAGGCCTACGGTGGCAGTTCAGGAGGAGAGTCAAAGGCTTCTTCCTAAAATAATTTTTGATTAGGCTCACACGCGGACTAGCCTATAGCCTATGTTCTGTTCAGTTTGAGAAGAAGAGCGCGAAGATGAGGAGGACCGGAGGTCAACTTTGATAGCTTGCTACTACTATAATTTATTTGATTAAAAACAATATGTTTCTTGCCAATGAGTTATTGACGTCACAATAAGACAGATCAGAGTAACTTATATTGTGGTGCTAAAACTTGAAGCAGCAGCCGCGGCACAATCGGAAATGGACAGCTCATCAAATCAAATCAAATCAAATGGTGTTGATAGTAGGCAAATTCGAGTAGGCATAATTAATTTCAACCCTCTTCATTTTAATTAGACTTTTACTAACAACAAGAGGGCTTTGTGTTGGAGCCTATTTATTTATATTTAAGAATTAAGAGGTAGGCCTACCTGTTTGACAGACTAAATTAGGCTATAGGCTGCTATATCCATAGATTTGCCGGTCAATTTCTCCACCCTCCATGCACTCTTTAAATAGCCTACTTTCGTGTCAGTGAAGGGCTGTTAAGTTAAAACCAAGACTCGAATGGAGGGGGTATGAGAGGTTATGTCATAGGCCTACCTTTTATTAAAGAAAATGGCAAAAAGCATAGGCCTACTTTTTGTTCATTTAAAATTTTAAATAAAATAAAATGGATCAGATTATATAAAGATTATATAAACAGCGCTTTTGCTGGGAAAGAAGTGACTCCGATGCATATAGGGACACTGTCTGTAGCCGAGGAGACAAAAAATAGAATTTGCTTGAGAAGTAATCCAATTCTGTCACTATCTTTTGATTAAGCTCTTCACTTTCTGTACAATAGAAAATGTTTAAACCCAGACAGCTTTTAGGGAAACACTTGTGACCTTCTCTCATTGGGTTAAGAAGAAGAGTAGCCAGCAGTTAAAGCTTACATTTTTCTGCGTCTGTAGGCCTACTCTGTCTGGGGTGGAAAGGTAGGCCTAACTTTTGAAAGTAACGTGCTCAGATTCTCAGATGTAATTATTTGCAAACAGGGACAGTTTCGTTGCAAACAAGACACACTCATTTGGCATCAGAGAAATATGATAAGATGAATACATAGCCCTATCTCTCTGTCCACTCTTAGCCTGTAATTTTGGTAATTTGTGTGTCATCAAATAATTATTGAATAAAATATTTATAATATAATAATAATAATAATAATAATAATAATAATAATAATAATATGCCATTTAGCAGACGCTTTTATCCAAAGCGACTTACAGTCATGCGTGCATATTTTTTTTTGTTTATGGGTGGTCCCGGGGATCGAACCCACTACCTTGGCGTTACAAGCGCCGTGCTCTACCAGCTGAGCTACAGAGGACCACCATTTATAAAAGGCAATTTTTTCTCGGACCCGCAAATACGATGATAGATTCATGCAATACTTTTACTATAAACGAGATCTTTCCGCTCCTACTCTTGTCCAAGGTGGTCTGCGAACCCACAACCTTCTGGCCCTCAGCCCTGTGCGCTATCAAAATTGAATAATTACAGGACAAAAAAACTGTTTCTAAAATTAGAACCGATACCGCTCGAGAATCTCACGAAAATGTCCTTAATTCTCGTCAACAAGAATAGACCCTAAGTTTACTTTGGGTCCTGCTGCCGTTGCTTAGAAACAAAGCAAGCCCTCTACATTTTAATGAGACATTTTGTGATTCACAAACTCTTCTGTTTATACACTCTCCTTCAAAGTTGTCATTCCAAGAATGCTAAATCAGGTGCAGTCATTGTTTGTTTTGATGTTTGATTGGAGCCAAAATTCTATATATTCTACCCTACCCTTAACCAGAAGATATTTGCTCACGCAGTTTGTGGGTGGATTAGTGCTAAAAGGTCAGACTCACAAACTCTGTTGATTCCAGTCCCCAGGGCAAAGCTTGTTATGTTTCATATTATATCACCACATAATTGTAGAAAATCACTACTTTGCATTGGTATACTAGACCGCCTTTAACAAACAGTAGTACAATTCCATAGCTTTCTTGAAAGCTTCAATCGCACCCCTGGGACTGTGGTTCTTCCAGTGATTAGGGTAGCTGAACTCTCAAGGAGTGTGCTCTTTCAATGTGGTCTCAGGGCAATTCGTATTATTCTGTACGTAAATCCGTGATACTCCATTTAGTATGACATATTACCCTGGATTGCTAGACGGTCGCACATTACGCCCACCCATCCTCCCCGACCAACCTCCCTAGTTTCGTTTCTGTCTAAAGTAACTAGACCATAAGTAGGTATGATACATCTTGGAGGTGCTCATGAATACGTAAAGTGTGTTTCGTATGGCTCTGAGGCTAGGCTGGCTCTTTGAATTAAGTCCCCCTCCCCCTTCTAATACACGCTGGCTGGGCTGATCTGGAGGCTAATTGGCCCCTGGGTCAGGGCGAGCAGTGTTTACCAGTGTTCCTCTGAGAGCCAGATGAACCGGTGGGGGGAAAGGGAGGGTGCTGTGGAGGCTCCACTTAAGACATAAGTCTCCTTTAACTCCCCTGAATTCCCTTTAAAGACCATGCCCATGCCCCTGCTCATAACACAACCAGCCATGGAAGACAAACTTGAACTCCACTTTGAGTTGATGTGAAGTGTCTATCAAAACTATAATTTATGAAGATCAACCTTTTATACTTTCCACAGCAAAGCTATTTTATGTGCGAGGGGTAATGTTACCTAAGACTTGTTTTCATTTTTTTCATGCTATAACTTAAAATGTATTGGGAAGATCTATGGGCTCATCGTGATTTGGGATGTTGTGATATGCAAATCAGGGGTGGAGAAATGTTGCTGTTTCCACAAATGAATTGGGTCCACATCTGCTGTACATTAGCCAGACAGTATTCCTTGGAAACGGGACATTCATTTCAATTATGGAGAAAGGGATGAGTGTGAAGCTGTGGACATTTTTGCTTGTCTTGCATCTTTTCAGAATTGGGTAGGGAGGCAGGTGGGAGACACAGGAACACAGTAGCAGCATGCTCCAGGCGCATGGCATTCACACCCAATGAAAGACAAATCTATTTGAGGTAAATGCCATGAACGCCAACAGAATACTAAGATATTTTCAGAAAGAAGGTTTCATTGTGGAAGTCAATCTAGTCTGCACTGTTGGAGAAATAACATTGTCAATGTGTAGGAAAAAAAACGAGTTTTGTTTTGCATATGCATTCACATTGTTGAAGTAGTTCTGCTATTACAAAACCATTCATCTTAGAGGTAAGAACAGCTGTTTACTGAAGTGTGTCAAAACAACCTCATCTAGTCCCTTGTTCAATATAACTATTTTTTGCTAAGGAAATGTTACTTTATAGTACACTGCCAAAAAAAACACAGAACAAAACTCTAGGTATTACATAAAACACTGTATAATCACAAACAATGTGTATAATCATGAGGGACACAAACTTACATCCCCTCAGATTTGTACCATTAATATTGTTCCAGGATAGTTTTTGCATTTCATATTTGAGGTAAAAGAAAATCAACACAATTTTCACCAACACCAAACCTCAATTTACATCACAAACAAAACAAGTGTTGGCTGGTAATGGATCAAACCTTGGCAGCCTTGTCCACTTGATACTTTTGGGCTTTCTTTGTTTATTTATGTGGTGGGTGAGTCCACTTCCCTGTTGCTACTACCCAATTAGGGAGATGATTATTGATCGTAGTGTTGAAAGTACACCGCTAATCTCCCCTCTCTCAGGATGGGCTCGACCAACCGGTGAACGTAATGAGCAATCCTGCTTGTTTACAGATAATACAATAGAATACGAGTAGGAGGGGATCAGTGGAGGCTGGTGGGAGTAGCTATAGGAGGACAGGCTAATTGTAATGGCTGGAATGGAATAAATGGAACGGAGTCAAACATGTGGTTTCAATGTGTTTGATACCATTCCATTTATTCTATTCCAGCCATTACAATGAGCCCGTCCTCCTATAGCTCCTCCCACCAGCCTCCTCTGGAGGGGATACATATGTATAAAACGATATGTTAAAGGACACGAACATCCCTCTAAAAACAGAGAAAAAGGCTCACAGAGTAATAGCTAGTTGTGTTTGTGCAGCAAATACACACATTCAAGTTTACACAGACACACAGGGATGCACATATTTAGATATTTTTATGCATTCTTTGCCAACATATTATACTGTAACATGGCAGTAAATCATAACATCTGCCACAATATCGACAGCAAATGTAGTGAGATGAAAGTGTTTTAATCCTTTAAACCACACAACATGGTCGTAGACGCTCTCAGTCACCACTGCCCTGACCCATAACTCTGTAGTTTACAGGTGAACTGCAGTGAGCTTGGCCTTGACAATACCCACAGAAACCACTAGCAGCCTCAGCACATCACTGAGACCAACGGTGCTAAGTTTTGAAAACAAAGCTACCTCCCAATGCTAGCGGTTGTGATCACAGGTTCCTGTTCAGTCCCATGGGGGTTTCATATGCAAATGATAATTAGGAGCGAATGCCACCAATGGTCACAAAACAGCGTGAGTGTCACTAATTACCAACTGAAGTTAATTATCTCGCTACTCTTATTTATTTTCCTGCACCAAACTTGGTTATGACCAGAAACTGCCATCCAAATGAACTGCTGTGAGCTAGATTAGCCTGTTGCACAGGACTCGAAGCCGCCTGGCCCATCAAAGACAGCTGCACCACAGTCTGGTTTTGAAGTTTGGTGAAAGGCATGAAATGGCTCCCTGGTCCGATGCCTGAGGAGCTAAGCGGGGTAATGATAGAATGATGGCCAATCGTGTGCAATTGTGTGCTTCTGAATGAGAGCATTGTCCAAGTCAGTGTGATGAGGGAGTGTGATAGAGAATGCTATCTCTGGTAGGCTACATGTACAAATGTGACCCAGTTAAAGTCAGGCATCCCTTGTGTGTTTTAATATCAATTAGGCTATATGCAACATCATAAGAACAATAGCTTGAGTATCAACACAACATCTGTGCTATTACAATACTAAAAGAAGCTTTGAAACCATAAAAAGATGTCCGAAACACTTTATTTACTGCAGTAACTTGATCTTACCGCTCCCTCAAAAAGTGAAGGCCTCACCCCGCAACGGCCCCAAAGAGAAACCTCAAGCAAACAAACAAACTTTTCTTGGGCTAATTTGCATAGCTAGGTTAAGCTTATGTAAAAGAGATGCATTATGAGTGCTTTGGAGGCCCGGAAATAAACACTTTCACCTTCCTCCTCCCCTTTGACAGGCGAGTGACAGCTATTTAAATGCAAACTGTCATTAACAAACACAACCCTGCGCGACACCTGCTTTAATCATGGCAACAAAGGCGCAGCGAGTGGCCGGGCAGGAGCCCCCTCTCTGTGTGATATTCAAATGATGGGGAGGTGCAACGCACAAAAACAACAACATCAAAGAATAGGGAGTGCAGAGAGGGAGATGCTGCACTGTGCGCCTCCAAGCACCCGAGTGTTAATCAGCCAAATTTTCAAAGTGATTAAAAGAAAAAGGAATCACACAAAAAGTTACTGCATCACCACTGATGTGAAATTGCCTCCTCCTGTCCAGCGGCAACAAACTTTACCTGGTGCCAAAGGCCTGCCTTTCACTGTCTGTGCAGTCAAAATGGCTGCCACATTGACAATGTTTTAGGTAACATTTTGGGTCCTGTATGGGTGCACCTATGTAGCCTACACTTTTCCTCCTCTTTTGATTTGTGCATGTTTTTCTGTAAAATAAATAAATAAAACATCCCTATGGAAATTCCACCACCAAGATAAAACCTTTGTCTGATCTACCATGTTCAATAAACTTGATAAGGATACATGCGTTTGATTCCGATCTTTATCTTAGTATAATTTCTCAGCAGCAACAGAGTGTGTGTGTGTGTGTGTGTGTTACTATAACTTTGGGACCAATGTAACCACAGTTATTAGACATCTGCTGCCATCCCCGGAGAGAATAAATCAACAGCCACTCTGAGTAATCAAATTGAATCACCAAGGCACCAGTCTACTGGGTATCATTAATTGACAGAGCACATAACATATATCTGTGGGAGACTGCCATGAATCTCAACCCATAAATAAAGCAATAAATTGTCACCTTATGTTCCTAGGTTGTCCTTTGACTTCCACAAGCCATAAAATAGAAGTTGTCCTCAAACCACATGTAGACCTATTTCAAAACCTGGAAATAATGATAATGGTTAGAGCTTCCCAATAGCCTATAGTGAAAGTATTTCTCAAGCGAACAGCTACTGATGGTATAATTTTTTAAATAAAATAATTGCTGCATACTTAACCCTTAACCCCTTTAAATTGTTTGTTTCAAGGCTATTGTGCTGGTCCCATAAGTTGCAGTCTATTTCCCCTCTCAACTGTTCTCCCTCTCCAACTCAACTGCCTACAGAATGGCTAGGCCTACCCACTTCCTTTTGTGCCAGCCTCCAACATATAGCTCACCTTTAGTTCTTATACAATAGATTTTAAGTGGAATAACCATGACCAGAAAAGAACATGGTCCTTGTTTGTAAGGAAAAGTCATTTGGCCTTCGGAATTGAGTGTGTATGTTATCTATTCTCTCACTTCTCCACCCCACTGGGAACTATGTATTCAACTCCGGCTCAGACCTCGTAATGTCACAAAAATCTGCTCCCTATGATCTGAATCACCTCACTGAATCATGGGAATTTTGTTAAATCTCTATATTGACTGTGGTAAAATAAGTGAATGTATACATGCAATGCCTTCTAATGCACCTCCTTACACAATTTTACACATCTTTACTTCCAGGTTAATGAGATTTCCTCAGGTGTTGCTACAGATGTTAAAGGGATAGTTCACCCAAATTACAAAATGACACATTGGTTTCCTAACCCTGTAATACCCCATTCTATGGACAAGGTATGACAGGTAGTTTCCCTGTGTAAGGACAGACACTGGGAGACGAGAAGCAAGTACAGGGATTAAACATTTAATGAAAAAAAACAGGCAGGAGCAAAACACAGACAGCGTCTGGACAATGGAAACTAAAAAACATTAATGCAGACATGGGGATCAAACTGAGGAACAGACAAATATAGAGGAGGTAACCAAGCAGTGATGAAGTTCAGGTGAGTCCAATGAAGCGCTGATGAGCGTAACGATGGTGACAGGTGTGCGTAACGATGGTGACAGGTGTGCGTAATGATGGGCAGCCTGGTGCCCTCGAGTGCCAGGGGGAGCAGGAACCCACCCCCCACCCCCCTCTCTTGGGATGCCACCCAGCGTCCCACTTGGGTGAGCCTGAAGGGCCGGCCAAAGGCATGGGAGCAGGACGAGCCGGCCGAGGAGCAGGAACCTGCTGAGGAGTGGGAGCCTGACGACCCGGCTGAGACGTGGGAGCCTGATGAGCCGGCTGAGGCGTGGAAGCCTGACGAACCGGCTCAGGCGCGGAAGCCTGACGATCAGGCTGAGGCGTGACGTGGGATGGGAGCCTGCCGAGCCCTCTGAGGCATGGGAGCCTGACAAGCCCGCCGAGGCATGGGAGCCTGAAGAGCCAGCTGAGGCATGACGTGGTATTGGAGCCTGCCGAGCCAACCGAGGCAAGAAAACCTCACGAGCCAGCTGAGGCATCCCCGGTTCCTTCGGCAGCTGCACCCAGACCCGACGTCACCAACCCAAACAAAAACAAAAAAAATCCCTGATACTTCTTATATTGGTGTCTGCATTCTGTAAGGACAGACGCTGGGAGACGAGAAGCAAGTACAAGGAGTGAACATTTAATGAAAAAACAGACAGGAACAAAACACTGACAGTGTCTGGACAACGGAAACGAAGCAGCATTAATGCAGACACAGGGATCAAACTGAGCTCAACAAAGTCACTTGTAGATTATTTGAACATAATGCATGAAAAATGCTAACATCGGTGCCATGACTTGAATGGGATTTGTGCCACAAATGCTAAAACCATGTGGAAACAGTGCCAAGGAAACCAAACCAAAGCATGGATTGCTATCATACCTTATCCATAGACTGCTTACAGGGTAAGGAAACCAATATGTCATTTTTTTATTTGGGTGAACTATCCCTTTAAGCTCTGAAAGCGTGTGCCAGTAACATTTGAATAGACACAAAACCAACCTGTTCCTTTCCTGTTCCACTAACAAGTTCTCGAGCTCTTACCTTGGCACACAAAGCCCATAGGCTTTCATCAGATAAGGATTTGGGGATTTTCCTTGCAGCGGATGTGGAGAAATCCCCAAAGCCCTGAACAAGACAATCCAGATGACATTTATGAAAGGGTCTGAGGGAACATGTTATAATAGAATAGGAACAATACCAGGAAGTATCTTTCTTAAAAAGCCATGCCATGAATGTGGTTTAGTTTAGCAGACAGCTCAAATCAAAAGTTAGTTGTTTGTGTGTGCCTGTTAATCCAACATGAATGTGATACCTTGGATACTACCCTTCATGCTGTATATAAGCTGTTAAATATCCTACTGTAACCCACAAGGTTCCATGCTTCTGACACCTTAGACCCACTACAATTTGCATACCACCCCAACAGACCCATGGATGACATAATCGCCAGCACACTGCTTTTTCCCATCTGGATAAGAGGAATGCCTATTTAAAAATGCTGTTCAACTACAGCTCAGCCTTTAACGCCATAGCACCCTCGAAGCTCATCACTAAGCTCGGGCCCTGGGTCTGAATCCCGCCCTGTGCAACTGGGTCCTGGACTTCCTGACGGGCCGTCGCCAGGTGGGGAAGGTAGGCAATAATACCTCTGCTATGCTGATCTTCAACACGGGGGCCCAACAAGGGTGCATGCTCAGCCCCCTCCTGTACTCCATGTTCACCCATGACTGTGGCCACGCATGTCTCCAACGCAATCATCAAGTTTGCAGACGACGCAACAGTGGTAGGCCTGATTACCAATAACGATGATACAGCCTACAGAGAGGAGGTGAGGGCCCTGACTGAGTGGTGCCAGGAAAAATAACCTCTACCACAACGTCAACAAAACGAAGGAGCTGATCGTAGACTTCAGGAGACAGCAGAGGGAGCGGGGCGTGCTCATCCTCATCAACGGGGCCACAGTGGAGAGGGTGATAATCTTCAGGTTCCTCGGCGTGCTGAAATGACCACCTGAAATGATCCATCAGGAGGCTGAAGAAATCCGGCTTGGACCCTAACACCCTCACAAACTTCTACAGATGCACCATTAAGAGCATCCAGTCGGGCTGTATCACCTCCTGGTACGGCAACTACACCGTACGCAACCACAGGGCTCTCCAGAGGGTGGTGCGGTCAGCCCAATGCACCAACTAGTGCACACTGCCTGGCCTCCAGGACATCTACAGCACGTGGTGTCACAGGAAGGCCAAAAGGATTGTAAAGACCTCAGCCACCCGAGCCACGGCCTGTTCACCCCGCTACCATCTAGAAGGTGGAGACAGTGCAGGTGCATCAATGCTGGGACTGAGAGACTGAAAAACAGCTTTTATCTCCAGGCCATCAGACTGTTAAACAGTCACCACTAGCCGGCCTTGCCCTGAACTTTAGTCACTGTTACTAGCCGGTTACCACCCGGTACTGAACCTTGCACTATGTACACAGTCATTGAACACTGGTCACTTTAATAATGTTTACATACTGTTTAACCCACTTCATATGTATACTATATTCTAGTGAAGGCTCATCCTATATAACTACTGCTGTACACACCTTTTGAATTCATATACTGGCCATAATGTCTATACAGATCATCATATACAGTACATATATATTTATATTCCAGACTCTGACATTGCTCAGTCTAATATTTATATATTTCTTAATTCCTTTTGGATTTGCGTGTATTGTTTTGTATTGTCAGGTATTACTGCACTGTTGGAGCTAGGAACATAAGCATTTCTCTACACTTGCGATAACATCTGCTAAATATGTGTATGCGATCAATAAAATATTATTTGATTTGATTTAAAGGCTGTGGGCTCCACCCCCGTTACGCCCATTTCCAAACCCATAATCACTTCCTGGTTTGAGTGAAATAAGGAGTGGGAAGTGTTTGGTAAATAGGAAACTGTTAATAGTTTAGATGCCATATGTGTTCACTCCTTACAATAAATAACTTTCTCAAGGCTTGTAAGGAATATTGTATTGATCAAGAAAAGTTTTCTTTGTGTGGACTGTAGGAATTGACTTGGTTTAATTTCCATGAACCAAAATGTGGAAGGCTGTTTCTAAGGCCTACTTATATATACGGGGAAAATAGTCCACCTTTGGATTATTACACAGATGAACAACTGATTGGTATACTACGATGATATTCAAGATTTTCTAAAGTTAGCCAGCTTCATTTTCTAAAGCTAGCCAGTATGCTCCCTCTAATTCTCTCTCTCTCCCTCTCTCCCTCCCCTCCCGGAGGACATGAGCCCTAGGACCATGCCTCAGGACAACCTGCCCTGATGACTCCTTGCTGTCCTCAGTCCACCTGGTCGTGCTGCTGCTCCAGTTTCAACTCTTCTGCCTGCGGCTATGGAACCCTGACCCTGACCCTGAACTCTCTCACTCTACCGCATCTGCTATTTCAACCTCTAAATGCCCGGCTATGAAAAGCCAAGTGACATTTACTCCTGATGTACTGACCTGTTGCAACCTCTACAACCACTGTGATTATTGTTTGACCCTGCTGGTCATCTACGAACGTTTGAACATCTTGGAGAAAAATCTCGCCTTAATGGCCATGTACTGTTATAATCTCCACCCGACACAGCCAGAAGGGGCCACCCCTCAGAGCCTGGTTCCCCTCTAGGTTTCTTCCTAGGTTTCTGCCTTTCTAGGGAGTTTTTCCTAGCCACCGTGCTTCTACAGTGAGGGAAAAAAGTATTTGATCCCCTGCTGATTTTGTACGTTTTACCACTGACAAAGACATGATCAGCCTATAATTTTAATGGTAGGTTTATTTGAACAGTGAGAGACAGAAAACAAACAACAAAAATCAAGAAAAACGCATGTCAAAAATTTTATAAATTGATTTGCATTTTTATGAGGGAAATAAGTATTTGACCCCTCTGCAAAACATGACTTAGTACTTGGTGGCAAAACCCTTGTTGGCAATCACAGAGGTCAGATGTTTCTTGTAGTTGGCCACCAGGTTTGCACACATCTCAGGAGGGATTTTGTTCCACTCCTCTTTGCAGATCTTCTCCAAGTCATTAAGGTTTCGAGGCTGACGTTTGGCAACTCGAACGTTCAGTTCCCTCCACAGATTTTCTATAGGATTATGGTCTGGAGACTGGCTAGGCCACTCCAGGACCTTGATGTGCTTCTTCTTGAGACACTCCTTTGTTGCCTTGGCCATGTGTTTTGGGTCATTGTCATGCTGGAATACCCATCCACGACCCATTTTCAATTCCCTGGCTGAGGGAAGGAGGTTCTCACCCAAGATTTGACGGTACATGGCCCCGTCCATCGTCCCTTTGATGCGATGAAGTTGTCCTGTCCCCTTAGCAGAAAAACACCCCCAAAGCATAATGTTTCCACCTCCATGTTTGAAGGTGGGGATGGTGTTCTTGGGGTCATAGGCAGCATTCCTCCTCCTCCAAACACGGCGAGTTGAGTTGATGCCAAAGAGCTCGATTTTGGTCTCATCTGACCACAACACTTTCACCCAGTTCTCCTCTGAATCATTCAGATATTAATTGGCAACCTTCAGACGGCCCTGTATATGTGCTTTCTTGAGCAGGGGGACTTTGCGGGCGCTGCAGGATTTCAGTCCTTCACAGCGTAGTATGTTACCAATTGTTTTCTTGGTGACTATGGTCCCAGCTGCCTTGAGATCATTGACAAGATCCTCCCGTGTAGTTCTGGGCTGATTCCTCACCATTCTCATGATCATTGCAACTCCACGAGGTGAGATCTTGCATGGAGCCCCAGGCCGAGGGAGATTGACAGTTCTTTTTTGTTTCTTCCATTTGCGAATAATCGCACCAACTGTTGTCACCTTCTCACCAAGCTGCTTGGCGATGGTCTTGTAGCCCATTCCAGCCGTGTGTAGGTCTACATTCTTGTCCCTGACATCCTTGGAGAGCTCTTTGGTCTTGGCCATGGTGGAGAGTTTGGAATCTGATTGATTGATTGCTTCTGTGGACAGGTGTCTTTTATACAGGTAACAAGCTGAGATTAGGAGCACTCCCTTTAAGAGTGTGCTCCTAATCTCAGCTCGTTACCTGTATAAAAGACACCTGGGAGCCAGAAATCTTTCTGATTGAGAGGGGGTCAAATACTTATTTCCCTCATTAAAATGCAAATCAATTTATAACATTTTTGACATGCGTTTTTCTGGATTTCTTTGTTGTTATTCTGTCTCTCTGTCACGGTTTCGGCCGAGGCGGCTCCTTCTCCTTGTTCGGGCAGGCTTCGGCGGTCGTCGTCTCCGGAGTACTAGCTGCCACCGTTCGATGTTTCATGTTTGATTGGTTTTGTCTGTTTGTTACACCTGTTTATTGTTAAGTGTTCATTAGGCACCCTATTTAGTTCTCTTGTGTTTGGTCAGGTGTTGTGTGTAATTGTTCGATGTCACGTGTTGTTGTTGGTCCTCTGTTTTGTGCTCTCTGTATTCGTTTTGCTTAGAGAGTCCTGCACGCTGTGCGTACTTACTTTGGACAGTCCGGTGTGCGTTTTGTTTTCGCCTATGGCCTGTTGCCGTGTTGGCTTGTATTACGGACTTCACTAAAGACATCTGTTTTCGAATCTCTGTGTCCTGCGTGTGATTCCACGTTTCCTCTACACTCAACCCTGACACTCTCACTGTTCAAATGAACCTACCATTAAAATTATAGACTGATCATTTCTTTGTCAGTGGGCAAACGTACAAAATCAGCAGGGGATCAAATACTTTTTTCCCTCACTGTACATCTGCATTGCTTGCTGTTTGGGGTTTTATGTTGGGTTTATGTATAGCACTTTGTGACATCTGCTGATGTAAAAAGGCCTTTATAAATACAATTGATTGATTGATTTTGCTTCACATTCCAACTCAGGCTTCATCCATGTTAAGAAGGTGGAAATTGATCATGCACCTATCGCTAACTCAAGCCAAGCTTGTAACAGGCTTGTAACTGTGCGTGTATGTCGCACATTGTTACGGATACAGGTATCCTGTGTTTTTTTGTGTTTTTCCTCTCCTTCTGCCCTAATCACAGGTGTCCTGTATGTTCCTGATTGGTGGTCGTTGGGGTGTCTGCTGATTGCTAAGGTGAACCAATCAGTGGACATTCCTCTGCATTGCACCACCTGTTTCTGGTTTTTCAATCACACATCCCATTGTTTAAAAGCCAGTCAGTTGTGTTTGTAGAGAGAGACTATTTTCCGTATGTGAGTATGGATACTGTGGTGTCCTGTGTTTTGTGTACTCACTCATTTGCTTGTTACTCTATTTGGTAACTTTGTTGTGTGTTTCTGGGAAAAGGGGAATTTAAGCAAGTTGCCCTTGGGCATACATTACCCGTAGGAAGAAAACTGTCTAAAAACACTAGTTAGACCTGAGCGGACCACCCACTGTAATTTTTGTATGATTAGCAGTAGCTTAGCGGTTCTTGAGGCAGGCAAGATCAGTTTAGGTTTTTTTTTACACTATTGTTTCATTTCTTGGGTCCTGCTCAGCCCTTTTTCCCAAACCTTTACCGTTTGTTTAAAAATAAACATTTTATGTTTGACGGTCGTTTATGGTTGTCGTGTAGTTTTTGTTCTCACTGTTCCATGTCACGATTCTAATTTGCATGAATTATGTTACGGGTCTCTTGTCCATCCACCCTAGACGTTTAAAGCCACGGGGTTCGTAACACACATGGATTGCCCAATGAATCAAACGCCAAACTCTTGATTGTGAAAATGCTGAAACAGCAATCCATGGGCGAGTCAGTGCAACATTTAAGTTTTGCGGATATCAAAATGAAAGAAAAGTTATCCTCCAAATTCAGGCTTTTTTCCCTCACTCCTATCGATAAACATACGAACGTTTTACTGCGCATGAAGTATCAAATGGATCCTGTCATTACTAAATATGTAGTGTGATAGGTATTTTAATATTACTATTTTTAACAAGAAACAATTTGATTAATAAAATATTGAATCAGTCGTCTTCCTCAAATGAAGGGGATTTTGACGCAATCTTTGCAAGCGGGAGGGAATCTGATTTCATTGGTCCTCAACTCGCGGTTCAGACATTCGTGATAAAGTGGAGTTAGCCTGGCCCGGAGCAGGTTAGAGCTGAATGATTCGTTGCCATAGAAATGTACCTGGCTAAAACGTGTCAACGGTTATCCCGAGTTGAACTCAGAATTGACCAAAGTCATTGACATTCGCCCTCAGTGTACATCTAAGTGCAATATGTGCTGCTCTGTTCTGGACCAACTGCAATTTTCTTTAATCCTTCTTTGCCGCACATGACCACACAACTGGGCAATAGTCCAGGTGCGAAAAAACGACGGCTTGTAGGGCCTGTCTGGTTGATTGAGATGTCAAGAAAGCAGAGCAACGCCTTTTCATGGACAGACCTCTTCCCATTTTAGCAACCATTGAGTCTGTATGTTACACCCAGCAGTTTAGTCTCCTCAACTTGATCAATCCCCACATTATTCAATAATAGATTGAGTGATATGTCCCAAAAATTATGCTTTTATTTTTTGAAATATTTAGCACCAGCCTAATGCTAGTTACCCATTCTAAAACTGACTGGAGCTCTATGTTAAGGGTGTCAATTATTTATTTTACTGTTGTAGCCAACTAATATACTGTTGAGTCATCAGCGTACATAGAGTGCCTTGAGAAAGTATTCATACCACTTGACTTATTCCACATTTTGTGACAGCCTGAATTCAAAATTGATTAAATATTTTTTTCTCACCCATCTACACACAATACCTCATAATGACAAAGTGAAAACATGTTTTTAGACATTTTTGCAAAAGTATTGAAAATGAAATACAGAACTATTAAATTTACATAAGTATTCACACTCCTGAGTCAATACTTTGCAGATGCACCTTTGGCAGCAATTACAGCTGTGAGTCTTTCTGGGTAAGTCTCTAAGAACATTTGCCCATTATTCTTTTCAAAATTCTTCAAGTTCTGTCAAATTGTTTGTTGATCCATGCTAGACAACCATTTTCAGGTCTTGCCATAGATTTTCAAGTAGATTTAAGTCAAAACTGTAACTCGGCCACTGTCTTCAGTGTAGATTTGGCCTTGTGTTTTAGGTTATTGTCCTGCTGAAAGGTGAATTAATCTCCCAGTGTCTGGTGGAAAGTAGACTTAACCTGGTTTTCATATAGGATTTTGCCTGTGCTTAGCTTCATTCCATTTCTTTTTTATCCTGAAAAACTCCCCTGTCCTTAACGATTACAAGCATACCCATAACATGATACAGTAACTACTATGCTTGAAAATACAAAGAGTGGTACTCAGTAATGTGTTGGATTGGATTTGCCACAAACATAAAACTTTGCATTCAGGACAAAAAGTGTGCAGTATTACTTTAGTGCCTTGTTGCAAACAGGATGCATGTTTTGGAATATTTTTTCACACTGTCAATTAGGTTAGTATTGTAGAGTAACTACAATGTTGTTGATCCATCATCCGTTTTCTCCTATCACAGCATTTAAACTCTGTAACTGTTTTAAAGTCACCATTGACCTCACGGTGAAATACCTGAGCGGTTTCCTTCCTCTTCGGCATCTGAGTTAGGAAGGACGCCTGAATCTTTGTAGTGACTGGTTGTAGTGATACACCATCCAAAGTGTAATTAACAACTTCACCATGCTCAAAGGGATATTCAATGTCTGCTCTTTTTATTTGTACCCATCTACCAATAGGTGCCCCTCTTTGCAAGGCATTGGAAAACCTCCCTGGTCTTTGTGGTTTAATCTGTGTTTGAAATTCACTGCTCGACTGAGGGACCTTACAGATAATTGTATATGTGGGGTACAGAGATGAGGTAGTCATTCAAAAATCATGTTAAACACTATTATTGCACACAGAGTGAGTCCATGCAATTTATTATGTGACTTGTTAAGCACATTTTTACTCCTGAACTTATTTAGGCTTGCCATAACAAAAGGGTTGAATACTTATTGACTCAAGACATTTCAGCTTTTCATGTTTTATTAATTTGTAAAACTCTCGAAAAACATAATTCCACTTTGACATTATGGGGTAGTGTGTGTAGGCCAGTGACAAGAAAATCAGAATTTAATCCATTTTAAATTCAGGCTGTAACACAACAAAATGTGGAAAAAGTCGAGGGATGTGAATACTTTCTGAAGGCACTGTAGACACACAGGATTTATTCAAGGTCAGTGGAAGGTCATTAGTAAAAACAGAAAATAATAATGGACCAAGCCGGCTACCCTGCGGTACACCACACTCAACCCAATTGGCATTAGAGAGGCTTCCATCAAAGAAAACCCTCTGTTTTCTTTTAGATAGGTAACTCTCAATCCATGATAAGGCAGAGGATGCAAATCCATAATACCTACGTTTTTTTAAGCAATAGGTTATGATCAATAATATCAAAATCTGCACTGAAATCTAACAAAACAGCTCCCAAAATTGTATTATCATTTTTTTTCAGCCAATCATCAATCATTTGCGTCAGTGCTGAGCATGTACTCATGTACTTCCCTATAATCATGCTAAAAGTCTGTTGCCATTTATTTTCTGTTATTCTTTAAAAATTATATATGGTCAGTCAAACACTATATTTTCCAAAGGTTTGCTAAGCACAGGTAACAGGCTGATTGTTCAGATGTTTGAACCATTAAAGGGTGCTTTGCTATTCTTGGGCAGCAGAATGACCTTTGCCTCCCTCCAGGCCTGAGGGCACACACTGTCTTCTAGGCCTAAATTGAAGATGTGGCAAACAGGAGTCGCAATCTCAGCAATTTACCATCCAGGTTGTCGGTACCAGGTGGCTTGACTTATTTATAGATAGCAACAGTTTTTTTACCTCTTCCACACCAACTTTGCAGAACTCGAAAGTACAGTGGTTGTGTTTCATTATTTGGTCCGATATGCATGAATATGAAGGCTCAGCGTGTGTTGTTTGCATGTCATGCCTACATTTTCTAATCTTGTCAACAAAAAAGTTATTAAAGTGGTTGGCATTATCAAAGGGTTTTGTTATGAACAAGCCATCTGCCTCAATGTTTGATGGAGCTGAGTTGGCTTTTTTTGCCTAGAATTTCCTTTCAGGTACTCCAGAGCTTTTTACCAGGGGCGCAACTTTGGTTTTAGAAGTGGGGGGGACATAATTATTATTATTATTATTTAATTTTTTCTCCAGTCGGATAAACACTCCAAACAGCCTACCCGACTGCTCGGAGGCGTCCACGTGGTCCTAAGGCACACCTTTGCCATGTTTTGTATCACATTCCAATGATAAAACTGGGGGTTACAAAAATGCAATTTCAGCATGTGGACATGTCCCCGTCCCCCCGTCCCCCGTCCCCAGTGAAAGTTGCGCCCCTGCTTTTTACTATCATTCTTTATATCATTTATATTTGTTCCATAGTATAGTTTCTTCTTCTTTTTGTTTAGTTTAGTTACATGATTTCTCAATTGATGTATGTTTGCAATCTGATGTGATGTCAGACTTACTGTATTTGCTATTCCCTTTGCCTCATCCCTCTTAGCCATACAGTTTTTCAATTCATCATCTATTCATGGGGATTTGGCAGTTCTAGCAGTCAGTTTCTTGATGGGCACATCAGTAACCGGAAGAAGCAATTTCATAGATGCTTCAAAGACGGCACCAGGTTGTTCCTCATTACACACATCAGACCAACAAATATTTTTCACATCTTCGACATAGGAATCATTGCAAAACCTCTTGTATGATCACTTATACACAATTTTAGGTCCAGTCTTTGGCACTTTGGTTTTTCTAGATATGGCTACTATATTATGATCACTACATCCAATGGGTGTGGTACTGCTTTAGAGTAGATTTGCAGCATTAGTAAAGATGTGGTCAATACACGTGGATGATTTAGTTCCTGTTCTGTGTGTAAATACCCTGTTGGTTGACTGATAACCTGAACCAGATTGCAGGGATCGGTTACAGCTTGAAGCTTCTTTTTGAGTGGACAGCTTGATGGCAACCAGTCAATATTTGGTCACTGAGAAAATATACCTCTCTGTTGATATCACATACATTACTGAGCATTTCACAAATATACTCCAAATACTGACTTTTAGCACTCAGTGATCTATAGCAACTTCTTATGAGAATAGGCTTTAGGTGAGACAGATGAACCTGTAGCCATATTACTTCCACATCATCTGATGTGAGATCCTCTCTCAGCCTAACATGAATATGACTGGACATACAGTATATAGCAACACCCCCTCCATTTGCATTCCTATCTTTCCTTTCTATGCTATAACCATGTATGCTAATACTGCATCATCAAATAAAATGTCTAATTTTGTTTCAGAGATGGACAGAATATGAATGTTGTTTAGTAAGTTGTCAATTTTATTAACCTTGTTTCTCATGCTACATATGTTAATATGGGCTATTTCTTGTCCTTTTCTGGGTAGCTTGTTTGTTTTTTAGTGTTATTCTGAGAGGCTGATCCGAGGTACACTCTTAGAAAAAAAGGTTCCAAAAGTGTTCTTCGGCTGTCCCCATAGGGGAACTCTTTTTGGTTCCAGGTAAAACCCTTTTTTCCAAGTAGAACCCTCTGTGGAAAGGGTTCTACATGGAACCCAAAACGGTTCTACTTGAAACCAAAAGGGTTCTACCTGGAACCAAAAAGGGTTCTTCAAATGGTTCTCCTATGGGGACAGCCGAATAACTCTTTTAGGGTCTAGATAGCAGCTTAATTTCTAAGAATGTAAACATGTAAGTGACATTTATATTTGAGCCAATGGTACTGAGTGGGCTGCCCACAGTAGGCTTTTTTCTAAGGTAGACAGTTTTAGTGCAAACAGTGGAATTCAATTCTATGGGCATATGATTATTGCTGACAATACCCTCGGAGCTAACAGTTAAAGGAACATAGATTAGGTTACTGTAAGAACTATAAACATTATATCCATTCAGACACATCAGTCTTGCACAGACTTTTTTAACCAAGTCTCAGTAATTATCAAAATGTTTGAGAGCCATAATTACAATAAGATCGATTTTCAAAATGAAAATTCTGACATTTACATGAATCATTCCAAGGCCACAGACGCAGGATTTCAGATTCTTTAACACAAATATGCTATGATCAGTAGGTAACCCTCTATATGAAATAGCCACGGGGTTGGCTTGAAATGGATTAAATACAAGATTGCTTAAAACTGTGCCATTTCTTCTTTTGGTTGGCGGATCGCATCCAACTTGTAGGTGCATACACCGCAACATACTGTACTGGAGTGTGAGGCCAGTCACGGCCTACCTACATTAAATGATCTTCATTAGTCCTTTTCCTCTAAGAAAGTGAAATATATCCCTAGACACCACCACCTACACTCATTGAAAATCCACTACCCCATTCCACTAAGTTGACCCTACTTACTTATAAATCACTCGTTGGCCTATCCCTCTGTGCTGCACAAATCTACTACCTACTGGAATCCTTTCAGGATCCCCCACCCTTGACCCATCCTCCTCTACTTTCTTCACTGCCTCAGCATACGATACCTTCTGCACTACTCTGACTCTGGCCACTTCAACCTGCCTCTCTCGCACCGGACACTTCCGATCCCCAGCAACATGGGCACCCCTACCATTCCAAGATGGCATAACAGTGAGGTCGTGTTCTTTGTTGTGTGTCTGTGTACATAACCAGTTTTTTGTATTTTTTGTATTTTTCGTACATATTTCTTTTCATCCTTCTACAAAATATACTTTCCTGCAACCCGCCTCACTCAATGTGGAACGGATTCTATTATTGACTTACCTTTTATCTAGAATCTAGAATTTCCAGTTGATACCAGCTAGCCAGCTACTTGCTATTAGCCACCGTTAGCAGTTTTCACCCAGAACCTCTGATTTTCTGCCGGAATAACTGAATCACTGGACATTAGCATCGGATCGCAACTAGCTAGCCGCAACCGACTTGGATGTTGCTGTTTGGCTAATCACCACTGCCCCTGAAGCAAGCACCAGTTAGCCTTGAGCCAGGCCCATATCCCGGCTATCTACCTCTCTGTCTACCGGATGGGAGTAGCCAGCTAACTAGCTACTTGCCATTAGCCACCGCTAGCGGTTTCTCACATTACATTTTACATTTTTTTACATTTTAGTCATTTAGCAGACGCTCTTATCCAGAGCGACTTACAGTTAGTGAACACATCTTTTTTTTTCACCATTGTCCGTGGCCTGCACTACCTACCAGCCAGCTCTAGCCTGGACTATTATCGCACTGTCTGCACTGTCTGCACAGCGCGTTATCGACCCAGAACATATCGTTTTTTCTGCCGGAATCACTGATTCACTGGACCTTTCACTGGACCTTTAACAGCTGATCATCGTAGCTAGATTGCTGCAATCAAATGGACGTTGTTGTTGGCTAATCAGCCTCGAGCTAGCCGCGAGCCAGGCACTTCTCCCGGCTATCTACCTCTCTGTCAACCGGACGGGACCTCCTAGTGTTGACACGGAGCCCCGCCGATCCAACACGACTGGTCTGCCGACGAAATCGTCTGATGCGATTACAACACGTTTCCCGTTACGACGTCGACCACGAAGATCCATCTGCTAGTCCCGGCCCGCTAGCACACGCTAGCCGTGGCCTCTTGCTCGCTAGTGCTATAGCAGCCCCCAAACTACCTCCGAACTCTCCTATTGCTGTTCACCGGACCTTATGATAACTCAGCTATACAGCTGATGCCTGCTGGACTGTTCCTTTATACAGTACCGCATCCTGTTTATGTTTAGCCTCAGCCCAAACTTTGTCACCATTACCAGCTGTTGTCTTAGCTCTCTCGAATAACACCCGTGATTGCTTTATGCCTCTCTCCCATGTCAATATGCCTTGCTTATTGCTGTTTCGGTTATTTCTTATTGTACTATGTCACTGTAGATCCCCCAGCCCAGCTGAACCTGCCATAGATAGCTCCTTTGTCCCACCCCCATACACGCGGAGACCGACTAAATTGGTGCCTCCAGTGATGCTATCTCTTTCATCGTTACCCAACACTTAGGTTTACCTCCACTGTACTCATATCCTTCCATATCCTTTTCTGTACATAATGCCCTGAATCTATTCTACAACGCCCGGAAACCTGCCCCTTTTTTTCTCTGTACCCAACGCACTAGAAGACCAGTACTTAAAGCCTTTAGCCGTATCCTTATTCTACTCCTCCTCTGTTCCTCTGGTGATGTAGAGGTTAACCCAGGCCCTGTAGCCTCCAGTATCACTCCTACTCCCCAGGCAGTATCATTTGTTGACTTCTGTAACCGTAAAAGCATTGGTTTCTTGCACGTTAACATCCGAAGCCTCCTCCCTAATTTTGAGTTATTCACTGCGTTAGCACACTCCGCCAACCCTGATATCCTAGCAGTGTCTGAATCCTGGCTTAAGAAGGCCACCAAAAATTCTGACATTTCCATCCCCAACTACAACATTTTCCGTCTCGATAGAACTGCCAAAGGGGGTGGGGTTGCAATCTACTGTAGAGATAGCCTGCAGAGCTCTATCGTACTATCCAGGTCTGTGCCCAAACAGTTTGAGCGTCTACTTCTAAAAATCCACCTTTCCAGAAATAAGTCTCTCACTGTTGCCACTTGCTACAGACCCCCCTCAGCCCCGAGCTGTGCCCTGGACACCAAATGTGAACTGATTGCCCCCCATCTATCCTCAGAGTTCGTACTGCTTGGTGACCTAAACTGGGATATGCTTAACACCCCGGCCAACCTACAATCTAAACTAGATGCCCTCAATCTCACACAAATTATCAACAAACCTACCAGGTACAACCCTAAATATGTAAACATGGGCACCCTCATAGATATCATCCTGACAAATGTACCCTCTAAATACACCTCCGCTGTCTTCAACCAGGATCTCAGCGATCAGTGCCTTATTGCCTGCTTCCGTAATGGGTCCGCGGTCAAACGACCACCCCTCATCACTGTCAAACGCTCCCTAAAACACTTTAGCGAGCAGGCCTTTCTAATTGACCTGGCCCGGGTATCCTGGATGGATATTGACCTCATTCCGTCAGTAGAGGATGCCTGGTTGTTCTTTAAAAGTGCTTTCCTCTCAATCTTAAATAAGCATGCCCCATTCAAAAAATTTAGAACTAAGAACAGATATAGCCCCTGGTTCTCCTCAGACTTGACTGCCCTTGACCAGCACAAAACCATCCTGTGGCGTACTGCATTAGCATCGAACAGCCCCCGCGATATGCAACTTTTCAGGGAAGTCAGGAACCAATATACACAATCAGTTAGGAAAGCAAAGGCTAGATTTTTCAAACAGAAATGTAGCACTAACTCCAAAAAGTTTTGGGACACTCTAATGTCCATGGAAAATAAGAGCACCTCCTCCCAACCGCCCTCTGCACTGAGGCTAGGAAACACTGTCACCACCGATAAATCTACAATACTCGAGAATTTCAACAAGCATTTTGCTACGGCTGGCCATGCTTTCCACCTGGCTACCACTACCCAGGCCACCAGCTCTGCACCCTCCGCTGCAACTTGCCCATCCCCCCACGCTTCACCTTCACACAAATTCAGACAGCTGATGTTCTGAAAGAGCAGAAAAATCTGGACCCCTACAAATCAGCTGGGCTAGACAACCTGGACCCTTTCTTTCTAAAATTAGCCGCCAAAACTGTCGCAACCCCTATTTCTAGCCTGTTCAACCTCTCTTTTGTAACGTCTGAGATCCCCAGAGATTGGAAAGCTGCCGCGGTCATCCCCCTCTTCAAAGGGGGTGACACTCTAGATCCAAACTGTTAAAGACCTATATCCATCCTGCCCTGCCTTTCGAAAGTATTTGAAAGCCAAGTTAACAAACAGATCACCGACCATTTCGAATCCCACCGTACCTTCTCCGCTATGCAATCCGGTTTCTGAGCTGGTCATGGGTGCACCTCAGCCACGCTCAAGGTCCTAAACGATATTATAAACGCGATCGATAAAAGTCAGTACTGCGCAGCCGCCTTCATCGACCTGGCCAAGGCTTTCGACTCTGTCAACCACCGCATTCTTATTGGCAGACTAAATAGCCTTGGTTTCTCTAATGACTGCCTCGCCTGGTTCACCAACTACTTCTCAGATAGAGTTCAATGTGTCAAATCGGAGGGCCTGTTGTCTGGACCTCTGGCCGTCTCTATGGGGGTGCCACAGGGTTCAATTCTCAGGCAGACTCTATTCTCTGTGTATATCAATGATGTTGCTCTTGCTGCTGGTGAAGCTCGGATCCACCTCTATGCGGACAACACCATTTTGTATACATCTGGCCCTTCATTGGACACTGTGTTAACAAACCTCCAATCGAGCTTCAACGCCATACAACACTCCTTCCGTAGCCTCCAACTGCTCTTAAACATTAGTCAAACTAAATGCATGCTCTTCAACCGAACGCTGCTTGCACCCGCCCACCCGACTAGAATCACTACTCTCGGCGGGTCTGACCTAGAGTATGTGGACAACTACAAATACCTAGATGTCTGGTTAGACTGTAAACTCACCTTCCAGACTCACATTAAGCATCTCCAATCAAAAGTTAGATCTAGAATCGGCTTCCTATTTCGCAACAAAGCCTCCTTCACTCATGGTGCCAAACATGCCCTAGTAAAACTGACTATCCTACCGATCCTTGACTTCGGCGATGTCATTTACAAAATAGCCTCCAACACTCTACTCAGCAAATTGGATGTAGTCTATCACAGTGCCATCTGTTTTGTCACCAAAGCCCCATATACTACCCACCATTGTGACCTGTATGCTCTTGTTGGCTGGCCCTCACTACATATTCGTCGCCAAACCCACTGGCTCCAGGTCATCTATAAATCACTGCTAGGCAAATCCCCGTCTTACCTTAGCTCACTGGTCACCATAGCAACACCCACCCGTAGTCTGCGCTCCAGCAGGTATATCTCACTGGTCATCCCCAAAGCCAACACCTCCTTTGGCCGCCATTCCTTCCAGTTCTCTGCTGCCAATGACTGGAACGAACTGCAAAAATCTCTGAAGCTGGAGACTTATCTCCCTCACTAAATTTAAGCGTCAGAGCAGCTTACCGATCACTGCACCTGTACACAGCCATTCTGAAATTAGCTCACCCAACTACCTTACCCCCATATTGTTATTTATTTTGCTAATTTGCACCCCAGTATCTCTATTTGCACATCATCTTTTGCACATCTATCATTCCAGTGTTAATACGAAATTGTAACTATTTTGCACTATGGCCTATTTATTGCCTTACCTCCATACCTTACTACATTCACACACACTGTATATATATTTTCTGTTTGTATTTTTGACTTTATGTTTTGTTTACCCCATATGTAACTCTGTGTTGTTTTTATCGCACTGCTTTGCTTTATCTTGGCCAGGTCGCAGTTGTAAATGAGAACTTGTTGTCAAAAGCTGATGTGTATGCGGTGGTAAAGTCAGGCGCAGGACACAGAGGATAAGTAAAGACGACTTTACTAACAAACTAAATACGCACAAATAAACGTCTCCAACACTGGAGGGAAAAACACCATATGCGTAATACACACGATGAGCAAAATACCGACACATACATCCAAGACACGCGGACAATAACATACAAAGGCAAAACATAAAACAGGTGAACTTATACGTGACATAATCAATACAGAATACGAAACAGGTGTACCAACTAGACATGACAAAACAAACATCGAAAACATCAAGCGGTAGTAGTTAGTACTCCGGGGACGACGAACGCCGAAGCCTGCCCGAGCAAGGAGGAGGAGCAGCCTCGGCGGCATCCGTGACACTTGTTCTCAACTGGCTTACCTGGTTAAATAAAGGTAAAAAAAAAAAAAAAAAAAAACATTAACAACACAACTTTATCCACAAAACTACACAATCATCTGTCCCCTGCCCTACTGCACACTTTCCACATCTTGTAATCTCCTTCCTACACACTTCTGCGACATGACGTGCTTCCCTTTGTAGTCTGTAATAGTTAGCAAGCCCTGCCACATCCAATGAGCATCGGAGCCAGTGTAATACGATTCAATCTTAGTCCTGTATTGACGCTTTGCCTGTTTGATGGTTGGTGGGAGGGCATAGCGGGATTTCATATAAGCATCCGGGTTAGTCACGCTCCTTGAAAGCGGCAGCTCTACCCTTTAGCTCAGTGTGGATGTCCCCTGTAATCCATGGCTTCCTCTGCCCAGGCATTGCTGAATGCCGATGCATGCCAGATCTTACAATGCCTGGATAGGTATTTTACGTATCAGCTAACCACATCATATGTTATAGCAATCTGGTGCCAGAATGCACAGTCGATGACGTGGCACGCGACCATTGGATGATGCATGCAACGTCTAAGAAGGGGAATGCAACCCTAAGGTTGCATTGAATGGGGTCAGCCATGTCATATGGGTCTGTAAACAACAATAACTTGGTAAAAGGTGTGTGTTTATGTGAGTGTATGCACTATGCATCAAGCTTGTGGGTGTGAATGGGAATGCTCTCAGGCTTCAATCTACTAATGTCTATGGGGGGTCGGTGGGCTGGAGTAGGCCCACATCCCAGCATGCATTTCTCCCAACCACATACATGTTCTGCCACAGGGAGACATATCTGGGTCTGTATGATTTTTTTGGGTCATATTGAGCATATTAATATTAATGGGTTGAGGTGGCAGAAGTCAAAGTAAAATAACCAACCAGTCTGTATGCATGAGTGAGTGACACTGGCGTCTGACAACAGCAGTGAAATAGGCTTGGATGAGGAAAAGCTTCCCAACGTCTCCCCCAGTCAAGACACTGGAGGGTGACGCCTGAAGACAGAATCACATAAAATATGGAGAGAGATTCATTAGAAATGAGGTGCCCCATTTCAGCCATACATCATAGTTCAGTCGGCAACACCAGCAGACACTCTGTCTGAGATGCTGGTTTGTGTGGGTTGTTCTATATCTACCACAGTTATGCTAACATATTTAGATGATTGCCTGTGTATCATAGCCCACAAATGTGTAATTGTCTTGCTCCCCCTCCCTCACTCTATTTCCCTTCTTTCCTGCTCTCTCTGTCCTTGGCTCCTGGTGTCCTCCACCTTGACTGCATATGCAATGTGGGAGTGAGGTTGTTAAAATGTATTTAGCCTTTCTGGTCCGAACACGGGGTACGCAGCTGTTGATGAGGTGACTGTGCAGCACAGGTTCATCACCTCTCTCATTAGCTCAATAGAGACTTCACCATTAATACCTGTGAGGCTGTATGATAGAGCAATGAACTGACAGTGCCCATTCCACTACCCATTCCACCTTACTCAAGCTGTTGGCTCACTTCAACCCGTGCTTGCAACATTGCAGTTGTGCGCATTCAACTAGAAAATACTTAAATGTACAGTAGCTCACTGTACTGTACAGTATGTTTACATAAATCTTGCACGCAGGGTTAATATTAGTTAATAATTGCTCCAAAATGGAATGTAGTTAATGTGACACTAGCACCTCCCCTCTCTCCCAGTCCTCCTAGAAAGTACTGACATAAGGCTTTTTTTGAGAAATAGTTGTTCTACAATGTTCTCTCCTGGGCTTCTATTTTTAATTATTCGCAACATACATTATTATTATGCATCAAAGGGTTTCGTCAGCAATTTTATTATTGTTATTTCATTATTTTATTTGGTATTGCATTACATTATTTCACATAGTGGAAGTGGAATGAGAGGACTCTCTTCTTCATAATTGTATAGCTATGGGTCACTTTGTACAATATTGTGTCACTCTCTATAAAGTCCCCCCGGATGTCCCATGCAGCCAAATGCAGTGGTAAGCAGAACAAACCACCATTGCCGAGATTTAATTGTATTACCCTTCCTCAGCGCTCGCTCTACCCAAGTGTTGTGGATGACAATCATTTTACTTTAGTTTTCCTTTTCTGTGATTGATCGGACAGAATAAATTATGATTAATGGTTAAAGTAAATGCAGACCATTCAATGTGTTGCTATGAATCCTCCCATCCGTCTCCAGGCCTCTCTATTGTTTGTACTGTGGGCAGCAGGCATTAGGAACCTCAGGAAAGCAATCAACTTCTCGCTGCATATTAGCTTTATCCACGTCCTCCTCCATATCCCACAGCCATAAAGAGGAAATAGTCAGAATGACAATGGATTAGCCACAGGCACTTTGAACGACTCAGCTAAGGAGGAGACAGAGTATCTTGGTACCTTAAAGGAACATTAAAGGATCCTGGATACAAATTCCGCTGTCTTAAAAAATTGAACTTAACCTACTACTCTGTGTCCTATCCCTTGTTGCAGGATGTGCTCTAACTCTGGATCAAAAGGAATTGCAGTATGGGCTACTGTAACCATATACTTGGCCATGGAAAAATTGTGCAATAACATAGTTCAATAACCTAAAGGTAGGGAAATTACCAGTGAACGAATAAGGTGGCTACCATCGTAAGAAGACATCGCTTAGGACTTCCAGTTAAGATTTATGTGAAATGACTCAGGAGATAAAACTTAGCCTTGCGGCGTTCCTGTATGTACTAGCCCATTCATATAATTAACTCTGAGTGTTCCCCATTAGCTACATCGGTTAATAAGTTTCACTGGGGAACATGGGAAGGCAGGCAGACCTCTGGCCCTGGAGATGTTCAACACAGATGAGGCAGAGAATAGAACTGGGCCTTGCCTTAGAAACTCAAAACAGGCTAAATGGATTTGTCTCTCATGGTCATTGGGAACTAGTAACCTACACTACTGTAGATAAGATAACATTTTGTATGAATCACACCACTACATCCCAAAGGTATTTTGCTGGTCAGGGAAAACGGCCTTGTTTGTAGTTCACAAATTAACTTGGTTGTCAAGATTGTGTTAGCCTACTGGACTAAAGGCCTATACAGTAGCTCTGGGATCTAGCACAGGTCTTCATTACTCATCATGTGAGCGTACAGTACCCTGTAAAACCATCCTGTTATTTTCAGCGTAAATGACTGTATAATCAACAGTACCATACTGTATGAACTGAATACAGTAGATTACCGTATATTACATTGCATTGTGGGAAAATGTTAAACGACCAGAAAGTAAAATGTTAAACGACCAAAGTATTTTGGAAGTTACACTAATATTTGATGTATTTTGGACTTTACCGTTAAATATGCTATGTAAAATACAGAAGCAGTTCACTTACTGTATTTGTAAATGTTCAATCAAAGCACATCCTCTAAAGCAGGGGTATTCAACTCTTACCCTTGAGGTCCCGAGCCTGCTGGGTTTTCTGTTCTACCTGATAATTAATTGCACCCACCTGGTGTCCCAGGTCTAAATCAGTCCCTGATTAGAGGGGAACAATGCAAAGCTCTAAAGTAAGAGAGAAACCTTTTTGCTGTATTGGAATTGCTTGTAATTCCACCCCACAGAATACAGTAACGTACTGTATTTTTGGAGCGCCAAAAACCTTTTGACCACTAGTGGGTGCATGGTATTGTTATTTTGGCTCATTAACATATTTTGAGGCGTACCTTGTAAGAGGCTGTATTTGTTGCACCCATTAGTATGCAGTGCTGTACCAATTTAACTTCCATGTGGATATAGTGCCCCATCAATTTAAAATGTATAGGGGACAGATTGGAGTGGTAGCAAGTCTCTTTAAGTGGTTGAGATTTTCGCCACGTTCTTTTCTGTCTGTTTTGCCCTGTAGTTGCTGCCTGTTTGGAAGCCTTTGTTAAGACCTCTAGAAGTGCAAGTGATATAAAACACTGAATATTCATTGAGATGCTGTAATGTATAAACACATTACTAGTCTGCTTGTACAAATCCCTTGTAATTACACTAAAATACTGTGAAATACAAACCCTTCCCCTCAATGACTTTCATTAGTTCATCCATTCATTCATTACAATTATGGTAGCACTTACTTTTTTACAGTATAATATAGTCCATTTTACGGTATTGTACTGTGTGTCATTACACAGTAATTGCTTTGATACTGTATTTAGATTACAGTATGTACAGTATACTGCAATATAAAATACAGTAATTTACTTGCCAATATCCTGCCTATAAGTTACTGTAAAATTCCCAGCAACCCTTTTACAGTGTATTTCACCAAACCACAACTGCTACACATACAAAGACAGAAAGTATGTCAAAGTCATACAGTAGCTGGATATTGGGGCAGATCATATAGACCTGCTTCACATCTTCATGTGTTGGGTGAGAAATCCAGCATTCCAGACGGATATCATTTTTTGGGGTCTTTTTGTACAATGACTCCTTCATGCCTCTCTTCTTTGTCTTTTCTCTCTTTGATCTAAATAATGAAAATGTTATGTGTTGCCTTTTAGCAGTCCTCTTGTATGTCAGAGTTACAAGGCAGAAAGCCTGGGTTGCCAATGGCAGTAAATATTGACATCACAGTACAGGAGAGGGGTAGGGATGGAGCCTGGGGGGGTAAATCCCTTTACTAACTCTCATGTATATGGTGTGTATTAGTGAAATACTGTAGCTGCTACACAATGTGCTATTCTGTCTCAGTCAGCTTCTGTAGAATATAGAGAAAATGTTTACTGTATTAGAATAATCACCTCTATTGCTGCAGACAGCCAAGGTAAATCCTTGAGTCAGTGATTGTATTTAATCTTGATATTTTCCAATCCAGCCTGAGTTAAAGAATGTCTAGTTATTGAAGGAGAAAATTATTATTTTATGGAGAAAACAAACAAACACAACGAAGCAAAAGCATTCACCCACTTTCCTTTGAACCTCTACCAAGGTTTACCTTTGAGAGTACAGAAATAAGAATAAGGCTGTATTCAACTGAACCCACCATATCAATATTCACACAATACACAGTCTTTGTTTACAAACTACTGCTTAGTGCACGCTCAAACCTCATATCATGAAAACTGGAAAGATCTACTGAAGTCACTCTGTGGTGTTATTTGTCCATGGGAAAAAGAGCTTCTGTGTAAATAAACAGTATTCAATCGATCAAAACAAGCGCTATAAGAGCCAATCAAAATGCCAGCAGCATTGTCAATGCATGGGGCTGTACGGAAGGGTTGGGCGGGTGGCCAGTTGTTTCTCTAGATCTGCTCCTCCTATAGTTCCCAACCCTCTCCCTCTCATCCCGTCCTACAGACTTATCTTCTCCGAGCTCTGGCTGCGGCAGTAATTAAGCACCAGGCAGCGTTATATCTGGGGAGATACTGCAACGAGCTACCATGGAAAATTAGGCTGCATAATAATGAGGGGTGAGGGACACAGCACTGCTACTGGTCTACTGCCGCATTAAGATGAAAGGACTTTCACAGCTAATTGGAGATGGGTTAAACTGCTGGGCGGCCCCTCCCCCATCCCTAACCCCCCACCTCTACTCACCCCCAGGAAATGTCTGCCTTGTTTTTTTTAACTGTAATTCTGTAGGCCATTGCCATGCCAGACCATAATTTTTCCCATAGAGAAGGATCTGCGGTGAATAATTTAAACACAACTGAGTTAGAATTTAAACTGAACAAGTCATAGGTCCTACTAGCAATTACCTCTTGCAAAGCTGTTGTTCTGGGCCAAGGTGGGCATATTTTTTGATTGGTCAGCAATTTACTTGTATCACCTTCTAATTGAGCATAACATGGTTATAACACTGATCAATGGTGATTGATGATTGATCTTTGATTCCACCTAGCTGCCACCAAACATTGAGGATGTTGTCCTCCATACGGAGGTCTTTCTCTGGCTGTCCTGCAAAATGCCATCAGCAGCATGTCAGAGAATAATTTGAGTAGATCTGGTCCACTGCCCAGTAGCATAAAGAGATACTATTGTAGTTGTGTTGGAGGTAATGCAGAGCAGCTTTGGCAAAATACCCCTATATGTCGTCTGTAGATACTAGTGTTCACTAAAGCTAATTACATGAAAGTCGACTAATGTTCAGTAATACTACTAACATGAAAGCCGACTAATTTTTAAATTTTTACATTTTTAGTCATTTAGCAGACGCTCTTATCCAGAGCGACTTACAGTTAGTGAATACATATTTTTTTATACTGGCCCCCCGTGGGAATCGAACCCACAATCCTGGCGTTGCAAACGCCATGCTCTATCAACTGAGCTACATCCCTGCCGGCCATTCCCTCCCCTACCCTGGACGACACTGGGCCAATTGTGCGCCGCCCATGAGTCTCCTGGTCGCGGCCGGCTGCGACAGAGCCTGGATTCGAACCAGGACCTCTAGTGGCACAGTTAGCACTGCGATGCAGTGCCTTAGACCACTGTGCCACTGCGATGCAGTGCCTAAGACATAATGTAGGGCTACTGTACATTATAACCCGAATATACCCTTTGGATATGATGAGACTGTCATTGTAAACTACTATGTACTTTGATTTAACTTTGAAATGCTAAAAAAATTTAATCATCAAATATCACTTTGCACATTGTCTCTCAGCACAAACTCCCTGAGTTTGAACTCAATTCTCGAACGAGAATTGAATAATTGGATATTGAATAATTGTCATAACTTGGGCCTTCTTGTTGCTATTTATACTGAACAAAAATATAAATGCAACATGTAAAGTGTTGGTCCCATGTTTCATGAGCTGAAATAAACGATCCCAGAAATGTTCCATACACACAAAAAGCTTATTTCTCTCAAATTTTGTGGCCAAATTTCTTTACATCCCTGTTAGTGTGCATTTCTCCTTTGCCAAGACAATCCATCCATCTGACAGGTGTGGCATATCAAGAAGCTGATTAAACAGCATGATCATTACACAGGTGCACCTTGTGCGGGGGAAAATAAAATGTGCAGTTTTGTCACACAACACAATGCCACAGATGTCTCAAGTTTTGAGGGAGCTGCAATTGGCATGCTGACTGCAGGAATGTCCACCAGAGCTGTTGGCAGATAATTTAATGTTAATTTCTCTACCATAAGCCGCCTCCAATCTCATTTTATAGAATTTGGCAGTACGTCCAACCAGCCTCACGACCGCAGACCATGTGTAATCACACCAGACCAGGACCGCCACATCTGGCTGCTTCATCTGCGGGACCTCCTGAGAACAGCCACCCGGACAGCTGATGAAACTGTGGGTTTGCACAACCAAAGAATCTCTGCACAAACTGTCAGAAACCGTCTCAGGGAAGCTCATCTGTGTGCTCGTCATCCTCACCAGGGTCTTGATCTGACTGCAGATCGGCATTGTAACTGACGTCAGTGGGTAAATGCTCACCTTCGATGGCCACTGGCATGCTGGAGAACTGTGCTCTTCACGGATGAATCCCGGTTTCAACTATACGGGCAGATGGCAGACAGCGTGTATGGCGTCATGTGGGCGAGCGGTTTGCTGCAGTCAACGTTGTGAACAGAGTGCCCCTTGGTGGCGGTGTGGTTATGGTATGGGCAGGCATAAGCAACGGACAATGAACACAATTGCATTTTATCGATGGCAATTTGAATACACAGAGATACCGTGACGAGATCCTGAGGCCCATTGTCGTGCCATTCCTCCACCGCCATCATCTCATGTTGAAATTGTAGCATGTTGCGTTTATATTTTTGTTCAGTGTAAATTACAAACATTTTCTAAACTAATCCAATATGTTACTTGGACTGTTACTGAAATGGTTGTTCCAGTTTAGATGCTTTAGGTCATTTTATAGCTTAGTCTTCCGTCTCGGACGAGTTGTAGTGGTGTTCCAGACAGCTGATGTTACCTGTAAGATGGCGGACATGAAAAAAAGGAGGAAAGTGGAACATATTATGAGTAAATATGGAGTGGGGGATTTCACAACCTTCTGGAAGATCTGATGAAGGAGAAGATGGGGACAAGAAAAAAAAGAGAAATGTGGAACATGTTTTAAGTGAATATGGAATAGAGAATCATACAGAACTTTTGGAAGAGCTACAGAAGGAAACTGAACGTGACGAGAGTGAGGATGAATTAAATGCGGTGGCAGGTGCAGTGGTGACCGCCGAGAAGGAGCTGAGTGTAGAGGGAAGTGGTGTGGTGAGGAAGGTTGGCTTCAAGTGAAAAAAGAGGGAAAAGTGCTACAGTAGTTCAGAGATGGAACCTGACGAGAGTGAGGGTAAGTACCTGCGGTGAGGACCGCCGAGTTTGAGCCTCGTCCCGATGATGACAAGGATGATTCTGGCCCAGTGGGAACGAGATATGTGGAGAGAAGTGATCTTTGTATTCTGGCTGATCCATATGTGGTGTCAGGTTGGGTGGAGAAGAGGTTGGGGACCGTTGAGATAACGTGGGTGGCATTAAGTGCAGAGGAGGATCAGCTGAAATGGAAGATTCCTGGTGTCTGTGACGCCCGCCGTTTGGTGCGATGCAGACCCGATGGAGAGCGTGGTGAAACGGGGAAGACATTGTCCTGCTGAGTTTTGATGCAGTCTTTGTTAAGATGTTTTATTTATTCTGTCTGAGCTTTTGTTCTGAAAATACTACAGTGTTTTAGGTGCCAAGTTTATGGTCATGTTACACCAGTGTGTAGGAGGGAGATTCCTAGATTAGAGAAGTGTGCAGGAGGGCATGAGACTAAGGAATGTGCAGTATCAATGGAGAAAGTTGTATGTGTAAGCTGTGGGGGTGCCCATTGGGCTGGAGATTGGAGGTGTCCGGTGAGAGAAAGGCAGGTTGAGGTTTCCAGGGTCAGAATAGTACAGAAAGTGTTGAATGCTGAAGCAGTGTAGAGAGTGGTAGAGGTAACTGGTTCTAATCGAAAGGTCGCTGGTTCTAATCCCCGAGCCGACTAGGTGAAAAATCTGTCGATGTGCCCTTAAGCAAGGCACTTAACCCTAATTGCTCCTGTAAGTCGCTCTGGATAAGAGCGTCTGCTAAATGACTAATATGTAAATGTAAAATGTAGAGGAAGATGGGTACAGAGTGAGGGATCCTGAGAGGATTCCTGTGAGTAGGCAGAGACCAATGGAGAGGGATGGGAATAATATGTGCTTCAGTAAGGTGGGTTTCTTAGCCATGGTTGTCAACTGTACTGCAGAAATGGAACGTAAGTCACAGAAAATAGAGGTTGTGGTAGCAGCTGCAGAGAAGTACTTGGGATTGCAAGGTTTTAATGCAGAAGATTTGCAGGGGGTGTTGAATGGTAGTGTTGGCCTAGAGTAAGATTAGATAGGCTTAAATAGTGGAATGGGGTGGTGTTTTTTTTGGTGAGGGCTAATAGTTGTCAGGGTAATTTTATTTTCCCCAATTTTGTATTACCGGAAGTTGATGTAGGTAGGTCGTGACTGGTCTCACACTCCAGTTCAGTAGGTGGCGGTGTATGCACCTAAAAGTTGAATGCGATCCGCCAACCCAATCCCAAAGAAGAAGAAGATTAAGCTTAGTCTTCCGGGGGCATGGTCGGGAGAAAATGGCAGAAGCAGATGTAATGTTTGAATCAGATGGCATGGAGATGAGAGTGAGAAGAATTGGAATACAGTGGCGAAAACAAAAGGAAATAAGAGAAGTAAAGTGGTAGTGGAATGGAGTAAATCCAAGCCTAGTTCTGATAATTTTTTGGTCGGAATAAGGGTTTTGGATTGATGTTGTTACCTGGAAGATCCGATTGAAGTCGCTATAATGTGCTTTGGATGAGGTGGCGTCGATGAGAGTAACGAGAAGTGGGCTTATTATTATTTTTTTGTGTATCTATGGAGCAGAAGGAGCGTGCTCTGCGCATCAAGAAGATATCGGATTGGAATGTGTCATGTGTGGATCTTAGAAGCAGGGCGCCTTTCAAGGCTGATATCTCTGGGGTAGAGCTAGAAGTAAAAGCAAAGGATATATGTGACGAATTGAATCAAGTGGTTGGTGCACACCGACTGACCCTCATGGTAGATGGAGTGAGGAAGCCAACTCCATCCATTCTATTGTTTTTTGATGAAGAGTCTCTCCCTTCTCACGTGTATTTGGGTTTTATGCGATACCCTGTGAGAGCCTTTGTGCCCAAACCCACGCAGTTGAAGTTGGAAGTTAACATACACCTTAGCCAAATACATTTAAACTCAGTTTTTCACAATTCCTGACATTTAATCCTAGTAAAAATTCCCTGTCTTAGGTCAGTTAGGATCATCACTTTATTTTAAGAATGTTAAATGTCAGAATAATAGTAGAGAGAATGATTTATTTCAGCTTTTATTTCTTTCATCACATTCCCAGTGGGTCAGAAGTTTACATACACTCAATTAGTATTTGGTAGCATTGGCTTTAAATTGTTTAACTTGGGTCAAACGTTTCGGGTAGCCTTCCACAAGCTTCCCACAATAAGTTGGGTGAATTTTGGCCCATTCCTCCTGACAGAGCTGGTGTAACGGAGTCAGGTTTGTAGGCCTCCTTGCTCGCACACGCTTTTTCAGTTCTACCCACACATTTTCTGTAGGATTTAGGTCAGGGCTTTGTGATGGCCACTCCAATACCTTGACTTTGTTGTCCTTAAGCCATTTTGCCACAACTTTGGAAGTATGCTTGGGGTCATTGTCCATTTGGAAGACCCATTTGCGACCAAGCTTTAACTTCCTGACTGATGTCTTGAGATGTTGCTTCAATATATCCACATAATTTTCCATCCTCATGATGCACCAGTCCCTCCTGCAGCAAAGCACCCCCACAGCATGATGCTTCCACCCCCGTGCTTCACGGTTGGGATGGTGTTCTTCGGCTTGCAAGCAACCGCCTTTTTCCTCCAAACATAATGATGGTCATTATGGCCAAACAGTTCTATTTTTGTTTCATCAGACCAGAGGACATTTCTCCATAAAGTACTATATTTGTCCCCATGTTCAGTTGCAACCCGTAGTCAGGCTTTTTTATGGCGGTTTTGGAGCAGTGGCTTCTTCCTTGCTGAGCGGCCTTTCAGGTTATGTCAATATAGGACTCGTTTTACTGTGGATATAGATAATTTTGTACCTGTTTCTTCCAGCATCTTCACAAGGTCCTTTGCTGTTGTTCTGGGATTGATTTGCACTTTTCGCACCAAAGTACGTTCATATCTAGGAGACAGAACGCGTCTCCTTCCTGAGCGGTATGACGGCTGGGTGGTCCCATGGTGTTTATACTTGTGTACTATTGTTTGTAAAGATGAACGTGGTACCTTCAGGCGTTTGGAAATTGCTCCCAAGGATGAACCAGACTTGTGAAGGTCTACAATTTTTTTTCTGAGGTCTTGGCTGTTTTATTTTGATTTTCCCATGATGTCAAGCAAAGAGGAACTGAGTTTGAAGGTAGGTCTTGAAATACATCCACAGGTACATTTCCAATTGACTCAAATTATGTCAATTAGCCTATCAGAAGCTTCTAAAGCCATGACATCATTTTCTGGAATTTTCCAAGCTGTTTAAAGGCACAGTCAACTTAGTGTATGTAAACTTCTGACCCACTGGAATTGTGATACAGTGAATTATAATAATCTGTCTGTAAACAATTGTTGGAAAAATTACTTGTGTCATGCACAAAGTAGATGTTGAAAAACGAGTTTTATTGAGTCCAACCTAAGTGTATGTAAACTTCCGACTTTAACTGTACTTTATTCTATACTTTTCTACTGTATCTTAGTCCTCTGACATCGCTCGTCCATATATGTATATATTCTTAATTCATTCCTTACTTAGATTTGTGTGTATTGGGTATATGTTATGAAATTGTTAAATATTACTTGTTAGATATTACTGCACTGTCGGAGCTAGAAGCACAAACTTTTCGCTACACCCGCAATAACATCTGCTAAACACGTGTATGTGACCAATAACATTTGATTTGATTTATGTAACCTTTCCCCTAACCCTAACCCTAACCTTAACCCTTTTAGCTAACCCTGACCCTAACCTTAACCCTTTAACCTAACTCCTAACCTTAACCCTAACCCCTAACCCCTAGCCTCGCTAACGTTAGCCACCTAGCTAGAATCCGTAACATATCATACGTTTGCAAATTCGTAACATATTGTACATTTTGCACATTTGCAACATATAATAAGAATTGTAATTTATAACATATCATACAAAATGGGTGATGGACATCCACAAATTAATACACACAATATGAAACGTAACATATCATAATACATGGAGGGTCTCGGATTTACATACAGAATAATACGAAATGCTCTGAGACCAGGTTGAATGTGTATATGATCCCACTCTTTTAGTGTTGATTTAAATCTGCAATATGTAACTTTTTGGGTGACCTGACCAAATTCACATAGAAATGGGAGTTGTAGATCTTTATATTATCAATGAAAGCAAGTCTAAGAAGCGGTAGATCTGTTCTATGTGCTCTATTTATATGCTTCCCGTTCTTAAGTAACATTTTTGTGTCTTTTACTTTTGGTTTTGTACACCAGCTTCAAACAGCTGAAAATACAATATTCTGGGTTATGGAAATATATTTCATAGTGGTTTAGATGGTACAATGATTATCTACACTATACTTGCTTGTTTTGTCATATAAACTGAAATTAGTCAAACTATTTGAATTTAAGCAACCAGGAAATTCCAGAAAAACATTTCTGCATAGTGCATCTTTAACACTCTCAGTGTTGATTAAATGTAACACTGGTTCCAGTGTGTACATGGTCCCACTCTTTCAGTGTTGATTTACACTGGAGAATTTGCTGTGTGAACAGGAAAAATGCTTCTCCACTCTCTGTGATAACAAAGCTATGACCTCTCTCTCATGTCAGCAAACCCTTCCGCCTGAGACCTGAATATAATGAAACAACGGGTTGGAGGGGACGAAAGTTTTTGTTTGAAGAGGAAAAGGATAAATTAATGATAGCAGTGCGTTTTTATCATTATTGCTGAGGAAAGAGAAACAACATTAAAGCACATGCTCTTTTAGGTTTGCTATTTCTATGGTCTTAGATTTTGTGTATCATTGAATCTAATTTAACACCATTTGTTGTTAAAGAAGATTCTCTACATGTGATGCTGGTGAGTGACTTGCACTGTTTTTATCATGTTATCCAGCATGTCTGTATCATGTCTAAAAGCATTAAGCAAAATATTACATCTGTCAAAATATTTGTGCACCTTACGGAAGTCTGAATTACTGTGCAGAATTCTTACAAAAACTGAGAAGTATCCCATAGTTCATTTTCTACAGCTTTCATAAAAACTTTGATGTGTGAAGAACTTTGAGGGAGGAAGAAATAAAAGAAAGGTAGCCTAACTGTATTCTTGGCTTTGTTCATTTATCTAGTTGTCTCAGACAGTTTTTAGGCATTAGCCCGGTTTGCAATGTAAGATGCTTATTCTGAAATGCTGTTGGCCTCCTGATGCAAGTTTTGATCAATTTTAATTTTATTCCTGCATTAGTTGGATCCTTTCATCTGTCAGGCCTCATTGTGCCATTTGGTTAATGACTGACAGCGACGGCAACTGTAGACGGAAGCTGAGGGCTGCACAGAATTCAGTCAGATGAAATCTCCTCAACAGCAAGAGATGGAAGACAGCTTTAATTAAACTGAACAAAAATATAAACGCAACATGTAAAGTGTTGGTCTCATGTTTCATGAGCTGAAATAAAAGATCCCAGAAATGTTCCATACGCTCAACAAGCTTATTTCTCTCACTTTTGTGCACCAATTTGTTTATATCCCTGTTAGTGAGCATTTCTCCTTTGCCAAGAGAAATCATCCACCTGACAGGTGTGGCATATCAAGAAGCTGATTAAACAGCATGATCATTACACAGGTGCACCTTGTGCTGGGGACAATAAAAGGCCACTCTAAAATGTGAAGTTTTGTCACACAACACAATGCCACAGATATCTCAACTTTTGAGAGATCGCGCAATTGACATGCTGACTGCAGGAATGTCCACCAGAGCTGTTGCTAGATAATTGAATGTTCATTTCTCTACCTTAAGCCGTCTCTAAAGTCGTTTTAGAGAATTTGGCAGTACGTCCAACCGACCTCACAACTGCAGACCTCATGTATGGCGTCGTATGGGGAAGCGGTTTGCTGAAGTCAACGTTGTGAACACATTTCCCATGGTGGCGGTGGGGTTATGGTATGGGCAGGCATAAGCTACGGACAACGAACACAACTGCATTTTATCAATGGAAATTTGAATGCATAGAGAATGCATAGAGATCCTGAGGCCCATTGTCGTGCCATTCATCCGCAGCCATCACCTCATGTTTCACAAGGATCTATACACAATTCCTGGAAGCTGAAAATGTCCCAGTTCTTCCATACTCACTAGACATGTTGCATGTTGCGTTTATATTTTTGTTCTGTATAGATAACTTGATCAGTGTATACTACTTTATTACATTAATACATCCTTAATAGCCAAACACGCAATAATCAGAAAATCAATAGCATTCCTACAACCAACAGACCGATTCAAAGAATACCTCTTGTAACAAACACAAATGATTAAACATGGTTTGTGTGCGATTTGAGTTTATAATACAGAACGATATGGGGTCAATGCAACCATGTATACAGTATAATAGAATGACCTGGTCATAGGAGCTCTCTGATGCTTCTTCTCCATGCTAATGACTCCTTTTGCATCATGCCCAGAGGAGAGCGAAACCAAGCATCTCCTTTTGACCCAGAGCATAATGAAATATATATTTGTCATGCTCTCTGACAGAGCTGATGCTACTGTATATTGATGTTGGCTTCTTTGCATTGCACATCGGAGGGAATGAGAGATTAAATTATAGTTAAAAACTAGCAAGAGGAAAGAAAGGGCAGCAGTGCCTACCTCGTCCTTGACTCAACTCCCATCAGCTGCATTGTCTCATATAATTACATTTACGAGAGACAGTAAGAGAAAGAGACGAGGGATGCCAACAGATGTTTGTGAAATTAAAAGGCTAGCTGCAAAGAGAAAGAGGCGATTGGGGAGAACGAGGGGTACGAAAACAGCAAAATTGCAATCTTGACACAGAGTGAGTGAAAGGGGGTTGAATGCATTCTCTATTTGTGCCCAGGGCTAGGGGGGCAATGGATAAGCCTGATTTGTACATTCTATAGAAGAATGCTGCCTCAGGATCAAGAGTGGAACATTTTTGCGGTGCCTTTATCTCCGTGCCACACTCTCCAAAGGGCCCTGGTGGCAATGACTTGGAATGAGGGATCCCCAAAAGAGAAAATCACAAACGGCTCCCTTCATCGAAGTGCTAAAGTACACTGAAAAAAAGGAAGATTCTTAAATGGTTATTCCTCAGCTCTTAAGGTTCCTTGGATAACTCTTGTACGATGAAGAACCTTTGAGTTAAGTGGGGAGTTCTTGACGTGGCATCTACGGTTCTTCAGAATTCTAAAAGGTTCTTGAAATGTATGGAAGCCTGCAGATGTGTCTCTTTCATAGCACACATCAAATATGCCAGTGTTAACTAGTGTTGATTTTACAGTGTGACATTTCTAGTGTTGATTCAGGAGTTACAATTTCACTGTAAAGAGTTAAATTAACACAATTTTTTTTTTTTTTAAACAATGTTAATAACCAGTTGAACCAAACTTCACCCATCATTATCATATGTCCTAGCATGCTCTATTGCGGGTAGATTTTTTGCTTTTTTTGTTTTAATATCTATGATTTTGCATGATTGATTAATTAATTGTATGTTCCTCAAATATAAATAACATCAATTTTTCTAAACTAATCCAATCTGTTACTTGGACTTTTTGCACCCGTTACTGAAATCGTTGTTCAAGTTTAGATCTTAGTCTTTCCATCCTGGGCAGTCATTCTGATTGCAGGTTGCGGGTGAATAAAAAATGTTGGATATTCCCTCTCTGGTTCTGTTCCAACAGGAATTACACAGCACTTTGTAAGCCAGCATAATGTGACTTGGAGGCCTGATGTGGCCTGTAAACCATGAGTTGCAGGCCACTGTATTAGGGTTAAACTCTCAAAATAAGGCCTTATAAAATAATGATTGTCTTATAACATCTATTTGAATGATAACATATTCATTCACTTACGCTCTCAATTGGTGAAGACCCCGGGACTGAACATGAATGAATGCAACAACAACATGCGTGGTACTGGTAAATATAAAATTCACTCGAAAGGCACCTTGGGAAATAAGCTAATAAAGCTCAACACCCTACAGTGTTAAAACAACACCCAAAAACCATCCAACAAACCATTATTGGTTCCACAAAGAACCATTTAAGTTTTTTTGTACAGTGCCTTTATTAAGTATTCAATCCCCTTGACTTTTTCCACATTTTGTTGTGTTACAAAGTGCAATTAAAATAGATTTAATTGTCATTTTTTGTCAATGATTTACACCACAAAATACACTGTAATATCAAAGTGGAAGAAAAGTTAAACAAAAAAACGAACATATCTCGATTAGATAAGTATTCAATCTCATGAGTCAATACATGTTGGCAGCGATTACAGCTGTGAGTCTTTCTGGGTAAGTCTTTAAGAGCTTTGACACCTGGATTGTACAATATTTGCCCATTGTTATTTTTAAAACTCTTCAAGCACTGTCAAGTTAGTTGTTGATCATTGCTAGACAGCCATTTTCAACTCTTGCCATAGATTTTCAAGCAAATTTAAGTAAAAACTGTAACTAGGCCACATTCAATGTCATCATGGTAAGTAACTCCAGTGTCTGTATGCGGATGACTCAACATTATACACGTCAGCTACTAAAGCGACTGAAATGACTGCAACACTTAACAAAGAGCTGCAGTTCGTTTCAGAATGGGTGGCAAGGAATAAGTTAGTCCTAAATATTTCAAAAACTAAAAGCATTGTATTTGGGACAAATTATTCATTAAACCCTTAACCTCAACTAAATATTGTAATACATAATGTGGAAATTGAGCAAGTTGAGGTGACTAAACTGCTTGGAGTAACCCTGAATTGTAAACTGTCATGGTCAAAACAGATTGATACAACAGTAGCTAAGATGGGGATAAGTCTGTCCATAATAAAGCGCTGCTCTACCTTCTTAACAGCACTATCAACAAGGCAGGTCCTACAGGCTCTAGTTATGTTGCACCTGGACTACTGTTCAGTCGTGTGGTCAGGTGCCACAAAGAGGGACTTAGGAAAATTGCAATTGGCTCAGAACAGGGCAGCACAGCTGGCCCTTGGATGTACACAAAGAGCAAACATTAATAATATGCATGTCAATCTCTCCTGGCTCAAAATGGAGGAGAGATTGACTTCATCACTAGTTGTATTTGTGAAAGGTATGGACATGTTGAAAGCACAGAGCTGTCTGTTTAAACGACTAGCACACAGCTCGGACACCCACGCATACCCCACAAGACATGCCACCAGAGGTCTCTTCACAGTCCCCAAGTGGTTTAAAAGGGCGTTGGGCCACCACGAGCCAGAACAGCTTGAACCTCTTAAGGATCGGACCCTTTTTTTCCAATTTTCGCCTAAAATGATATTACCCAAATCTAACTGCCTGTAGCTCAGGACCTGAAGCAAGGATATGCATATTCTTGATACCATTTGAAAGGAAACACTTTGAAGTTTGTGGAAATGTGAAATTAATGTAGGAGCATATAACACATTGAAGCATTGCAATACTGGACTATTTTGTATCAAGTCTGCCCAAATGTGCCGAATTGGTCAATTTATATATTTTCAAGTACATGTAGTCCCATGTAGCTCAGTTGGTAGAGCATGGCGCTTGCAACGCCAGGGTTGTGGGTTCATTTCCCACGGGGGGCCAGTATGAAAATGTATGCACTCTGGATAAGAGCGTCTGCTAAACGACTAAAATGTAAATGTAAATGTACAGTGGGGAAAAAAAATATTTAGTCAGCCACCAATTGTGCATGTTCTCCCACTTAAAAAGATGAGAGAGGCCTGTAATTTTCATCATAGGTACACGTCAACTATGACAGACAAATAGAGATTTTTTTTCTCCAGAAAATCACATTGTAGGATTTTTTATGAATTTATTTGCAAATTATGGTGGAAAATAAGTATTTGGTCACCTACAAACAAGCAAGATTTCTGGCTCTCACAGACCTGTAACTTCTTCTTTAAGATGCTCCTCTGTCCTCCACTCGTTACCTGTATTAATGGCACCTGTTTGAACTTGTTATCAGTATAAAAGACACCTGTCCACAACCTCAAACAGTCACACTCCAAACTCCACTATGGCCAAGACCAAAGAGCTGTCAAAGGACACCAGAAACAAAATTGTAGACCTGCACCAGGCTGGGAAGACTGAATCTGCAATAGGTAAGCAGCTTGGTTTGAAGAAATCAAAAGTGGGAGCAATTATTAGGAAATGGAAGACATACAAGACCACTGATAATCTCCCTCGATCTGGGGCTCCATGCAAGATCTCACCCTGTGGGGTCAAAATGATCACAAGAACGGTGAGCAAAAATCAAAGAACCGCACGGGGGGACCTAGTGAATGACCTGCAGAGAGCTGGGACCAAAGTAACAAAGCCTACCATCAGTAACACACTACGCCGCCAGGGACTCAAATCCTGCAGTGCCAGACGTGTCCCCCTGCTTAAGCCAGTACATGTCCAGGCCCGTCTGAAGTTTGCTAGAGTGCATTTGGATGATCCAGAAGAGGATTGGGAGAATGTCATATGGTCAGATGAAACCAAAATATAACTTTTTGGTAAAAACTCAACTCGTCGTGTTTGGAGGACAAAGAATGCTGAGTTGCATCCAAAGAACACCATACCTACTGTGAGGCATGGAGGTGGAAACATCATGCTTTGGGGCTGTTTTTCTGCAAAGGGACCAGGACGACTGATCCGTGTAAAGGAAAGAATTAATGGGGCCATGTATCGTGAGATTTTGAGTGAAAACCTCCTTCCATCAGCAAGGGCATTGAAGATTAAACGTGGCTGGGTCTTTCAGCATGACAATGATCCCAAACACACCGCCCGGGCAACGAAGGAGTGGCTTCGTAAGAAGCATTTCAAGGTCCTGGAGTGGCCTAGCCAGTCTCCAGATCTCAACCCCATAGAAAATCTTTGGAGGGAGTTAAAAGTCCGTGTTGCCCAGCGACAGCCCCAAAACATCACTGCCCTAGAGGAGATCTGCATGGAGGAATGGGCCAAAATACCAGCAACAGTGTGTGAAAACCTTGTGAAGACTTACAGAAAACGTTTGACCTGTGTCATTGCCAACAAAGGGTATATAACAAAGTATTGAGAAACTTTTGTTATTGACCAAATACTTATTTTCCACCATAATTTGCAAATAAATTCATTAAAAATCCTACAATGTGATTTTCTGGATTTTTTTCCCTAGTTTTGTCTGTCATAGTTGACGTGTACCTATGATGAAAATTACAGGCCTCTCTCATCTTTTTAAGTGGGAGAACTTGCACAATTGGTGGCTGACTAAATACTTTTTTCCCCCACTGTGTATTTGGCCTTGTGTTTTAGGTTATTGTCCTGTTGAAAGGTGAATGTGTCTCCAAGTGTCTGATGGAAAGCAGACTGAACCAGGTTGTCTTCTAGTATTTTGCCTGTGCTTAGCTCTATTACGTTTATTTTTATCCTGAAAAACTCCCCAGTCCTTATCGATCACAAGCATACCCATAGCATGAGGCAGCCACCACTATGCTTGAAAATATGAAGAATGATACTTAGTGATGTGTTGTGTTGGATTTGCCCCAAACATAACACTTCGTATTCAGGATTTCTTTGCCACATTTATTGCAGTATTGCCTTATTGCAAACAGGATGCATGTTTTCCAATATTTTTATTCTGTACAACCTTCCTTCTTTTCACTCTGTCATTTAGGTTAGTATTGTAGAGTAACTTAGATGTTGTTGATCCATCCTCAGTTTTTCCTATCACAGCCATTAAACTCTGTAACTGTTTTAAAATCACCATTGGTGTCACGGTTTCGGCCGAGGCTGCTCCTTCTCCTTGTTCGGGCAGGCTTCGGCGGTCGTCGTCTCCGGAGTACTAGCTGCCACCGTTCTATGTTTCATGTTCGTTTGGTTTTGTCTCTTTGTAACACCTGTCCCTTGTTTGTGTTTGATTGTGTTCCCTATTTAGTTTTGTGTGTTTGGGTCAGGTGTTATGCGTGATTGTTTATTGTCAGCCTGCCTCCGAGGAGTTTGTATCTCTCGTTGTTGTATTTTTTCGAGAGTTCGCACTGCGTGCGCTTTTCTTGTTTTTTCCTCACTGTGTTTGTGCGTAATTGTTCGCGCCGCCCGGTTGGGTTGGCGACTCATTTTCCTGTGTTGGACCTTACTAAAGTCTGTTGAAGTCATCCTTGTTCCTGCGCTTGATTCCTTTCACTCATCCACACACAGCACTCTGACAGAATCACGCATCATTCCATGGAATCAGCAGGAGCGACCGCGCCAACAGCAGGTATGGAGGAACGTCTTCGTGGGCAGGAGGACCGGATAAACCAGGTCTGTCATGCCCTGGAGGGGGTGATGAACACTCTCCACCGATGGGAAACCAGCGGGGTACCCACGACCCCACCTACCGAACCATCCCCATCGGTCAGTCCTCCTGTCCCATCTCCGAACCCAGTGGGATTCGGCTCTCGCTCCCGAGGGCGTACGACGGCTCCGCTGCCGGGTGTCAAGGGTTCCTGCTGCAAGTGGAGCTCTACCTCGCCACCGTACACCCGGCGCCCTCGGGACACGAGAGCGTCTCAGCCCTCATCTCCTGTCTCACCGGCAAGGCGTTGGAGTGGGCCAACGCCGAATGGAGGAGAATGGACGCCGCTACCACTACCTATGCGGAGTTCTCCCGCCGCTTCCGTGCTGTGTTTGACCATCCACCAGAGGGGAAGGCGGCGGGGGAGCGTCTGTTCTACCTCCGACAGGGGATGAGGAGCGCCCAGGACTTTGCCTTGGAATTCCGGACTCTAGCGGCCGATGCAGGGTGGAATGAGCGGGCCCTTATAGACCACTTCCGTTGCAGCCTCCGGGAGGACGTCCAGCGACAGTTGGCGTGCAGGGACACCTCGTTGACCTTTGACCAACTTGTCGACATGGCCATTCGGCTGGATACCCTGCTCGCCACCCGTGGACGTCCCCGGGTGGGGTTCGCCCATTCCACTCTCCAGCACCTCCGAGCCGAGCCCTATGGAGCTCGGGGGTGCTGGCGCTAGAGAACGGAGGAGTAGGAACCCGAGGGGGGCCGTTCCCTGCACTAACTGTGGCCGTGGAGGGCACACCGCGGCTAGGTGTTGGGGAGGGTCCCCCGGTGGAGGAGAAGGCAGGTCACGCATTGGGGGGTCCCCCCAGGTGAGTAGGCGCCCTACTCACCCAGAGCTTATTGTCGTTCACCTAACCTTGCCTGTTTGTTTTCCACAGGTTGCACCTCGTTCCCAGCATAAGGCGCTGGTAGATTCAGGCGCAGCTGGGAATCTTGTAGATCGCCAGTTTTGTATAGAGTTAGGGATTCCCCTCCTTCCAGTTGATAAGCCTTTCCCTGTTCATGCCCTAGATAGTCGTCCGTTAGGGTCTGGGTTGATTAGGGAGGTCACAGCACCCCTTCAAATGATGGCGCAGGAGGGTCATGAGGAGACGATTCAGCTCTATCTGATTGACTCTCCTGCGTATCCGGTAGTGCTGGGCCTTCCCTGGTTGATGACCCATGACCCTACTATTATGTGGCGAGAGAAAGCTCTTAAAGGGTGGTCTGCCCAGTGTGAGGGGCGGTGTCTGGGTGTTTCCATAGGGGCGACCTCGGTGGAAAGTCCGAATCTAATGACAGCACTGCATATTCCCCCGAGTATGAGGATTTGAAACTGGTGTTTAGTAAAACCAGGGCGGCGCAGCTGCCGCCTCATAGACGGGGGATTGTGCGATAGATCTCCAGTCAGGAGCAGCTCTCCCGCGGAGCCATGTGTATCCCTTGTCTCAAGAGGAGAGGAAGGCAATGGAGACGTACATCGCTGAGTCTCTGAGACAGGGATACATACGGGCCTCCACTTCACCCGCTTCCTCGAGTTTCTTTTTGTGAAGAAAAAGGATGGAGGTCTGCGCCCGTGTATTGATTACCGCGGTCTCAATCAGATTACGGTGAAGTACAGCTATCCACTTCCTCTGATTGCGACTATGACGGAGTCACTGCACGGTGCGCAGTTCTTTACAAAATTGGATCTCAGGAGCGCATATAACTTGGTGCGCATTAGAGAGGGCGATGAATGGAAGACAGCGTTTAGCACGACTTCTGGACACTACGAGTATCTAGTCATGCCATATGGGTTAATGAATGCTCCCTCAGTCTTCCAATCCTTCGTCGATGAGATTTTCCGGGACATGCAGGGACAGGGAGTAGTCGTGTACATCGACGACATTCTGGTGTACAGTCCTACCCGAGCAGAGCATGTAGCCCTGGTGCGCCGAGTATTGAGGAGGCTGTTGGAGCATGACCTATATGTCAAGGCAGAGAAATGTCTGTTTTTTCAGAAGTCGGTCTCCTTTCTGGGTTACCAGTTGTCTGCGTCAGGGGTGAAGATGGAGGTAGACCGGGTGTCAGCTGTGCGTAATTGGCAGACCCCAACCACTGTGAAGGAGGTGCAACAGTTCTTGGGTTTTGCAAATTATTACCGGAGGTTTATCCGGGGTTTTGGACAGGTGGCAGCTCCCATAACGTCTCTGTTAAAGGGGGGTCCGGTGCGCTTGCGGTGGTCAGCTGAGGCGGACAGGGCTTTTGGGAGACTGAAGGACCTGTTTACCTCGGCGCCGGTGTTGGCGCATCCGGATCCCTCTTTACCTTTCCAGGTAGAGGTGGACGCGTCAGAGGCCGGTATAGGGGCCGTTCTTTTCCCAACGGTCTGGCACACCACCTAAACTCCGTCCCTGTGCGTTTTATTCTAAAAAGCTCAGTCCGGCGGAGCGGAATTATGACGTAGGAGACAGGGAGCTGTTAGCCGTGGTACAGGCCCTAAAGGTGTGGCGGCATTGGCTCGAGGGGCTCAACACCCTTTCCTCATTCTAACTGACCATCGTAACCTGGAGTACATCCGGGCAGCTAGGAGACTGAATCCTCGCCAGGCCCGCTGGACTATGTTTCTAGCCCGGTTTGTGTTTAAAATCACGTACATCCCTGGGTCCCAGAACGGGAAGGCAGATGCTCTGTCTCGGCGGTATGACGCGGAGGAGAGGTCCGTTGAGCCCACGCCCATACTACCAGAGTCTTGTCTGGTTGCACCGGTGGTGTGGGAGGTTGATGCCGAGATCGAGCGGGCGTTACGCACCGACCCAAGTCCTCCACAGTGTCCAGTGGGTCGGACGTACATTCCGCTCGAGGTATGCGATCGCCTCATTTGTTGGGCTCATACGTCCCCCTCCTCTGGCCATCCGGGTATCGGCCGGACAGTGCACTGCCTTAGCACGAAGTACTGGTGGCCAACGTTAGCTAGGGATGTGAGGATTTATGTCTCCTCCTGTTCGGTGTGTGCCCAGTGTAAGGCGCCCAGACATTTGCCCAGGGGTAAGCTACAACCCCTGCCTATTCCACAACGACCCTGGTCCCACCTCTCGGTGGATTTTGTTACCGACCTTCCCCCCTCACAGGGGAATACTACCATCCTGGTCGTTGTGGATCGGTTCTCGAAGGCCTGTCGCCTCCTTCCCATGCCGGGTCTACCCACTGCCCTACAGACCGTTGAGGCTCTGTTTACCCATGTCTTCCGGCATTACGGGGTACCCGAGGATATAGTGTCTGACCGAGGCCCCCCAGTTCACCTCCAGAGTGTGGAGAGCGTTTATGGAACGGTTGGGGGTTTCGGTAAGCCTTACCTCGGGTTACCACCCGGAGAGTAATGGGCAGGTTGAACGTGTTAACCAGGAGGTGGGTAGGTTTCTGAGGTCTTATTGCCAGGGCCGGCCGGAGGAGTGGGCGAGATACGTTCCGTGGGCCGAAATGGCACAGAACTCTCTCCGCCACTCCTCCACCCAACTAACCCCTTTCCAGTGTGTGTTAGGGTACCAGCCGGTTCTGGCACCTTGGCACGAGAGCCAGATCGAGGCCCCTGCGGTGGATGAATGGGTACGGCGCTCGGAGGAAACATGGAACGCTGCCCACGTACATCTGCAGCGGGCCATCCGTCGGCAGAAAACGAGCGCCGATCTCCACCGCAGTGAGGGGCCTGTGTACGCACCTGGAGATCGAGTCTGGCTCTCGACCAGAAACCTGCCCCTCCGCCTGCCCTGCCGGAAGCTGGGTCGGCGGTTTGTGGGGCCATTCAAAGTCCTGAGGAGGTTGAACGAGGTGTGTTACAGGTTAGAACTGCCTATTGACTATAGGTGTCACGGTTCCCTCAGACAGAACCCAGAAGCAGACCAGGACAAGGAGAGTTGAACGAAGGTGAGGGTTTATTACAGATTCAAAAAAGGTGCAGAATAATCCAGGGACAGAGCGGGCGGCGTGGATGAGTTGTTGAGGGTGCAGTTGTTGGTCCAGTGATGGCTCGGCAGCCGCCGACCATCAGGCAGAGGTTGGGTGAAGGTTCCGGGTGAGAGACTGCAGACAGAACAAAAACGGAGGTAAGTAAACCAAAAACCAACAAGGTACAAAACAACAAAACTAACGCTAGACGCTCTAGGACTGATACTCTGACAAAACCTACTGTTCATGGCTAACGATCCGGCAGGAACTGGATGTTCGGCCAGAGCCTAAGAAGGGTGATGATCAGGACCAGGTGTGCAGATTGCTGATGGGATGCAGGTGCGGAAAACAAGAGCGCTCCCCGGAGCGTTCCCGAACCCTCGGGAAACTGGAGATTACGAACAGGAAAAACTAGTCACCAGACAGGACCCGACTCAGACAGCCGGGATCGTTACAGTACCCCCCTCCGACGAACGCCACCGGGCGGACTCCCGGAGCGCCAGGATGGAGGCGGTAGAAGTCACTGATGAGGTCCGCATCTAGGACCTGTCGCCGCGGAATCCAACTCCTCTCCTCAGGGCCATACCCCTCCCAGTCCACGAGATACTGGAAACCCCGGCCCCGCCGTCTGGAATCCATGATGCGACGCACCGTGTAGGCAGGACCACCTCCGATCATCCGAGGAGGAGGAGGAGGAGGCGGAGGAGGCAACAGAGGACTGAGGAAGACAGGCTTAAGGCAGGAGACATGAAAGGTGGGATGGACTCTGAGCGTCCTCGGTAGTTTGAGTCGAACTGCCACTGGATTGATCACCTTCTCCACCACAAACGGACCAATGAACTTCGGTAACAACTTCCTAGACTCAGTCCGTAACGGAAGATCCCGTGTGGCCAACCAAACCCCTATCTCCGATGGTATAGGTGGGGGCGGGGATCCGGCGACGATTCGCCTGGAGCTGATACCGGTCCGAAACTCTAAGGAGTGCCTTTCTGGCCCGATGCCAGGTCCGGTGGCAACGACGAATATGGGCCTGAACAGAAGGCACTGAGAGCTCCTTCTCCTGAGAAGGAAACAGGGGGGGTTGGTAGCCATACAGGCACTGGAAGGGAGACATCCCAGTGGCAGATGTAGGAAGAGTATTGTGGGCATACTAAACCCAAGGCAACTGAGAGACCCAGGAGGTGGGGTTGGAAGAGACCAGACAGCGTAGCGTGGATTCCATCTTCTGGTTGGCTCTCTCCGCCTGACCATTGGATTGGGGGTGAAAACCAGATGTGAGACTGACTGTAGCTCCAATGGCCAAACAGAAGGACTTCCAGACAGCAGAGGTAAACTGAGGGCCACGGTCGGAAACGATATCACTGGGCAAACCGTGGACCCTGAAAACCTCCCTAACCAGGATCTCGGACGTCTCCGAGGCAGAGGGAAGCTTGGCAATTGGCACAAAGTGGGCGAACTTGCTGAATCTGTCCACGATAGTCAGAACGACCGTGTTCCCCTCAGAAGCGGGCAACCCAGTGACGAAGTCCAGGGCCAGATGCGACCATGGTCGCCGGGGAATAGGAAGGGGGTGAAGTAGTCCAGAGCTGGGCCGATTGGTACTCTTATTCTGCGCACACACTGGACAGGCAGCAACAAACCCCCCGAGTATCCTCGGCCATGGCAGGCCACCAAAAACGTCTGCGAAGAAACGCCATTGTCCGAGCCACGCCAGGGTGACAAGCCATCTTGCTGGCGTGGGACCATTTGAGGACAGCCGGACGAACCGACTCAGGCACAAACAACCGACCGGGTGGACCGTTACCGGGACCGGGCTGAGTCCGAAGGGCGCCAGCACCTCCTCCTCAATCTTCCACATAACTGCTCCCACGACGCAGTTCCGGGGGAGAATTGTCTCGGTCTTGGACCCACTCTCCTCCGTCTTGGAGAACATCCGGGACAAGGCGTCCGCCTTGCCGTTCTTAGATCCAGGTCGGAACGTCAGGGAAAACTTGAATCGTCCGAAAAACAACGCCCACCTGGCCTGACGGGAGTTGAGACGTTTAGCCGATTGCACGTAAGCAAGATTCTTGTGGTCAGTCCAGACAATAAACGGTTGCTCCGCCCCCAACCAGTGGCGCCACTCCTCCAAGGCAAGTTTCACCGCGAGAAGCTCCCGGTTACCCACATCGTAATTCCTCTCCGCAGGCGAAAGGCGACGAGAGTAGTAGGCGCAGGGATGGAGTTTACTGTCCGTGGAGCATCGCTGCGACAGGATGGCGCCAACTCCCACATCAGACGCGGCCCACTTCAACGACGAACTGACGGGCCGTGTCCGGTTGAGAGAGAATCGGTGCGTTGGTGAATCGCCTCTTCAAATCCAGAAACGCACGATCCGCCTCCGGATTCCACTTGAAGGTCCTGATACTGGAAGTCAAGGCAGTTAATGGAGCGGCCACACGGCTGTAATCCCGGATGAATCTGCGGTAGAAATTCGCAAACCCCAAAAATCTCTGGAGCTGCAATCTCGTACCGGGCTGGGCCCATTCCAGAACCGCTCTAACCTTCTCCTGGTCCATCCTAATCTCTCCCCTGGAGATGATGTACCCGAGAAAGGATGTCGTGTGGGCGTGAAACTCGCACTTCTCGGCCTTCACGAACAGGCGATTCTCCAACAATCGCTGTAGAACCTGCCGGACATGCTGGACGTGGTCGGAAGGTTCCTTCGAGAAGATCAGAATGTCATCCAGGTAAACAAACACAAAGAGACCGATCATATCTCTCAGGACGTCGTTCACCATACTCTGGAATACCGCTGGAGCATTGGTCAGTCCAAACGGCATCACCTGATACTCGAGTGACCCATCGGTGTATTGAAACCCGTCAACCACTCGTCCCCCTCTCTGATCCGGACCAGGTGATACGCATTGCGTAGGTCTAGCTTGGTGAACACCGTAGCACCCTGTAAGGAGTCGAAGGCAGAACTCATCAAGGGCAGGGGATACTTGTTCTTGACCGTGATGTCATTCAACCCCCGATAATCAATACACGGTCGAAGAGAGCCATCCTTCTTACCCACAAAGAAGAATCCTGCCCCCAGGGGTGATGACGAGGGACGAACGAGACCAGCAGCTAGGGACTCCTTGATGTAGGTCTCCAACGCCTCACGTTCAGGTCGGGAGATACTGTATAACCGTCCCTTGGGGTAGACAGCTCCAGGGACCAGGTTGATGGCACAATCATATGGTCGGTGGGGAGGAAGTGACAGAGCCTTCTGCTTACTGAAAACTTCCCCAAATCGTGATATGTCTCGGGAACCAGGGACAAATCTGGGGGTTTAGCCTCAATCACCTGACTGGGAACCGAATGGGGGCAGGCAGTCTTGAGACAGTTAGCATGACAATCAAGGCTCCAACTCGTTACCTTGCCCGTCACCCAATCGAACGTGGGATTGTGTTCCTTCAGCCAGGGGTATCCAAGGACCAGAGGAACATGGGAAGACGGCAGAATGAAGAATGAAATCATCTCAGAATGATTCCCCGACAACCGCATCTTAACCGGTTCAGTCCTCATCGTGATACGTGCCAGACTACTGCCGTTCAGAGTGGTCGCTTCAATGGCTTCCGGCAATTGCTCCTTGGAAAGCCCCAGCTGTTCCACCAACTCGGCATCAAGAAAGCTTCCATCGGCACCTGAATCGATAAAAGCGTTAAGCGCTAAGCTCTGATTCCTGTTCACAAGGGTAGCCGGGAAACGGGGTCTGACAGAGGTACTGAGAGGTTGAAACTGGCTCGCTAACAGTCCTCCCAACTTTAGCGAGCCGGGCAGTTTGACGACCGCCGGGAACAAGTGGAGATGTAATGTCCCGAGCGACCACAGTAGAGGCAGCAGTTGGTCTTACGTCTATGTTGACGCTCCTCCTTGGTTAACCCGTGCCGCCCCACTTGCATGGGTTCAGAATCGGGAGAGAGGTCCTCTCCACTAATCCTTTGTGGTGGAGAATGATCGACGTGTTCTGGTCCACCACCCGACCCGACTGGGAACTGAGAAGCTGATCGATTGGACGGACCCCATTGCTTCTCCCTCCTTCGCTCTCGGACTCGATTATCCACCCGAATAGACAAGGCTACCAAGCTGTCCAGGTCACTAGGCTCCGGATAAGAGATCAACTCATCCTTGAGCTGCTCCGACAGACCCTGGTAAAAGGCCGCTTGCAAAGACTCCTCGTTCCACCCACTCTCCACAGCCAACGTCTTGAACTCGATCACGAAGTCGGCCACGCTGCGAGTTCCTTGGTGAAGAGAAAACAGGCGCCTAGCTGCGTCCCTCCCTCGGACGGAATGGTCGAAGAGCTTCCTCATCTCGGCCGTGAACCCCTGGTATGAAGCCATGCAGGGATCCTGTCGTTCCCAAACGGCTGAAGCCCACTCCAGCGCTCGACCACGCAGCAACTCAATCACAAAGGCTATCCTAGCCTTGTCTGTGGCATAAGAGTAGGGCTGTAGATCGAACACTAATCCACACTGCATAAGGAAGGAACGGCATCTTCCCAGCTCCCCCTCATATTTATCCGGCGTCGGAACCTTGGGCTCACGGAGGGACACAACTTCAGAAGCGGCAGGCGAGATGGGTGAAACCGGTAGTGGGTCCTCCACCGGACACTGGCGTTGGTTCTGGACCTCCGTCAGACCGGAAGAAAGGTTCCGAACTGACAACGCGATCTCCTGTAGTACCGTGCTATGATGGCCCAACATCTTCTCCTGCTGGGTAATGGCATGGCGAACAGAGTCCAGGTCCGCTGGGTTCATTACTGGCCGGATCGTTCTGTCACGGTTCCCTCAGACAGAACCCAGAAGCAGACCAGGACAAGGAGAGTTGAACGAAGGTGAGGGTTTATTACAGATTCAAAAAAGGTGCAGAATAATCCAGGGACAGAGCGGGCGGCGTGGATGAGTTGTTGAGGGTGCAGTTGTTGGTCCAGTGATGGCTCGGCAGCCGCCGACCATCAGGCAGAGGTTGGGTGAAGGTTCCGGGTGAGAGACTGCAGACAGAACAAAAACGGAGGTAAGTAAACCAAAAACCAACAAGGTACAAAACAACAAAACTAACGCTAGACGCTCTAGGACTGATACTCTGACAAAACCTACTGTTCATGGCTAACGATCCGGCAGGAACTGGATGTTCGGCCAGAGCCTAAGAAGGGTGATGATCAGGACCAGGTGTGCAGATTGCTGATGGGATGCAGGTGCGGAAAACAAGAGCGCTCCCCGGAGCGTTCCCGAACCCTCGGGAAACTGGAGATTACGAACAGGAAAAACTAGTCACCAGACAGGACCCGACTCAGACAGCCGGGATCGTTACAATAGGAATATTAACCCCTCGTTCCATGTGTCTCTCCTCAGGCCGGTGGTAGCTGGTCCACTCCAGGAGTATGAGATAGAGGAGACTCCTCCGCCCCGTTGGACATCGAGGGGCTCCGGCGCACACCGTGAGGTCCATCCTTGATTCGAGACGCCGGATGGGGGTCTTCAATATCTCGTGGAGTGGGAGGGGTACGGTCCGGAGGAGCGGTGCTGGGTGCCAAGGAGGGACATATTGGACCAGTCCCTGCTGACCGAGTTCCATCGGGGTCATCCTGCGCGCCCTGCTCCGCGTCGTCCGGGTCGTCCCCGAGCCCCGGGTCGGCGCACGGCTGGAGCCGCGCGTCAAGGGGGGGGGTACTGTCACGGTTTCGGCCGAGGCTGCTCCTTCTCCTTGTTCGGGCAGGCTTCGGCGGTCGTCGTCTCCGGAGTACTAGCTGCCACCGTTCTATGTTTCATGTTCGTTTGGTTTTGTCTCTTTGTAACACCTGTCCCTTGTTTGTGTTTGATTGTGTTCCCTATTTAATTTTGTGTGTTTGGGTCAGGTGTTATGCGTGATTGTTTATTGTCAGCCTGCCTCCGAGGAGTTTGTATCTCTCGTTGTTGTATTTTTTCGAGAGTTCGCACTGCGTGCGCTTTTCTTGTTTTTTCCGCACTGTGTTTGTGCGTAATTGTTCGCGCCGCCCGGTTGGGTTGGCGACTCATTTTCCTGTGTTGGACCTTACTAAAGTCTGTTGAAGTCATCCTTGTTCCTGCGCTTGATTCCTTTCACTCATCCACACACAGCACTCTGACAATTGGCCTCATGGTGAGATCCCTGAGCAGTTTCCTTCCTCTCCAGCAACTTAGTTAGTAAGGACGCCTGTATCTTTGTAGCGATTGGGTGTAGCGTTATTAATAACTTCACCACGCTCAAAGGGATATTCAGTGTCTGATTTTTGTGGTTGAATCTGTGCAAAGAACCATCTCATTTAAGATTCTTCACAGAACTTAAAATGGTTCCCCTATGGCGTCACTCTGAAGAACCTTATTTGGTTCCAAATGGAACCTTTATTTTTAAGAGTGTAGAGTGTAATGATTCATTCCTCGTCCAACTACACTCAAATTAAGTGTACAGTGTGCTCCAGTGTGACAGCCACTTCCTGGTTAGTTTCCTTTGCAGTGTAGTGATTGCTGGGGTGTGTCAAGACATTACTTTTGATCTAATACTCTAGGGACATCCCCCACTCATCATCACCCATCCCTCCAAAAAGCAATGCTAAAATGCATTACCAGCTGTACTTACCCCTGATACTTAAGACACTACTTTTAGTATCTTGTATTTTAAGGCCTGCCTAGAAGACAGCTATGCCTGTCCAGGCAGGTGTGATTATAAAACAGCAGCAGGCAAAGGACTATATGAAATAAATTGCCTCAGGATGGGGTGAAAGATCCATTATTTTTATCTCCCCACAGATTCCCTTAAATGACCTTGGTTAAAGACCATCACTTTGTTGGGCCAAAACTGTCACATTTCATCAATCTCACTGAAACTGAGCTGCTCCTCACACGGGATGGCAGTCAGGCAAACAGGAAGATTGGCAATGCCACACCTGTGTGAAACAAACCTAGAGCACACACTATCATAGAGCATAACCAACAGTCGAATGGTGCAACTCAAATCACAAATGTTTGCATTGTTAGTTACACAGTTTTGAAAGCAAACACAGGCAGCATACATTGATTTTCCTACCACTAATATGTGACTGTACTACTTGTTATTTGCCAGATTAATTGCCAATTGCTCATTCTAGAAACCAACCTAGGGCACAGTCTACCATAAAATGTGGAACTCTGCAATTCATGAATGTTTGCTTTTGAAAGTAAATGCAAACACAGGCAGCATAACATGTTTTGTACCGCTAATATGTGGTTGTAGCCTACTACTTGTTAATCACCAGTTATGCTGACAGTTAGATTACACTGCAATCTGTGGGGAAAGTTGCTTGGAATTTTTGACGTGCAAGATGGCTTTATGAAATGGGCAGGAACACGTTGAAGTTGAATGACCGCTATGAAAGGTAGAAGAAAGCGCAACAGTAAAGTTTCACAGTAGAATTCTGAACGAGCACATTAGTCCAGTCTGACAGATGAGTCTTAATTGTTACCTCTGGCAAAGGGACTTCACATAAGAGAACAAAAGCTGGCCTCTCGGCGCCCTGCTTGATGCAATGTGACGATGACCTTGCTGCACTGTCCCCTCTGCAGAGATCTTTACGAGTTTACCCTGACATACTCCCACAATGCTCTTTTTCAGGTATATCTTGCTGATAGACTGATTTAGTTAACTGTGTCTGGATTTCATGGTTTAGAGTACTGTAGTTCTGTCGCTTGCTTAAGATAAATTATTCTTGTTCCTCTGTCCCTTTTGACTTTTCTTTCTCTGTACTGTATACGGTTTGTCCTTGAATGCATTTGAACTAGGTCATTTCCCCTGTCCATTGCCTCATCAAAGCTAGTTTGGTTTCTTTGAAAGTTTCCTTTTGTTACATGACTGTAGGACTAATATTACAAGTTTTGGATGCACTGCATCTGGATTGTCTGCATTGGTTTTGTCATATGTTGATACTTGATTCATAGCATGTTAGTACATCAGGCAGTAGTTATTTGATGTTAGCATGATGCTAACACATTACAGCATAATAAAGCCATCAGCTGGCTGACAGAAACCCATATTTAGTTTTCTTTAAAATATGGGGGTCCGTCACTTGAAACTCTTTCCCTATCTTGTCCTACCACCCTCTCCACGGTCGCCTTGTCTCTTTTCATGCTTTTGTGATTGATGTCGCAATCCATGTTTACCTGAACGGTGGAACCAACCAAACATGCTGAATCAAGGGAACAACCAGCATGCTTCCCTCTTCACTTGATATTTTACTTAAGCTGCTATCTCTTTATTTCATCTGTCAACATATCGATGTTCTCTCCTCTGCTTTGAGGGATGTGTGAGAGAGGTTAGAGCATTATCTGTGTGGTCAGGAGAGAGGAATAGAATCAGTGGGGAGTCTAACCATCATTCACTTGGACAAGATTCCATACAGTGAGGGTCCCCCACATGATCGATAGTAAACAATACAGTGCATCTCACAATGCAGGATGTACACTCCCCTACGTATTTATCTGGACAGTGAAGCTAAGACTTCTAATTAATTGTCTCTATACTCCAGAAAATGGGTGTTTTCATACATATCCCTTTTACTGTTTAGAAATGAAAGCACTTTATCTATCTAGTCCCATCATTTGAAGGTGTCATATGTATTTGGACAAATTCACTTATAGTGTATTACATTGTCTAAAGTTTAGTATTTGGTCCCATATTCCAAGTATGCATAGTAGTGCAGTCCTGTTTTTGTCGTGTGTCTGTAAATAGCCTATAAATACCCTGTTTATTTTTTTATTTTTCATACATATTTCCCTATCAGACTTTTCATCCTTCTACAAAATATACTTTCCTGCAACCCGCCTCACTCAATGTGGAACGGATTCTATTATTGACATACCTTTTATCTAGAATCTCCAGTTGAAACTAGCTAGCCAGCTAACTAGCTACCTGCTATTAGCCACAGTTAGCGGTATTTCACCCAGAACATTGGATTCTTCTGAATAATTTAATCACTGGACATGAATCACCGGATCGCAACTAGCTAGCCGCAACCGAATGGATGTTGCTGTTTGGCTAATCACCACTGCCCCCGATGCAAGCACCAGTTAGCCTCGAGCTAGCCTAGAGCCAGGCCCATATCCCGGCTATCTACCTCTCGGTCTACCGGACGGGAGTAGCCAGCTAACTAGCTACTTGCTATCAGCTACCGTTAGCGGTTTTTCACCATTGTCCGTGGCCTGCACCACCTACCAGCCAGCTCTAGCCTGGACTATTATTCGGCCAGTCTGCACTGTCTGCACAGCGCGATATCGACCCAGAACGTATCAGTTTTTCTGCCGGAATCACTGAATCACTGGACCTTTTAACACCGAATTCATCGCTACCAGCTAGCTGCAACAAAATGGACGTTGTGGTTTGGCTAATCATCCTGAGCTAGGCCCATCTCCTGGCTATCTACCTCTCTGTCAACCAGACGGGACCACCTAGTGTTGACACGGAGCCCCGCCGATCCTACACGACTGGTCTGCCGACGAAATCGTCTGATGTGGTTACAACAGGCTTCCCGTTACGACGTCAACCACGAAGACTCCATCTGCTAGCCCCGGCCCGCTAGCACACGCTAGCCATGGCCTCTTGCTCGCTAGTGCTTTAGCAGCCCCCGAACTACCTCCGAACTATCCTATTGCTGTTCACCGGACCTTATGATAACTCAGCTATACAGCTGATGCCTGCTGGACTGTTCCTTTTCACGGTACCGCATCCTGTTTATGTTTAGCCTCAGCCCAAACTGTGTCGTCATTACCAGCTGTTGTCTTAGCTCTCTGAAATTACACCTGTGATTGCTTTATGCCTCTCGCCCATGTCAATATGTTTAGCTTATTGTTGTTTCGGTTATTTCTAATTGTACTATTTCACTGTAGATCCCCCAGCCCAGCTAAACCTGCCTTAGATAGCTCCTTTGTCCCACCCCACATACACGCGGAGACCGACTCAATTGGTGCCTCCAGTGATGCTATCTCTTTCATTGTTACCCAACGCTTAGGTTTACCTCCACTTTACTCATATCCTTCCATATCCTTGTCTGTACATAATGCCCTGAATCTTTTCTACAATGCCCGGAAATCTGCCCCCTTTATTCTATGTACCCAACGCACTAGAAGATCAGTTCTTAAAGCCTTTAGCCGTATCCTTATTCTAGTCTAGGCCCTACAGCTCCCAGTATCACTCCTACTCCCCAGGCGCTATAATTTGTTGACTTCTGTAATCGCAAAAGCCTTGGTTTCTTGCATGTTAATGTCAGAAGTCTACTTCCTAAGTTTGAGTTATTCACTGCGTTAGCACACTCCGCCAACCCTGATGTTCTAGCAGTGTCTGAATCCTGGCTTAGGAAGGCCACCAAAAATTCTGACATTTCCATCCACAACTATAACATTTTCCGTCTAGATAGAACTGCCAAAGGGGGTGGAGTTGCAATCTACTGTAGAGATAGCCTGCAGAGCTCTATCATACTATCCAGGTCTGTGCCCAAACAGTTTGAGCTTCTACTTCTAAAAATCCACCTTTCCAGAAATAAGTCTCTCACTGTTGCCGCTTCTACAGACCCCCCTCAGCCCCCAGCTGTGCCCTGGACACCATATGTGAATTGATTGCCCCCCATTTCTCCTCAGAGTTCGTACTGCTTGGTGACCTAAATTGGGATATGCTTAACACCCCGGCCATCCTATAATCCAAAATAGATGCCCTCAATCTCACACAAATTATCAACGAACCTACCAGGTACAACCCTAAATCCGTAAACATGGGTACCCTCATAGATATCATCTTGACTAACTTACCCTCTAAATACACCTCCGCTGTCTTCAACCAGGATCTCAGCGATCAGTGCCTTATTGCCTGCGTCCGTAACGGGTCCGCAGTCAAATGACCACCCCTCATCACTGTCAAACGCTCCCTAAAACACATTAGCGAGCAGGCCTTCCTAATTGACCTGGCCCAGGTATCCTGGATGGATATAGATCTCATTCCGTCAGTAGAGGATGCCTGGTTGTTCTTTAAAAGTAATTTCCTCTCAATCTTAAATAAACATGCCCCATTCAAAAAATACCGCCAAAATTGTCGCAACCCCTATTACTAGCCTGTTCAACCTCTCTTTCGTAACGTCTGAGATCCCCAGAGATTGGAAAGCTGCCGCGGTCATCCCCCTCTTCAAAGGGGGTGACACTCTAGATCCAAACTGTTAAAGACCTATATCCATCCTGCCCTGCCTTTCGAAAGTATTTGAAAGCCAAGTTAACAAACAGATCACCGATCATTTCGAATCCCACCGTACCTTTTCCGCTATGCAATCCAGTTTCCGAGCTGGTCATGGGTGCACTTCAGCCACGCTCAAGGTCCTAAACGATATTATAACCGCGATCAATAATAGACAGTACTGTGCAGCCTTCTTCATCGACCTGGCCAAGGCTTTCGACTCTGTCAACCACTGCATTCTTATTGGCAGACTAAATAGCCTTGGTTTCTCAAATGACTGCCTCGCCTGGTTCACCAACTACTTCTCAGATAGAGTTCAATGTGTCAAATCGGAGGGCCTGTTGTCTGGACCTATGGCAGTCTCTATGGGGGTGCCACAGGGTTCAATTCTTGGGCCGACTGTTTTCTCCGTGTATATCAATGATGTCGCTCTTGCTGCTGGTGACTCTCAGATCCACCTCTACGCAGACGACACCATTTTGTATACATCTGGCCCTTCATTGGACACTGTGTTAACAAACCTCCAAACAAGCTTCAATGTCATACAACACTCCTTCAGTAGCCAACTGCTCTTAAACACTAGTAAAACTAAATGCATGCTCTTCAATCGAACGCTGCTGGCACCCGCCCACCCGACTAGAATCACTACTCTCGACGGGTCTGACCTAGAGTATGTGGACAACTACAAATAACTAGGTGTCTGGTTAGACTGTAAACTCTCCTTCCAGACTCACATTAAGAATCTCCAATCCAAAGTTAAATCTAGAATCGGCTTCCTATTTTGCAACAAAGCCTCCTTCACTCATGCTGCCAAACATGCCCTCGTAAAACTGACTATCCTACCGATCCTTGACTTCAACACTCTACTCAGCAAATTGGATGTAGTCTATCACAGTGCCATCCGTTTTGTCTCCAAAGCCCCATACACTACCCACCTGTCACGATCGTCGTATTGAATAGACCAAGGCGCAGCATGATGAACGAACATGGTTAAACTTTATTATCTTTAGTGATAATAGACAACAATAAACAAAACAAGAAACGACTCGTGAAGTCCACGGTAACAATGACCAACACGGAACAAGAACCCACAAACACAAAGGGAAAACAGATAGTTTAAATATGGCTCCCAATCAGAGACAACCAACGACAGCTGACACTCGTTGCCTCTGATTGGGAGTCACTCTGGCCAACATAGAAATAAACACAAAAGAAAGAACACACCCTGGCTCAACATATAGAGTCCCAGAGCCAGGGTGTGACACCACCACTGTGACCTGTACGCTCTTGTTGGGTGGTCCTCACTAAGTGTACGGTGTGCGTCGCCAGCCCGGTAGTGTATGGGGCTGGCGACGCACACCGTAGGCTTGGTGCGTGGAGCAGGGACAGGCCGGACTGGGCTGGCGACGCACACCGTAGGCTTGGTGCGTGGAGCAGGGACAGGCCAGACTGGGCTGGCGACGCACACCGTACACTTGGTGCGTGGAGCAGGGACAGGCCGGACTGGGCTGGCGACGCACACCGTAGGCTTGGTACGTGGAGCAGGGACAGGCCGGACTGGGCTGGCGACGCACACCGTAGGCTTGGTGCGTGGAGCAGGGACAGGCCGGACCGGGCTGGCGACGCACACCGTAGGCTTGGTGCGTGGAGCAGGGACAGGCCGGACTGGGCTGGCGACGCACACCGTAGGCTTGGTGCGTGGAGCAGGGACAGGCCGGACCGGGCTGGCGACGCACACCGTACACTTGGTGCGAGGGGCCGGAACAGGCCGGACCGTACTGGGGACACACACCACTGGCTCTACCTCGGGATCTGGAACGGGCCGGATCGGACTGGTAACACACCCCAGTACCTCTCGCCGTGCCTCTACACCTTCCTTCCCTACTTTGACCAGTGGCCCCCGTAACCTGGTGGCCTTCTGAATCCGCCCCTTTTCTGCCTCCGTCAGCCCCGTCGTCCATGCCGTGTGCCCCCCTAAAAAAATTTCTGGGGTTGCCTCTCGCCTGTCCGACGTTGACCCGTTGGCGCCGCTGCTCCTCTCTACGGCGCGCCTCCACCGTCTCTTCCCACGGACGCCGATCCATCCCGGCCTGTATCTCCTTCCAAGTCCAGGACCCTTTCCCGTCCAATATCTCCTCCCATGTCCAGGCTGCCTGCTCCTGGACACGCTGCTTGGTCCTTTTATGGTGGGTTCTTCTGTCACGATCGTCGTATTGAATAGACCAAGGCGCAGCGTGATGAACGAACATGGTTAAACTTTATTATCTTTAGTGATAATAGACAACAATAAACAAAACAAGAAACGACTCGTGAAGTCCACAGTAACAATGACCAACACGGAACAAGAACCCACAAACACAAAGGGAAAACAGATAGTTTAAATATGGCTCCCAATCAGAGACAACCAACGACAGCTGACACTCGTTGCCTCTGATTGGGAGTCACTCTGGCCAACATAGAAATAAACACAAAAGAAAGAACACACCCTGGCTCAACATATAGAGTCCCAGAGCCAGGGTGTGACACCACCACTGTGACCTGTACGCTCTTGTTGGGTGGTCCTCACTACATGTTCGTCGTCAAATCCACTGACTCCAGGCCATCTATAAACCACTGCTAGGCAAATCCCCGCCTTATCTTAGCTCATTGGTCACCATAGCAGCACCCACCCGTAGTCTGCGCTCCAGCAGGTACAGTCATGGCCAAAATTGTTGGCACCCCTGAAATTTTTCCAGAAAATGAAGTATTTCTCACAGAAAAGTATTGAAATTACACATGTTTTGCTATGCACATGTTTATTTCCTTTGTGTGTATTGGAATAACACAAAAAAAACAGGAAAAAAGCCAATTTGACATAATTTCACACAAAACTCAAAAAATGGGCCGGACAAAATGATTGGCACCCTTAACTTAATATTTAGTTGCACACCCTTTGGAAAAAATAACTGAAATCAGTCGCTTCCTATAACCATCAATAAGCTTCTTACACCTCTCACCCGGAATTTTGGACCACTCTTCTTTTGCAAACTGCTCCAGGTCTCTCATATTGGATGGGTGCCTTTTCCCAACAGCAATTTTAAGATCTCTCCACAGGTGTTCAATGGGATTAAGATCTGGACTCATTGCTGGCCACTTCAGAACTCTCCAGCGCTTTGTTGCCATCCATTTCTGGGTGCTTTTTGAAGTATGTTTGGGGTCATTGTCCTGCTGGAAGACCCATGATCTCGGACGCAAACCCAGCTTTCTGACACTGGGCCCTACATTGCGACCCAAAATCCTTTGGTAATCCTCAGATTTCATGATGCCTTGCACACAGTCAAGGCACCCAGTGCCAGAGGCAGCAAAACAACCCCAAAACATCTTTGAACCTCCACCATATTTGACTGTAGGTACTGTGTTCTTTTCTTTGAAGGCTTCATTACATTTTCGGTAAACAGTAGAACGATGTGCTTTACCAAAAAGCTCTATCTTGGTCTCATCTGTCCATAAGACGTTCTCCCAGAAGGAATTTGGCTTACTCATGTACATTTTGGCAAACTGTAGTCTTGCTTTTTTATGTCTCTGTGTCAGCAGTGGGGTCCTCCTGGGTCTCCTGCCATAGCGTTTCATTTCATTCAAATTTCGACGTATAGTTCGCGCTGACACTGATGCACCCTGAGCCTGCAGGACAGCTTGAATTTCTTTGGAACTTGTTTGGGGCTGCTTATCCACCATCCGGACTATCCTGCGTTGCAACCTTTCATCAATTTTTCTCTTCCGTCCACGTCCAGGGAGATTAGCTACAGTGCCATGGGTTGCAAACTTCTTGATCATGTTGCGCACTGTGGACAAAGGAACATCTAGATCTCTGGAGATGGACTTGTAACCTTGAGATTGTTGATATTTTTCCACAATTTTGGTTCTCAAGTCCTCAGACAGTTCTCTTTTCCTCTTTCTGTTCTCCATGCTTAGTGTGGCACACACAGAAACACAATGCAAAGACTGAGTCAACTTCTCTCCTTTTTATCTGCTTTCAGGTGTGATTTTTAGATTGCCCACACCTGTTACTTGCCCCAGGTGAGTTTAAAGGAGCATCACATGCTTGGAACAAACTTATTTATCCACAATTTTGAAAGGGTGCCAATAACTTTGTCCGGCCCATTTTTTTAGTTTTGTGTGAAATTATGTCAAATTTGCTTTTTTCCTGTTTTTTTTTGTGTTATTCCAATACACACAAAGGAAATAAACATGTGCATAGCAAAACATGTGTAATTTCAATACTTTTCTGTGAGAAATACTTCATTTTCTGGAAAAATTTCAGGGGTGCCAACAATTTTGGCCATGACTGTATATCTCACTGGTCATCCCCAAAGCCAACACCTCCTTTGGCCGCCATTCCTTCCAGTTCTCTGCTGCCAATGACTGGAACGAATTGCAAAAATCTCTGAAGCTGGAGACTTTTATCTCCCTCACTAACTTTAAGCATCAGTTGTCAGAGCACCTTACCGATCACTGCACCTGTACACAGCCCATCTGAAATTAGCCCACCCAACTACCTCATCCCTATATTGTTATTTATTTTGCTCTTTTGCACCCCAGTATCTCTATTTGCACATAATCTCTTGCACATCTAGCATTCCAGTGTTAATACTAATTGTAATTATTTTGCACTATAGCCTATTTATTGCCTTACCTCCATAACTTGCTACATTTGCACACACTGTATATATTTTTTCTGTTGTATTTTTTTGACTTTATGTTTTTTTACCCCATATGTAACTCTGTGTTGTTGTTTTTATCGCACTGCTTTGCTTTATCTTGGCCAGGTCGCAGTTGTAAATGAGAACTTGTTCTCAACTGGCTTACCTGGTTAAATAAAGGTGAAATAAAATACATAAAATAAATATGCAATGACTACATCAAGTTTGTGACTCTACCAACTTGTTGGATGCATTTGCCGTTTGTTTTGGTTGTGTTTCGTATTATGTTGTGCCCAATAGAAATGAATGGTAAATAATGTATTGTGACATTTTGGAGTCACTTTTATTGTAAATAATAATATAATATGTTTCTGAAAACTTCTACATGAATGTGGATGCAACCATGATTACAGATAACCATGAATGAAATTGTGAATAATGATTAGTGAGAAAGTTACAGATCATGCCCCCAAAACGTGCTAACCTCTCACCATTACCAATAACAGGGGAGTATGATATTTATGTCTCTATAACTTTCTCAGTCATCACTATTCACGATTCACTCATGGTTATCCGTAATCACGGTAGCATTTACATCAATGTAGAAGTGTTCAGAAATACTATTCTTATTTACAATAAAAGTGACCCCGAAATGACACAATACATTATTGACCAATCATTTCTATAGTGCACATCCAAAATGCTGGAATATAGAGCCAAATTAAAGTTTTAACTTCACTGTCCAAACTAAATACGTAGGGGAGTGTACATACTGGTCCATAAGGGCACTTGCTAGATTTATGTGCATACCTTTATTGTGACTCTATGTGTAAGATAGAATTTGCTCAATAATGCAGATACTGTCAGTGCTTCTACTACTACTGCTAATAGTAATACATATTTAATTCAGAATTGAATAGGACAACAATTAACTTTTTTCTTGCACCTTGATCCTGATTCTATCCTGAAGTAGACGTCCATGTCCAAATCACATGTGGAGGTCATCTATAGATGCACACAGATCATCCAAGCAGCTGGATATCCTCCTGGCAGAGAGGGAAGTGTGTGTGTGAGTGGTGATGTGGGTCTTGGCTGTGCGGTGCAGTGCAGCGGTACAGTGGTGGGCATCATGGGGGTGTTAGATGAGCCATTGATCCGTCCCAGCATGCCGTCCCAGCGGGCACTGCCTCCTCTCACACCACTCTCCCCTCCTCCTCGCCATTGACTTCCTGCCAGGATGTACGCTGTCACGGCAGGACCTGACGTTTAATGATCCTCAGATGGAGTAATGTCAAATTTATCACTCGCCGCCAAACGTGACAGAGCAGAATCTGAGGGGTGAACACAGGCCGAGAAACCAAACAATAAACCGGGGGAGAGAGAGGACCGGCCACTCATTGGGTTTCATCAGAAAATAATACTGCTGTACTGACAGTACAACATGTTTGCCGTGTATCAGCTCTGAACATGACTCATTGAGTCAGAGGAGCGTTTTGCTGGGAAATAAAGGTAGCATAGCAACAAATTCATAATAATCTTAAACCCTTGAGGCCAAGTGTACTCCATATTAAAACACATTTAGACCAGAGGAAGAACGAATAATGTCCTCATAATGTACATTGCTCACTTGACCCTGTCAATACAGTATTTTCACCTCTGGTTCTTACATATAGAGTACCATATCCATTATGTGTGGCTGGCAAATACAATGGACATAACATGATTGGCACAAAGGTATTTTTAGTTGATGTTAACCTGTTTTATGGGGATGTCACACCAATGATTAAGAAGAGTGACTAGGTGAATACACTGAGGAGAGGGGTAATGTCAGTATGCATGCCTTCACCGATCTTACCTCACCTGGGTGATGTCTTTGTAAATCTAAAGGGAAAGAAATTAATAATAGATGAATACCTTTTTTCAAAACCTAGTAGGGAAACCTGAAAAAGGGTAGAGGATAGAGTGGGCTTAGTTGGGATACTAGCACCTAAATGGGTCTGACTAGGTTGTGACAGAGTTTTGAAAATGTCGCCTTTCACCTTGATATCATTCAACATACAGCTCAGGCACCGGGTCCGTTTGCTGATCTCAATCGTTTGAGCATAACGAGAGGGAGAACGTTTCATTACCGAGCTATAAGGCTGAAACCCTTAGCGTAAGATAGTACAAAGGAATCCCAAACACACTTATTTTGCCCGGCGACTCAGAGGTCGGGTAATTATGTATCCCTCCCAGTGACATATCGCAGCATAGAGAAACTGCTTAACTAATTCTCACCCTCCCGCCACAGAAGAAACTGAACATAAAGGGGGCTTTGAAAGAGGTGTTAATTTACTAATGGCTTCAGGAAGACTTCATTAAGACGGCTGCAGGACTGGAGAAAGTGCTGAGTCCTGGAGACACAAAATATTTATTCATCGGCACATTAATGTTTAATTCCTTTTTTCCTATTTTTAAATGGAGGGAGAATGGAGATAGCTTTGAACATTTGACCCTATATGTAAAAGTATAGGGGGACTATGGAGTGCCTCAGGGAGTGTCATCATAATCATAAAACGTCCATTAAGATCTGGTAGGGAAGAGAATAGATGCACCTATGAATATTTTGAATTTTCATAACCATATTCTCCTCGCTTCCTTATGCACTACTTTGTCTGTTGGAGAAGGCTCAATCTGTTTGCTAATTCAGAAAAATACAAGAACTACCCAGGGATTATGGGGGTATGCCTGTGTACTGTACGTGTGTGTGTTTGTGTGCGTGTGCATTGCACGTGTGGTATGTGTGTGCGTGCATGTGTGTCCATGTGTGTGGTGATGCAGCATTGCCATATCTCAGATTACTAATGAGCACCAATAAACCTGAGCACCTGACATTGGCCATGAATCAATTCCGTTAATTACTCTTTTGACAGTATGAACAGATAATCACTCTCCAACCTGTAGATGACTATTGATACACGGCGGATACATGATGTTAATGTGGAACTTTTAATAAGTAGCAATTCAAATGTATTGTCATGTCACCATATCATCACTCTCATATGATCATAGATATTCCTAGTATTCCTCAAAAAATCTAAAAAAGCCTGCCTGATAAAAGACTTGGGTTCATTGTTAGACAACATTGGTGTGTTTGGTAGAGCTCCAGTGTAATTACATGGCAACAAATGAGTTGCCAATCATGAGAATGTATTGTTGGCTCTTATCTGAGGAACACATCAAGTCCACCCAATTAAAAGCCGCGACAAGAGAGAGACAGCGGCAATGCACGGGCCTCTCATTCAGTTAATTCGTGATTGCCAATTAAAACAGAATACAGCACAAAGTTGTAAAGCTGTCAGGAGGGGCGGGCTAAATGACCCTTTTCCACTTTGAATGATGGATGCTTACATTTTTTCTCTCCCTTATCTTATTTATTCTCAAGGCAGAAGGGGGAGAACAAAAGGCAGAAGGGGGAGAACAAAAGGCAGAAGGGGGAGAACAAAAGGCAGAAGGGGGAGAACAAAAGGCAGAAGGGGGAGAACAAAAGGCAGAAGGGGGAGAACAAAAGTGGGAACAGTTTAAAGTGTCGCTAATGAAGAAGGTGCCGTGTCTTCTTCGACAATACATGACAAAAAAGTGTGACTTGCGTCGCCATCGGTGAAGGTTTGTTTGGTTTGTTTCAACTCTCAAAATAGTGTAGCTTGCTTAATTAATTCATAGATATCTGTGAGACTTAAACACACAGAGGACAGGACACCATAAATGACTTCACCGTTACTTTCACTAACACCATGTAAAAGAGCTAGGTCTGAAAGCCAAAATAACTTATTGTCATCATAGAGCTGTTGTTGGTATTCCAGACCAATGTGTTACAATGACCTAGAAGATGTGCTTATGACATAAACCATGATCGAATTGTCATATAACACTTTCCGTGTCAGTTTCCCAGACACTGATTAAGCCTACTCCTGGACCAAAAAGCACTTTACATGGAGATTCTCCATTTAATTGAACATGCTTTTATGTCCAGAACTTTATGCTTAATCTGTGTCTGGGAAACTGGCCCTTTGTGTCTTTGTAAGAATCACAATATCAGAAGAATCAGCAAAAATTGGCAGGATAGGTCTAACAATAAATCACTAGTATATTGTAATTTCTCAAAAAGCATTCATCCAACAGGTTAGATCTCATCTCTGGTGTGTGATGTTAGATCATAAATGCCAGCATTAAATCTAATGTGTGCACAACAGTAGAATAGAAGATGAAAGGGTACCTTATCCTGGCTGGGAGAAACGCCTTGGCGGTGTCTGCTGCACCATTAGCCACTGTTGCCATACTATTGATGGTTTAATTAAAACATGTCAGCCTAAAATATGTCACATTTTTTTAAGGCTTAAATTGATAGCTAACATTAATTTCCACTTTCTCAAAATGACTTTTAATTTCACCGGCCAAATTTGAGCTTTTGTCTACACTGGCACGCTCTCCCTGTTCTCGCTCCTTAAACAATGTGTCAAACCTGGGTGACAATGACACTGACGCTCTGCGCTTCTCTTCCGCCGACTACACCAAGTATGAACGACAAGTGTGCCTAAGAATATCAGTAAACACAACACCTAATTGTGTTCATTACTGAATAATCATCATATTACCATTAATGTACAGAACAGAATAGAGAAGAGATAAGTAACATGACATTTAATTACAGCCTCCAAACAAAGTGGCTCTAATGCACATCACATCCATTGAAGTACTTAGACTGCCCATTACCTGCTAAAAATAATGTTGAGAGTGCTTGTGATGAGGTGTGAATGAAGGAGTCAGGCGCAGGAGGTAAAACACAGAAGTCCAGAGTTTATTCCGTTTACATAAACAAAACGCACCAAGCGTCAAAACGAAACTATCACAAGGGAAATATTCCACCTTGGCAATAACAAATGGAAGAGTAGCTCAACCGAGCTACTCGCTCTCACAAAGAAACAATCACTCACAAAGACAAGGGGAACAGAGGGAACACTTATACACATACTAATTAGGGGAATGAGCACCAGGTGTGTGATTGGCAAGACAAGACATGACAAGTGGAGTGATGAGAATGGGATCAGCAGTAGCTAGTAAGCCGGTGACGACGAACGCCGAAACCTGCCCGAACAAGGAGGGGAGGCAGCCTCGGCGGAAGTCGTGACAGTGCTGCTGATGTCCTCTATGAAGTCTGTCTGCCCAGCTACACTCTATTGGGGCATAATGTTTCGCCCACACTTCACTAATCAATATTCCTACTCATGTGATGACCTGCCTGACCTGGTTTTACAAGGTGTTACAGGCTCCTCGGAGCACTCATGTCACATGACACCTCCCCAGTGGTGGAAAAAGTACTTGTAGTATCTAAACAGTTTATGATTTTGCTGACGTTTGCAAATGGTGTGTTAGAGGAATTTGGCTCTGCTTGCGGAAACATCTGGAAAACATTACTATAGGGGCCCCTGAAGACAGAAGAGATTCGGATGTGTAAAGGCCAGGGATTGGTCTATCTAAAACCACCCATATTATGTTACATAGGATATAAATACCATGTTTTGGAACAAAGGATGGAGAGAATAACATATTAGAGATTGGGTCCGTTGTTCTCCAGATGTCTGCAGGAGTCTGTAAATTGATACTGTAATCTTTGATGTAATAAACCATTATAATCAAGGACAGTGTCAGCGGATTTCTTATCATCACAGCATATCAGCATCGTTGTCTCGACACCACAGAATGGCGACGAGGATTTGGGACGTGTTGCGTCTTTTCTCAGCGTTCCATTCATGGGCGCCGAGCTGACTCCCGCTCAAGACGCCGGCAGATAAGGTGAGATTTCTCACAATTTTGGGCGCTGGTCGGTTCGTGTGCTGTGTGTGTGCGTTGAGGAGATGTACCGTTTAAAAACTTGTGTGTGCACCTTGCTGTTATTTGCTGTGTGATGAGAATCCGTTCTAAATTTCTAAATTTGTTTGCATTGGGAACAACGCAAACAGGGGGGAGTGTCTATAGGAATTGATAACACTGGGCACAGGGATATTTGGCTTGAATAACATTTAAGGGGAAAGGAATAGAATGAAGGAATAGAATAAGGAACTAAGGAAAAAAGTATACTTTTAGGACGTCGCTGATTTAAGGAAGCCCTCAAACAAGGCGATCATTAGGATGGGCAGAAAATCCTGAAAACTCACTAGGTTGATTTTTAAGGTCAGTTCTGGGAACTGGAGTTTGTGGTAGATACATTCCATTGTAAGTTACCTCTCGACATATAGTTGACGAGGTATGTGTTCGAAGTAACCTCTCATTGAATATCTGCAACTCGAGGTAGCAGAAATTTAGGAAGGAACGATGAGAAATAAGGAGCGACGGTAGCATGCTTTAGAGGACCGTATGAATGGATGCATTCTTTTCATGTGTGTGTGTTAGGAAAGAGAGTGTGTGTGTGCCAAAAAAAAATTAAGACATCTCTGTTGTGTTTCAGCTGTGTGTCGACTCGTGTTATGATAAGATTTATGTTAGAGATATATACATATATATGTTTTGGTTGAGAACAGGGGTTTTAGTTTTTTGTAAGGAAATATGTTAGTTAAGGTTAAAATCTTATGAGTCTCTATAAAAGAGAACATTTAATAATTGTTAAAAAACTATGAGCCCCCTGGGAGGACGTTAAGGTTGAAACCTTGTATGAGTCTCTATAAAAGAGAACGTTTAATAGTTGTTAAAAGACTATGAGCCCCCAGGGAGGACATTATGATTGTATAGAGATGATTTGTAATGGATAAGAAAATAACTATAAATCTGCAGATTAGGATAAGTGAAGATAAGAAACTTCGAAGTAGGATTTGGGTTCTATGTTCTGTGTTGGTTTGTGAGTTTTGTTAAGTGTTACTGTTTGTCTGTGTTGGAAATAACGGAGGGACAGCTGGTCTGTCTGCTTTCTGTTGTTTAGCTTGGAGAGAGCTGCATGGGAGAGCTCCTCTCACTCTGAAATCGCACTGGTGAATGAGCTGTGCATGCATGGGATTTTATGAGTTTAGAGTTACGTAGAGCAAATATGCCACTCCCCTGCCTGCACTGAGCTGCTGTGACACCAGAATTAGTGCTACAGACAGAGAAGAAAGGGGGAGATTTTGAATACACACGGATAAAGTATTCTGTTTGATAAGTGGCTGTTGCTTAACTATGAAACTATTTGATTGAGATCTATTGAATTTATAAATGAGAGATACGTTGACAGATTAAAAATAAAAATAATTAATTAAATAAATAAAATAAAATGCTATTGCGCTATTTATAATATTCCTGAGTTAAGCTGTTTGCTTATTTCTTAGCGCGAATGTGAACATAGGTATGCATAAAATACTAAATTGTTGTCTGTTTTCTTTGTTCTCCTGTCATGTGAGAGACGAGAAGGAGGAGACAGAGAGAGAGAGAGAGAGGAGGTGCTGACAAGTGCGTCACGCGACAGTGTGTGCTGCCCCGGATCCAGTCCAATCAAGGCCAGTACTGCTCTGTTCACAAACGTACTTTCCCATACAGGATAGTGTGTGTGCCTAGCATATTTCATGTTGTGACAATTTAACAGGGACTTGGCAACAGACTGATCAATTGATGTAATTAAGAATTGCACATTGGAGTTTTTTTGTGCATGGGTTGGTTTGATTAGAGTTATGTTAGAAATCCAGCACTGACATTATTCTGTAAAATTAAGGTAATTGGGTGATTATTAAGCAATTGGTTTGTGAGTGCTGTAGTGTTGCTGGATTACAGGTCTTTCTTTTTTGGATTGCTCTGAAGTTGACTACTTTCCTTTACTTTTCCTGATCGGATGTGGTAAGATTGCCACTAATCAATCATTTGGTAAAATAAAATAAAATAAACATTAATTAATTAATAAAAATAAATACATATATTGATACATTAATTAATTGATTTGATTTAAAGAAAAAGAAAGACAAAAAAAGAAAGAAAAAAGGAGGGAAACATAAGCTACATAGTCTAAAGTATTTTTTGGTTTACAAATTAATTGGTTTAAAATAATTATAATAATACAATAATTCACAATAAAGGAATATAAAAGAGTTGTTACAATGGGGAAAAAGGACATCAAAAGTATGAAAGTAATTACTCCTGTTGATGTAGTACAAAATAGTAATCCTCTAGTTAATGGTATTGCAAGGTTATCTGGAAAATGGAATAAACGTTGGCCTGACATTGAACAACTATGGCCAGTGGAAGGGACTCTTAACCCAGACGTCATCAAGATAATGAAAGTGCTTGTATCCACATATAAGGCAGATCAAAAGAAAGGGAAAAAAGGTGAACAACGTAAAGAAAAGAGACAAAGAGAGCTGGGTGTTCTTAAGCTGTTTGAAAATGAAGGACACAAACTGATAAAAGATACAAAAGATAAAAGAGACAGAGGTATAGAGAAAATGGCAAAAGAGGTGAAGGTGACAGAAAAACTAATGGCAGAAGTCAAGACACCTTTCTCACATACGGATTCAGCAAAAAGACCCCCTCCTTACGAGGAAGAAGTAGAGTTTAAGGACGTCTATCCTCAGCTTCCAGTGATCATTCAGGAGGGTGATTACTGCATCAGAGATGAAGATGAACAAATAATAGAGAGAGGATAAGCAGAAACAACCATAAAGATGAATCCAAACTCCAAAAGTAAGAAGAAAAACGAGATGTCTGGAAACTAAGGGTGGAGTGAGGTTCAGGAGGATGGAACTTGAAGATGATGATGATGATGAACAGAGTGATTCAGAAGAGATCATGGGTGGATATGACCCTGTGATCAGACGGAGGTTGGCCAGAGCGGAAAGAAGGGGTGATGGAAGTTAGAAGGAGAATAATACAAGAGATTCGAGTTCTGATGAAAGTGAAGATGGAGACAGCGATGAAGACTTGGAGATTAAAGGTGCTTCATATTCAAGAGGATTTTATCCTACAATGACTAGCACAGAAGAAATAGAAAAAGATATAGATCGATGCATATCATGCCTGGATAAAGCCAATAATTTAGATGAAGTAAGAGAACTGGAAGAACAACTCAAGAAGCTGAAGATACAGAAGAAAAAACTGCTGAAAAAAGGATCCCAAGAATTGGAGAAGAGGTATACATTGAGGCCAAGACAAGGGAGCACAAGTAAGAAGATGATGCCAGTGATAATTCGAGGACAGAACCTGGAGTATAAGCCTTTGCAGAATACCGATATGTCAGATATACTTGAGAAGCTGCCTACTCTTCAAGATGGAGCATATCCTTTATTTCAAAATTGGAATAAATTACGGTGGGAACACAGTCTGCCATAGGAGACATTAAGAGACTTTTGGCTAATCTCCTTGGGATTCCAGGAATGGAAGACATTTTTCAGAGAGCTGGACTTCATCGAAATGTGGGGACTGCGGTGAATGATCCTGAATTGTTGGCTGCAAGTAGAAATCGGCTGTGGAGAGCACTGAAAGATACGTTTCCAACAAATGTGCATCCTGACAACATTCTGATTGACCCACTAGGTCAACAATAAAATCTGAGAGCCTATGTGTCAAGAGTTCATCAAGTGTGGAGAAATATTACCGGAAATGATCCAGATGTGAGTCAAATTGAGCAGTCAATTTTGAGAGCTAAACTGCAGATGGGACTGCCCTCACCAGTAAGGAGCAAACTGGCAGAGGTGGTTGGACTTGGAAGCATGGCAAAAGGTGTCTATACAGATCATATTGCCCATCAAGTGGATCTGTACCGGAAAATTGGAGAGGAAGAGGACGAGAAGGCTTAGGAAGAGGAAGAGGAGGAAGATTTAAGCCATACTTCCAGCAATCTTCAGAAGTGTGTTATAATTGTGGACAGGTTGGTCACTTTGCTCGTGAGTGTAATGGGCCAGGAGGAAACACCAGAGGGAATTTCAGAGGAAGATACAGGGGCCAGTCAAGATCATCTGGAGGACCGGTGAACCCTTATAGGGGCCCGGAGCAAGGATTCTAGGGGTGCCCAGAAGATCCGAAAGGGGGGTGTCAGCTGGTAGCATCAGGACCGGAAAAAGATCCAACAATTGAGGTGAAAGTAAACAAACGACCATTGGAAGTGATGGCGGATAGCGGAGCTGCTTTTACCTGTGTTCGGCCTGACGATGCTACACATCTCCCTATGTCCAATCAACTAATTAGGACAATCGGATTTGAGGGAGTGAAACAGCTGATTCCTCTTACGGAACCAATTGAGCTCTTCTATGAAAATAAGAAAATTACAATACCCATACTGGTTTCGAAACATACACCTATTGCATTGTTGGGAAGAGATGCATTGTGTAGATTGAATTGTACAATAAAAATGTATGCCAGACGGCTGTCTGGAAGAAGTGCCAAAGGAAAAGGTTTACCAATTGTTGATGACGACAGAGATGGATTCTTCTTCAGTATTCTGGATTGGAAATCTCAGTGAAGATTTTTTGAAGGAGGCTAAGATATGGGAGAAATTCATTGTGGCAAACATGCCAGATGCGAGGCTTCCAGAATATCCATTTCATTGTACGCTCAAGTATTTCAAGAATGCTGCCCAATCGAACTCAGAGCAATGGTTGAGTCATCAACCAAAGAAAGTACAACTCAGCTCATGTTGCATAATTTTAGGACCACAAGGAGCAGCTATGAAGATAAACACAGACGATTATCTGGATAAAGAATTTGAGATTGAGAAGAGTGTGCCACATGTGACCTTGTTGGTTTTTGAAGGCTATGAGCAGAAGCAAATAGGAGAAATGATGACAGAAGCAGAGAAAGCTGTTTTCGTACCGATGAAAGAGAATTTGGCGATTTGGAGGAGTGAAGATCAGCGATTTCTCAAAATATTGATTTCGGCTCAAGTACAAGGAGAGCCACAAGCTGTACGGATGACACGTGAATCTATTTGCAATGCGAAGATGGATTCAGACCCTATAAAAGAGATGTTGCAACAAGTTCCAGAATGTTTGTGGTCTCAACACAGTACCGATATTGGACTTGTGAAATCAGCCCAATTGAGGTGAAAGTTGAACTTCGACCAGGAGCCAGACCTCCTTAGAAGAATCAGTATCCATTGAAAGATGAAGCAATCCAAGGGATCGAACCACAAATTGAAGGACTTTCGAAAGCAGGTGTTTTGAAGACAATAAAAAATCCTCAGAGTAACAATCCTTTGTTGTCTTTGGAGAAACCATGAGGGGTTGATAGTAGCGCCTCTAGACCTATTAGGTCTGATGATTTAGGAAGCACATGGGTTAGCTAATGTTGCAAGGGGGGAGGTTAGGAGAAAGATCACAAAGGAGTATGGTTTTTGGGAACCATATTTGCTTTAACAGGTTGACTGTGTCATAGGCAGGTGCACAATCTGTCTGAAAAATAATGTTCGCAGGGGTGTGACTGTTATTCCTGGTTACATTCCTACACCAAGAGGTGCATAATATGTCCAACTAAGCTAAAAGATGCTCAGTCGGTTGCAAAGTTCTTGTGTAAAGAAGTCATAAGCAGGTGGGGACTTCCCGATCGAATATCCTCAAATTAGTGGGAACGAGTTTTGTGGATAAATCAGTGAAATGGTTTTTGAAAAAATTGGGGAAAAAGTCAGACTAAAAAGATATGAAAACTAGGGTTGAAGTAACTCTAGGAAATTTTGAATATCTGATTGAGAGATAATTTTTTACATGTCTTTACATATTATTGTGATATTTAGTGTTTTCTTATGAATCAAAGGGGGGAAATGGAATGTGATTCATTTTATATATCATTTTACATATCATTTTTATATTATTGTTGATATTGATGTTTTAATTTGCATGTGTTGCTTTGCAAAAGATACTGGTTGGTGTTTTCTTTTCTTCCAGAAGCATATGGGGGAATGTGCAGAGGGGATTCAAATACTCAAACATGGACAATATGAATGGACTGGAGGAAGTGGAACAAGGAAGGTGTGGAAATGTTCAGATTCCATCATCGACGTTTCATTGAAAGTCGACACTGCTGAGGAGATGCAGTGTAGTGGACTACATTCCAGTGTCTGCAATGATATATATATAGACATATTTGCATGTGTAATACATAATTTGTGTCATATTCTTTCTGTATTAATTTTTGAAGAATTATGTTTTCTGTTGTTGGGTACATGTGGGGACCTCAGATGTTTTTGTTTTTTTCGTGGATGCTTAGGGATATTGGGTCTAGGCAGGGACAGAGAGAATCCACAGGAGGGTCCGATGGGTCGACCAGCCTGAATGTGGACATTTTTGATTGTACTTTGTTTTCTGAGGCTTTCATGTGTATTCAATTGCATCATAGTTTAAAATGCATTGATAAAGATTTATAAATTGATCTGGAGTACTTAGGTGGTCGCCTGGGGCAGAGGGGCTGTGAGAGAATTTTACTGTCTTGATTGATTGATGGATATTTGGAAAGAAAGCTGCAAGACAGGTTTATCGCTCTTACACTCCATAACGATTTGTTTACACTTCATAAAAATTTGTTCACACTACATACATTTTGTTTTATTGTTAAAGTTACACAAGATTTGTCATAATCCTATTCTTTTTGTTTTCGAGACTTAATTAGTCTCGAAGGGGGGAAATATGTAGTATCTAAACAGTTTATGATTTTGCTGACGTTTGCAAATGGTGTGTTAGAGGAATTTGGCTCTGCTTGCGGAAACATCTGGAAAACATTACTATAGGGGACCCCTAAGACAGAGGAGATTCGGATGTGTAAAGGCCAGGGATTGGTCTATCTAAAACCACCCATATTATGTTACATAGGATATAAATACCATGTTTTGGAACAAAGGACGGAGAGAATAACATATTAGAGATTGGGTCCGTTGTTCTCCAGATGTCTGCAGGAGTCTGTAAATTGATACTGTAATCTTTGATGTAATAAACCATTATAATCAAGGACAGTGTCAGCGGATTTCTTGTCATCACAGCATATCAGCATCGTTGTCTCGACACCACATACTCAATTGTCATACTTGGGTAAAACTAAAGATACCTTAATAGAAAATGATTCAAGTAAGCAAACCAGATGGCACCATTCTTGTTTTTATTTATTTATTGATAGCCAGGGGCACACTAAAACACTCAGATATAATTTACAAACGAAGCATTTGTGTTTATTGAGTCCTCCAGATCAGAGGCAGTAGGGATGACCAGGGATGTTCTCTTGATAAGTGCATGAATGGACAATTTTTCTTTTCCTGCTAAGCATTCAAAATATAACGAGTACTTTTGGGTGTCAGGGAAAATGTATGGATTTTAAAAAAACATTATTTTCTTTAGGAATGTAGTGAAGTAAAAGTAAAGTTGTCAAAAAAGATAAATAGTAAATTAAAGTAAAGATACCCCAAAAAATGACTTAAGTAGTACTTTAAAGTATTTTTGCTTAAGTACTTTACACTACTGCACCTCCCTCTGTCAGTGTTAAGACACAGCGCTGATGTCTTTTCTCAACCTATCAAAGATCTAGGGTGAAATCAAATGATTCCCCCGTCACCCCAAATTTCTATGAGACTATAACATATCCAGAAGATGAGAAGAATCTACTCTCATGCATATAAATTCCTAGCCAAACATACAGGTAACTACCAAAATAAAGAAAACACTTGAGTGAATGAGGGATACAAAGTATGTTGAAAGCAGGTGCTTCCACACATGTCTGGTTTCTGAGTTAATTAAGCAATTGACATCCGATCATGCTTAGGGTCATGTATAAAATGCCCAGTTGCCCATTATTTTGGCTCTCATGGCTAGATGAGGTCTTTGAAAGAGGGGTCTCAAAGGAGCATACAGGTGTAGGATCTTAATTTGGTTACTCTTTTGATGCTGAGAATTTTCCTGCACAGCAGGAAATGCAAACCTGTAGTGTATTCACGGTTTCCACTTTAAAATGTCAGACTTGATTTGCCCTAATGAAAAATGCATCAACCCCTACAAAAAATGTCCATTAATTTCAATCCACATAATAGTACACATTTCCTGTTGCTGCAGGATTATTAGCAAACTGGCTCAAATTCTGTAAGGGGTTCAAAGTTTGTGTGTGTGTGTGTGTGTGTGTGTGTGTGTGTGTGTGTGTGTGTGTGTGTGTGTGTGTGTGTGTGTGTGTGCGCATGTGCGTGCGTATTAGTCACCAGATCTCAACCCAATTTAACAATTATGGGAGATTCTGGAGCGGGACCTGAGACAGCGTTTTACACCACCACCAAAACACCAAATTATGTAATTTCTCATGGAGGAATGGTGTCACATCCCTCCAATTGAGTTCCAGACAGAATCTGTGCCAAGGCGCATTGAAGCGGTTCTGGCGGGTCGTCGTGGCCCAACGCCATATTAAGTTGGTGTATCGTTTATATACTTTATTCCTCCTATTATGTTGGTGTTTCCTTTATTTTGGCAGTTATCTGTAGCTTAATAATAATAATAATAATATGCCATTTAGCAGACACTTTTATCCAAAGCAACTTACAGTCATGTGTGCATACATTTTTACGTATGGGTGGTCCCGGGGATCGAACCCAATACCCTGGCGTTACAAGCGCCATGCTCTACCAATTGAGTCCATACCAGCTTCCCAGGTGGCTTGTTCGAATTCCTATTATAGCTTCACCATTATTACCCCCAGAAGAAATTCTCATGGTGCAAATGCAAGAGATAAAGGTACCTTACCAAGACCTGATTGGTGAGATAGTGATTATTCCCATTGTAAGATGTGAAAAACCTTAGACCACAGAGTGAGGATTAAGGTAACCATGTTCTAGTGAAACAGCCAGGATGGAGAATGGAGGCAGTGATATTTTCCATTTCGGCTCCAGTGGCCAGCCCTGTATGGATCCACAGGGGAGGAGTTCGGCAGGTCAAGCACTTTGTAACAGATTAAAAGGGGGTCTCAATAATGTCACCTACCCGGGGAATCAATGGCGTGGTCCAGGAAACTAAAGTCGTGACGGACGGACACTAGACGGCCACATCACATCAGGCCCCTGTCACTGTGTCTCACTGTGTCCACCCTGGGCCCTTCGTTTGATCCTGGCGGCTCGGCCGGCACCCAGGGGCCCCCTGTCAGCCTGAGTCAGTGTGGCCCCCGCCTGCACACTCCAGAGCCGTGGGTGCCCCAGGGGCACTCTCAGACAGGCTTAGGGCCATATAACACCCGGGCCCTGGCTCAATCAACTCCTTCCAATCTGGGCTGTGCTCTGCTGCACCCCTGGAAAAATAAACCTCCCTGCTGTGGATAGAAAAAGAGAGAGCGAGAAAAAAGTGTTGTAAATGGACTTCTTCTTGAATGTAATCACACCTGTGACCTCTTGAGAAAATTAAAGACTTGAGTTTTGAAATAGGAGAGAATAAACTGGGAGAAAAATAATGGATTAATACTGAGGGGTTACTTATAGTACTTTAAGTGGTTACTATGAAATATGAGACATGTTTGTCCTTGAGGGAGAATGCACTATAATTCACATTGACAAGCAACAATGCTAATCTTTTCTGCAATCTTGTTTTTATGCTCTGATTGCCTCCATTCATCAAGGAATGTGCACTAATGATTTGTTGTCACGATCCTCCTTCAGAATACTCTTCAGAATTGTAACTCTATGTAACTTTATGTAACTTATTGGCACACACACACGCACACACACACACACATGCTAACTAATGTGTGAATCTGATATCCAGTACATGAAGTACACATGTTATGCTTTTTCACTTTACTGCAATGCCATCATTACGTTTTAACTCATTTGGTAGTGGAACATATATATAAGTATTTTACCTCACCCATGCCATCATCGAACAAAAGTAAATTTATTAAAGAGCAAAAGTAATTTAAAATAATCATATTTTTTCAACAGTGAATAAGCTTTTTAAATCCATTATATTACCTCTGAACAATCACAAAATTACCATCGAGGCAAAACTATAATATACAGAAATCATCTAGATAATGAAAAATGTATCTACAGTCGACTATAAACATGCCCATTATTCCCATTTTGTCCATTTATCTAATCGCTTAGCCTTAATATCTTGGCAAATTATCAATCACTTTCAGGGCATTCTCTGTTGTTTTGTTGTTTCCTACTTTTGGAAATGGTGATCATATAGCCCTTTTAGATGACTAGCTAACTTGGCTAAGTAAACAATAAACAAATACTGTATATTGGTAATAAATTCCCCCCTTTCTCTCTCTCTCTCTCTCTCTCTCTCTCTCTCTCTCTCGCTCTCTCTCTCTCTCTCTCTCGCTCTCTCGCTCTCTCTGATTTACTTTGAAAGCACACTCCCCATTCTAAGAAAAAAAACATGTAGATGAAACCAGAAGACCGCAGAGTTAATCAGCAGCCATGTTTCATTTGGACAAGCAGAATGTGACCTAATCTAATGAGTGTGTGTGTATGTGTGTGTAAATTCCTGAAGACCCTATGTTCTCATCCCCCTTTGTTCAGGTTTTGTAATGGGTTAATTGATTCTATCAGAGTGATATCCCAAATACCTATTCACTTCCTTTCTCCTTTTATTTCAGAGGGTGCTGATCATATTGTGACACCCAGCCATGGTGCTGGAACCACGGGAACCACGGGAGGGCGTGACTCCATTTTGACTATGCCAAACCCCAATTCATACAGGGCTTTTGTGTGAACAACTCCACCTGCGTTGTTGGTAGATGTATTTGCTTTCGTCCTTGTCTTACAGTAAGAATGAGAGGCCTTGTTTGTTTCCCTGCTACATGGTGGCCAGAAACACTCAAATTTGTTCAAGCAAACAGAGCACAGATGCTGGGGATGCTTTGGGAGGAGGAGGAGGAGGGAGGAGCGGGAGGAGAGAGGAGAGGGGGAAGGGAGGGGAGGTAAAATGAGGGCATGAGGGGGGTAACATGCTCTTTGCCAAGCAGGCAACCATGAGGACCATCCCATGTGAGAATGAATGCAACAGGCCTCAGCAGTGTTTTCAGCCTGATCATTGGAGCATGTGAACACACACAACTCTTCCCCGCGGTAGAAAAGGCTTTAATGACAAAGCCAATGCCTATGCTTCTCTCAAACTGTCTCTCCTTCACTCTCTCTTTTTTCCACTCTCATAGGCACGCACACACATACGCACACGCACGCACGCGCACGCACGCACGCACACGCACACGCACACACACACACACACACACACACACACACACACACACACACACACACACACACACACACACACACACACACACACACACACACACACACACACACACACACACACAGTAATACACATACATGGAAACACTCTTTCTGACATGACACACAGCCAAGAGGTGCTGTCACAATCTCTTGGAGCGTCTGTTACCTTTCTGAGGAATCTTGATTGAGAACCCAATCGCTACATTGACAATGAAAGTCAGACAAAACACAACGGAAGAGAGAACAACACATGATTGTATACTGTTAAATGGAGTCCAACATTCTGCTCCACACATTCATCCCAGGTTACACTTTTGTGCCTCAGTGTGTACAGTATCACAGATCACAGGGGCTACTAATCAGCTGCTCACCATGCAGGACTTTGATTGGCTGAATCAAGTGTGTTAGAGAAGGGCTGGAGCAAAAGCCTGCACACCCAGTAGCCCTCCGGGAGGACGGTTGGCCACCCCTGTACTATACTCCATACTCTCTCTCTCTCTGCAAACGTATTTTCCTTCTTCACGACAATCACTGTAATTGAGGCAGCTGTGGAACATAGGCTAATACAATATTTGCTCTGGCCTTTACTTTTCTCCCCACTACTGTACTGTAGCCGACATATCTTGTATGGTCAGGTCCACACACTCAGTCTTGTCAAGTTATACAAGCTGTCATGGCTCTTTCTCTCCCTCTGTGCGACACACAGAACAAAGACACTGGTGATCTGGGCTGTCATTAGGATTCGGGTCTCGCCGACACAAACAGAGGTGAATGAACGTCTGTCTTTCTCTCTCAAAGCCTGGCCGGCAGCGCCACGTCTGGAATGACCTGTGCGCCTGTCCACTATTTCAACACACTTGAATCCGACCATGCCCGTTGATCAAGTATTACATTCTGTCTGTCTTGTTTTTTTTGTCATTTCCATATGGAGAGAGAGGTGGTCACCACCAGTCACATGTGGGACTGAATCATCAGTTTTCTCGCAGTCATCTACAAGTCATGTCATCTAGCTGTATGTCCAACATTGATGTCACAGAGTAGCAATTCAGGTTGCACAACCATGGTCTTTGGGTGTATGCTGTCTGATGCAGCTCATCTAAAAAGTATGTTTAATTTTAAGTTGGGGGAAATCAAGTGTTCACAGTCGTCTCCTGGACCAGCCAACCAGGGCTTACAAAATGTCTTAGCCCCCAGGGAACAGGAGAGAGGGAGGCTAAATTTATGTAATCTGAATGAGGATTTCCTGAATATTGTATCCGCCTGTAGCTGCTGTTCACGGGAGGTTGGTGGCACCTTAATTGGAGAGAACAGGCACATGGTAATGGCTGGAGCGGAATGAGTGAAATGGTATCAAATACATCAAACACATGGTTTTGATGCCATTCCATTCACTCCGTTCCAGCCATTATTATGAGTCTTCCCATCAGCAGCCTCCACTGCTACTGTCTGTGCTCCCATAGACAATGAGTATAGACCACCCTAATCAATACCCTGATTCCACAGTGATTAGGTATTTTCTATGTTCGGTGTAATTGTAATGCAATTTTATGTAAATCAGTTTGCTTTCTGTTTTTGTCACAACGGCACGTATCTTCTAAAAGGGCGAATAGTCGCTGGCCTCATCTCTAGAACATCATGGCCCCAGTTAATTTATGCCTATGAGCTCTGTGCAATTAGAGACGCTTGTGAGACGCTAGCACACTCAGAAAGAGTAACATGAAGTCACAGTGGGCAAGGCCCCTCTGCTGCCTTATTAGCCAGACACAAAGCCTCCTCTGATGTGGCTCTTTCTCAGTAAGAAAATAATTAGGCTCATCTGTGCACTGGCCTCTGTGCAATTACAACAGAGAAGAAATTCTTAATGATAACCATGAGATGGCCTTGAGTTGGTGCAGTCAATCACTAGCATGGTGGATGGGAAATGTAATGTTCCCTTTCAGTTGGTACTCTCAGTACAACACTTTGAGCCAACTAAACTGTCCCTTTGTGCTGGAGTTTGTGTTTGCTCTCCTAGTTTCCTTATCATAAACCAATGAGTTATTCTTTGGATAGCTTGGCATGGCTGTAGCAATGAGTAAGATGGCTAACGCGACCAAAACGACAAAGGCTAACAAGCCGGGTTCGGGTTCATGACCATACCTAAATGAATAAAAATGATTTAGCTGCCTTGCTCCAATCAGTTTGTTTGCGGAACTAGGGGTTGGTGTCAGTATATTGACTTGCCCGCGGCTGGCACTGTTTCCTTAGTCCAGGGCGCAGGTTTTCTTGACAGTTGTGTAGCATTTTTGAGTGTGTTTTCAATAGTGACTTCCTCTCCCGGGTGCCCATACCTCGGCTGAGTCTGAGTTGCGGGACGTGGAGATGAATTGGGTCTTTGGACAGAGCTAAGGTCTTGTCTGCCAGGGCATGTTGTATGCGCTAGCTGCCTGCTATCAACCCGGCTCCTGTGCGCTCTGTCGCCGGTAACGGGAGGCTACTCGAAGAGAGAAGGCGTCCAGGTTCGGTGGGTACCCCCCGCCGCCTGTTTCTGCCTCGGTCAAGTACCGCTTGCCTCTCGTCCCAGACTTGTCAATGAAGGGTCTGGTCCCACCTCGGTGAAATGGTCCTACGTAGACTTTCGAGACCAGGCTAGCTAGCTACTACTAGCTATTCCTGCCTCCCCACAGTGAAGTTGCTTGTGTAGCTCTCTTGTTTAGTAAACGGAACGTGTTGCGATCAAAGAGGCTAGCTAGCCTAGCTTAGACTAAAAAGCCTCCTGGCTAATGTCGGCTAGCATGCATAACTTCCAGCAAAAATGAAACTTACTAGCTTTCCCCCACCGTTATGGCAACCCCCGGAGCGTGGGGCCTTAGCACAGGTCTGAGCGATGGACCAATGGCGAGCATCAATGGGGTTTTCAAGCTTCTGAATCTGGCAGGTAAATGCTGCCAGGAGATGGCAATGTTTCGAATAGGCCTAGCTTGTGCATCATTATCACTAAATATCTATAATCTCTACCAGGGCTGATCAATGTGGGACCCTCTCCTAAATAAGGGACTAATTCAGACCTGGGACACCAGGTGAGTGCAATTAACTACCAGATAGAAACAAAAAACAGAATGGTTCGGCCCTCCAGGACCAGAATTGAACAGCCCTGCTCTAGACAGACAGGTTGCCTCCAACAATGTACCAATGTTCCAGCATACACGTCTGTACAAGTATCTGCGTCAGTTGGGACAGAAAGGAGGAGTCAGAACATAACGTCACTGCCATATCCACTTGCTGCCATTGCGTAAACATCCCCGCTGGACACAAAGTAGTAGCTAGCTAGCAAGATAAAGAACGCACAGGCTATTTAACAGAGTGCCTGCGGTTCCGGATTTCTGTGCATATACAGGATTTGCCAACATAGCTGCTGCTCAGTAGTGGTGGGAAGTTCAACTCTTTTCGTTCAGTCAAAATAACAAATGTTTTGACTCATTTCGTTCATTTGATTCAGTAATGTCAAGAGCACGCCAGACCCCCTACCGGCAAACAATTAACACAAAACTCGAATGAATCATGATTCTACAAGCCTCTCGTTCACCAAAGGGGGCTTAATGTAGATGTAATTTGTCACTGAGACTTATAAAAGTGGCTTCAAACAATGTACATTTGTGATTTCTAGATATACAAATACAATGATTTATTGATAGCTTTGAAACGAGGTCTAGTTGCGGCCACAACCTGACTATATTGTGTACGACTCTTGGAGGAATGCCCTCGGCTTGACTGCCGCAAAGGAGATTAGCGCAATATCGTTCGCGAACTGCAGCATCCCCCCCAAACGATTTGTTCTCGAGTTCGAGTGTTTGTGTTTGTTTTGGTTCTACAAAGCTGTGTCAATCAAAAACATTCAATAAATAAATTAATTGCATTAATTCTTGTACCATTCAATTAATTATGAGTTCTAAACATGCATTTTTCTTGGTCGAAATGTTCAAACTATTGCATTCCATGCCTTAGAAGGATATTAAGCAAAAGTGTTAGGCTACATGTGCCTATTTATGTGTTGTACACAAAAAACATGATCGACATGTTCGTAAAAAAGGTGTTGTCTGTTCTAACAGTATTGCAAACATAAGCACGACACAAACAGGCAGGTCAGTCAAGCGATTTCATGTTATTCTTAGCTGCTGAGTTACATGCAGCTATTTAGGCAAGCAGATCAAATGCAAGCAAGACACAGACAGGCAGTCAAAATAGCGATTTACTGTTCTTTTCTCATACTCAATGCAAACATTGGCTAAGCAGGAGGCAGACAGGCAGTCAAAGTAGTAGTGTTCTTTTTTCAGGAACACTGGCTAGTGGCTACGATATAGCAGCAACTATAATTCCATTTTTTCAGAGGGGACCCCATTTTTTCAACCACAATTTCTAGGGACCACATTTTTTCTCCATAGTTTCTCGTGACCCCACCCCAAATATAATGACACTACCATAAAATCTCTACATTTCGATTTTTACATGAACAAATAACATTACATTCATTACATTTTCATCTCTTATCAAAATGAAAAGAAATCAATAAATATATTTACTCAATTACTTTGTAATTATTATTATATTTCTCAAAAAAGTTTGTATATTGTCGCATACAATAATATGTACTCTTAATTTTTTGTTCCAAAAGCAAACAAAAAACAATATCTAAAAAAATGAAATAATAATTGACCCCACTGCAGTTTGGTCGCGACCCCGACATTCAATACCACTGGCCTACATCATCACACAAAACACTGATTGTTTTTGTGCATAAAATAACACATGCACAGAACGGATCAGATGCTAAGCTACAGGACTGTTTTGCTAGCACAGACTGGAATATATTCCGCGATTCTTCCGATGGCATTGAGGAGTACACCACATCAGTCACTGGCTTCATCAATAAGTGCATCGATGACGTCCCCCCCACAGTGACTGTACGTACATACCCCAACCAGAAGCCATGGATTACTGGCAACATCCGCACTGAGCTAAAGGGTAGAGCTGCCGCTTTCAAGGAGCGGGACTCTAACCCGGAAGCTTAGAAGAAATCCCGCTATGCCCTCCGACGAAACATCTAAAAGGGAAAGTGTCAATACAGGACTAAGATCGAATCTTACAACTGGCAAGTATCTTCACTGACATTTTCAACCTCTCCCTGTCTGAGTCTGTAATACCAACATGTTTCAAGCAGACCACCATAGTCCCTGTGCCCAAGAACACTAAGGTAACCTGCCTAAATGACTACCGACCCGTAGCACTCACGTCGGTAGCCATGAAGTGCTTTGAAAGGCTGGTCATGGCTCACATCAACACCATTATCACAGAAACCCTAGACCCACCAATTGCATACTGCCCCTCAGGGGTGCGTGCTCAGTCCCCTCCTGTACTCCATGTTCACCTATGACTGCATGGCCAGCCACGACTCCAACACCAACATTAAGTTTGCCGATGACACAACAGTGGTAGGCCTGATCACCGACAACGACGAGACAGCCTATTGGGAGGAGGTAAGAGACCTGGCCGTGTGGTGCCAGGACAACAACCTCTCCCTCAACGTGATCAAGACAAAGGAGATGATTGTGGACTACAGGAAAAAGAAGAGGACCGAGCATGCTCCCATTCTCATCGACGGGCTGTAGTGGAGCATGTTGAGAGCTTCAAGTTCCTTGTTGTCCACATCACCAACAAAATAACTTGTTCCAAGCACATCAAGACAGTCGTGAAGAGGGCACGACAAAACCTATTCCCCCTAAGGAGACTGAAAAGATTCTACTGCTGCACCATCGAGAGCATCCTGACTGGTTAAATAACTGCCTGGTATGGCAACTGCTCGGCCTCCGACCACAAGGCACTACAGAGGGTAGTGCGTACGGCCCAGTACATCACTGGTGCCAAGCTTCCTGCCATCCAAGACCTCTATACCAGGCGGTGTCAGAGGAAGGCCCTAAAAATTGTCAAAGACTCCAACCACCCTACTCATAGACTGTTCTCTCTGCTACCGCACGGCAAGCAGCACCGGAGTGCCAAGTCTAGGTCCAAAAGGCTTCTAAACAGCTTCTACACATTGACTCAGTGCCGGTATCCCCAGTACTGTATCCTGCAAGATGATCAGGACAGACGCATCCCCCGAGGGTGGACAGTGGTGCAGAGCGCATTACATGTCAATTACCTGGAGCTCCTAACGTTGTATCTGGCGCTCAGGCGCTTCTTCCTGCTTTTGTCAGGGTGGCTTGTGCTGGTCAGAACCGACAGTATGTCAGTGGTGGCGTACATCAACCGACGGGGAGAGACTCTCTCTCTCTCCTGACCTTGGCTCGCTCCCTATTGTTGGGGAGCAGTGCACGCATACTTTCGCTTCGGGCCACGCATGGCCCCGGTTGCCTCAAATGGGCCTGGACCCTGAGAGGGCGAATCTGATGGCTAGAGGTTTACCTCAGAACAATATTGCTACTGTTCCGTCCACAAGGGTGCCCTCAATGAGAGGGCTGTATGCGTATAAGTGGCAGGTGTTTGAGCTCTGGTGCCAAGATAAAGGACTTGTTCCTTTTCAGGGCTCTGTAAGAGACATCCTAATGTTCCTACAGGAGCTTTTTGAGCAGGGTAAGGCATTCACCACTTGGGGCATGATTTCCTTTCCCCATAGTTGTGTTGTACAGAGAGTACAAACTGAAAGGGAACGTAACGTTATGACTATAAATACTGTTTCCTGAAGGAGGAAAATGAGGTACAATACCTGGGCTGCGTTCAGTAAATGTTTACGTTCTGGAATGGTCAATTGAACGGAAACGGTGCTGTACTGAACAAACAGTTGAAAAATGGAAGGGGGTTAGTTTGTGGGTTGGGGAACACTGTCAGCATGGCCACTGCCCTTTAAACATGTCACTCATTGCTTCAAGCCACACCTCGCATCACACCTGTATTTTCAAATGTCCATGTTGACATTACTCTGCCATGCCTCATGACTTTAAATAGAGGACAAATGAACAAATGCACAAATTGATGATTGACATGTGAAATAAAGAAAATGGATACAAAATAAGCTACAGGGATGAGCAAAACATGTTGATTAGCCACATCTATTTATCTAAACAGCCTTTTTATTTGTTTTTATTCATATCCATAAGAGATCATCTTAAAATCACTTGAACAAATCCACTTTCTAGCTGCTCTCTTTTAGACCCCACCCCCGTTTGCCTTATTAGGCTTTGACCAAAGAGACACATGAAACAAAGTGTCATTGGAGAGGACCATGGGGGGACACATGGGAGCTGTATCACCCAGGTGGAGGTGAGGTCTCTCACTGAGGCTGAATGGAGTGGGTGGCGGGGTTGTCATCCACCCAGGTAGGAGAAGACATGGGCGGGTGGGGGCTGCAGGATCCAGGGGGAGCCAGTCAGGATGGGAGCGCCACATCACCTCTAGTGCCTCCTGATCATTTGTGATTGATTAGTAAGAGCGGACTAGCAGAGCTCCCAATGTCAGTCTCCAATTAAATAACTCTCACCACTGAACTGCTGCCGCCCCCTCTCCTGATCAACCTTCTCCTCTATCTCTCGCACTCTTCCTCTCTTTCCGACTTGGATTCTCTCTTACTATCAGTACATCCTCCCACTCTTGCACTAGCTAACGCCTTTGTTTCTCATTTAACTTATTACCCATCTGTCTATCCATAATATATCCATCAACTATTTCTCTCCATCCCTCTCTTCCACTCAACCTTATTTTTCTGCCTTCCTCCCCAGTTTCTATTTTTTCCACCAACCCTCTCTCATTTAAAGGTCATGAACAGTCAAAATCATGTTTTTCATGAAATTGAATGAGATTTGGATGAAACCAGATCAAAGTATGATGACCAAAGTATGAAAAATAACTGTTGCTTCTATATTTATAAAGCTTGATCATAAAGTTACTGGTCCCCTCCCCCATGTCAAACACTTGGATTCAGGAGCAGGATTATTAAGGGGATAGGGTGATATCACCCTAACTCTCATTTTAATACACCAATGGTAACATGATATTCTCTTACCTAATTTAAATAAGTACTGCCTTGTAACCAACATCGGGGAAGGTGTGTTTGTATAGGGACGTGGTTTATAAAGCTACATAGCTACTCTACTGGTGCCAAAATGACTGTGGGTGTCAGTAAATATAATTAAAATGTACACTATTGTAGCTCTCTTCACGACAACAGACACAGGTTGGTTCCTTGAAACGGACGTTTATTGCCTTGCACGTCTTTTTCTTCGATGCATTCACGTCACGCCGTGATAACTATATATTGAATGAACACAGTAACATTAATACATTATACAGTACTGAAACAAAAGAATACAAATGGCGCTCGGCGCGACAATACAAATGGCACTTGGCGCGACAATACAAATGGCACTTGGCGCCAATATAAACAAAGTTCTACAGGTTGAACAAAATACCTCGTTGGCTGCTTGTCCTGAAAATAGGTTATTGAATCCTTAAAGTCCCTTGAAAGTCCCTTTACTGTCTTTCTTGGCCTCTGCCATCAACAATTATAAAAAATAAATAAATAAATAAATAAAATAAATAAATAAATTATAACTCAGACTAAGATCTGCTTAAGTTAGATTGCACACAGTCAATTAACAAATTCCGTAGCAGTAAAACAACAGAGAACGTTAGTTCCGGGATGGAACATAAAAACACAAACAATGGCCTAACGTTAATTTTACCTGTTACATCACATTAACATTCTTACCTATACATTAATAAATCATTTATTTATTTACTACATCAAATAAACCATAATTATGTATTAATCATGCATCGTGAACACAGCATCTATGTAACACCACTTACACTCCCACCAAATCACTCATTAACTTGGAATGTGGGATTTTCTTTTAAACAGAAATTATGAAAATAATTAATAAAATGTTTTAAGTCTGAATGAACGTGATGAACGTATGTGATTTAGTTAGCCTCTAGTAAGGTAACTACCTTGTGAATAGGCCTTTCAAGGTGGACTGATCTAGTGTGTGGTTTTCCTTTACCAAGTGTAGTGTCACTGACTAGTAGCTTCAGCTTTCGCACCATGCTGTCTGCACTAGGATGAGCTTCTACAACCCTGGCACGCTTCCACTCGTTTCTTTGTGAGCTGTCATCTTGTAGAATCACAATATCATCTACTTGTGAGTTTTGTGATTTTCTTTGCCATTTCTGTCGTTGTTGGAGGTTTATCAGGCATTCTCGTTTCCATCTTCGCCAGAATTCATTGGCTAGGAACTGCACTCTTCTCCACCTTTTGCACAGATAGAGGTCTTCTTTGCAGAATTGTCCAGGAGGGGGCAGAATAATTGAAGATTTCATAGTTAGTATGTGGTTAGGAGTGAGAGGTTCTGGACCGGTGGGATCGTGAAGATGTTCAACACTTAGTGGCCTGCTGTTGATTATAGCCATTGTTTCGTAAAGGAATGTTCTCAGAGTTGTGGTGTCGAGTCTGCTTGCGGACTTGTCGAGCATGGTAGTCAGAATGCTCCGAATCGCTTGAATTTGGCGCTCCCAGACTCTACCCATGTGACTTGCTGATGGGACGTTCATAACGAATTCACAACCAATTGCTCGTTGATGTTCTTGATCCATTCCCTTGAACAACAAAAAAAAAACACTCTTTTAGCACCCATGAAATTTGTTCCCTGATCTCATCTCAATTGGCGTACAGGTCCTCTGATAGCTACAAACATTCGAAGTGCATTTATGAATGCGTCTGTTGTCAAGTCATCTAGTGTTTCAATATGCAGTGCTCTGGAGCATAGGCAGGTAAACAACAATCCATATCGTTTTAATTCCTTTCTTCCTTCCTTTACGATGAAGGGGCCAAAACAATCAAGACCGCAGTAAGTAAAGGGAGGGGATGTCTCTGTTCTCTCACCCGGCAGATCCGCCATTTGTTGAACTTCTGTAGTTCTTCTGTATCTCCTACATTGTGCTCTCACCACTGGTGTCCCCCAGGGCTCAGTTCTAGGCCCTCTCCTATTCTCGCTATACACCAAGTCACTTGGCTCTGTCATATCCTCACATGGCCTCTCCTATCATTGCTACGCTGACGACACACAACTAATCTTCTCCTTTCCCCCTTCTGATAACCAGGTGGCGAATCGCATCTCTGCATGTCTGGCAGACATATCAGTATGGATGACGGATCACCACCTCAAGCTGAACCTTGGCAAGACGGAGCTGCTCTTCCTCCCGGGGAAGGACTGCCTGTTCCATGATCTCGCCATCACGGTTGACAACTCCATTGTGTCCTCCTCCCAGACTGCGAAGAGCCTTGGCGTGACCCTGGACAACACCCTGTCGTTCTCCGCTAACATCAAGGCGGTGGCCCGATCCTGTAGGTTCATGCTCTACAACATTCGGAGAGTACGACCCTGCCTTACACAGGAAGCGGCACAGGTCCTAATCCAGGCACTTGTCACCCCCCGTCTGGATTACTGCAACTCGCTGTTGGCTGGGCTCCCTGCATGTGCCATTAAACCCCTACAACTCATCCAGAATGCCGCAGCCCGTCTGGTGTTCAACCTTCCCAAGTTCTCTCACGTCACCCCGCTCCTCCGCACACTCCACTGGCTTCCAGTTGAAGCTCGCATCTGCTACAAGACCATGGTGCTTGCCTACGGAGCTGTGTGGGGAACGGCACCTCCGTACCTTCAGGCTCTGATCAGTCCCTACACCCAAACGAGGGCATTGCGTTCATCCACCTCTGGCCTGCTGGCTCCCCTACCTCTGCGGAAGCACAGTTCCCGCTCAGCCCAGTCAAAACTGTTCGCTGCTCTGGCACCCCAATGGTGGAACAAGCTCCCTCACAACGCCAGGACAGCGGAGTCACTCACCACCTTCCGGAGACATTTGAAACCCCACCTCTTTAAGGAATACCTGGGATAGGATAAAGTAATCCTTCTATCCCCCCCCTTACCCCAAGTCCCCCCCCCCCCAAAAAAAAAAAAAAAAATTTAAAAAAAAAAATTGTAAAGTGGTTGTCCCACTGGCTATAAGGTGAATGCACCTATTTGTATGTCGCTCTGGATAAGAGCGTCTGCTAAATGACGTAAATGTAAATGTAATTGTACGCACTGTGAGGAGACCACATTTTCGCATCCCAAGATCCATATTCCGTTTGCACGCAACTTGTTCATAGTCATGCCTCTTCCTTGGTGGTGTACACGCACATGATGATGTTTGACGAGCAGGGCTGACACATGAGATTTCTTCGGAAGTATTGCGGGATGTTTTACGTCATGGTGCAATGCTGACTGGGATAATCGTCCTCCCACCCTGAGGACATTGTTCTTGTCCAAGAAGGCATTCAACTGGTGTAACTTGTTGCGCTTGTTCATGGTGTGTTCTTTCTGGAGCTTGATTTTACGGATGTCTTCAGCGAAGGCTTCTTCTTGCACCAGCTTGATAATGAAAATTTCCGCTTTTTCTTCTTTCTTCAAGGCTAGTTGCTTCATTTGTTCTTGGTTGTAGTCCTTTGAATTCCCTGATAAATTTCTGGAGCCTGGCGATGGCTCTCACTGCTCTGGACCAGTCAGAAAACTTAATGAAGCGATTCGCTATTGAATTCACTTATTTCGTATTGACTGCATGGACATGGGCCTTGCGAAACTCAGGGTCTGTTGTTTCTACTTCTCCCACCATTTCCTCTTCACGTGGAAGACTCCGCTGCCAAAGAAAGTCGGGTCCTTTCAGCCAGTTAGACTCTTTCAGCTGAACTGCACTCAGCCCTCTTGAGGCGTAGTTGGCTGGGAGATTAGGTTTGTCCGTCTTGAAAGGAAGTGGGAGTTCATAGTGGCCGTCTTCCTTCTGCCTTATACTTTCTTTCACTTTAAACAAGAAGAGAAGGTCTTCCTGAGAAACTGGGTTGTCATCTGCAGTGTGATCTGTGAAATCAGATTCGAGGACCTTGATTATGTCTGTTGGATTGATCTCTTTGACTTGAGTTTTGCACACAAAGTGTACTTCTCTCTTCAGCTCAACTGATGGCTGTACGGCAGGTGTCACTTGTCGCACTATGATTCTGTGACTGGTTCCTATTGCATCACCGTAGTCACTTGCTTGAGTCGAGCTGCCAACAATGCTCCAGCCGAGATCAGTTCGCTGTGCATATGGATGATTTTCTTCACCGGACAGGATCTCCCTTGGAAGAAGGGCTTGTTGACACTTATAGCCGATCAGAAGGCCTACTTCGCAATCCAGTGGTGGTGGAATCTTGTCTGCCAATTGTTCTAGATAAGGCCATTTTAGAGCTGTTTCAGCAGTTGGAATGTGCGACCTGTCTGCTGGAATGAATTCTCGTGTGAAAAGTGGTGGCAATGGGATCCTTTTCTCTAAGTTGTACCCTCTCACTTGTAGACTTGTCAGTTTCTGGCAGGGTATGACTGTTGACCTTGTAGACATTGTGGACAGCCGCAAACTGACATTCTCTTTGTTTGTGTTGAGGTCTTGAGCCACTTAATCTAGGATGAAAGTCGTATCGCTTTGCGCGTCTAAGAGCGCGTAGATGAGAACTTCTTAATCTGGCTGTTTTGTGGACGAGACCCAGACTGGTATGATTGAGGACGTTTGTGTGCTTAGGCCTTCTTGTATGACTCTGTTGGTAATTGCTGCTGCAGCTATTTCTTTGGTGTCTGCTCTGTGCTTTGAGTAGTCATTTACATTTACATTTACGTCATTTAGCAGACGCTCTTATCCAGAGCGACTTACAAATTGGTACATTCACCTTATAGCCAGTGGGATAACCACTTTACCATTTTTTTTTTTTTTTTGGTGGGGTGGGGTAAGGAGGGGGGTTAGAATGATTACTTTATCCTATCCCATGTGTTCCTTAAAGAGGTGGGGTTTCAAATGTCTCCGGAAGGTGGTGAGTGACTCCGCTGTCCTGGCGTCGTGAGGGAGCTTGTTCCACCATTGGGGTGCCAGAGCAGCGAACAGTTTTGACTGGGCTGAGCGGGAACTGTGCTTCAGCAGAGGTAGGGGAGCCAGCAGGCCAGAGGTGGATGAACGCAAAGCCCTCGTTTGGGTGTAGGGACTGATCAGAGCCTGAAGGTACGGAGGTGCCGTTCCCCTCACAGCTCTGTAGGCAAGCACCATGGTCTTGTAGCAGATGCGAGCTTCAACTGGAAGCCAGTGTAGTGTGCGGAGGAGCGGGGTGACGTGAGAGAACTTGGGAAGGTTGAACACCAGATGGGCTGCGGCATTCTGGATGAGTTGTAGGGGTTTAATGGCACAGGTAGGGAGCCCAGCCAACAGCGAGTTGCAGTAATCCAGACGGGAGATGACAAGTGCCTGGATTAGGACCTGTGCCGCTTCCTGTGTAAGGCAGGGTCGTACTCTCCGAATGTTGTAGAGCATGAACCTACAGGATCGGGTCACCGCCTTGATGTTAGCGGAGAACGACACACAACTAATCTTCTCCTTTCCCCCTTCTGATAACCAGGTGGCGAATCGCATCTCTGCATGTCTGGCAGACATATCAGTATGGATGACGGATCACCACCTCAAGCTGAACCTTGGCAAGACGGAGCTGCTCTTCCTCCCGGGGAAGGACTGCCTGTTCCATGATCTCGCCATCACGGTTGACAACTCCATTGTGTCCTCCTCCCAGACTGCGAAGAGCCTTGGCGTGACCCTGGACAACACCCTGTCGTTCTCCGCTAACATCAAGGCGGTGACCCGATCCTGTAGGTTCATGCTCTACAACATTCGGAGAGTACGACCCTGCCTTACACAGGAAGCGGCACAGGTCCTAATCCAGGCACTTGTCACCCCCCGTCTGGATTACTGCAACTCGCTGTTGGCTGGGCTCCCTGCATGTGCCATTAAACCCTTACAACTCATCCTGAATGCCGCAGCCCGTCTGGTGTTCAACCTTCCCAAGTTCTCTCACGTCACCCCGCTCCTCCGCACACTCCACTGGCTTCCAGTTGAAGCTCGCATCTGCTACAAGACCATGGTGCTTGCCTACGGAGCTGTGTGGGGAACGGCACCTCCGTACCTTCAGGCTCTGATCAGTCCCTACACCCAAACGAGGGCATTGCGTTCATCCACCTCTGGCCTGCTGGCTCCCCTACCTCTGCGGAAGCACAGTTCCTGCTCAGCCCAGTCAAAACTGTTCGCTGCTCTGGCACCCCAATGGTGGAACAAGCTCCCTCACGACGCCAGGACAGCGGAGTCACTCACCACCTTCCGGAGACATTTGAAACCCCACCTCTTTAAGGAACACATGGGATAGGATAAAGTAATCATTCTAACCCCCCTCCTTACCCCACCCCACCAAAAATAAAAAATAAAAATAAAAAATTGTAAAGTGGTTATCCCACTGGCTATAAGGTGAATGTACCAATTTGTAAGTCGCTCTGGATAAGAGCGTCTGCTAAATGACGTAAATGTAAATGTAATTGTACGCACTGTGAGGAGACCACATTTTCGCATCCCAAGATCCATATTCCGTTTGCACGCAACTTGTTCATAGTCATGCCTCTTCCTTGGTGGTGTACACGCACATGATGATGTTTGACGAGCAGGGCTGACACATGAGATTTCTTCGGAAGTATTGCGGGATGTTTTACGTCATGGTGCAATGCTGACTGGGATAATCGTCCTCCCACCCTGAGGACATTGTTCTTGTCCAAGAAGGCATTCAACTGGTGTAACTTGTTGCGCTTGTTCATGGTGTGTTCTTTCTGGAGCTTGATTTTACGGATGTCTTCAGCGAAGGCTTCTTCTTGCACCAGCTTGATAATGAAAATTTCCGCTTTTCTTCTTTCTTCAAGGCTAGTTGCTTCATTTGTTCTTGGTTGTAGTCCTTTGAATTCCCTGATAAATTTCTGGAGCCTGGCGATGGCTCTCACTGCTCTGGACCAGTCAGAAAACTTAATGAAGCGATTCGCTATTGAATTCACTTATTTCGTATTGACTGCATGGACATGGGCCTTGCGAAACTCAGGGTCTGTTGTTTCTACTTCTCCCACCATTTCCTCTTCACGTGGAAGACTCCGCTGCCAAAGAAAGTCGGGTCCTTTCAGCCAGTTAGACTCTTTCAGCTGAACTGCACTCAGCCCTCTTGAGGCGTAGTTGGCTGGGAGATTAGGTTTGTCCGTCTTGAAAGGAAGTGGGAGTTCATAGTGGCCGTCTTCCTTCTGCCTTATACTTTCTTTCACTTTAAACAAGAAGAGAAGGTCTTCCTGAGAAACTGGGTTGTCATCTGCAGTGTGATCTGTGAAATCAGATTCGAGGACCTTGATTATGTCTGTTGGATTGATCTCTTTGACTTGAGTTTTGCACACAAAGTGTACTTCTCTCTTCAGCTCAACTGATGGCTGTACGGCAGGTGTCACTTGTCGCACTATGATTCTGTGACTGGTTCCTATTGCATCACCGTAGTCACTTGCTTGAGTCGAGCAGCCAACAATGCTCCAGCCGAGATCAGTTCGCTGTGCATATGGATGATTTTCTTCACCGGACAGGATCTCCCTTGGAAGAAGGGCTTGTTGACACTTATAGCCGATCAGAAGGCCTACTTCGCAATCCAGTGGTGGTGGAATCTTGTCTGCCAATTGTTCTAGATAAGGCCATTTTAGAGCTGTTTCAGCAGTTGGAATGTGCGACCTGTCTGCTGGAATGAATTCTCGTGTGAAAAGTGGTGGCAATGGGATCCTTTTCTCTAAGTTGTACCCTCTCACTTGTAGACTTGTCAGTTTCTGGCAGGGTATGACTGTTGACCTTGTAGACATTGTGGACAGCCGCAAACTGACATTCTCTTTGTTTGTGTTGAGGTCTTGAGCCACTTAATCTAGGATGAAAGTCGTATCGCTTTGCGTGTCTAAGAGCGCGTAGATGAGAACTTCTTAATCTGGCTGTTTTGTGGACGAGACCCAGACTGGTATGATTGAGGACGTTTGTGTGCTTAGGCCTTCTTGTATGACTCTGTTGGTAATTGCTGCTGCAGCTATTTCTTTGGTGTCTGCTCTGTGCTTTGAGTAGTCATTTACATTTACATTTACGTCATTTAGCAGACGCTCTTATCCAGAGCGACTTACAAATTGGTACATTCACCTTATAGCCAGTGGGATAACCACTTTACAATTTTTTATTTTTATTTTTTATTTTTGGTGGGGTGGGGTAAGGAGGGGGGTTAGAATGATTACTTTATCCTATCCCAGGTGTTCCTTAAAGAGGTGGGGTTTCAAATGTCTCCGGAAGGTGGTGAGTGACTCCGCTGTCCTGGCGTCGTGAGGGAGCTTGTTCCACCATTGGGGTGCCAGAGCAGCGAACAGTTTTGACTGGGCTGAGCGGGAACTGTGCTTCAGCAGAGGTAGGGGAGCCAGCAGGCCAGAGGTGGATGAACGCAATGCCCTCGTTTGGGTGTAGGGACTGATCAGAGCCTGAAGGTACGGAGGTGCCGTTCCCCTCACAGCTCTGTAGGCAAGCACCATGGTCTTGTAGCAGATGCGAGCTTCAACTGGAAGCCAGTGTAGTGTGCTGGGAGGAGCGGGGTGACGTGAGAGAACTTGGGAAGGTTGAACACCAGACGGGCTGCGGCATTCTGGATGAGTTGTAGGGGTTTAATGGCACAGGTAGGGAGCCCAGCCAACAGCGAGTTGCAGTAATCCAGACGGGAGATGACAAGTGCCTGGATTAGGACCTGTGCCGCTTCCTGTGTAAGGCAGGGTCGTACTCTCCGAATGTTGTAGAGCATGAACCTACAGGATCGGGTCACCGCCTTGATGTTAGCGGAGAACGACAGGGTGTTGTCCAGGGTCACGCCAAGGCTCTTCGCACTCTGGGAGGAGGACACAACGGAGTTGTCAACCGTGATGGCGAGATCATGGAACGGGCAGTCCTTCCCCGGGAGGAGGAGCAGCTCCGTCTTGCCAAGGTTCAGCTTGAGGTGGTGATCCTTCATCCATACTGATATGTCTGCCAGACATGCAGAGATGCGATTCGCCACCTGGTTATCAGAAGGGGGAAAAGAGAAGATTGGTTGTGTGTCGTCAGCATAGCAATGATAGGAGAGGCCATGTGAGGATATGACAGAGCCAAGTGACTTGGTGTATAGCGAGAATAGGAGAGGGCCTAGAACTGAGCCCTGGGGGACACCAGTGGTGAGAGCACGTGGTGCGGAGACAGCTTCTCGCCACGCCACTTGGTAGGAACGACCGGTCAGGTAGGACGCAATCCAAGAGTGAGCCGCGCCGGAGATGCCCAGCTCGGAGAGGGTGGAGAGGAGGATCTGATGGTTCACAGTATCAAAGGCAGCAGACAGGTCTAGAAGGACAAGAGCAGAGGAGAGAGAGTTAGCTACCTTTGGAGGTGTTGACCTTTGATGTTCCTTGAACTTGTCATCATGCAAACATGTCGGGTGTCTCTTCTGACATCTTGTTATCACACATTCTTGAGTGATGACCAGTCTTCAAACATCCAAAGCAAAACTTTTCTGCTTGCACAAACTTGACACGATCTTGAACCGTCTGTTCACTGAACTTTCTGCACTTGACGAGGACATGTCCTGTTCTTTTGCAAAAAATGCATGATGGGATGTTGCTCTGTGTTGTGTTTGTGGACAGTGTCTTTGCTTGAATGGTTTGACTTCGTGGATGCTTTGGTTTCTCGCTTTTCACACTCTTGAGCGCTTGTATTGAGGATATAGGATTGCAAGCGAGATCTGCTTCCTTTGACAGAAAGTCTACAAACACTTTGAATGGTGGGTACCCAGCGTTTGCTTGTCTGACTTCCATCGTTTTGTGGTTCCAACTGGATACCAGCCAATCTGGCAACTTCAGCAGAATCTTTTGACTCTCATTGCAGTCATTGAGAACTTCCAATGTCTTAATGTGGGGCATTGCAGCCTCGCAGCTCTTGAGGAAGTCTGCAAAGTGTCTTAGTTCACAACCATCCTTAGAGCTTATCTTTGGCCATCCATGCAGCTTGTCTCTGAAGGACTTCCCAATTATGAATGGGTCTCCGAAACGTTTTTGCAAAAGCTGCCAGGCTGAGTCGTATGCTGCTTCAGTGCCTAGTAGGAAAAATTACTTTCTTAGGTAATACAGTTTTTCATTCTTTGGAATGTTTTTCTTGTATATTAATGTTTCGAAAGATAGCTGCCAGTCTTAGAATTTCAAAGGATCTCCAGTGAATAATGCAGGCTCTGGTGTTGGGAGACGATTGGCACTTATAGCTTCTGCTAGCATGTTGACCAGATCAGAGCTGCTCTGCACTTGATGCATGGACACTGAAGTTGGTGGAGCTTGAGGTACCAATTGTGGACTTTGGGGACTAGGAGCTTGACTTGTAACTGGTAGAGGTTGAGGAATGAATGAGGGACTTGAGGCATAGAGGGCTTGCGTTGTGACTGGTGGAGATTGAGGGCGGTCTGGAGGAACTGTGAGGTTAAGAACTTGAAGTTCTCCTGCTGGTTCAACATCATGCAGAAAGTCAGTTGTCTCAAAATTGTCTTCGACTTGATTGTAGACCTTTACTCAAGCTCTTGCAGCGTTCAACTTCTTCACTTCCTCTAGACGTTCAAGCTTTCTACGCTTGTCTTGCATTGCCTGTTGTCTGGCTAGGTTCTCAGATTCAAATTGTGTCAGCCGCTGTTTTCCTTCAGCCTCTAGCCTTTGAAGTTATATCGCTTCCCTTTCTTTTTCATCCAACACTGCCAAAATCTCCTTGGATGCGGCAGCTTCAGCTGCAGCCTCATTTCTTTTGACTGAGTGGATGCTAGAGTGGATAGAACCACATTTTGATCAACGAGACGGTGGCCTTGATAGAGAACCTGTTGAGTCTAGAATCGAGCCAACATCAGGCCAAGGTACTTCCTCCTCATCTGCTGTATGCCCTTTAAGTTGCCTTTCTGCCTTTTGAATGATAAATCATGAAAGCGAAATGCACTTGTCAACTCTGCGTCGCAGGTTTGGTTCAGGAGTTTGCATTCTACGTAACTCTTCATAAATGACCTGTACATCAGAACAGGTGCTTTTCATGTTCTCAATCAGCTCATTTAATTCGTCCTTGGAGGCCGAATCAGTCAATATTTCCTTGCCTATTCTTGCATGATACTTCCACTTCTCATGGATGATCCTGTACCGACGTTGTACACTCTTCAGCCTTTCTTCTTGAAGTTATTTTCCTTTCTCTGTTAGGGATCGGGTTCTTTCACTTCTTCGTAGCCTTTCCACTTATTCTGCAGACTCTGTGTCTGTCGCGTCGGGTTGAGCAGGTGATTTGGTAATTTCACGGCATGTCTCAGTGCTTGTGTCTGACATTTTGAGATGGATGTGGTATATGTGTCTCAACTTTTGAGCTTGAATTTGATTTATATTAGGCTATGGGTGAATGTAAGCTACAGTAGGCCTAAATGGGATTAGCCAGGAAGGTTAATAACTGTATGAATTCCTTAACTGTGTGAAGACTAGGTGGGTAGCCTAACTTCTAAATATAAACTTCAATATTGCATCAAGATAACTATCAGCATTTAAACTTAGCTAGACTTCAAGTTGACTTCGATTTCAAAATAAGACTGAAAATTACTTTTATTACAAATAAACTTAGTATAAACCTTAATCACAGAATGAATATGCGTATAATGCATTAAATCACGTATCACTTCACATAATAAAATAATTTCACATCAGTGGAGGTACCCTTTAAACTTTGCTTAAATTGCCCTTTAAGCTTGGCACCACTTTTCATAAAACACTAATCTTAATTTCAATTTATGATTATCTTTTATCTTTACTCAAAACGTGTTCACTTGCTTATGGAGTTAAGTTTCCCTTTAAATCTCGTAACATGTAACAACCACTAACACCAGCACATTCGATTTATCCCCAAAACATGTAGGCTAAGCACAGTATGTAAGATTCATAGAGCTGAGTCCTTAGTTGCAATTTCCAAGTTGAACCACTTCTCATCCCACCTTAACTTGAATGTTGTGGTAGAGTGCTTTTGGCCTGAAAAGTTGTGCTTTCAACACAGTCCAATCACCGTTGCTTGCAGTCGCTATGCCGACAATGTAATGGGCTTTGCTTATCTGATCTGCTGGATCTTCGTTGCGTCATTACCCGCGGTAGTCTTGTTGTCTCTCCTACCCGTGTTGAGCAGGCGAATTCTCACTGTACCTCTCTTCACGACAACAGACACAGGTTGGTTCCTTGAAACGGGTGTTTATTGCCTTGCACGTGTTTTTCTTCGATGCATCCACGTCACGCCGTGAGAACTATATATTGAATGAACACAGTAACATTAATACATTATACAGTACTGAAACAAAAGAATACAAATGGCGTGACAATACAAATGGCGCTTGGCGCGACAATACAAATGGCACTTGGCGCCAATATAAACAAATTTCTACAGGTTGAACAAAATACCTCGTTGGCTGCTTGTCCTGAAAAGAGGTTCTTGAATCCTTAAAGTCCCTTGAAAGTCCCTTTACTGTCTTTCTTGGCCTCTGCCATCAACAATTATAACTCAGACTAAGATCTGCTTAAGTTAGATTGCACACAGTCAATTAACAAATTCCGTAGCAGTAACACAACAGAGAACGTTAGTTCCGGGATGGAACATAAAAACACAAACAATGGCCTAACGTTAATTTTACCTGTTACATCACATTAACATTCTTACCTATACATTAATAAATCATTTATTTATTTACTACATCAAATAAACCATAATTATGTATTAATCATGCATCGTGAACACAGCATCTACGTAACACCACTTACAACTATTCATCTATGAAAATATATTTATATGTTTCCCCTTTCATCTACTGTATTTCTGGTGTTAGCTAATTACTGCCTAGCTAGGTCTTCAGCCAGCATGGAACAAAAGGGGGGGAAGGGTCGTTCAAAACTCTGTGAACCGCATGACAAGAGACATGCCAAACAGGAGATGTATAAAAAATAAATTGATATCATTGATGCAATTTCAATGTTGTTTGAGTTGCTTGAGATTATTTTATTACAACACTACTCACTGCATCCAAGTTTCTTGACATAGGTGTTTCAAAGAGCTGTCAGTCAAGGCGAGCTCATGAATATAAGCTCCCCGCCCACTCAGCCTGTTTTTTCAAACTTCCTGGTAGTTAGCCATGAGAGAAAAAGTACATTCTCTCAGATTTTCAGCATTTCTATCCCCAAAAAATATTATGAGTGATATTTTAATCACTCAAAAGGCTATTTTACCTGGGAATCTGAATGGCTGTTAGGGACATTTACGCTCTCTCACCTGCTTTTCCAATTCTGGCAGACAGAGGCTGCTCTTTCTATTGGTTTGGGTCACTTCTTCAGCTCTGTGCACTACGGTACACCTCAGAGGAGACAAGGATGGAGAGAATACCTAGATTCTAGCATGACAATTAATAAAGAAGCAAGCTTGTCCAATAATGCAAAAGGTAAAGAATAATAAGCACAGAACAAAAGACACAAGCATATAATTACCTAAAACGTCCTCTTTCTCATGTTTCTCTTTCTCAGGTTTCTGTCTTCAACTATAGTCTAAAGGGAGAATTTCAATAAGCATTTACGGCTGACCATGCTTTCCACCTGGCTACCCCTACCCCGGCCACCAGCTCTGCACCCTTCGCTACAACTTGCCCATGCCCCCCCCCCCTGCTTCTCCTTCACCCAAATTCAGATAGCTGATGTCCTGAAAGAGCTGCAAAATCTGGACCCCTACAAATCAGATGGGCTAGAAAATCTGGACCCTTTCTTTCTAAAATTAGCCGCCGAAATTGTCGCAAGCCCTATTACTAGCCTGTTCAACCTCTCTTTCGTATCGTCTGAGATCCCCAGAGATTGGAAAGCTGCCGCGGTCATCCCCCTCTTCAAAGGGGGTGACACTCTAGATCCAAACTGTTACAGACCTATATCCATCCTCTCCTGCCTTTCAAAAGTATTTGAAAGCCAAGTTAACAAACAGATCACCGACCATTTCGAATCCCACCATACCTTCTCCGCTATGCAATCTGGTTTCCGAGCTGGTCATGGGTGCACCTCAGCCACGCTCAAGGTCCTAAACGATATAATAACCACGATCGATAAAAGACAGTACTGTGCAGCCGTTTTTATCGACCTGGCCAATGCTTTTGACTCTGTCAATCACCGCATTCTTATTGGCAGACTAAATAGCCTTGGTTTCTCAAATGACTGCCTCGCCTGGTTCACCAACTACTTCTCAGATAGAGTTCAATGTGTCAAATCGGAGGGCCTGTTGTCTGGACCTCTGGCAGACTCTATGGGGGTGCCACAGGGTTCAATTCTCTGTGTATATCAATGATGTTGCTCTTGCTGCTGGTGACTCTCAGATCCACCTCTACGCAGACGACACCATTTTGTATACATCTGGCCATTCATTGGACACTGTGTTAACAAACCTCCAAACGAGCTTCAATGCAATACAACACTCCTTCCGTGGCCTCCAACTGCTCTTAAACGCTAGTAAAACTAAATGCATGCTCTTCAATCGAACACTGCTGGCACCCCGCCCACCCGACTAGAGTCACTACTCTCGGCGGGTCTGACTTAGAATATGTGGACAACTACAAAAACCTAGGTGTCTGGTTAGACCGTAAACTCTCCTTCCAGACTCACATTAAGCATCTTGAATCCAAAGTTAAATCTAGAATCGGCTTCCTATTTCGCATCAATGCCTCCTTCACTCATGCTGCTAAACATGCCCTCGTAAAACTAACTATCCTACCGATCCTTGACTTCGGCGATGTCATTTACAAAATAGCTTCCAACACTCTACTCAGCATATTGGATGTAGCCTATCACAGTGCCATCCGTTTTGTCACCAAAGCCCCATATACTACCCACCATTGTGACCTGTACGCTCTCGTTGGCTGGCCCTCACTACATATTCGTCGCCAAGCCCACTGGCTTCAGGTCATCTAGAACTCTCTTCTAGGCAAATCCCCGCCTTATCTTAGCTCATTGGTCACGATAGCAACACCCACCCGTAGTATCCGTTCCAGCAGGTATTTCTCACTGGTCATCCCCAAAGCCAACACCTCCTTTGGCCGCCATTCCTTCCAGTTCTCTGCCGCAAATGACTGGAACGAACTGCAAAAAATCTCTGAAGCTGGAGACACTTATCTCCTTCACTATCTTTAAGCATCAGTTGTCAGAGCATCTTACCGATCACTGCACCTGTACACAGCCCATCTGTAATTAGCCCACCCAACTACCTCATCCCCATATTGTTATTTACATTGTTATTTATTTTGCTCATTTGCACCCCAGTATCTCTATTTGCACATCATCTTCTGCACATCTATCACTCTAGTGTTAATACTAAATTGTAATTATTTTGCACTATGGCCTATTTATTGCCTTACCTACATAACTTACTACATTTGCACACACTGTATAGATTTTCTATTGTGTTATTGACTGTATGTTTTGTTTATTCCATATGTAACTCTGTGTTGTTGTTGTTTTTATCGCACTGCTTTGCTTTATCTTGGCCAGGTCGCAGTTGTAAATTAGAACTTGTTCTCAACTGGCTTACCTGGTTAAGTAAAGGTGAAATAAAATAATAATTGTTGTGTAAGTACATATAACTTTACATATTCCTTATTAACTTCCTCTCAGTTACAATGTTAGTCTCTAGTACAAGTGACACTACCAATCCCTAACACGAACATGCACAGTCCTCCCCTCACTTAATTGGACATGGCATGTGCGCATATATACAGTAGCTGCCCTCTCTGAGAAAGAACAATGTTCTGGATTTACCCAGCTAATAGCATTGTGATATGAAGAAACGACCAACCCTGATACACAGACACCATCGTCTTGGACTATTAGTCTACATCTGTGGGTTTGATAAGGGTGGTCTCATAACACAGCTTTAATTAGAGTCACTGACTACATCCCAAATGGCACATTGTTCCCTATATAGTGCACTACTTTCGACCAGAGCCCTATATAAGGAATAGGGTGCCATTTGGGATGCAACCATTGTGTAGCTAAAGAGCTGTGGAACAAATGGGTAATAACCTATTGGTTTGCTCCAGAGGTCTGTCAACATAGCATAGACAAGCAGTATGACTGTATTGGGTCAGTCTTTTACTGCACTCTTTGTTGCCTAAGGAGCTCAGTTAGTGGCTAATTGGATGAAAAACCTAACTTTCTGTAGATGGGAACCAAAATATGTATAGGTCATTGCGAAAAATGTGGATGAACGGTAAAACGATCAATTTAAAATCTTTGGAAATTGCACTGCAGGCCAAATTGGAGCAGCAATTAAGGCAAATATTTAAATAATGTAAAAACATATTGCACTGTTATGATTTTTTGGGGCTTACACATTACTGGCAGACAATTCAATATTTCAAGACCATAATTAAAATTCAGATTGAATGAACTATTCTAAATTTGATTCCCTTTTCTGTCCAATTATTTATTCATCTTCGAAACAAACCAAAACCAAATGCTCAATAGTGGGTTCAAAGTGAACCACAAGACGTCTAAAAGCTCATTTCAAATAAGCCTAGACAGAAAACATCTGAAAACATAGGCCTCAAAAAAGTACTGACAGACAATCAATATGAATAGCTACTGTACTGAAGTCTAAAAAAAGCTATTTGCGAGTTTAGGCCACCTGGATGGCTTGAAATGACATCAATTCCATGAGTCATCATAGCCCTATCTCCCTGTATCAGTGAGTGAACATATTTCTTTTAAGTTAGCTCAGAGTCCCATCAAAACCACAAACATTTAAAACACTTTAGATGGTGCCATCTGCCGCCACTATAAAACTGGTCAGTTAGCAGCACTGTAAGACTTTTCTGTAATTTCAACAGTAAAACACTGTAGAATACACAGTACAATACCGTCAATTTGTTTTACAGCACACTGTAAGACTTTTCTGTAATTTCAACATAAACCACTGTAGAATTGACATTAAAGGTCATGAACAGTCAAAATCAGGTTTTTAATTAAATGGATGATATTGGGATGAAACCAAATCAAAGTATGATGACCAAAGTATAACAAATGACTGTTGCTTCTACATTGATCAAGTTTGATCATAAAGTTACTGGTCCCTTCCCCCATGTCAAACATTTGGATTCAGTATGCAGGAATATTAAGGGGATAAGGTAACATCACCCTAACTCTCATTTTAATATACCAATGGTAACATGATATTCTCTTACCTAATTTAAATAAGTACCGCCTTGTAACCAACAGTGATAACCAACAAAGGCGTGTTTGCGGAGGGGCTACTCTACTAGTGCCAAAGTTTGACTGTAGGGTGTCAGCAAATATAATTAAAAGTTTACACTATTCATCTATGGGAAAGATACTCACATGTCTCCTCTTTCATCTCTGTCTGGTGTTAGCTAGTTACTGGCTAGCTAGGTCTTCAGCCAGCATGGAACAAAAAGGGGGGAAGGGTCGTTCAAAACTCTGACGCAGTTGTCATGTCAACACATCCGTCACCGCTGCTGTCAACCGCATCACAAGAGACATACCAAACGGGAGCTGTATGAAAAAACGGACATCACTAGCTAGGTTTCCATCCAATTTGCGACAGATTTGAATGTGAATATCCTAAAATGTGCATAAAATATGCACATTTTCCCACCAAAGATGTTTCCATCAAACTGACTTATTTTGGATAAAAGTCTGTGCGTGTTGACGTAGTGCACATAGAAATAACTTTTGCGGTAAAATTCTTACGTACTGAATGAAAATACAAGTTAAATGGGTTTCCATCGCATTTTCAAAGATGCTGATGGTTTTGACACACAAACTGTTGCGTTATATAGCAAACGTGCCCACTATGGTCTTGGCATATGCGCTCTAGCCAACAGCTCCCAGATACAGTGCGGGTAGGCTACTTACATGATGAGATTATCATGGATAAGTATGGAGGACTAAAAGTGCCACAATTAAATAAATAAATACACCATTAAATAATTACTTAAATGTGTCATTAATTAATTCAAATTAGAATTAAATACATAAATGTGTAATTAAATGTATCATTAATTAATTCAAATACCGATTCATTTTATGTAAAATACATATATAATTATTTCACTATTTACATTTACATTTCATGATCCTGCATTGCAGTGATTCATGAATTACTTAAAACTGTCAAACTGACCCATCAAAGTCAGTGGGCGGGGCTAACGCGAATCTAGTCTGATCCATTGCTTTGGTCTGAAGTAGAGTAGGCCAACCTGGATAGAGACAATGGAGGATCTCCGTGAACTTTCCAGGGAGTTGGTTAGAGACATTTTAAACTTAGCAGAGGATGTAGAAGCAGGACCTGCTGACATTATCCGGAATTGATTTGTCTTGGCTTGATGCAGAGGGTAACCAATCAGGCGTTAGGTTCCGCCTACCAACTTTTGATGGGTCAGTTTGACAGTTTTAAGTAATTCAGGAAGCACTCCAACGCAGGACCATGAAATGTAAATGTAAATAGTGAAATTATTATATATGTATTTTACATAAAATGAATCGGTATTTGAATTAATTAATGACACATTTAATAACACATTTATGTATTTAATTCTAATTTTAATTAATTAATGACACATTTAAGTAATTATTTAATGGTGTATTTATTTATTTAATTGTGGCACTTTTAGTCCTCCATAGATAAGAGCGATATTGTTTTTATTTGTCAAACGGCAGCCAAGTATCGATCATCATGTCACCAGAATAAGACCCTCGATATTTAAAGGACCATCAAGCATCAAGCTCATCAAGTGCACTTTCACCACCCTGTGAAGTTCATCATAATTTATATAATCTGTAGCTTAATAAACTGCATGGTTTCCCGAGTCTTAGTAGGACGACCACACAACATATCGCGTGACTCCAAGTTTACGTCGATATGATGGTTATTATATCAATAGTTGCAATTTCTTAATTATTATTTTCCCGACACAAAAAGATCTCACCATGTCGAACAAACAAATTGTCTGTATACATTGGATAAGAGCGTCTGCTAAATGACTAAAATGTAAATGTAAAAGTATTGCAAGGCAAGGATAAAACTGATTACTAATATATTGATCCACTATTGTTCCTACATTATCTTCTTCACACCACTGTTTATTTTCTTAGATCAGGCTAAGATCAACATGTGGTCTTCTATAAAACCACGGTGGCACATTTCCTATTGCCACAGATGGCCCTATAACAAGGTCCCTGAGTCTATATTCATCAACCCTTTACCCAGTCTCGGGACCAAAACCCCTCTTTTGATATCGTTCATATTCCCAGCAGTCTTCCAATACTGTCAGTGTAGGAGGATCTACCGTACTACCCTACAGTCTTGCCCAGTATACCAGGGCTAGCTTAACTTGTTTAAGGGATAGTGGCATTTCCCCAGTATCTACTTGTAAAGCCTCAACCGGTGTGGTTTTAAATGCACCATCGCACATCCTGAGTGCCCTCGCTGGTATCCTATCAAGGCGCAACAGTGATGTAAAAACCGCAGAACCATATACACCCATAATCTGTGGACGATCTCATCAAAGTACAATAAATAATCAGTAAAGATTGACTATCTGCCCCCCAATCATGCCCAAATATTGTCCTCATAAGATTGAATACTTTCTTACATTTAGTCTCAATGCATGTAATGTGACATCTCCATGTAAGCTTTTCATCAAACCGCAGCCCCAAATACTTAAATTCTGTTCACCTTTCCATTCGTTCTCCATGTAATCTTCCTTAATCTTTTTGTTAGTGAACAACATGTGGCAAGATTTAGATAAAGATAACTAGAAACCCCATGATAAGGAACATTCCTCTACTGCTACAACAGCACCTTGCATTTTCTCTATTACATAAGGAATATTCCTTCCCCTTTTCCAAATGGCACCTTTATCTGGATATAAGGCCGCCCCTTTACCCTTCTGATATCCCCTTCTGATATCATCAATCATCAACATGAGTAAGATAGGACTAATAGCACTACCCTGTGGAGTTCCATTTTCCACCTCATTCGCTTGATAACTCCGATCCTGGAAGGTTCGGTCAAACAAGAAATCCATAATCCAGTTGTACATTCTCCCACTAATACCCATTCCATTCCATTCAATTCAATTTCATTTAATCAGTAGACCTTCCCTCCACATTGTAATATATGCTTTTTGGGTGTCTTGCTTGGTTTACAGCAGCACTGACCGATGTGTTGACATGACAACTTTGTCAGAGTTTTGAACAACCCTTCCCCCCTTTTTGTTCTGTGCTGGCTGAAGACCTAGCAAGCCAGTAACTAGCTAACACCAGATATAGATGAAAGGGGAGACATATAAGTATCTTTGCCATAGATGAATAGTGTAAACTTTTAACAATATTGGCTGACACCCTACAGTTAACTTTTGGCACCAGTAGAATAGCTATGTAAGTATTCATGGGTTGCATGTTTCCTCACAATATTGTTTTGAATGTTTGTTTTGTACTGATGCCCAACTGAGCATTCTACTCAATGCATCGTCAATGAGCGCTGATGAAGATTTAATCTAAAGTCTAGTGGTTAGCGTTGGGCCAGAAACCAAAAGTTCGCTGGTTTGAATCCCCGAGCAAACTATGTGAAAAATATGTCAATGTGCCATTGAGCAAGGCGCTTAACCCTTATTGCTCTGGAAAAGAGCATCTGCAAAATATAAAATGAGGCAAATAATTTGTTGGAAAACCTTTCGTCATCATTTTGATGTATCCAGATTGACTTTAGATGCAGTATAACGTTACCTAGTTAGCTAAGATTGAGGGGAGGTCACCTGATTTTAGCTAGCTAACATTAGCAATGCTAGCTATTTTTGACTAACTTTGCTAGCTAATGACAACATTGCCATTTGCCTAAAGTAAATTTGATGACATGATAATGCTGGCAAAGTTGTTTCCTACTAAACATTTGACTGCTTTAGCAATGTCAATGTATTTCCAGGCACTATAGTGTCATTTACACTAAACAGTCATTAGCCTCTGTCCAGAATGACTGGGTTTATCACAACTTTAGGGCACCAGTATTGCGCCACCGGTAGAGTACGGCTTGAGAACGTTCATAACAATGGCATGACGCGACCGAGTGACGGAGGTGCAACCTATGAATATAAACCATGCCCCTCCGCAAACACACCTTCTCCGATGTTGGTTACAAGGTGGTACTTATTTAAATTAGGTAAGAGAATATCATGTTACCATTGGTGTATTCAAATGAGAGTTAGGGTGATGTAACCCTAGCCCCTTAATAATCCCACCTCCTGAATCCAAGTATTTGACATGGGGGAGGGGACTGGTAACTTTATGATCAAACTATATCGATTTAGAAGCAATAGTAATTTTTCATACTTTGGTCATCATACTTTGATCTGGTTTCATCCAAATATCATCAAATTGAATGAAAAACCAGATTTTCATGACCTTTAATTGATATATGGTAGTGGTTCCGTAACATTTTAATTTATATAGGGTATCAGAGTGGCAGCAAGTCCCAAGCCTTTAATGGTTGAGTGGCTAGCCATGTCTTTTTGATCTGTTTTTCCCTGTAGTCACTGTCAGTTTAGAAGCCTTTGTTAAGGCCTAAAGTGCAAGTGATGTAAACACCAAATATCAGTTGGTATGCTGTAATATATAATTGCATATTCACTATTTGCAATTGCTGAATAGCTTTTTTCATTACAATTCAACAATAAAGTACTGTTTTGCTGTATATTCACTGCAGCATACTGTAAATTGTAGAAATTGTAGATATTGTGGTATCACTGGCTCATTAACATACACAAATTAAATGTATATAGGAGACAGATCAGAGTGGTAGCGGGTCTTAAACCTTTAATTGATGAATATTTAACCCTGTCCATTTGATCTGATTTGTCCTGTAATCACAACCAGTTTGGAAGCCTTTGTTTAGGCCTCTAGAAGTACAAGTGATATAAAATACCTAGTATTCATTAATAATCTGTTAAATACAAATGCCTAGCAGCCAATCCCTTGTAAAAAAAAATATTACAGTTTAATAGTCACTTTTACAGTGTTGTACTGTGTTTCATTGCATTGAACTTATAGTAATTTACAGGAAGCTGGCATCAAGTTACCGGGATAATCTCAGTAATGTATTGGCATTATCCAGAGATAGTCAGAGATACAGTATATCATAAGATATCTTGTTGTAATTATAATTATTTTGAAGTCCAGTGTATGCTTAAATACAACAACCTGTTCAGCAGGCTAATGGGTACAGAAACGTTTTACTTGCTATGACTGTCATATGTGTTTTTTTTAAATCAACCTTGGTTGAATGCATCTACTAGTAAGTTGCTATGGACAAGAGCGCCCGCTACATGACCCAAATGTAGGCCTAAATGTAAATGTCAAAATGAAAACTTGCAAAGAACACTGAGTAATATGTCACTGGGTAATTAAAGTATAATGCTGTAATTGTAATTGGTACTGTAAATTAGATTACAGTGACTGACTTGGTACTGTATATAAGACTACAGTAACAGTTTTGGTACCGTAAAATGATTACAGTAGCTGTACTGTAAACTATTTTATTAGCTGTCAAAATCTGTTGAAAACCTGTCTCCATTTGGATAAGTAAAGAATGGGCAGATCTTAGTGGTCTGGTAGTCTTGCCCCAGCTCACGCCTGGCAGTGTACCTTGCGCCTGTTTGTGGGAGTACGCAAAACCCTTCGCAGCTGGCGAATCTCGAACGGAGCCAGCTCTGTTGCAGCCAGAGAGAAGGAGTAATAATCTGAATAATTTTCAGTCAGCGAAGGCACTTTCGTCTCTGTGCACGTGTGTGTGTGTGTGTGTGTGTGAAGAGAGAGAGAGAGAGAGAGAGAGAGAGAGAGAGAGAGAGAGAGAGAGAGAGAGAGAGAGAGAGAGAGAGAGAGAGAGAGAGAGAGAGAGAGAGAGAGAGAGAGAGCGAGAGCGAGAGAGAAGGGATTCGGGAATCGGAGTTGTACTGAGTTCCTCCGCCGCATCTCTTCCATGGTTCACCAGTGCGCATTTACGCGTTATGGTAGAGTTATTCTATTCACCTGTGCACGATCAGGAATACGTTTGTCTTACAAACTTTTCATATATTTTTTGTCATCATCACCTCTAGTGGTAGACAACACGGAAAGAGCTCAACTTTTATAACTTTCAACCTGCCAATACGAGGTGCGTTTTATCGAATCATTGAAGTTGTGAGTAAATTCAAACCTATTTTACATACATTTTCACCAGACTTGTTGCTTACATCAGTTGTGAACGATTCCACTGGGACCCGATGTTGGCTTATGGTTAATGCATGAAATTAAGTTATATGCCGCTAATTCTGTAATCAGTATGCAGTGGACACAGCTTTCCTGCAGCGGCTGTTCACTGAGATGTTTGTTGACCAAGGGTTTTGTGGTGAATGGTGCGTCATGGACATTTTAATGCCAGACATTTTCATCATTTGATTGAGATATCTCGTTTCCCCCGTTCCTGTCTCATTTCTCTCAACACAGTTGGAGGTGAGCGCTATAGGTGTCAGATCTATTTATGATATGCTATGGGATGTTTTTGGTCTTTAGCCTTCATCAGTTCAATGTTGGCTCATTGTAGCTATGAATGATGCGGCGCTGCATTTTGGCACGGATTTTGGAACAAGTGCATGCGCGGTGTTGTTTCAAAATAACTTTATTTGTGTAGCCTATTGCATGTGCGCATTTAACAGATTAATGTTAGGATTCGTTTTGGGAACGTATGGTATTTAAATATGAATAGCACGCCACGAACTACGGTATGTATACCGTGGTCACTTATGGGGTATTTGACAGAATGTACATTATAATATAAAAGGTAATATAAAAGTTATAACAATTAAGGCTATCAGCCTGCTTGTCTTGACAGTGTCCGGAATTAGAAATACACACATCATGCATTAAAACTTCTCAAGCATGAAATGCATCCTACTAATTGATAAAATGAAAAGTTATGATTGGCATGCATACCATGATGACAAGAACGTATTGGTCGTTTGTCACTGCACAGTCGAAACACCTATGTATGGTACTTTATAATATGGTAGATGGGCTATACAGAGCAACCTGAATAACGCTCGGACGATTCTGTCAGACTTCTCCTAGACCTTGCTAAGGTGGGGACTGATCGTGAATATTTCTATGGTGGGTGTTCCACATGGAATTCATACTTTAGATGTAATATTCATTTATATTATTTTCAGGTTCTCCACACTGTAATTTATGAAATTCTCATTCAATACAGGAGCGAATTAATAAGCAATGCTTTCATAATTTGAAAATTAATTTTATTAATTAATGTTGCTTGAGATTGGATTTGTTTTATTGCTATGAATCAGCCGTTTTCTTGCACAACACAAATTAATCAGCTAATCATAATTGGAGTGATGCAATTAATCCATTAGCTCTCTAATCAAATTGACTTTCGAAAAGTTTGTCTGCTGTTGCAGGTGGATACATTTTGCAATGCAGAAGACTGATTCATTAATTAAAACCTCTGATTAGGTCTGCCTAGACAGTTTTCGCAAAACAAGCCTATGCTTTCTTAGGTTTGTGGCCCCTCCCCATCTCAGACAGTAATACTAATATGGACTCCTTACATTGTCTCTACCCCACTATGGAGAAGTACTCTTACACTCTCCTCCTGTGATAGTGCATATTACAAACCTATAACCCACCCTATTTGATGGATTGCCTTGGCTATATTAAGGCTAAGAGGTGTGGAGCCAAGCAATTGGAGGCTGAGGCTTCATAAAACCCATAGAGATTTGAAAGGATATCTGCTCTCAGCCACTGGCAGGCTTACATAAATGAGAAGTCCTTACATTCCCTAGAAAAACACTTTTATGTGACCAAGTCACTGACTCACCTACATACAGTATCATGATTGCCCCATATGAGACCCATATTATGGGTATTTTTGAGGTACAGGCTCCTTTACTAATAATGTTGACAACTATGCTGTATGAAATTAAAGATAGTTGGGAACAGATTTTCTATGTCCCAATACCATGGCATTGGGTTTATGAACTAATATACAAAACAACAATTGACGCATCAATTCGTTCTTTTCAATTGAAGCTATTATATACAAATCTCGCTACAAAAATAATGCTCAGTATATGGGGTATTGAACAGTCAGACCGGTGCAGACTCTGCCATGTGGAAACAGAATCAATAGAGCATCTCTTTTGGTACTGTCCATTGGTGGATTGTTTTTGGAGTCAGGTCCAGGAATGGTTGTTATGCTATAATATCAGGGTGCGGTTGGACCTGCAAACAGTATTGCTGAGGGATTTGAAGGACCACAGTCGGTCAGTAGTAAATATCATTGTGCTCTTGGGTAAAATGTTTATTTTCTGGGCAATTTCGGCAGAAATGTTGTAGATGGGGAGGTTCAAGTCCCTAGTGAGACACCATGGAAGAATGGAAGGATGTATTGTCAGAGGAAATGGAAGAATGATTATTTACTGGGAAAGATGGACGATCTGTGGCTGTCTGAAGGTTGGAATTGATGAGTGTTGGAATAAATATATACACAAATGTACAGTATAAATGTTTGAGGTCTTCCAATCAGGGGTGAGGGTGGGGATGGGATTATTGTTTTGCGTTTCGCAATGGGCCTCAGGATCTCGTCACGGTATTTTTGTGCATTCAAATTGCTATCGATAAAATGCAATTGTGTTCGTTGTCCGTAGCTGATGCCTGCCCATACCATAACCCCACTGCCACCATGGGGCACTCTGTTTACAACGGTGACATCAGCAAACCGCCTACCCACACGACGCCATGCACATGGTTTGCGGTTGCGAGGCCGGTTGGATATACTGTCAAATTCTCTAAAACGACATTGAAGGCGGCTTATGGTAGAGAAATTAACATTCAATTGACTGGCAACAGCTCTGTTGGACATTCCTGCAGTCAGCATGCCAATTGCACGCTCCCTCAAAACTTGACACATCTGTGGCATTGTGTTGTGTGACAAAACTGCACATTTTAGAGTGGCCTTTTATTGTCCCCAGCACAAGGTCCGCCTGTGTAATGATCATGCTGTTGAATCAGCTTCTTGATATGCCACACCTGTCAGGTGGATGGATTATCTTGGCAAAAGAGAAATGCTCACTAACAGGGAAGTAAACGAATTTCTACACTAAATGTGCGAGAAATAAGCTTTTTGTACATATGGAAAACTTCTGGGATATTTTATTTCAGCTCATGAAACATGGGACCAACACTTTACATGTTGTGTTTATATTTGTGTTCTGTGTATGTTTTGGTTTCATGCTGTGAGAGGTGTGTGTGCTGGACCTGGTAGTTATGGGTGAGCTCGCTTCCATACCCGCCCAGGCATCGGGCGGGGCTTGGTTCTTCCCGCCCTTGGAAAATCCCTGCCAGCGTCTCGGGGTGGGTGGGGGCGAGCGCGCTCACTGACCAGAGCACCCACGGTGGGAGCGGCCATTCGTATTGTCTTTGTATTGTAGTTTTTAAGAAAATAGTATATACGGTCCAAATGGCCCTCCACACTGAACCCTTTCTGTGGGTTGTTCCACTTGGGTACACTCTTAAAAAAAAGGATTCATTGAGAAGGGGTAGGGTTCTACCAATAACCTATAGATGGGTCCATTATGCAGTGTTTATCACCAGAACCTTACAGTCCATTCTATGGCGATACGTGATTGGACATTGTGTTATCGGAGTGCTGCAGTGCAACTGGTTCCCCACAATTCACAGTGATTGGTTGAAAATCACTCCAAATCAGGTGAAAAACAAGCGTCTGTACTGTACTCCTTAGGGCTCCCTCGGTTTCAGTAAAACATCAGGATTATAAGATTCTGTTATTCTGTGAATATGGAGTTGTCTCAGTGGTTGCTTTGAACCCCCTCTCTCTGTTTACATATCGGAAAGCCAGTGCCTATATTAACCTTACTGAGCTTATACGAGGCCATAGCAATCAGACATGGGGTCCAAGATGGAGTAGTGAAATGCAAATGTGTACGGATTTTAACTACACAGAAAGCTGGCCAGTGTTGACTTTTCAGTGTTACATTTCTAGTGTTGATTCAGGAGTTAATTTCACTATGTAAGAGTGAAATTAACACTCAGTGGTGTAAAAGAAGCCCCAGTGTTGGTGTTAATGAGCATAGTTATTGTTTTACACTGTGGTGAGTAAAATAGTCCCATCAAAACCACACCCATCATTATCATATTTCCCAGCATGCTCTACTGCGGGTAGATTATTTTTCTAAACTAATCCAATCCGTTAGTTCGATTTATTGCACCCGTTACTGAAATGGTTGTTCCAGTTTAAATAGTTTAGGTAGTCTCCGTAAACCAGGAGATTCCTGACACCACTGAGTTAGGGTACATCAAAATAAGATCTTATGATATGTAGCGTATATTGTCATAATTTCTTTTTAATTATAACAGTTGCCTAAGAACTCGCTTGGTGAAATCCACAGGCCTTTAAACAACAATGTCTGTGTCACTAACAAATACATTAATGAGTGGTAACTCTATAATACGAGACTCTTGGGATGTCCTTACCCTTAACCCTAACCTTAACCTTAACCTTAACCCCTACCCTTACCCTAAACCTAACCTTAACCATAACCCTTACCTTAACCATTTAAAATGTTAACTTCAATGGGGTAGTGAAGTCCCAAGGATCCCAGATAGCATGGACCACTCTAAAATTCACTCAAAAAGAAAAGGCACCCTGGGAATTATGCAAATTAGGCTTTAAACCATTTAATTATATTTCAGTCCACTGTAGATGGAAATTGTGTGATTTTTTTACCCCACAGTAGAGAGACTGCATTTTATATTTCATTCCAGATTAGAATGAAATACTAATTAGTTCACTCCAGTGCATAGTGAAATGCCTATTACTTTACTCCAGTGTATAGTGAAATCCTTAATATTTCCCTCCAGTATATTGTGATTTTCACACAGCCAGTGTTAATTTTCTACTCAGTATAGGGTTATAGAAACACTGTCTAAATGTTAACAATTTTGAAAGTGTTAAAGTAACTCTGTTGAGAGTGGATGCATATACACACAGCAACCATGTTTAAATTAACACTACAGCGAGTTAGTTTAACACTACCGATTTTGCTGTGTACTTGTTGTGCCCCGGTAGACACTGTGAAACGTACAAGCTGCTCGCAGAGTATATGAAAGGGCGGAAATGAGTGATTGGTTACTAAGCACTTGTAATCCCATTGTGAGGCGGGCAAATGGGATTAGAGACCTCAGAGAGAGAGAGAGAGAGACAGAGAGACCGATACCCTTGGTACATAATGCAGATGAATATTTACTTATCACTGTCTCTCCAACACTCAAATTTCTCCCTTTTACTACTGGTCTTGTAAAGTAACTAAACACCTTCCAAGACAGTGATGTGTAAGGTGAGGCTTTTGTTATATCCTTTTGTTATATCATGAAGTGCAAATGCTGGAAAGACAACTTCATTCTACAAGCAAAACAAAACAGACATTTCTCCTGTACACTGAAGGTTGTAAACAGCTGCTCTTCCTCTCTCCATCCCTCTCTCTCTTGCTCCTTCTGTTTCTAATTGATGCACATAGCATAAGCGAGCCCTTGACTCTCACTACAATTCATTCCCAGTTCTGTTCTGTGGGGCTCTGGGTTAAGCACAATAAGAAGCATTAATTTGTCTGCTCGCCTCAGCCTGACCCTGCGCTGGGAAGATCCTCTCCAACACAATACCACAGTCTCAACCTGCCTGCTTCTGCCTCCACGGCTCTCTTGGTTCTGTCTGCCCTCCAGCCAGATATGTTCCGCTTTCCACCACTGCCTGCCATTAAATCGGATGCAGGAACTTTGTATTTACTTTCTCCCTCTGTGTGTGTCTGTGTGTGTGTGTGTGTGTGTGTATTCCATTCCCTACATCATTAGGATTTTCACATTCAGAACACAAACAGGTCACCTTGAGATGCTTGTCTGTTGGAGGGTCAAGTACTCTGTGTACTTTACACTCTAAAAAAGGGTTCTTGGGAGTTTCTTAGAAGTGAGCAATGGTTCTATGTAGCACAATTTCTACTCAAAGATTCCTTTCTCTTGGAAAGGGCTTTTCACTAGGTTATTCGCTGTCTGAATGGTTGCAAAGAACCTTCTTGCTAAAGGATGACTCCACTGAAACAACCATTGATGTAGCTAAATATGAGTTATCAGCAATTTCATCTATTTAATCTTCTCTTCTCTATCTCAGTTTATACCAGGTTTGAGCAGGACTAGCATAACCGTGTGAAGGTGCAAACAGGCTGATTTAAATTCTGTGAAGTGTCACTGCACTTTTTGCCTCCCCAAATAAAGCCGGAGCTGTGTAATGAAAACACTTCTGAAGCAGTGAATGATACCATCATTTATCTCTGTGTGTTAATTATCAGCACTTGATAATGACTTCGTTAAGGCACGAGTGGAGCGGAGCAAATGACTTCCAACAGGATGTGGTGTTAGCTGTTTTTATTTGGCTCCCGGGGAGGAAGAGGAGAAAACACAATGAGTGCTAGAGACTGTGTGGGAAGAGAGAGGTCATTGCATGCCAAGGAAATTATCTCCATTGGCCAAGTCATCTGCCTATAGTCTATGTATGGAGGAGAGAAAAGGGAAGGTCAGACATGAAACAGATGAACGCATGGTCAAGATTCTAGGTTTCTGTTTCTTAAGAGCTCGGTTTCAGTTTCAGCAGCCCTCTTGGAATGCTTTGTGGGATTTCTTCTGACTGACTTGAATTTGTAAGGCAAGTGATATCTGGTCATGTACCATTCTATACTAGTGAATGGACTGACTTTTGAGTGTTTTCACGCTCTCATTACAGCCTTTTATGGCTAAGCATGCTCAGCTCTCAACTTGATAACAAGTCACAGTATACTGCTCAGTTAATTCTCCAATGGTGGTGTCACTGGGATGTGGTGTGACATAGGCTTAGACAACAATATATCATAATAAGTCGATTTCACTACTTCCACTAGTTCCTAATGGCATGATTGGTAGTTGGTAGTCAGTCCCATGCAGCAGCATGATGGTGGCTGAGTGACTGAGGCAGAGATTGCGTTACATGCTCATATGGCGCTCCGTAGTCCTCACACACACAAACAGACTGCTGGGAGTAGAGGTCAGAACGCGAGCCGGTCCGTCATGTTGCTGACAGCTCAGATTTATTTTTAATCTTGTGGATGACGGCTTGCCAAACAGATCATGTGCCTTGTTAGAGTTGTGTGGAGAGCCATAGCGGTATTACTTTGTGCCCTTCTACAAAGAAAATGTGACAAAATAACGACCTTGGAAAAGGTACATCTGCAGTAATGTGAATTCAGCACGAAAGAAGGCTGAACGACACTTAATTGTTATTCCGACCACCCGCTATTGTTTCCCTGTATGTGGAAATCACTTTGTTTGTGTACGTTGATAAGCCAGGTTATTTTGCTTCAATATTCTTGTTAACATTTGACCTCACTCAATTTGGTTTTGATGGGAATGGGAATGTACAGTGTAGGTTAGTATGTAGAACTGTATGGGCCCCTGATGGATATTATGTTGATTGTATTTACCATATTTACTGTTTATTCATTTTTGGTCCATTTCTTTATCAGTGGTTGAAAAATGTAATTATCATTGCATCAGCAAGCACATTACTTAGTGTCTAAAGTGACTGCGGTCACTGAAGCAATTTCGCTGATGGCAGTTTCTCCCTCTCTCTCTCTCTCTCTCTCTCTCTCTCTCTCTCTCTGTCTCTTGCTCTCCTCATCCCTTTGTTCTGATAGGTGCCAATTACTCCACCCCTGTGGTGAAGAAGCAAGCTTCCCCGTCGCCATTGACCCTCAATCTACCCTCAATGTCAACCCTCTGTCTCCAAAGTGGAGGGAACTACCACAGCTTTTGTCTACAATCAAGACCAACGAACAGCAGCACCACTCCAATACCCAGAGCTTGACTTTTTCCATTTTCTTCAATCCAAGTACTCTCTTCTTCAGGGTTATATCCTCTGTCTTCTTCTTTTTCTTTTTGGCAAAACATTGGGTCAGGAGGACAGTGGGGATCAGGCCCTGAGGGTTTTGACATTTCTCCGCTGTGTGATTTTTCTCTCTCTCCTGGGCTTGTTGCTTGTTGGAGGGGGTCTAAATGAGGTGGTGTGGCTCAGGAAGTGTGTGGAGAGCAGGGGCTGTCCTGGCTCTGCTGCTTCCCCTCTGGGAGCTGGGCTGCTGTGGGTTGATATCCGCCTCTGGGGCCTCTGGGACACAGAACCAGGCCCAGCACACTGCTGGAGGCCCATGGGAGCTGCTTCACAGGCACAAACGCAGCTGGGTATGGAACCAATTCTTTGTCCTGGAGGAGTACACAGGCGAAGAACCGCTGTATGTTGGCAAGGTAAGTGTTTGGACTTCATGTATATTTATATAGCAGTTTCGATGAAAAACAAACAAGAGCTATTGTTTAACTGCACCATGTTTTTAGATAACAATTTACAAGATTTCATCACTCGGATCACTAGGAAAGAATTTAGAACATATCTAGATAATTCACTCTAATTGTTTATTTGTTTTGTTAAACACATCCATATCTATTTACAGAATTTGTCATTTTAAGCTCATGTTACAGAAATGTGTTGCTTGTCACTCAAGTTTATTGATCCAAACAGGTTGAGAAAAATAAACATAATTTTTTCAATAAGTAGCATAAGTGATCATTTGAACCATTAAACACACAATGCTGTTATTTTTTATTTTATATTTTATTCCATTCCTCTTTGGTTGTTCAGTGTTGAACTGAATGTTGCACTCTCTTGTTTAAACGGTATTAGTGTATCAGCAACTCACAACAGGTGCAAGTAACCATAGCTCATTTCAGCACCACATTTAAGCAGACAGCTCCCTTTCAGTGAGGGCCTGAGCTCAAATCGGCCAGATATGCCTCATTTGCGTTTCCTGGATTTCTGTTTTCTTTAGGAATTTTCTGGTCTTATAATCAAATCAGGTTTCAGCTTTCCGCTCATCTGCAGGATAATTGCTCTGGTCTGCATGTGTTTGCAGGCTCTGCACTCACAAACACACTTCGTGACAGTCTCTGAACTAGATTAATGGCTCCAGAAGCAGGAATTAGGATAGTTTTGACTCTCCTATTATCTCCCATTGAGTGCTGGAGTAATGTTATGGATAGGAAGCCAAATCACAATGTGTATCCTTAGTGTCAGTGAAACATTTATGCAGTATACTGCATATACTGGCCTCAGTGATTGTGTATTTACTATGGTTGTGACATGCATTTTATTTTTCTTTATTTGTAGTCTTTGTTAGTCATTTTATTGGTTTCTTTGTACAATGTTGACCTTTTAAAGTTGGAACAACGGCGGTGCAGAAGATCAATCTGGGCTACTGAGTTGATCCTGAGATTTGTGTGCGTAAAGTCAAAGTTCCTTCTCTGACTCATACAACTCCAGTACGATAAAGTTATGTGAATAAAAACACCTTTTTTATTCTACTCCAAGCACTCACAAAAAAACTGTCTTTCATACAATCAAGTGGTTAAGAAATACAAATGGTTTATAGCCTTAATATTGATTGAGGATAAGGGCCTATGGAGAATATTTTTTGTGGAATTCCAGCATTTTTTTAAATGCTTTGTTTAGGCAGATTAGAAACAGGAGGAGACAGAGAAGGAGTCAAAGTGGGACAGGCAGAAGCGGGAATTGAACCCCCGACTTCTGGGGCAGTAAGATGGTACATTTCATTGGAGTCTCATTGGAATATTACACACTCAACGACACAGCCACAATGTAAAAAAAAAATCTGGGGTGAATTGAAATTGACAACAACAACAACAACAACAACAAAAAACATACACTTAATAAAAATGAATACAAGTTGTTTCAATGATTTGTTAATTTCATTCATTTTCCGGTAGTGCTCCCAGTCCCTGACAAGGTGTCACACAACACTTAAGAGGTGTTACAACACACCATGTAATGTTTCAAAACATCTCAGGTTGATGTGTTTCAATACTCCAGCAAAGTTAAGGTTTTGTCTCCTTCGCATTGGTGGCAGCTCAGTTGCCACTAGTTTTGGTTTTACAAAGCACTTCATTTTAACAGTGTACAGTGTCAACGGATTCAAGGTCCACAGCTTTTAATAGGAATCTTTTGTAGGTATTTAAGAAGCATGGGCAATTATTCATCCATTTGAGTAATCTTTCAGGATACAAGAGGGTCTGAGATTTTTGCCTGCCTTATGCCTTGTATCCTCCCAAACCTTAACCTCTCACCCCCTCGCATGGCTGACCAATCAGATCTGTTGATTCCTAGAGGTGACGCATGTTGCCCAGGAGCAAAAGGGCCTGTCACGTTAGGTGTCATGATGCTGTGTCTGACATGACAGGAAGTTCTGACCTCGTGACTGAGGTCAGAACTTTGCATTCATTCGTTTTTTGACTTATGGACTTCACCAAGTGAGAACGTAAGTGAATATGTTATCATAAATAATATATACAGTATATATATATTTAACGCAATACCGTATGTATTTCATAAGGCCTTAGTTTGAGGGCCTAGTTTTACCATAATACAGGGTCCTGAAACTCATACGCATCACTTTTGAACCAAAACCATGACCATCATTATCATACTTCCAAGCATGCTCTACTGCAGGTTGATTTCCATATATTTTTTTATGTGTTTTTGCTTGTACATTGATTGATTAATCTTATGCTAAAAAATGATAAATAACATACATTTTTCTAAACTAATCCAATCAGTTAGATACACATTTTTGAACCCTGTTACTGAAATGGTTGTTTCGGTTTGAATGGCTTAGGTAGTCTCCTCACAATGTTACTAACCCTGGCAGTCATTCTGAATACAAGTTGTAGGTTAATAAGAGCGGCAACTGTTTGATAGCCACCACTGGGTGGATTCCGATAGGATTTACACATCACTTTGCAAGACAGCAAATATTCTGGGAACTTTCCTACAATTCCCAGGTTTTCCAGAACTCCTGGTTGGAAGATACAGTGGGTTGCGAAAGTATTCACCCCCCTTGGCATTTTTCCTATTTTGTTGCCTTACAACCTGGAATTAAAATGGATTTTTGGGGGGGTTGTATCATTTGATTTACACAACATGCCTACCACTTTGAAGATGCAAAATATTTTTTATTGTGAAACAAAAAAGAAATAAGACAAAACTATTCACCCCCCCCAAAGTCAATACTTTGTAGAGCCACTTTTTGCAGCAATTACAGCTGAAAGTCTCTTGGGGTATGTCTCTATAAGCTTGGCAAATCTAGAAACTGAGATTTTTTCCCATTCTTCAAGGCAAAACTGCTCCAGCTCCTTCAAGTTGGATGGGTTCCGCTGGTGTACAGCAATCTTTAAGTCATACCACAGATTCTCAATTGGATTGAGGTCTGGGCTTTGACTAGGCCATTCCAAGACATTTAAATGTTTCCCCTTAAACCACTCGAGTGTTGCTTTAGCAGTATGCTTGGGTCATTGTCCTGCTGGAAGGTGAACCTCCGTCCCAGTCTCAAATCTCTGGAAGACTTAAACAGGTTTCCCTCAAGAATTTCCCTGTATTTAGCGCCATCCATCATTCCTTCAATTCTGACCAGTTTCCCAGTCCCTGCCAATGAAAAACATCCCCTCAGTATGATGCTGCCACCACCATGCTTCACTGTGGGGATGGTGTTCTCGGGGTGATGAGAGGTGTTGGGTTTGCGCCAGACATAGCGTTTTCCTTGATGGCTAAAAAGCTCAATTTTAGTCTCATCTGACCAGAGTACCTTCTTCCATATGTTTGGGGAGTCTCCCACATGCCTTTTGGCGAACACCAAACGTGTTTGCTTATTTTTTTCTTTATGCAATGACTTTTTTCTGGCCACTCTTCCATAAAGCCCAGCTCTGTGGAGTGTATGGCTTAAAGTGGTCCTATGGACAGATACTCCAATCTCCGCTGTGGAGCTTTGCAGCTCCTTCAGGGTTATCTTTGGTCTCTTTGTTGCCTCTCTGATTAATGCCCTCCTTGCCTGGTCCGTGAGTTTTGGTGGGCGGCCCTCTCTTAGCAGGTTTGTTGTGGTGCCATATTCTTTCAATTTTTTAATAATGGATTTAATGGTGCTCTGTGGGATGTTCAAAGTTTCTGATATTTTTTGTTATAACCCAACCCTGATCTGTACTTCTCCACAACTTTGTCCCTGACCTGTTTGGGGAGCTCCTTGATCTTCATGGTGCCGCTTGCTTGGTGGTGCCCCTTGCTTAGTGGTGTTGCAGACTCTGGGGCCTTTCAGAACAGGTGTATATATACTGAGATCATGTGACACTTAGATTGCACACAGGTGGACTTTATTTAACTGATTATGTGACTTCTGAAGGTAATTGGTTTGGGCCAGATCTTATTTAGGGGTTTCATAGCAAAGGGGGTGAATACATATGCACGCACCACTTTTCGTTATTTATTTTTAATACTTTTTTGAAACAAGTTATTTTTTTCATTTCATTTCCATTACATGAAATCCAAATAAAAATACATTTAAATTACAGGTTGTAATGCAACAAAATAGGAAAAACGCCATGTGGGATGAATACTTTTGCAAAGGCACTGTACCTCGAAACGGGAGCGAATTATCAGGAAATCCAGAGTCCTTCAACCAGGATATCTGGGAAGTTTTGATAAGTTACTGGAAATTTGCAAACTCTACTTGCAGGCCTGATATGGCCTGTAAACAATCAGTGTGTGATATGTCATTTATTGTCATAAGTTTAATTTTAATGATAACATTCACCTAGAAACTAAATTTTTGAAGGCCACAGGATTGGAAAGGAATGAATTCAACAACCATGTCTCTGTCACAAAAAAATATAGTCATGGGTGGTAACTCTAGAATTCACTCAAAAGGTAAGGCACTCTGGAAAATATTTGAGTAGGTTTTTACACTAAGTAGTGTATTCATTTAACACTGGTTCCAATGTGTATATTGTCCCACACTTTCAGTGTTGATTTAACACTCTGTGTTAATTTAATACTGGAGAATTTGCTGTGATAGTCCTCCTAGTCATGTAATGAAGAAGAACTTACTGTGTCTCCATATTGATATGTATACATGCTCTCAAAGAAAAAAAGTGGCCACTACTAGATGCAACATATTTTGATTGATTGGTGGAATTGCATTTTATCAGTCTGTATGTGAATTGACTAAATGAATAACAGCGATAATCCCAAAATAATGTAGTGTGATTTACATAATCATCTTAATCATCATCATTTTGGACATTTCTGTACCTGCAATGCTTGAGTAAGAATATCTCTACACTGGTCGGCTGTTGGTTATTACACAGTAAGTCCCTCTTAATAATGATGTATACTGAGTCAATAGTGCCACTGTGCCAGCCATGGATAGCCGTAATTTGGCATCTGTGTGCAAACAATCCGACAGACCCCCCTAGTTGGATCTGGTCATTTGTCTAAGCAGAAGCAGGGGGATATATGATATAATGTGGGGGAAATGGGAAGTCATCACTTTGGCCTGGCTGATCCCGCCGCCGCTGCATCTGCTTGGCTTTAATGAATTCTGTCAGATTGTGAAATTCAGAACCAAATGTCTCATTATGCCTTGGCACTGTGCCTGGGGTAAGTGCACTGGCCTAGAATCAGCTGCAGACACAGCAAGCCGGCGAAAAGCATACATTAAAGACTCAAAACTACACTGTGTCGACTGAAAATTGGTGACGCATATTTAAGCAAGTGGGAATGGCGTCGTCGGAGTAGCGCTTACACTTAACAGATGCTCGGCGGTAAACATGACATAATTGCAGTGATTATGCGCGGTGATTATCGTTTTGTGCACAGGGTGTTTGAGTGACTAAATATTTGCAAGTACCAGTGTGGAGTCTGGGCTGAATTAGTGATCTAAGTAGGCATGCAATTTGCTATCACTTTTATTCCTAATTAGTTGAGTCAACTTTTATGTGTAAGCTTTCGTTTTGTGTCTTGCCTGCGTTTACCAGAACGTGTACAGAAATAATAGTTTTGGAGCAATTTTACAAACTTCTGAAAAACTTTATACTGACTCTGTTGACGAGCTCCTGCCACGGCAATGTCCTCCTTTCCCATAGGTCTGTTCACGTTTCAGTGGCTACAGTGCTTTTCCCATCAACCCTCAGGGCATGCAGAGCGCCCACTCACATCAAATGGACCATCGTACTGCACAACAGACAGGACCGTTGTGCTGCGGCTCGCTTATTTTTAGAGCCTGTTTCCAAAAACTGAAAGCCTGAATAACCATCCAATTAATGGATGGACTTATTTCCCTTTTCTTCCATTAATGGCTGCTTTCATGGCAGTATTATGAAGCCTTTTTCCTGCCAAACACCCAACTATGGCCCTTTGTCCATGTGAATAGAGAAGCACAAGGAGAGGCAGGAGATCGGGAAACATCTGTGGATGAGCAGCTGGAAATTTGAGCTAAAGCAGACTTGGACTGAGTTCACGAAGTACAACGTACACATGCTCTATCAACATGTAGTCTGTAACTTGAAAACAAGTGGAACTGCAACTTGGGTTTTACTGATCACCACCAGTTGCGAGATGTTTTTCCCTCTTTAGTTCTTGGCTGAATCATTCCTACTCTGGTGACAAATAAACTTCAATAACTAAGCCTATAGCAACAGTCATTACATTTTTGAAGAAAACTCACACTCACTAAGACACACGTACACACGCACACACGCACACACGCACACACGCACACACACACATACTCAGGATCATGTGTCAGGGGAATTAAGAGCAGCCCTGTGGATGATGATATGAGAACAGACTGATCATGGAGCCATGCTATCTCCCTCATTAGCATTCTGTTAGAGGTTCCCTTTCAAATGGATTAGTGTCATAGAGCCCAGCGTGCTACGCCATGCCTCCACTGAGGGGTCAGTCCCAATCTTATCTACTCACTAGCTCCACTCATTTACCACAAACAGGGAGGCAAAGCTGGCTAGTGGAAGGGGCAGCATGGGCTAGCTAAAGAGGAGGGGAGAGGAGGGAATTCGAGCTGATGGGGGGGGGTCATCATACCCTAGGAACTACCCCAGGGAGAGGGTCTGGGAGTGGGGGAGCTCATCGTGGAGCCTGGGGCCTCTGGGATTGTTGTGGTGGTGGTGGTTTGGAAGGCAACACTATGCTATGATCCAGGGAATCAAAATAGATGACAATAGTGGTGTATCTTCTAAAGGACTAGTTGTGGCAGAAAAATTATATTCTGTTAGGACTTGTTTAGATAGTCTTTTCTCCAACGGTGCAACATCCAGTATAAAATGCAGATACTCTTTCACTTCACCCTTTATTTGTGACTGATGTGTCAGTGTACACACTATAAGAAACGATTTAACTTCTATTTGTCTTGAGAGATGGGGCAGAAGAACTAGTCAGACCTTGAATTTTTGATAAGGTATCCTCAGCCTTTTGTTGAAAGTATTGTATGACAACAAAGACAAAGGGAATGTACATTATGCTTCGATTCAAGTTCACACACACACACACACACACACACACACGCACACACACACACAACCTGTACCTTGTACATGGTCTTGCCTGTTTTCTTCCGAAAAATTGACAATGTTGGCTCAGGAGAGACTTTGGATCAATCAGCTTGAACAGTTATGATTTTTTCTATAGCTGTTGGGCCGCAAGAAAATAAGTTATTTGAATGATTAAAATATACAACATTGTGGCTGACTGGTTCGATTCAGTCTTATGTAGCAACATTTGAAATTGTGTTTTTTACGTTGGATAGAAAGTAATTTTGCTTTGAAAGTCGATAAACTTCTAATCCCACTTTTGAGAAAATGGCCTTGAATGTTTTAAGTACAGCTACTGGAGAGCTCTTCTTTGTCTACAACCATTCAGCATCGTTCACACCCTCTTAAGCTTTAGCCCCACCCATCTCTTTAAAGATTCACATGTGAGGCCATGTGCTAAACAGAGTGAGTACGGGAGTGTACTAAACAACCAAAGATATCAAGGCAAAAGGCTGGTTTATACTACGTCTACTCACATGTCGGTATACAGTTGTCGCAGTGACATCATGAACATTCTATAGTCGTCCGACATCAAACTGTCGTTTTGAAAATGTATGAACACAAAAACAACAGAATGCATGACATCAGCAGCTTGGTGGTCAAAAATAGCATAACTGGTGTATTTTACACAAATAAACTCAATCAGGCCTTTATGGTAGAGTGGCCAGACAGAAGCCACTCCTCAGTAAAAGGTACATGAGTTTGCCAAAAGGCACCTAAAAGACTCGCAGACCACGAGAAACAAGATTCTCTGGTCTAATGAAACCAAGATTGAACTCTTTGGTCTGAATGCCAAGCGTCACGTCTGGAGGAAACCTGGCACCATCCCTACGGTGAAGCATGTTGGTGGCAGCATCATACTGTGGGCAGTGGCGGCTCCTGAAAAAATTCTCAGGAGGGGCAATTTTTCTGATGATTTAGGTGACCTACACACATTTTTAAAAAAGATATGTCCAGCAACAACATGAAGACAGGGGCAGCATATAAGTCAATACCAGAAGCATTTATTGACTGATCTCAAAAGTGTTGGCTTACCAGGGTTGGTGGAGCCCTCAGTTTCATCTTTGCCTCGCAAAGCTAACTCAAACACTCCGCAAAACTTCACACACTGGATTAGCCGGCTGAGGATGTGGCGGTTCTTGCTAATGTCGTAGTAAATATATTTGTTATAGTGAATATGGAATATGATATGTTGAGTAAAATGTTGTGCTAAGATCTATTTAGGTCAGGAGCTGGTTATAAGTTCTGTTCCTATCCAATAACAATGGACAAAAGGGTCCTATCTTGTCAGCCTTGTCAGCAGGTGGCCAAGGACAACACCCACGCCATAGGCCTCTCAGTTCTTCCAACTCACGAGTTCTTGCTCTGAGGACACACACACACACAAACACACACACACACACATCATCACTGTTAAACACACACACACACACACACACACACACACACACACATCATCACTGTTAAACACACACACACACACACACACACACAAAAATCCCTCTCTTAGGCTGAACATTTGAAGACAGAGAACCCGACTCAGAGCCAATGCAACAGTGACAGTAGCCTGGAGGGGACCTCGCCCAACTCATCAGGACCAATCAGAAGATCAGAACTACTAGATTCAACCTACTTCATTTATTGCATAAAATGTCTGCACACAATGTTTCGGGGCTCTCTTCAGATAATAATAATAATATGCCATTTAGCAGACGCTTTTATCCAAAGCGACTTACAGTCATGCGTGCATACATTTTTGTGTATGGGTGGTCCCGGGGATCGAACCCACTACCTTGGCGTTACAAGCACCATGCTCTACCAGCTGAGCTACAGAAAGTGGATACTCATGGATGCGCATCGCAATTGTAAAATGTCAACACAATTGGAGACACCACGTCATTTTTGGAGACATGTTATTGACAGTAAACTATTGTAGATGCGACTGCTAACTAAATAAAACATTTTAGCTGGCTAGCTAATCATCTTAGCTAAATGTGGGGCAAACAATTCAGTTATTTACCGTTAATTTGAGGGATTGGGGTGAAAGAAATCGAGTTACATAGTGATACTTTACGATATACTGTATTGACAATATCGCAATATTTTAGCGCTAGTTGGCTGTACCTGCACCAAAACACCATTATTGTTCCTTCATAGCTTGTTCTCAATCTTTTCACATTGGGAGCCAATTTGTTTTCAGCACTTTTATTTCCATGACTGATCAAAACTCGTTCTCATGGCTTTCTGATCCCTCTGCAACAGACATATGGTGCGCAATAAAATCACAGTATCGAATCGCAATACGTATAGAATCATGAGACTCGCAATGCTGATGCATATATCTTATCATGAGGTTCCTGGCAATTCCCAGCCCAAGTTCATTTGCCACAACAAATCTCTTCGCTAGCAAACGCGATGTCTTCTCCAAAACGGCAATGTGTCTCCAGCAATGTTTACTTTTTTTGACGTTCTATGGCATCTCCACTTTCCAAGCATATATGACCACATGTAATATTTTGGTAAGTGATGCAAATAGTGAACTATGTAGGGCCAGGATGTAAAATATATGTAGCTGCAGCAATTTCTCTTATCTGATATGGTAAGTAATGGGGCTTAATTTATAGCTCCCTAAGAGTTTGACGAACGGGTCCGTGAACGCGATTCCAGATATCTTTACCTCTGAATAAACTGCCTTTATTATACCATATCCACCCTGTCCAAAGTCTCTACTTGGTCTCAGTTCTCCAGTAAACTTGTGATTATCAACACTAACCTCATCGTTGTGGCGGCGGACAGCTAGCCTGTATCCCTCATCCAGTTGAGTGAGTGGCAATGTCTTTTTTCGTTCGTACCAATTTTTGGAAAATCCTCGGGTGTAGGACTTTCCGCCTTTAGTAGAAACCTGTTGAATTATTAAATTTGGTCTGGGAGGTCCTAATTGTTTCGTTGCCAATTTATCTTCATTTGTTCGCCGACAAAAAGGAACTTCTTTCAAACAATCCGCTCTTTTCTCAGTTACGTTCATGGTTACGTAACGTATGACGAAAGCGCGTAAGTGCAAGCCCACAGACACCCATTGAGATTGTATTGAAGGCTCTGAAATTTGAAAAAATAGATTTTACATGGGAGTCTATGACAGACTTCTGGGCGATTTTCAACCTGACTGAAATCGCCCCAAAAGGGGGGGGGAGCCATTTGAAGCACGACTTTAGCCTGATTCGACATTTAGTGGCAGTGTGGCACTGTGGCAGATCAGACGTATAGATTACAACACTGATAACTACTGTTGCCGTGATATAATTGATTAGAAAAAAAATCCCTTCCTTTTCCCGTTTGGCAGTGCGTCGCCCATATCGCCCTATTGAACAGGCCGCCCCTGACTGTGGGGATGTTTTACAGCGGCAGGGACTGGGAGACTAGTCAGGATCGAGGGAAAGATGAATGGAGCAAAGTACAGAGCGATCCATGATGAAAACCTGCTCAAGAGCGCTCAGGACCTCAGGCTGGGGCAAAGGTTCACCTTCCAACAGGAAAACGACCCTAAGCACACAGCCAAGACAACGCAGGAGTGGCTTCGGAACAATCTCTGAATGTCCTTGAGTGGCCCAGCCAGAGCCCAGACTTGAACCCTATTGAACATCTCTGGAGAGACCTGAAAATAGCTGTGCAGCGATGCTCACCATCCAACCTGACAGAGCTTGAGAGCGTCATACCCAAGAAGACTCAAGGCTGTAATCGCTGCCAAAGGTGCTTCAATAAAGTACTGAGTAAAGGGTCTGAATACTTGTGTAAATGTGATATTTCCTATTTTTTTTCATGTCTAAAAACCAGTTTTTGCTTTGTCATTATTGGTTATTGTGTGTAGATTGATGAGGGGGAAAAAAAACTATTTAATCCATTATAGAATAAGGCTGTAACGTAACAAAATGTTGAAAAGGTCAAGGGGTCTGAATACTTGTAGCTGGCAACGTCTTAACTCTAGCTAATTCGTATTCATTATTACAGGAAAATAAACTCACAACAAGATCATTATTATTACAGAAAATACCTTATGGTTATGAGTGTGACGAAATAAAAGCAGGGTATTCTATCAAAGAATATTAGAACATGAACACTGTCTTGTTGGCCTAACATTATATCCTAATTTGACTTTGGTGCAGGTCATATTGTCCTTCACATTACCATCTCTGGTAGACACACACTATATCAAATAAAATCTAAGTTAATTTGTCACATGCAACAGTACAGTGAAATGTTTACTTGCATAGTGGAGTCTTTTGTTTAGACATGTAGCTAGCTAAACAATGAACCATAATCCTAACTCATAATATTACTTCCCTGCATGAATCTACAGGTAGCTAAAGCTAACCAACTAGGTTCATTGTTAGCTAGCTAACATTAGGCTATAACTAGCAATGCAAATGGCTCTGAGATACAAATAATATTACTACACAGATGATACACGTAACGTTATCGAGCCAGCCAGCTAACATTAGCTAGCTGGCTAACAGTACGCTTTAACTTGCAATGAAAATGACTTTCTGACAAAATTAGAAACGTATAAATGAAAATGTAGCTAGCTAGACACTCTTACCCGCATACATGGATGAACGCTTCTCCCTCTCTGTCACGGATGCCATGGTTGCCCTTAGCTTGAAGATGTAATCTGGAGGCAAGTGTTTTATGCAACAGCCTTCTGTGTGTTCTCTTATCTACTCCCTCCGCATATTTGCAATGAAACGCCTGAATTTTCTCCATCTCGTTAGCTATCATACTCTGCTTCCACCGAGCATTCCACTGATTTCAAAACTCGGTCCTCCAGAAAGTGGAGAGCATTAGCAACACTTTTGCAGTTCTTTGTGATATCTTTCAAAAATAGAAAGCTGCGTTAGAAAGGATTACCTAGACGTACTGAGCAGCTCAAGTTATAGAGAGAAGCTTGCTACATGGCAGACCAATCCGAACTCATCTCTCGGCATGTCCAGCCCATCCATTTTCTCAGCCATGGCTAGCGGGAAGGTTCCTGTCTTTTTCCGTGGCCAAACCAAACCAAGTGATCCTCTGTAGCTCAATTGGTAGAGCATGGCGCTTGTAAAGCCAGGGTAGTGGGTTCGATCCCCGGGACCACCCATATGTAAAAATGTATGCGCACATGACTGTAAGTCACTTTGGATAAAAGCGTCTGCTAAATGGCATATTATTATAACTAGGCTCATAATTTAACAATTGTATTCATATTTACAGATGGCATACATCTGTTATGAAGGCACATGAAAGTTCACATGTTCCAGAAGGCATTTCTGCCACAATTTATTTTAAACAAATGTCTACGTTCAAATGCCTCTCCTGTGAAGTAGTGACGCGTGACATACGCCTCGTTTCCTGAAACGAGTCACAATTACACTATAGCTTGAGGTGAATAGGAGTCAATTTGCCCTGTCATTAGCTTTTTTCCCTCTAAATAGAATTAGACAATGAATGCGGGGCGGTCATTTTTCATGGAATGACTAATCAGATTACGGTATCGACATTCATTTTCAGACGAGTGTCTGTTTGTAATTAAACAAGTTTGATCTGGGTGTATCATATGCCAGACCACAAAGCCATATTGTCTAATGCACTATTAAATAGAAACCATTTTGGAAATTGATCTACATCGTCAGTGAGTCTTTCAGGTATATGCTGGCAGCCTGTCACATAATATTTTCTCTCTTTAAAATTCACAAGTTGTGAATACTTTGCTATGGTTTTGACAGTTCTGTGTTGTTTTGCTTTGATATTGCGGTGATATAAGGTCAGACTATTTATTTCATTTCACTGTCAATAGGTATTATCCTAGTTGTGTCCTGAAGTGGTTTGTTGGAAAGAGTTTGTGTGAAGTCATCCTATTCTTGGAATGAGGCCCATTCATTTTCAGTGGAGGTGATGAGTCCATTCTCTGGCAGTAGTAAATTATGCCCTGGGCTGCAGCTAGCTATGCAAAGCAAAGACTATGGGATGATTCAGAAATGGATTGGGCTATGATCTAAGGTTCTTGTTGAGTTCTGTGTGATTGTTCCTGATATCCCACAGAAGGGATGTTTAAGTCGATAGAATGATTTACTGTGTTTCTTGGGCAGGGGATAAATGCATTCACTTCTGCAGGGAATGTGTTCCCTCCCAAAGGACAAGGCCGTCTCATGTTGAGGTTTAAGGTATTTTATTGTTTGAAGTGGTACTGCTTGTTTGAGTTGGTTATAATCCCCTTGGATTGTAGTGGTATGGTAGACTATGTAAATGAACATTTAATTAATATCCCCTATGTTCTCTTTCAGTCACAGGTATCAAGTTTCACTCACACATTTTTTTTGTAACAATGAGAGTGAGTCACAGAAGTCATATTCACTTTAATGCCTGAGCTATCCACATCCACAGAGAATATTACTCAGGTATTTTGTGTATGCTGAATGGTTCCTTGAGCCCTTTTCAATGGAAAACAGGTAACCGAGATAAAAAATACCATTCTTCCAACAGCGAGAAGCAAGTTTGAATTTAAATGTGGTTGGCGTTCCAATTGTTTCACACTGCCATTCTTCTGTTCAGGACATGATTCCAAACATACACTCTTGAACCCCAAGAAATACAACGTCTTTCACACATGCTTGCGTTCAGTATATGGGGATAGATTTCTGCCAAAACCTACAGTTGAAGTCGGAAGTTTACATACACCTTAGCCAAATACATTTAAACTCAGTTTTTCACAATTCCTGACATTTAATCCTAGTAAAAATACCCTGTCTAGGTCAGTTAGGATCATCACTTTATTTTAAGAATGTGAAATGTCAGAATAATAGTAGAGAGAATTATTTATTTCAGCTTTTATTTCTTTCATCACATTCCCAGTGGGTCAGAAGTTTACATACACTCAATTAGTATTTGGTAGCATTGCCTTTAAATTGTTTAACTTGGGTCAAATGTTTCGGGTAGCCTTCCACAAGCTTCCCACACAAAGTAGATGTCCTAACCGACTTGCCAAAACTATAGTTTGTTAACAAGAAATGTGTGGAGTAGTTGAAAAACAAGTTTTAATGACTCCAACCTAAGTGTATGTAAACTTCCGACTTCAACTCTACATATAAACTCAGTTTTTCACAATTCCTGACATTTAATCCTAGTAGAAATTCCCTGTCTTAGGTCAGTTAGGATCACCACTGTATTTTAAGAATGTGAAATGTCAGAATAATAGTAGAGAGAATTATTTATTTCAGCATTTATTTCTTTCATCACATTCCCAGTGGGTCAGAAGTTTACAAACACTCAATTAGTATTTGGTAGCATTGCCTTTAAATTGTTTAACTTGGGTCAAATGTTTCGGGTAGCCTTCCACAAGCTTCCCATAATAAGTTTGGTGAATTTTGGCCCATTCCTCCTGACAGAGCTGGTGTAACTGAGTCAGGTTTGTTGGCCTCCTTGCTCGCACACGCTTTTTCAGTTCTGCCCACAAATGTTCTATAGGATTGAGGTCAGGGCTTTGTGATGGCCACTCCAATAGCCTCGGCTATGACTTTTAGCACTGATCACATTTCAGAGTGGGTGATATACATATTAAAGGGGAATTTCACCCTGGCTCTGACACGGCATATAGTCGTTACTATATTAACAACATTATGTTTTTATCATAAACATCACAATTATCCAAACCACAAGCTAGAACTAGCACATTTTCATTTCACTTGTAGAATCAGGAAGTTTCGACTCCCTGTGTATTTATCTGCTGAAAGTGAACCACAAAGTCCAGCATTCATAGCGAATGCTGATACCGCCCGCTAGGTAGATGGGGCGTGGCCACAAACTAGAATAATGCCGCTGTTTACTTAGAACGACCAACACACATTCATTTCAGAATTTCTATAGGCAAGATTTTTTTGAAAACGTTTGTTTTTTACTGTTTGTCATCATGCCTGTGTGGTGTTCTGTGCCTGGTTGTGCTAATTACAAACAAGCACAAAAAATAGCTGTCTTTTACCATTCTGCCTACCAGAGAATCACCCTGATTCTGCCAGTGGGTTGCGGCTATCAAGAATGATGCGGTGACCAAAGATTATCGGAAGGATTTTCAGGCTGAACTGATTAGGAATACATTTCGACGACAGCTGAGAAGTGATGCGATACCATCATTTTTTTTCTTCACAACAAAATGGAAGATTCTCAATTAGAGGTAACCTAACATTAGCTAGGTTGATAGCCTAGCTGGGTAATTTAGCTAGCTAGCTAAAGTTACAGTCCTGTATTGAACTCTGAAAGACATCAGCTAAATCATATAGCTAGCTATCTTTTGGTATACACACTGTCAATCAATTTCGCCCATGCCATGGTTGTCACTGCTTGTCTGGTAGCTACCTTCAGCAGAGTAAACATGTTTGTTTGTTCGTTCTATCTTTGACTGATGTTAGCAAAAGTAAGCTAGCTAATGTTACCAAATAAGAGTTCTAAATTTGGTAGACCATCTATTCCACCCTTCTCTGGAAAACAATCCGTTACTAAAAATATAATTGTTGATATAGCTAACTCACTCTCTGTGTGTGTTGGTAGCAATGATGAATGTGTATAACTCGTCTGGTTGGTTTGTTGGTTCTCAGCCAGTCTCAGCTGGCTAGCAATCTTGCTTCCAATTTAGAAACTAGTTAGCTAACAGCAAGCTGATGACAATATTGAAATGTCCATGTTAGGTATGCTTAGCTAGCCTGTCTAATAGAGATCAATACAATTAGTTGGGTGATTAAATTGTGTATTGTTGTGTAATTTGTTGTAGGTGGTACAGAATCTGATTCCACCAACATACAATTCCTACCCCTAGCTCTGCACAAGGTGAAAGTAAGTTGGCCAAAATATTTCAAGCTGATGGCTAAGATAGCTAAATTTACAGTAAGCATGGTATAAACAAATTGGGTAGTGTTTGTATTGTTTGTGTTTGTGTTATGGGGTTACCGGTGATTAGAGGTAGCTTGAGGACCACAGAGTACCTTCCAGACCATGTCATCAATTTAGTCTACCCCTCTTCTCTTTTTACATTTTCTTTTTGTAAAACTCAGGTTATCTGGAGTCATTCCACAGTGCACTGCTGAGAAATACCCCAAAGCGGGGGCATTTTGGGTACACAAGCATGAGGAAGCGGACACACCTTGCGGTTATGGAACACATAAAGATTGTGGGACAGAAACCAGCAAGGGACACTGAAAGGTATACAATCAAGACTACAACAGTCATGACACAACCACCTCATTCTTCTCTGCAGATTTTCAAAACACAATGCAAAGACATGTCTACAACATTCCCTTACAAAGGGCAACTGTTGACAAGAACGATCTGTCAAAGTCAATGGGCTGTACTTTGAGATGAAGAAGGGGTTTTTGGTTGTGCTTAGACAGTAAAAGTAAATGTATTCTGTATGAGAGCAATTGAGGTGCCTTTTCTCCTCATGGCACCTCATGGTACCTTCCACAAAAAGTGTAAAATGCTAACACCACAACCATGTCGTTCCAGGAGACATGCAGTACCAGCAAATCTTCTGCAGGAGGACCAAACAGTTGGTGGTTAAGAAGCCCTACACCACTTTCGGCAGAGTCTTATCCAGCTGGACATTCACTGCAGATTGGACACGCCCATCGCCATAAGCAAAAATAGTCTCAGCTTCCCCAGCCCACCATTGCCAGCGTACCGAAGCCAGATAAAGGACTATGGCTGCGTTTACACAGGTAGCCTAATTCTGATATTGTTTTCACTAATCAGATCAGTTCTAAAAAATATCTGATGTAATTAAGACCAGTAAGTGGAAAAAATATAATAATTGGGCTGCCTGTGTAAACAGAGCCAGAATGGCTCAGCATAAGACTATGTAGAACAGGGGTCTCCAACCCTGTTCCTGGAGAGCTACCCTCCTGTAGGTTTTCGCTCCAACCCCAGTTGTAACTAACCTGGTTCAGCTTATCACCTAGCTAATCATTCGAATCAGGTGTGCTAGATTAGGGTTGGAGTGAAAACCTACAGGACGGTAGCTCTCCAACAACAGGGTTGGAGAGCCCTAAATAAATATGGATATTTCTATCAATCGAAATTTTTCTGGCCTTATGGATTCACAGAATATATTTATATAAGCTGTATATGGCTCTGTAGCATCAAACAGATGCTAGACATTTAGATATCCAAAGAATGTTTGTTTATTTGTAAAAATCATGTATACGGGAGAGTGTACACTATTTAATGCTAACTCAAGAGAACTGGGTATTCAACAACAATGTTATATGGTAAAAGTAACATACCAAAAAAAAAATTATGAACAGTGTAGTACAGTTCAGTGTGTCCGAATGTGTCTCAGGTGTAGAGACACACAAGTGCAGAGAACTATACTTACAGATTGTTACACCAGATAATGTGATATACCCAAAGAATTTTCCCGACATCTTGTCTACTTCAAGTCTTCTCTCTTTGACCGAGACAGGTGGGTGTCCACCCCAACGTGCTGCATGTCATGATGACAGAGATCTGTCTTGATCAGAGAGTGAGAAGACATTAAATAGATATGATGGCGGCACACATATTGTTGGATTACTTTATGGAGCAAAAAAGTATAACGGAGCATTTTCTAAATTTAAACTGACCCCCTGCAACTGGACACAGACATTTTATGAGACTCTTGTTTCCCCGAATTGAGGACGAAGATGGCATCGCTAAGGTTGGTCAAAAAATATCAGTGCTACACCAAACAGTACCTATCCTGTAACACCCAGTAACAGATACCAAAAATCTTTGGTTAAATCACATTATCTGGTGTAACAATCTGTAGCTAAGAGACCTGGTGATCAGCAGATGATGGGAGTCGTGGTCATGATGAAATGGCCATTCCAAGAAACATACAGTAAGTTCAGGGAATACTTGTAAAGCTGTGGGAGGAGTGTTGTCATGATCAAACTGCCATTCAGCTCCTCATGAGTCATCTGCTTGAAATCCAGCACAATGTCTAATACCTCGAGAGGGATACAGTTCACAGGATACAGTTCTGCTACAATGACACACGCAGGCAAAGGAATTATGTTTCTGTAACTAGAATACACTCCAGGAAGAAGCCCAGGCACCACACGGTATTGTCTGTAAGACAAAAAAACTAAAAATGATACAGTTTGAACAACAGTTGAACCGTGCCAACATAACAGCAACATTAGGGTAGACTAGTTGAACATGCATACATATGCACAGGTACAGAGATGACATGTACAACAATATCTAGCCTAATAGAAAGATCAGACCGCACTAATGAGCCTAGGTAGGTAGGCAGACAGTATCTACCTACAGTCATGTCTATCAGACATGCTTAGGCCCATTTTTTATAGTAAAACTAGCTTCAGTTTTAGAGATTTACGACAGTAAATTGTTGTATTATTGTTTCTCCTCACTGTTTGCTATGCTAGCTTGCTGGATATGCAATACTTGCTATTTACATCTGTTTGGAATCCTATCTTGTTTCATGCTTATAATTTTGTGAGATTGAAATGCACCCAAGGTCATAATCATAACCAATGTCAACACTCGTTAGTAAAATTATTTACAGTTGCTAACAAGTTACAAATGCAAGGTGTGGCGCATAACAAGTTAGCAGGCACCAGACTAACTAGCTAGCCAACCCCAGCCATGTGCTAATGTTTGCTGGTAAACTTAGCTTTAGGTAGCTGGTTGTAACATTGTAGCTTGCTGTTTAGTAGCTAGCCATGTCTACGACTAAAAAGAGAAGAGGTTTTACAATCGAGATACAAAAGATCTTGGATTGTAAAATCTCTTCTATTTTTAGTCATAGATATGGCTATTTATAGTTGTTTAGCTAGCTAAGTTAGCAAACATAAAAACTATTTTGATTTCCCCCCACTGTAACACAGTAGTATGCTAGCCAGCAATACACAATATGGGTTTCAGTCGATAAAATAAAGTTAGCTAGGTGGCTTGCAGGAAAAATAACTTACTTAGCTAGGCACCGTATTTGTCATCTGCCCTCTTGGTGCTGGCATCAGCTGTATGTTTCGAATCCTCTTTGCTGTATTCCGGTTTAAACATGTATGGCTGAATGTCACCATGTAGCTAATAGATGCTCCATTGTCGAATTCGTGTTGATGAGAGGAATCACTTGAAGGCATTTTGTCTGGTCAGTTCTTTCAGTTTTGCCCTAAGGATTGTTGTTAGTGCCTGCCTCCTTTTCAAAAAAGGCCACCTTGGGGGAGGGATGGGCCAGAGTACGAAGCACCACCCCAACACAAGTTGTAGTCTTTCAAAGGCTGGATTTTTTTTTTCTGCTTGTATATTTAGCAATGAATCCGCCGATAGGAACATTGCTGAAAGACGTCCAATGGCTCTATCGAACAAGGACAACCATATCTACACCCACAAAAACGTACAGTGCGATCAGTATAACATAGAACCTTCGCAAAATGCCACAAAGCAGGACTGTATTTTTAGATCTCGCTTCCACCATCAATACACCGGAAGCCATCATACGGTGTATCATTCAGCGCACAAAGCCCTGACCTGCCTTCCTGCTGGGCAATTATGTGTGAAACACATCTCACTGTCCTAGAAATGCCTCAGACATGATGAAAGCAAGCCCAGATTCCCCCAGGGTGAAATTCCCCTTTAAGGTTGCCATTACCCTAGAATTACCAAGGGGGACGATTTGGAAGGTGTTTCAAACAAACGGAGTGTATCCCCAGTTACCCAATATGTTCATTCAGTCGGGCCTAGTTTTCTGTAGCTGAGATTTCTGTCTTGGGTTGTGTGCACATTTCTGCCCAGCAAGTTTGTGATAATGTGTATACTGCGTAGATCTGACTTCATGATGAATTCCAGTATGATCAATAAATTATGATATTGCTGTGTTGTAGTCTGAACTTTGAGACTCCATGTCAGTGACTGAATGAATATGTTTTGTACCTCTACTCCTTGTGACTCCGAGGCTGTCCTAATATGGACACCGTACAGAGGGCCTGTTTATTTACCTCGTGATAAGTCACAGTGGTTATTTTCCATCCTTTGACTGGAATGGATCAGTATTTCAGGCTCTATGGCAGCTGCAGTCACATCACTGGGGATCCTCTAGTCATAGCCTTCTCAACTAAACAAATAGAGACACTTAGCTCCACACTCTTCTGCACTGTTAGCATAGTCTTATAGGTTTTCATTGTGATGGGCTCTTGGCGGTGGTGGAGTGTGTGTGGATTTACATGTGGACAGTAGATGTATATCATAACTCAAGGCTGTCTGTTGTAAGAGGTTATTTGTCTCTTTTAATCTCTGACTCAGCCTGTGTCCCAAATGGCACCCTATTCCAGAGCCAGCTCTAGCCTTTTGGGGGCCCTAAGCAATAGCTGAGTGAGAGTGACTAGCAAAATCAATGGGGGCCCACTGGAGGTCAGCTCAGTTTTAAAGCTAATTTCCTGCAATTCTACACATTTTGCCATGACTTATGCCATGTTAATGATATCTGAGTGAGAGTGACAAACAAAATCAATGGGGGCCCCTGGGCACGTGCTCTGCGTGCCTGGTTCGGCCATGATTACAATGAGTTTAGATACCTGGCAACACTAACTTACCAATCTAAAATTTTTTAGCTGGCATGGCTAATTGAGTGACTGACATAACAAGAGAAAACTGCTGATGCACAACCAAATCTCGAAGTTGCACCCTTTGTATTCTACTACTCTAACTCTCAACAGTAAGTTGAGACCCTGACTGAGTTCCAAAAAATGAAAAAAATGTAATGTTGCAGTTTTAACCCTTTGACACGTACCAACAAGCGGGTGTGATCATTCTACAGTGGTCCCTGGAGCGTATGCTCAAACCAGTGTGATTAGAACGCTTATTTAGAATGTCCAGTTTCGATTGACGCAACAGTCAGCGTTTGAGCTGTTTTTTCACAGAAACAGTTTGCACAAACACAGTCAAAGTTATGTCCTGTTCAGACATTCACAGAAGTAGCGACAGCATAACACAATCATCCAAACCGGAAAATGTAGGCTACATTAGTCCAAGTGCTAACTGAGCAAAGATTGACGTAACACAAGCAGTCATATTTAGCTAACTCTGATAGAAACCACAATATAAATTAGCTAATAGCAATTACTATTTACAATTCATCACATCACGGGTGTGCTCACCATTGATCAAAATAATTGAGTAAAACACTTTCTAAATATCGAAAGTAATCCAAAGATGGGTAGGTTGTTCGCGCCACCATGTTTGTTTTTTCACGTCAACCAAAGATAAGAAGAGGAGACAAGATGAGTTTGGTATGTTTGCAGTATGCATGTTGAAGGGGGTGAGTTGTCTACGATCATTCACTTCCATTCATTCACTTCCGGAAGTTTACTCGAAAGATGAGTGAACCTCATTATAACATCTTTGGTCTGATAGACGTTTACTTGACACCCAGAATGCATTGTATAATGACAACAAACATGGCTAAATATGGGGAAAAATGCACAAAATTATTTTTTAATCTTCAACATAGGAATGCTACCAAAAAGAACTTAATGAAACTGGTTACAATTGACGGAGTCACCCATAATTCACCAAATGATATTTTGAAGGAAGAAATAAAGTACTTTAAGTATATGTTTTCTTTTCAGTCGCCTCCATCTCCTCTAACTGAAGCTAATTGTAGAGATTTTTTTTCTATTGATAATGTCAAATTAACAGCCACACAGAAAGACTCATGTGAAGGTGAAATTACAGCGGAGGAACTTCTGGATGCAATTAAAGACTTTAAGTCCGGGAAAACTCCAGGGTTGGATGGCATACCAGTCGAGGTATACCAAACCTTTTTTGATATACTAAGAGGATCGTTATTAGCATGTTTTAACCACTCCTATGTAAATGGTAGATTATCTGACACTCAAGAAGAAGGTCTGATCTCATGATTACTGAAACAGGATACAAGTGGAAAATATAAAGATCCACTCCATTTACAAAATTGGAGGCCCCTTACACTTCAGTGTTGTGATGCAAAAATCCTAGCAAAATGTATAGCGCATAGAATTAAAAAGGTATTGTCGGATATTATTCATTCTAATCAGACAGGTTTTTTACATGGAAGATACATTGGAGATAATATAAGGCAAGTATTGGAAACAATAGAACACTATGGAAAATATGGGAAACCAGGCCTGCTATTCATAGCAGACTTCAAAAGGCATTTGATAAAGTTCGACTGGGGTTTATATATAAATGCCTGGAGCATTTCAATTTTGGAGAATCTCTTATAAAAATGGGTCAAAATCATGTATAGTAACCCTAGGTGTAAAATAGTAAATAATGGCTATTTCTCAGAAAGTTTTAAACTGTCAAGAGGAGTGAAACAAGGTTGTCCACTATCGGCATATCTATTTATTGTGGCCATCGAGATGTTAGCTATTAAAATCAGATCCAATAATAATATCAGAGGATTAGAAATACAGGGCTTAAAAACAAAGGTGTCATTGTACGCTGATGATTCATGTTTTCTTTTAAATCCACAACTAGAATCCCTCCACAGCCTCATAGAGGATCTAGATACATTTTCTAACCTCTCTGGATTACAACCAAATTATGACAAATGTACTATATTACGTATTGGATCACTAAAAAAATACAATTTTTACATTACCATGTAGTTTACCAATAAAATGGTCTGATGGTGATGTGGATATACTCGGAATACATATCCCAAAGGAAATAAATGATCTCACTTCAATAAATGTTAATTGAAAGTTAGCAAAAATAGATAAGATCTTACTACCATGGAAAGGAAAATACCTGTCAATTTGTGGAAAAATCACCCTGATTAACTCTTTAGTATTATCCCAGTTTACCTATTTGCTTATGGTCTTGCCTACGCCTAGCGAACAGTTTTTTAAATTATATGAGAAAAAAATATTCAATTTTATTTGGAACGGCAAGCCAGACAAAATTAAAAGGGCATATTTATGTAATGAATATGAATTCGGAGGACAGAAATTATTAAATATTAAAGCATTAGACCTATCACTAAAAGCTTCAGTCATACAAAAGTTATACTTAAATCCGAACTGGTTCTCAAGCAAATTAGTAAGATTGTCTCACCCAATGTTCAAGAAAGGCCTTTTTCCCTTTATTCAGATTACAACCTCTCACTTTCAGTTATTTGAAAAGGAAATAATCTCCCAAATATCACTATTTCTAAAACAAGCCATAGAAAGTTGGTTGCAATTTCAATTTAATCCTCCAGAAACGACAGAACAAATAATGCAACAAATATTGTGGTTAAATTCAAATATACTAATTGACAAAAAAACTTTATTTTTTGACAGAATGTTTAAAAAAGGTATAATCTTCGTAAATGATATCATCGGTAGGACTGGTGGAGTTATGTCGCACATGCAGCTAACAAAAACATATGGAAATGTCTACCCAAAATTACAACCAAATAATTGCAGCCTTACCGCAAAAGTGGAAGAGGAAAGTAGAAGGGGGAGAAAGTAAGGAACTTGTCTGTCGGCCTAAATAAAAAAGTATATCAGTTTCACTTAAGGACCAAAGGATTGACAGCCGTCCCATATAGATTGCAAAATAGTTGGGAAGAGATCTTTGACATACCGATCCCATGGCATAGTGTTTATGAACTGACACGCAAAACGACACCGGATTCAAAAATTTGAATCTTTCAATTTAAATTATTATATAAAATTCTTGCTACCAATAGAATGTTATTTATATGGGGGATACAATCTTCCCAGCTCTGCAGATTTTGCTGTGAAGAGACAGAATCATTAGCTCATTTGTTTTGGTTCTGTCCATTTGTAGCTTGTTTTTGGACACAGGTCCAGGAATGGCTAAAGGATTGCAATATTTACCTGGAGCTAACCTTGCAGATAGCATTACTGGGTGATCTGAAAAGTCATAGTCAATCAATCAATAATATAATAATACTTTTAGCAAAAATGTTTATTTTTAATTCACAATCTGTAGAAGCAATGAGAATAGAAAGGTTCAGAACTTATGTAAAACATCACAGTACGGTTGAAATATATTTGGCAAATAGAAATCCTATATGGATGGTGTTAAGAGATAGATGGGAGGTATTGAATAGAGTTGAAGGATGGGACTAATAACAAATAACAACAAAAAATAACAAAGATAGCTAATAATGTAAGCATACTGTGTCCATAATAAGTATATAGGTTGTATGTTGGGAGCTTTTGGGAAAGAGCACAGTTAGAAAGATATGGCATATAGAAGCAAACCGGATGGACATCATGAAAATGATCGGAGAGGTTGAGAGTAGAAGAAGTTCAGGAGCAAAAAAAAAATATATATATATATAATAGAATTATTGTAAAATTAACTCTGTCCATAAGGTGTAGATAGTAAGTATAGACCGGAAGTAGAGGCCTGGGCATTGTTGTTCACTAATTTACTCCAAGTAGGGAAAGGATGGTGGGGTTGAAAAGTAATAAAGGGGAGTATATATATAAATAAAAAAAACATGGGGGATTGGAAGTGATGCAGACAATTACATTGATAGAAGATACAATCTATCTGCAATAAGCTGATCCATTCCCCCCCCCCCAAAAAAAACAACAACAAACAAAACAAAAAAAACACTGGGGAAGTGCTTGGGCTCTCCTCGAAGAGAGAACTTTGTCCGGCTCAGTAAAGCCTCAAACATAAATTGTCCACAACAGTGAAATGGGCTACTTCTATGTGAATTAACACACCTCAATTCAAACTGTTGTTAGAAAAAAAAACGTATTAGAAAATAATTTTAAATTGACAAGTTGAAACATAGCCAATAGATAATTAGCAGGCAGAGCGGGTTTACTATCCTGTTGCGTAACAATCACATTTTGGAACAGTGAGTGCATTCTGACATCACGTGCATAAAACAACTCACGCTGGGGCGACCGTTAGAGATATTTGAAACTCATGCATGAAAAGGTTAAAGTACGTTTTCTGCAGTTCTACACATTTTGCCATGGGGCGGAGAGAAAATTGTGCAATTTTATAAAACTTTTCCTGCAATTCTACCCATTTTACCATGGGGTGGAGAGATTTTTTGTTTGTTTTAAAGCTCATTTGGAGGTCAGGGCCGCTGGGCACTTGCCCTGCGTGACTGGTTTGTATTCGGCCATGATTACTACAAGTTTAGATAGCTGGCTAGACTAATTTACCAATCTAAAAATTGAAAGCTGAAATGGCTAATTGAGTGATGTCAGTGACTGACATAACAAAATAAAAATTGCTGATGCACAATCACATTTCGAACTTGCACCTTGTGTATTCTACTATTCTAACTCTCAACAGTATGTTGAAACCCCAACTGAGTTCCTTTTGGGTTGTGGGCCCCCTAGTGGCCTGGGGCCCTAAGCGACTGCTTATGTTGCTTATGCCTGGAGCCGGCCCTGCCCTATTCCCTATGTATATGGTTCCTGGTCAAACATAATGCACTATATAGGGAATAGGGTGCCATTTAGGATGGTGACTCAGTTTTCTGCTGACCTCTCTCACCAGGGCCTCTTTGACAGTCTCCATCCAAGTATATTAAGTGAATACGTCCTAAGTAAGAACTATTGATATCATCTTTGTGAAGTGGCCACTTGAAAGTGCTCGAAGTGATGAGCACCCTTAAACCAACAGGTTTTTAATCAAAATAATGTATGTCAAGCTCTACTATTTAAACACTTTAGTATTCATGAGGGCTCGAGTGTGTTTGTGACAACAAGTGTAAACAAATTCGAGCAATTATATTTTTCCAGTGTAACCCCTAGTAGACTAGTGGGACGCGTACTAATATCACATTTATTTATGACATTCAATTATTTATTTAAATCACAAAGGCTTCAGTACATATTCTTGAAACAATCAGTAATGACATATACACACAATATTTCGAGAACTTGGGACTATAAGGTTCTATGTTCTCTACCTACAGTGGGGAGAACAAGTATTTGATACACTGCCGATTTTGCAGGTTGTCCTACTTACAAAGCATGTAGAGGTCTGTCATTTTTATCATAGGTACACTTCAACTGTGAGAGAAGGAATCTAAAACAAAAATCCAGAAAATCACATTGTATGATTTTTAAGTAATTAATTTGCATTTTATTGCATGACATAAGTATTTGATCACCTACCAACCAGTAAGAATTCCGGCTCTCACAGACCTGTTAGTTTTTCTTTAAGAAGCCCTCCTGTTCTCCACTCATTACCTGTATTAACTGCACCTGTTTGAACTCGTTACCTGTATAAAAGACACATGTCCACACACTCAATAAAACAGACTCCAACCTCTCCACAATGGCCAAGACCAGAGCGCTGTGTAAGGACATCAGGGTTAAAATTGTAGACCTGCACAAGGCTGGGATGGGCTACAGGACAATAGGCAAGCAGCTTGGTGAGAAGGCAACTGTTGGCGCAATTATTAGAAAATGGAAGAAGTTCAAGATGACGGTCAATCACCCTCGGTCTGGGGCTCCATGCAAGATCTCACCTCGTGGGGCATCAATGACCATGAGGAAGGTGAGGGATCAGCCCAGAACTACACGGCAGGACCTGGTCAATGACCTGAAGAGAGCTGGGACCACAGTCTCAAAGAAAACCATTAGTAACACACTACGCCGTCATGGATTAAAATCCTGCAGCGCACGCAAGGTCCCCCTGCTCAAACCAGCGCATGTCCAGGCCCGTCTGAAGTTTGCCAATGACCATCTGGATGATCCAGAGGAGGAATGGGAGAAGGTCATGTGGTCTGATGAGACAAAAATAGAGCTTTTTGGTCTAAACTCCACTTGCCGTGTTTGGAGGAAGAAGAAGGATGAGTACAACCCCAAGAACACCATCCCAACCGTGAAGCATGGAGGTGGAAAAATCATTATTTGGGGATGCTTTTCTGCAAAGGGGACAGGACGACTGCACTGTATTGAGGGGAGGATGGAAGGGGCCATGTATCGCGAGATCTTGGCCAACAACCTCCTTCCCTCAGTAAGAGCATTGAAGATGGGTCGTGGCTGGGTCTTCCAGCATGACAATGACCCGAAACACACAGCCAGGGCAACTAAGGAGTGGCTCCGTAAGAAGCATCTCAAGGTCCTGGAGTGGCCTAGCCAGTCTCCAGACCTGAACCCAATAGAAAATCTTTGGAGGGAGCTGAAAGTCCGTATTGCCTAGCGACAGCCCCGAAACCTGAAGGATCTGGAGAAGGTCTGTATGGAGGAGTGGGCCAAAATCCCTGTGCAAACCTGGTCAAGACCTACAGGAAACGTATGATCTTTGTAATTGCAAACAAAGGTTTCTGTACCAAATATTAAGTTCTGCTTTTCTGATGTATCAAATACTTCTGTCATGCAATAAAATGCAAATTAATTACTTAAAAATCATACAATGTGCTTTTCTGGATTTTTGTTTTAGATTCCGTCTCTCACAGTTGAAGTGTACCTATGATAAAAATTACAGACCTCTACATGCTTTGTAAGTAGGAAAACCTGCAAAATCGGCAGTGTATCAAATACTTGTTCTCTCCACTGTATATAGTGCTCTAAATACCCAATTCATGTTGTTAAGTTTAAAAGAACACTAGTGTGTATCTGTGTGTGTGTAAATGTAAATGTAAAATGTGTGTGTATGTGTGTGTGTGTGTGTGTGTGCCCATGTGTGTATATATGTGTACTTAGTACAATCCCCTCTCTATTGCTCGTCCAACAACCTTCAAATACAGAAATTACATTTAATCGAATTGCTCATGTAATTCACTTTGGCATCATCAGGCTCTCTTTGGAGTCGCCCTTGACATGTGTTTGTTAATTAAAGACATGCAGGAGTACCTCCCAGGCCTGTTTTGTCAGCCTTGCCACCATGGCAATTTGTCATCGACTCAGATGAAAGTCATCAAGCTGGTAATCAGGACAGCCTTTTCGCATTTTTCTCCCCCCATCCCATCCCATCCCAGAGATGCACAGCACACAGAATGGCAGCATGAATAGGCATCCCCCTTTCAAAGAATTATGGGGGAGGGAATCAAAGCTCTTTTCCCCACTAACAGGTTCCTTAGATACAATCGCTGGGTGACCTTTTTTTCCTCTGGGAAGTAATACAGCCCACCACTGACAGCTCACAGCTCACTGACAGTCACTTTGGACTAAAATAAACCCTGTAACGACACCGCGAGAGAGCGGACATGCATTTTCCATGAGTCGGAAATACAATACAAGAAGATAGAATTTGCATTTATATAATTTCCTTCCATTGACTAGCCTCCATGCTAGCCCCAACAGCAGCAGGGTGGTGTCATAGTGTTGAAGTGTATTAGGTAGAACTGTGTTGAGCCAAACAGTGAGCTTGACACACATCACCAAACATCCAACAAACCATTCATACTAATTAGATTAACAGCTAGACCTGGTGACATATGGCTAATTCAAAACCCTGGGCTTCGTTTTTATGGCGGTCATTTCTGTCACAAACTGTTTAGCGGATTCATATGTCGTTGTTGGTTAATCCTCAGGCATTTGGGTAAGTGGGCAACTCGTCTCATATACTACCAACGCTTTTAGTCGTGCTAATGTTAATGGGTCGGTAGAGTAAGATGTAGGTGCTCTAATTAAGGTGGAGAATGTTCTAGTTGTTCCCATCCAATTTTCTTCCCCTGTGGTAATTGGGATTGATTTCCGAGGCATTAGAATGACTTGGCGGGCAGGTGCAGATATGAAGTCTCCCTGACGTTGAAGAAAGACAGAATTCCGAAAATCATTTCTGACTTTGATGGGAAGATGATTCGCTCATGTGCGCACCCAGAGAGCAGCAAGGCTTGCTTTATCCTCGCCGAGGCTGTCTCTGTGTAATTTTTTAATTGGTCTGAATCTAAAAAGGGAAATGTTATCTCCTATACACCCTTACAACCAAGCAAGAGACACTTTTCTAGACCCGCTATAAAGCTTTCAATATTTCTCTCCTCGCACCAAGTAATTTGATTTGAGAGTCTAATCAGTATTTGCCACCATTCAGTCATGATAGGGGAAACAGACAGATTAACTGTAAATGAGTTGGAAATAAAACCACCTGCTCATATCCTGTAGTGTTTTGGCGGCAGAACTGGGTACAAATACTATTTAACATTTTTGGTTCAGTTGCGCCAGGCAAGCTCAAGCCCAGATACAGTATTTGAAATGGTTTCAAATTGTATTTGAACCCCCTATTTAGTTATTGGCTGCCTCAAAGAGCTCTAGACAAACGGCACATCTCTGAAACAGCGACCTAATAGCACTTCCATTAATTTACTTTATATATCACAGGGCAATGTGTTCTCCATGATAACCTTGATGTTACCACGGTGATGGATATGGCCAGCACCTGGCACTACCATTCTCGCACATTGTGGCATCTCAAATAACCTTACCTGATTGTCTCCTATGACAGGTCACTTTATTATGGTATTAAGCTAATTTACCATGAGATTCTATGGGATGATCAGTCAACATTAGAGAGAAAGCCCACGTTGCTCACTGTCACCCAGATATTGATGTGAAAATACCAGGGGGGAACGACTGCCCCCTCTCATTGAATACAGGATGATGGCGCTGCAGTGGATAGCAGCCGGCTCCTGACCAATTCTGCTATTTTTTGATTATTTTTTTTACACTGATCTTAAAATGTTTTGTACATAATGTCTCCGCCATCATTTCCTATGACTAAATAACCTCGATTTGGACGAACATTTCCACTTCAATGAGTCGGCAGCTCTGGAAGTTCTGCTTACTCTGGACCAGGCCCTAATCCCCTGGACTCAAAAGAGGAAGCGGCGGCAAAAGAGATGTAGGTGATGCGGCCTCTTGACGAGACTACTTCGATGAGCAAATAGACCACCATTGCCCTCTGTTCTATTGGCGAACCTGCAATCACTGGAGAACAAACTGGATGAGCTCCGTTCGAGACTATCCTATCAACGGGACCTGAAAAACTGTAATATCCTATGTTTCTCAGAGTCGTGGTTGAATGAGGACATGGATATATACTGTACATGATCGCTGGTTTTTCTAAGCATCGTCAAGACCGGACGGCAGTCTTGGGTAAGACGAAGTGGAGGGTTGTGTCTCTTTGTTAACAACAGCTGGTGCGTGATCTGTAATGTTAAGTCTTGAGTTTTTGCTTGCCTGAGTTAGAATACCTTGTGATAAACTGCAGACAATACTATTGACCAAGAGAGTTGGCATCTAGATTTTTCGTAGGAATCTATTTACCACCACAAAACAATGCTGGCACTAAGACTGCACTCAATGAGCTGTATAAGGCTGTAAGCAAACAAGAAACGGACATTTGTTTTACCTCATTTCAAGGTGACAAAACTCTAGCTTACCTTTACTCACACAGAAACTCATACAAGGCCCTCCCTCGCCCTCCCATTGACAAATCAGACCATAACTCTATCCTCCTGCTTACAAGCAAAAAATCTAACAGGAAGTACCAGTGATGCGCTCAATACGGAAATGGTCTGATGAAGCGGATGCAGGACTGTTTCACTAGCACAGACGTTGAGGAGTTTACCACATCAGTCTCTGGCTTCATTAACCTCCTAGAGTCGATTAACGCATCGGTGCGCAAGTTACATAACAAATCTCCATTAAAATCTGTCAGTTTAAGCTAGCGATATCTGTTTTTTGCATTGGATGCGTCTCAATCCATTGCATCCGCCAGTGTGACACTTCCACATCTGCGGTGAAAGGTGACAGAGCTAGAGCGGTGTTTGTCATACCATGAGAACTCCCAAAAATCGGTCTTCTCATATAAACGTCTGTAGCCTACGAATGGTTGGACCTACAATCTACACTGAACAAAAATATAAACGCAACATGTAAAGTGTTGGTCCCATGTTTCATGAGCTGAAATAAAAGATCCAAGAAATGTTCCATAGCTTATTTCTCCCAATTCTTTTGCACACATTTTATTTTACATCCCTGTTAGTGAGCATTTCTCCATTACCAAGATAATCCATCCACCTATCAGGTGTGGCATATTAAGAAATGGATTAATTAGCATGATCATTACACAGGTGCACCTTGTGCTGGGGAAAATAAAAGGCCACTCTAAAATATGCAGTTTTGTCAAACAACACAATGCCACAGATGTCTCAAGTTTTGAGGGAGCGTGCAATTGGCCTAATGACTGCAGGAATGTCCACCAGAGCTGTTGCCAGATAATTTAATGTTCATTTCTCTACCATAAGCCGCCTCCAATATCGTTTTCGAGAATTTGGCAGTATGTCCAACCGGCCTCACAACTGCAGACCACATGTAACCACACCAGCCCAGGACCTCCACATCCGGCTTCTTCACCTGCGGGATCGTCTGAGACCAGCCACCCAGACGAAACTGTGGGTTTGTCCAACCAAAGAAGTTCTGCACAAACCAGAGTCTTGACCTGACTGCAGTTTGGTGTCGTAACCGACTTCAGTGGGCAAATGCTCACCTTCGATGGCCACTGGCATGCTGGAGAAGAGTGCTCTTCACAGATGAATCCCGGTTTCATCTTTACAGGGTAGATGGCAGACAGCTTGTGTGGGCGAGCGGTTTGCTGATGTCAACGTTGTGAACAGAGTGTCCCATGGTTGCGGTGGGGTTATGGTATGGGCAGGCATAAGCTACGGACAATGAACACAATTTCATTTCATCAATGGCAAATTGAATGCACAGAGATACAATGACGAGATTCTGAGGCCCACTGTCGTGCCAATCTTCAGCCGACATCACCTCATGTTTCAGCATGATAATGCATGTCCCCATGTCGCAAGGATCTGTACACAATTCCAGGAAGCTGAACATTTCCTAATTTTTCCATGGCCTGCATACTCACCAGACATGTCACCCATTGAGCATGTTTGGGATGCTCTGGGTCGACGTGTAAACAGCGCGTTCCAGTTCCCGCCAATATCCAGTAACTTCGAAAAGTCATTAAAGAGGAGTGGGACAACATTCCACAGGCCACAGTCAACAGCCTCACTAAGGAATTAACATGGTCAACAGATGCCAACACAGTTGTGAAGAGGGCACGACAGCACCTCTTCCCCCTAAGGAGGCTGAAAACATTTGGCATGGGCCCTCAGATCCTCAAGAAGTTATACAGCTGGACCATTGAGAGCATCTTGACTGGCTGCATCCCTGCTTGGTAAAGCAACTGCCAGGCGGTGTCAGAGGAAGTACGTGTAAACAGCGCGTTCCAGTTCCCGCCAATATCCAGTAACTTCGAAAAGCCATTAAAGAGGAGTGGGACAACATTCCACAGGCCACAGTCAACAGCCTGATGAACTCTATGTGAAGAAGATGTGTTGCGATGCATGAGGAAAATGGTGCTCACACCAGATACTGACTGGTTTTCTGATCCCCTCCCCTACCTTATTTTTAAGGTATCTGTGACCAACAGATGCATATCTGTATTTCCAGTCATGTGAAATCCATAGATTAGGGCCTACTGAATTTATTTCATCTGACGGATTCCCTTATATGAACTGTAACTCTGTAAAATCTTTGAACATGTTGCGTTTATATTTTTGTTCAGCTTATTATCATCACTCTAAGGTGAGACTCTCACGAACACAATGGTGCTCTCCGTTTTGCTCTACGATGACGTTGTCCCCACAGTGACAGTATGTACGTACCCAACAAGAAGCAATGGATTACAGGCAACACCTGCACTGAGCTAAGGGCTAGAACTGCCGCTTTGAAGGAGCAGGACACTAATCCGGACGCTTATAAGAAATCCTGCTATGACATCCGACGAGTCATCAAACAGGCAAAGCATCAATACAGGGCTAAGATCGAATCCTACTACGCCGGCTCTGACACTCGACGGATGTGGGGTGGGCTAGTAAACTATCATGGATTACAAAGGGAAACACAGCCGCAAGCTTCCCAGCGACGCAAGCCTACCAGACAAGCTAAAAAAACGTCAATGCTCACTTCGAGGCAAGCAACACTGAACCATGTATGAGAGCACCAGTTGTTCCCGACGACTGTGTAATCTGGCTCTCAGTAGCCAATGTGAGTAAGACCTTCAAACAGGTTAACATTCGCAACAGACGCGTACTAGAGCATGCGCTGACTAGTTGGCATGTGTCTATCATCGACATTTTCAACCTATCCCTGACCCTGTCTGTAATACAAACTTGTTTCAAGCAGACCACTATAGTTCCCATGCCCAAGAACGCCAAGGTAACCTGCCTAAATGACTATCGGCCTGTAGCACTCACATCTATAACCATGAAATGCTTTGAAAGGCTGGTCATAAACACCATCATCCCAGACACCCTGGACCCACTCCAATTCGCATACCGCACCAACAGAACCACAGATGACGCAATCTCTATTGCACTCCACACTGCCCTCACCCACCTGGACAAAATGAATATCTACAGTGGGGAAAAAAAGTATTTAGACAGCCACCAATTGTGCAAGTTCTCCCAATTAAAAAGATGAGAGAGGCCTGTAATTTTCATCATAGGTACACGTCAACTATGACAGCCAAAATCAGAATTTTTTTCCCAGAAAACCACATTGTAGGATTTTTAATGAATTTATTTGCAAATTATGGTGGAAAATAAGTATTTGGTCAATAACAAAAGTTTCTCAATACTTTGTTATATACCCTTTGTTGGCAATGACACAGGTCAAACGTTTTCTGTAAGTCTTCACACGGTTTTCACACACTGTTGCTGGTATTTTGGCCCATTCCTCCATGCAGATCTCCTCTAGAGCAGTGATGTTTTGGGGCTGTCGCTGGGCAACACGGACTTTCAACTCCCTCCAAAGATTTTCTATGGGGTTGAGATCTGGAGACTGGCTAGGCCACTCCAGGACCTTGAAATGCTTCTTACGAAGCCACTCCTTCGTTGCCCGGGCGGTGTGTTTGGGATCATTGTCATGCTGAAAGACCCAGCCACGTTTCATCTTCAATGCCCTTGCTGATGGAAGGAGGTTTTCACTCAAAATATCACGATACATGGCCCTTTTCATTCTTTCCTTTACACGGATCAGTCATCCTGGTCCCTTTGCAGAAAAACAGCCCCAAAGCATGATGTTTCCACCCCCATGCTTCACAGTAGGTATGGTGTTCTTTGGATGCAAATCTTCAATGCCCTTGTTTTATCACCAATCTACACACCCCATAATGACCAAGCAAAAACAGGTTTTTAGAAATTGTAGCAAAATTCTTAAAATTAAAAAACAGAAATACCTTATTTACATAAGTATTCAGACCCTTTGCTATGAGACTCTAAATTGAGCTGAGGTGCATCCTGTTTCCATTGATCATCCTTGAGATGATTCTACAACTTGATTGGAGTCCACCTGTGGTAAATTCAATTGATTGGACATGTCTATATAAGGTCCCACAGTTGACAGTGCATGTCAGAACAAAACCCAAGCCATGAGGTCGAAGGGATTTTCCGTAGAGCTCCGAGACAGGATTGTGTCGAGGCACAGATCTGGGGAAGGGTACCAAAAAATGTCTGCAGCATTGAAGGTCCCCAAGAACACTGTGACCTCCATCATTCTTAAATGGAAGAAGTTTGGAACCACCAAGACTCTTTCTAGAGCTGGCTGCCTGGCCAGGAAGTGACCAAGAACCCGATAATCACTCTGGCAGAGCTCCTGAGTTCCTCTATGGAGATGGAAGAACCTTCCAGAAAGGCAACCATCTCTGCAGCACTCCACCAATCAGGCCTTTATGGTAGAGTGGCCAGACGGAAGCCACTACTCAGTAAATGGCACATGACAGCCCGCTTGGAGTTTGCCAAAAGGCACCAAAAGACTCTCAGACTATGAGAAACAAGGTTATCTGGTCTGATGAAAGATTGAACTGTTTGGCCTGAATGCCAAGCGTCACGTTTGGAGGAAACCTGGCACCACCCCTACGGTGAAGCATGGTGGTGGCAGCATCATGCTGTGAGGATGTTTTTCAGCAGCAGGGACAGGGAGATTAGTCAGGATCGAGGGAAAGATGAATGGAGCAAAGTACAGAGAGTTCCTTGATGAAAACCTGCTCCACAGCGCTCAGGACCTCAGACTGGGGCGAAGATTCACCTTCCAACAGGACAACAACCCTAAGCACACAGGCAAGATAATGCAGGAGTCGCTTCGGGACAAGTCTCTGAATGTCCTTGAGTGGCCCAGCCAGAGCCCGGATTTGAACCCGATCAAACATCTCTGGAGAGACCTGCAAATAGCTGTGCAGCGACACTCCCGATCCAAACTGACAGAGCAAACTGACAGATCTGCAGAGAAGAATGGGAAAACCTCCCCAAATACAGGTGTGCCAAGCTTGTAGCATCATACCCAAGAAGACTAAATGCTGTAATTGCTGCCAAAGGTGCTTCAACAAGGTACTGAATAAAGGGTCTGAATACTTATGTAAATGTAATATTTCATTTTTTTTTTATACATTTGCAAACATTTCTAAAAACCTGTATTTGCTTTGTCATTGTGGGGTATTGTGTGTAGATTGATGAGGGGAAAAAACAATTTCATCCATTTTAGAATAAGGCTGTAACGTGGAAAAAGTCAAGGGGTCTGAATACTTTCCGAAATGCACTGTATATACAAAGGTATGTGGACACCCCTTCAAATGAGTGGATTTGGCTATTTCATCCACATCCGTTGCTAACAGGTGTATAAAATCAAGCACACAGCCATGCAATCTCCATTGAGAAACATTGGCAGTAGAATGGCTTTACTGAAGAGCTCAGTGACTTTCAACGTGGCACCGTTATAGGATGCCACCTTTCCAACAAGTCAGTTTGTAAAATTTCTGCCCCGCTAGAGCTGCCACGGTCAACTGTAAGTGCTGTTATTGTGAAGTCGGAATGTCTTGGAGCAACAACTGCTCAGCCGTGAAGTGGTAGGCCACACAAGCTCACAGAACTGGACTGCCGAGTGCTGAAGCGCGTAGCGAGTAAAACTAGTCTGTTCTCGGTTGCAACACTCACTACTGAATTCCAAACTGCCTCTGGAAGCAATGTCAGCACAATAACAGTTTGTCGGGAGCTTCATGAAATGGGTTTCCATGGCTGAGCAGCCGCACACAAGCCTAAGATCACCATGCGCAATTCCAAGCATCGGCTGGAGTGGTGTAAAGCTCGCCGCCATTGGACTCTTGCGCAATGGAAACGCGTTCTCTTGAGTGATTAATCACGCTTCACCATCTGGCAGTCCGACAGACTAATCTGGGTTTGCAGTATGCCAGGAGAACGCTACCTGCCCAAATGCATAGTGCCAACTCTAAAGTTTGGTAGAGGAGGAATAATGGTCTGGTGCTGTTTTTCATGGTTTGGGCTATGCCCCTTAGTTCCGGTGAAGGGAAATCTTAACGCTACATTATACAATGATATTCTAGACAATTCTGTGCTTCCAACTTTGTGGTAACAGTTTGGGGAAGGCCCTTTCCTGTTTCAGCATGACAATGCCCCTGTGCACAAAGCGAGGTCCATACAGAAATGGTTTGTCGAGATCGGTGTGGAAGAACTTGACTGGCCTACACAGAGCCCTGACCTCAACCCCATCGAACACCTTTGGGGGGAATTTGAACAACGACTGCGAGTGAGGCCTAATTGCCCAACATCAGTGCCCGACCTCACTAATGCTCTTGTGGCTGAATGGAAGCAAGTCCCCGCAGCAATGTTCCGACATCTAGTGGAAAGCCTTCCCAGAAGAGTGGAGGCTGTTATAGAAGCAAAGGGGTGACCAACTCTATATTAATGCCCATGATTTTGGAATGAGATGTTTGATGAGCAGGTGTCCACATACTTTTGGTCATGTACTGTATCTCATTTACATAATTATTCACACCCCTGAGTCAATAGTTTGTAGAAGTACCTTCGGCAGCGATTACAGCTGTGAGTTTTTCTGGTAAGTCTCTAAGAGCTTTCCACACCTGGATTGTGCAACATTTGCCCATTATTCTTTTCATAATTCTTCAAGTTCTATCAAATTGCTTGTTGATTATTGCTAGACAAACATTTTCAGGTGTAGATTTAAGTCAAAACTGTAACTAGACCACTCAGAAACATTCACCATCTTCTTGATAAACAACTACAGTGTAGATTTGGCCTTATGTTTTATGTTATTGTCCTGCTGAAAGGTAAATTAATCTCCCAGTGTCTGGTGGAAAGCAGACTGTACCAGGTTTTCCTCTAGGATTTTGCCTGTGCTTAGCTCCAGTCCGTAACGAATACAAGCATACCACCACTATGCTTGAAAATATGGAGAGTGGTACTCAGTAATGTCTTGTATTGTATTTGCCCTAAACATAACACTTTGTATTCAGGACAAAAAGTTAATTGCTTTCCACATTTTCTGCAGTATAACTTTAGTGCCATGTTGAAAACGTGATGCATGTTTTGAAAAATGTGGATTGGGTACAGGCTTCCTTCTTTTCAATCTTTCAATTATGTTAGTATTGTGAAGTAACTACAATGTGGTTGACCCATCTTCAGTTTTCTCCTATCACAGCCATTAAACTCTGTAACTGTTTTATTGTCACCATTGGCCTCATGGTGAATTCCCTGAGTGGTTTCCATCCTCTCTGGCAACTGAGTTAGGAAGGACACCTGTATCTTTAGAAAGGGTTTCTTCTTTGTCTGAAAGCAATGGCTAGCTAGTATGCTAACTATTCTAGCTAACTAACTGGCTGAATAAGTTGACGACGGACTCGCTCAAGCTGTCGGGACTAACTCACAACGTTAGACACGGACACGAATGATCTGCTAAGAGCGTCTGCTAAATGACGTAAATGTAATATATGTAATGTGACTGGGTGTATTGATACACCATCCAAAGTGTAATTAATAATTTCACCATGCTCAAAGGGATATTCAATGTCAGCTTTTTTTATTTTTGTACCCATCTACCAATAGGTGCCCTTTTTTGCGGGCATTGGAAAACCTCCCTGGTCTTTGATGTTGAATCTGTGTCTGAAATTCACTTCCTCGACTGAGGAATAATTGTATGTGTGGGGTACAGAGATGAGGTAGTCATTCAAAAATCAATCATGTTAACCACTATTATTGCACACATAGTGACTTGTTAAGCAAATGTACAGTGGGGAAAAAAAGTATTTAGTCAGCCACCAATTGTGCAAGTTCTCCCACTTAAAAAGATGAGAGAGGCCTGTAATTTTCATCATAGGTACACGTCAACTATGACAGACAAATTGAGAAAATCACATTGTAGCATTTTTTATGAATTTATTTGCAAATTATGGTGGAAAATAAGTATTTGGTCACCTACAAACAAGCAAGATTTCTGGCTCTCACAGACCTGTAACTTCTTCTTTAAGAGGCTCCTCTGTCCTCCACTCGTTACCTGTATTAATGGCACCTGTTTGAACTTGTTATCAGTATAAAAGACACCTGTCCACAACCTCAAACAGTCACACTCCAAACTCCACTATGGCCAAGACCAAAGAGCTGTCAAAGGACACCAGAAACAAAATTGTAGACCTGCACCAGGCTGGGAAGACTGAATCTGCAATAGGTAAGCAGCTTGGTGTCACGGATTCGGCCGAGGCTGCTCCTCCTCCTTGCTCGGGCAGGCTTCGGCGTTCGTCGTCCCCGGAGTACTAGCTGCCACCGTTGAATGTTATCGATGTTTGTTTGGTTTTGTCTTCCTTGTACACCTGTTTCCATTTAGTGTTCATTATGTCCCCTATAAGTTTCTCGTTTTGTTTGTAGTTAGTTGTGTGTTATTGTTCCGCCTGTCCGTTGGTGCTTTTTATTTTGCTCTTGTATTTAGAGTACGGACTCACTATTATCGTATCCTTTTGTATTTTGTGTATTTGCGCACTGTTTGCGTAATCGCTCGCCTCCGTTGGTTTTGAGGCCCGTTACTTTGTATTGACGTGTTTCTCCAATGTAAAGTCTGTTGGACTAAGCCTCTGTGTCCTGCGCCTGACTCCAACACCACATCCACATCAGCCCTTGACAGAATAACACACCACTATGGAGTCAGCAGGAGCAGCAGCAGCACCCGAGTCGCTGGAGGATCGAGTCAGCGGTCAAGACGCAAGGATCCATCAACTCGGATCCGCCCTGCAGGAGGTGATCAACACTCTGCGCCGATGGGAGACCGGAGGAGTGCGCACACCTTCTCCAACCTTACCACCACCATCGGTCAGTCCTCCCATCCCAGCTCCGGAATCCAGTGGGGTTCGGTTCTCGCTCCCGAGGGCGTATGATGGCGCCACAGCCGGGTGTCAGGGGTTCCTCCTGCAGGTGGAATGCTACCTGGCCACCATACACCCGGCACCCTCGGGATACGAGAGCGTTTCCGCCCTCATCTCCTGTCTCTCCGGCAAGGCGTTGGAGTGGGCCAACGCCGAATGGAGGGGAATAGACGCCACCACCATCACCTACGCGGAGTTCTCCCGCCGCTTCAGGGCAGTGTTCGACCATCCACCTGAGGGGAAAGCGGCGGGGGAGCGTCTATTCCACCTCCGACAGGGGAAGAGGAGCGCACAGGAGTTCACCCTGGAATTCCGGACTCTAGCGGCGGATGCGGGGTGGAATGAGCGGGCCCTCATCGACCACTATCGATGCAGTCTACGGGAGGACGTTCGTCGAGAGCTGGCCTGCAGGGACACCAACCTATCGTTCGACCAGTTGGTGGACATGTCCATCCGTCTCGACACCCTGCTGGCCACCCGCGGACGTCCCGAGTGGGGGCCGTCCATTCCACCCTCCAGCACCTCCGAGCCGAGCCCTATGGAGCTCGGGGGTGCTGGCGCTAGAGAGAGGAGGAGAGGCACCAACTGTGGCCGTGGAGGGCACACTGCGGCTAGGTGCTGGGGAGGGTCTCCAGGGGGAGGGGACAACAGGCCACGCACTGGGGAGTCATTTCAGGTGAGTAGGCGCCCCACTTACCCAGAGCTCTCTGTTGTTCACTTATGTATACCTGTAAGATTTCCTCAGGTTGCACCTCATTCCCAGCATAAGGCGCTAGTCGATTCAGGTGCAGCTGGGAATTTTGTTGATCTGAATTTTTGTGTAAGGTTAGGGATTCCCCTCCTTCCTGTTGATGCTCCCTTCCCTGTCCATGCACTAGATAGCCGCCCGTTGGGATCGGGGTTGATTAGAGAGGTCACAGCGCCACTGAAGATGAATACGCAGGGGGGTCATGAGGAAACTATTCAGTTATATCTGATCGACTCTCCTGCGTATCCTGTGGTGCTGGGGCTTCCCTGGTTAAATACTCATAATCCCTCCAACAGAGGGCTCTCAAGGAGTGGTCTGCCCAGTGTGTAGGGCGACGTCTAGGTGTTTCCGTGGGGGCGACCTCGGTGGAGAGTCCGAACCAAGTGCCCGCAATGCACATTCCCCCTGAGTATGAGGATTTAGCACTCGTGTTTAGCAAGACGAGGGCGACGCGGTTGCCTCCTCATAGACAGGGGGATTGTGCGATAGACCTCCAGACAGGAGCAGCGCTTCCGCGGAGCCATGTGTATCCTCTGTCTCAAGAGGAGAAGATGGCTATGGAGACATACATAGCCGAGTCTCTGAGACAGGGATACATACGGCCCTCCACTTCCCCTGCGTCCTCGAGTTTCTTTTTTGTGAAGAAGAAGGATGGAGGGTTGCGCCCGTGTATTGATTACCGTAGTCTCAATCAGATCACTGTGAAATACAGTTATCCACTCCCTCTGATTGCGAGTATGACGGAATCATTACACGGATCGCGTTTCTTGACAAAACTGGATCTCAGGAGCGCCTACAACATGGTGCGCATTAGGGAGGGAGATGAATGGAAAACCGCATTTAGTACCACCTCGGGTCATTATGAGTATCTCGTCATGCCATACGGGTTAATGAATCCTCCTTCAGTCTTCCAATCCTTTGTGGACGAGATCTTCCGGGACATGCATGGGCAAGGTGTGGTGGTGTACATTGACGACATTCTAGTGTACTCTTCTACCCGAGCCGAGCATGTAGCCCTGGTGCGCCGAGTGTTGTGGAGGCTGTTGGAGCACGACTTGTATGTCAAGGCAGAGAAATGTCTGTTTTTCCAGGAGTCTGTCTCCTTTTTGGGTTATCGGTTGTCCGCGTCAGGGGTGAAGATGGAGGTTGACCGTGTGTCAGCCGTGCGTAATTGGCAAACCCCAACCACGGTTAAAGAGGTGCAGCAGTTTTTGGGTTTTGCCAATTACTACCGGAGGTTTATCCGGGGTTTTGGACAGGTGGCAGCTCCCATAACTTCCCTGCTGAAGGGGGGCCCGGTGCGTTTGCAGTCAGCTGAGGCGGACAGGGAATTTGGGAAACTGAAGGACCTGTTCACTTCGGCTCCGGTGCTGGCGCATCCGGACCCCGCTTTACCATTCCAGGTAGAGGTGGACGCGTCAGAGGCCGGTATTGGGGCCGTACTGTCGCAAAGGTCCGGCACGCCACCTAAACTACGCCCCTGTGCTTTTTATTCCAAGAAGCTCAGCCCAGCGGAGCGAAATTATGACGTAGGGGACAGGGAGCTGTTAGCCGTGGTACAGGCCCTAAAGGTGTGGAGGCATTGGCTTGAGGGGGCTCAACACCCTTTTCTCATTTTGACTGACCACCGTAACTTGGAGTACATCCGGGCAGCTAGGAGATTGAACCCTCGTCAGGCCCGGTGGAACATGTTTCTAACCCGGTTCGTATTGAAAATAACTTACATCCCTGGGTCCCAGAACGGTAAGGCAGACGCCCTGTCCCGGCGGTATGACACAGAGGAGAGGTCCATTGAGCCCACTCCCATACTGCCGGAGTCTTGTCTGGTGGCACCGGTGGTATGGGAGGTCGATGCAGAAATCGAGCGGGCGTTGCGTACCGACCCTAGTCCCCCAGAGTGTCCTGTGGGTCGGACGTACGTTCCGCTTGAGGTTCGGGATCGTCTGATTTATTGGGCTCATACGTCCCCCTCCTCTGGACATCCAGGTATTGGCCGGACAGTGCACTGCCTTAGCGCTAAGTACTGGTGGCCAACGTTAGCTAGGGATGTGAGGGTTTATGTCTCCTCCTGCTCGGTGTGCGCCCAGTGTAAGGTGCCTAGACACCTGCCCAGGGGGAAGTTACAACCCCTGCCCGTTCCACAACGGCCATGGTCTCACCTCTCGGTGGATTTCGTTACAGACCTTCCCTCCTCTCAGGGGAATACCACTATACTGGTCGTTGTGGATCGGTTCTCTAAGGCCTGTCGTCTCCTCCCAATGCCGGGTCTCCCTACTGCCCTACAGACCGCTGAGGCACTGTTCACCCACGTCTTTTGGCACTACGGGGTGCCCGAGGATATAGTGTCTGATCGAGGTCCCCAGTTCACCTCCAGAGTCTGGAGGGTGTTCATGGAGCGCTTGGGGGTCTCGGTGAGCCTTACCTCGGGGTACCACCCAGAGAGCAATGGGCAGGTAGAAAGAGTGAACCAGGATGTGGGTAGGTTTCTGAGATCTTATTGCCAGGGCCGGCCGGAGGAGTGCGCGAGGTATATCCCCTGGGCAGAGATGGCACAGAACTCTCTCCGCCACTCCTCCACCAACCTAACCCCTTTCCAGTGTGTGTTAGGGTATCAGCCGGTTCTGGCACCATGGCATCAGAGCCAGATCGAAGCTCCTGCGGTGGATGAGTGGGTGCGGCGCTCGGAGGAGACGTGGAACGATGCACACGTCCATCTGCAGCGGGCCATCCGTCGACAAAAGGCGAGCGCCGATCTCCACCGCAGTGAGGGTCCGGTGTACGCACCTGGAGATCGAGTCTGGCTCTCGACTCGAAACCTGCCCCTCCGCCTGCCCTGCCGGAAGCTGGGTCGGCGGTTTGTGGGGCCATTTAAAGTCCTGAGGAGATTGAACGAGGTGTGTTACAGGTTACAACTGCCTATTGATTATCACATTAACCCCTCGTTCCATGTGTCTCTTCTCAGGCCGGTGGTAGCTGGTCCACTCCAGGACGATGAGATAAGAGAGACTTCTCCGCCCCATTTATATTTACATTTACGTCATTTAGCAGACGCTCTTATCCAGAGCGACTTACAAATAGGTGCATTCACCTTATAGCCAGTGGGATAACCACTTTACAATGTTTTTTTTTAAATGTTTTAATTTTTTTTTTTTTGGGGGGGTAGAAGGATTACTTTATCCTATCCCAGGTATTCCCCCACTGGACATCGAGGGGGCTCCGGCGTACACAGTTCGGTCCATCTTGGATTCGAGACGTCGGATGGGGGGTCTCCAATATCTCGTGGAGTGGGAGGGGTACGGCCCGGAGGAACGGTGCTGGGTGCCGAGGAGGGACATCTTAGATCCATCTCTCCTGACTGAGTTCCACCGTGGTCATCCCACGCGCCCTGCTCCGCGTCCTCCTGGTCGTCCCCGAGGCCGGGGTGGCGCACGGCTGGAGCCGCGCGTCAAGGGGGGGGTACTGTCACGGATTCGGCTGAGGCTGCTCCTCCTCCTTGCTCGGGCAGGCTTCGGCGTTCGTCGTCCCCGGAGTACTAGCTGCCACCGTTGAATGTTATCGATGTTTGTTTGGTTTTGTCTTCCTTGTACACCTGTTTCCATTTAGTGTTCATTATGTCCCCTATAAGTTTCTTGTTTTGTTTGTAGTTAGTTGTGTGTAATTGTTCCGCCTGTCCGTTGGTGCTTTGTATTTTGCTCTTGTATTTAGAGTACGGACGCACTATTTGCGTATCCTTTTGTATTTTGTGTATTTGCGTAATCGCTCGCCTCCATTGATTTTGAGGCCCGTTACTTTGTATTGACGTGTTTCTCCAAGTAAAGTCTGTTGGACTAAGCCTCTGTGTCCTGCGCCTGACTCCAACACCACATCCACATCAGCCCTTGACACTTGGTTTGAAGAAATCAACTGTGGGAGCAATTATTAGGAAATGGAAGAAATACAAGACCACTGATAATCTCCCTCGATCTGGGGCTCCACGCAAGATCTCACCCCGTGGGGTCAAAATGATCACAAGAACGGTGAGCAAAAATCCCAGAACCACACGGGGGGACCTAGTGATTGACCTGCAGAGAGCTGGGACCAAAGTAACAAAGCCTACCATCAGTAACACACTACGCCGCCAGGGACTCAAATCCTGCAGTGCCAGACGTGTCCCCCTGCTTAAGCCAGTTCATGTCCAGGCCCGGCTGAAGTTTGCTAGAGTGCATTTGGATGATCCAGAAGAGGATTGGGAGAATGTCATATGGTCAGATGAAACCAAAATATAACTTTTTGGTAAAAACTCAACTCGTCGTGTTTGGAGGACAAAGAATGCTGAGTTGCATCCAAAGAACACCATACCTACTGTGAAGCATGGGGGTGGAAACATCATGCTTTGGGGCTGTTTTTCTGCAAAGGGACCAGGATGACTGATCCGTGTAAAGGAAAGAATGAATGGGGCCATGTATGGTGAGATTTTGAGTGAAAACCTCCTTCCATCAGCAAGGGCATTGAAGATGAAACGTGGCTGGGTCTTTCAGCATGACAATGATCCCAAACACACCGCCCGGAGTGGCTTCGTAAGAAGCATTTCAAGGTCCTGGAGTGGCCTAGCCAGTCTCCAGATCTCAACCCCATAGAAAATCTTTGGAGGGAGTTGAAAGTCCGTGTTGCCCAGCGACAGCCCCAAAACATCACTGCTCTAGAGGAGATCTGCATGGAGGAATGGGCCAAAATACCAGCAACAGTATGTGAAAACCTTGTGAAGACTTACAGAAAACGTTTGACCTGTGGCATTGCCAACAAAGGGTATATAACAAAGTATTGAGAAACTTTTGTTATTGTCCAAATACTTATTTTCCACCATAATTTGCAAATAAATTCATAAAAAATCCTACAATGTGATTTTCTGGATTTTTTTTCCTCATTTTGTCTGTCATAGTTGACGTGTACCTATGATGACAATTACAGGCCTCTCTCATCTTTTTAAGTGGGAGAACTTGCACAATTGGTGGCTGACTAAATACTTTTTTCCCCCACTGTATACTCCTGAACCTATTTAGGCTTGCCATAACAAATGGGTTGAATACTTATTGACTCAAGACATTTCAGCTTATCATTTCAAAAAAGATAATTTCACTTTTACATTATGGGGTATTGTGTGTAGGCCAGTGACAAAAACATCTCAATTTAATAAATGTTATATTCAGGCTGTAACACAACAAAATGTGGAAAACGTCAAGGGGTGTGAATAATTTCTGAATTGTAATTTGTTATCGACTGTGTATTTATTCCACTTGTCACTATTTAAATGTTTTATTGATTTTTTAAAATGTTTAACTCTGCATTGTTGGGAAATGACCGGTAAGTAGGCATTTCACTGTAAGTCTACACCTGATGTTTACGAAGCATGTGACAGATTTGATTTGATTTGATTGAAGCCACAGAAGCTCAAGGCCGACCGTGGTACTGCAGGCATTGTTAGCAGAAAACAGGATCCCCATTATAGTGAATGGTAAAATGGCAATCTTCGTCATCAATCTTCTTGTAAACAAAACCATTTTTGGAAGACAGTCATGGTACCAATTATTGCTTCTAATACACCAGATATATGCCCTTGAACCAATTATGTTTTAAATCGCACACAGAACAAGTTATAAGAATAATTGAGTTGCCAATGGCAGCCTACAGTACCCTGCCTTCAACTTGAGTTACTCAATGAGAGGAGGCAGCACTGAGCTAGCCTGCAACGTCACTTCCTGGAGTAGCTCAAACAGTGCATGTTATGTCTCCATGAGACGGCATCTTAACCGACTTCATTTGGCTTCAATGCACTGTTGAGTCTTCACATAGGAATGAATGGTGTCACATGATAGATGGCTTGATCGAAGGCTTTGTCCATTCATACAGTATGTACAGTCATTGGTAAATACAGTCGCACCGACACCGCGGTATGCTCCATGCTGTTTAGTTACAATTTACACCAGCTTGCTATTGTTAGAATATGCTGTAACTAACCTGTTACCCCTGGTAGATTGCTTTCTTTTTCTAGGGTTTTTGAGTGATCTATAGTTGCTTTCTGTATTGTAGTTTTTTAACATGGTTAAACCTAATTGGTGACACATCCAATGCACAAACACTGCAATGAGTACCTATAAATGAATGCCAATTACATCTAAGGATTTGGCACTTACAGAGTACATAAGAAATTATATAATGTAAGACTAATTCCAGTATCGGCTCCCCTTTTCCCAGAGCTTATTGGTGCTCCCAGAGCTGATCCATTGCACATACAAGTCTAAGGAGCCAGAATGCTACCTAAATGAATGCATAGTCTAGCTTTTACATGACATGTTTTTGTTAATTACCATCCATATACCAGCTCTTCACTGGCTGATATAAATGTTTCCTATATGTGTATATATATACTGTATATACAGGTACATTGCTAATGAAGCAGATGTTGGCTGTGAAATGATCATTATGAGATCATTCATGCAGTAATTATGTGTTTCTCAACCAATTGGCCTTTGGACACCAATGTTTGAAAATACATGTATGTGTTTTATTTACATGTGTGCGTGTGGTGTGTGTGTGTGCGTGCATGCGTTTCTAAGCAGAGGTATGGTAACTACATAGCTAATCCCGAACAAAGGCTTTCTTGCCATGCCTAGCAAAGGGAACTGGAGAGGATCATGGTCTCTATGCTCCTCACCCCCCCCACCACAAACACACATACACAAACACACACAGACTCAGACACACACACACTCCCTCTGATTTGGGGGGTGAACACACTGAGGCCCTCTCAGAGTAGAGGCAGGGATCACCATGGCTACTCACCAGAACCAGGGGTGAAGTGAATAAATGAAAAGCTCAGCACAGCAAGAGCTGGAGTGTGTGACAGCTGCATTGATGCTCTCTCGCCTGTGTTTTTAGCTCCTTTTGTGCAGCAAAATGACCTCTCTCCCTTTCCTTTACACTTTACAGTTTTTCTTCACCCTGAATATTATGTTTGGTAGTGTAACGTGTTTTACTTCACAATCAAATCCCCGTTGGGCTTCATATATTGTTTTAGGCATTGCACAGGCAGAAGCAGTTGCTTTATTGTTGCAATTATGTATTGATAAAATAAGAAAGAGCATAGTACTGCACTCAATAACATATTCCTTATACATTCCTACTAATGTAAGAAAACAGTGTTGTAAGGACTGCCCCCTGATAATTATACAATTTGATACATTTCAGTATCTAAATTAGTTTGATTTGGTAGCCTACAACTAAGGCAGCATTTCTTTACAGCATATACTTCCTTCTTTACTTCCTCACAACATAAAGAAGTGTATTACAGTAGCCCACAAGCATAAAACACAGACAGATCAACCAATGCAGTTTCTTTAAGGGTTTTATTTTGGTCTATTTGTGAACCATGTTACCGCCTTCGTGGAAACCCCATTACACTTGACCATTCAAGCCGCGGCGCTCCTGAGCGGCAGCAGTAGCCAATAGGCTGTTTCGGTGTACCAGAGCAGTGTTGCTCACAGGACGCTTCTGGGTATCGACTTTGTATTTGCGCCTGACTCAAAGCTGTGTGTACACAGTCCGTTGAATAGAAGAAAACTCTCACTCTCCTCCTGAATACAAAGCTTGAAACATGTATCTGGGATTTCATTTATTTATTTATTTAAAAATATATATTATTTTCTTCTTCCAAGGCCTCCAGTCGTCTTTGCCATTTTCTACAAAGTATGTCAGTGTCACGACTTCCTCCGAAGCTGCCTCCTCTCCTTGTTCGGGCAGGCTTCGGCGGTCGTCGTCACCGGCCTTCTAGCCACTGCCGCTCCTCATCTCATCATTCCATTGGTTTTGTCTTGTTTATTACACACACCTGGTTCATATCCCCTCATCAGTACCTGTATACGTGTTTCCCTCTGCCCCCTTGTCTTTGTGTGTGATTGTTTATTGTGGAGGATAGTTAAGCTGGAGCTCCGTGTATTTTGTATTGCTGGGATATTTCCCCGTGTGCCTTGTATTTTCCACTGGAGTGTTTTTTGAAGCATTACTGCGTAACTCTGTATTTTCAGAATAAAGCCTGTTATTCTGTGATATACCCTCCTGCGCCTGACTCCTTCGACATCACCTCATCACAGTCAGTCAAACAGGGAGGAAGAAAAGAGACATGGCCAGTGCAATAATAAGTGCTAACACACTGTGATTGGACAGCACAGCAAAGATTAAAACCCTAATAAGCAGATCCAGAACCATCCAAAACCAAACAGCCTCTTAGTGATTGTGATGGAAATGTGCCATACATCGTAATGTGTATAATAACAGGTGAGAGATGGCCTTGGTGTCGCTGTTTCTTCTTAAAGTTTGGCCGTTTGCAGTCTTTTTAACGCTCCGAGGTAAACAAGTAAACACAAAGCAAACGTGATTGCCCCAGGAGGACTGTCTGCATACAAAGTGGCGATAAGTGTCAGCATTGATTTCACTGGAGTTTTTCTGCTCTGTTCCGCTCACCCTCTCATACTCTCGCTGTGTCGCTGCCGGCAGTGTTTCTTTAAGTTACGCTGCTGTACTGGGCTGTGCTGCACACTGTGTTCTGTCCACCTCAAGGGAGGCAAAGATAGGAATTATGCAAAGGGTTATTTACATTTTGCAAGAGAAGCAACTATGGTGCTTGATAAAAGTTCAGCATAATAACAGTAGAAGTTTGAAATAGCACCTGAAAATGAGCAATGACGGTTCAAAAACGGGTTAGATTAAAGGAAGGAAGTGGTATTCTACAGGGATACACTTTTTAACAGGACCTACCGTGTGTCACGACTTCCGCCGACGCTGCCCCTCCTCCTGGTTCGGGCAGGCTTCGGCGTTCGTCGTTACCGGAGTACTAGCTACTGCCGATCCCATTCTCATCACTCCACTCCACTTGTCATGTCTTGTCAATCACACACACCTGGTGCTCATTCCCCTAATTAGTATGTGTATAAGTGTTCCCTCTGTTCCCCTTGTCTTTGTGAGTGATTGTTTTGTTGTGAGAGCGTGTAGCTCGGTTGAGCTACATGTCACTGTGTTATTGCCAAGGTGGATGTTTTCCCTTGTACAGTTTCGTTTGACGCTTGGGGCGTTTGATTTATGCAAACGGATTAAACTCTGGACTTCGGTATTTTACCTCCTGCGCCTGACTCCTTCTTTCACACCTCGTCACACCGTGGCACACATATTTTATGTAATATACTCACTTCTGAATAGATTTAAAGTGAAACACACGAAGCCCATTGGGCAAAAAAAGTCAAGCGTAAAGCTAACAAACCAGTTTTGAGAGAGAGACTACATACTGCATTTAGTTGACCTCTGACCTTCAGTTTCATGCTTTGTGGGCTGTCAGCTTTGTCCTTCCTGTCCGTGGTATTTACCGGAACACACTGCCATGGATGGCTTGCTCAAGATTAAATGTTGACTCTCCACTGCAGTTGACAATTTACCTCAAGTTTGCCCCTGACAGCAGGGGAGGGTGAATAACAAACGGCTTCCCTATTGGATTGTCAAGAGGCGCATGCTGAGGCATGCCCATGCAACCAATACCATCATTATGCCCCAGACATGCCATTCATCAACAGCCTGATGGAATCCATTAATAAAATACATTTGGTGTCATTTTGAGGCTCTATTGGATATATAAAACATACATTAAGCCCGCAGCGATAGCCAGGCAATCATTTGATACACCTATTGACTTGGAAACAAAAATGATACTGCCAGACACCTGCTGGGATACAACATGCATCTGTAAAACCTTTGTTGCATTCCAAATGGCACCCTATTCCCTACATTTTCCACTACTTTTGACCAAAGCCCTATGGGTCCTGGTCAAATGAAGTTGTTGTTGTTGTTTTCTAAAAGTGAAGTGGTTGGGAAATAACCCTGTTTCAAATGTAACCACACTGTAATCCCTGGGCAGCTCTGGGCTTCATATCCTACAGAATTGTGTTAACACTATGCAACACTCTCCATATTCCCACCAGACTGCTTATTAGAATGCATTTATGTGCACTTTGTTCACTTGTTATTTGTAAAAATATTCAGCACCATGTTTCTGCCCAGGAAAACCCTTGAACCTATTTTAAAATGATACAGATATACATAATGGATCGATCATAATGGTATGTCATTGGATTTGTTTTTATAAATCACCAATCCTTTTGAACATCTCCCTTCCACTGACTGACATTATCTCTGGTCTCCAATTACAGCTCCACTCGGACGTTGACAAAGGGGACGGCAAAGTGAAGTACGTGCTCTCCGGGGAGGGCTCCACCTCCATCTTCACCATCGACGAGAACACGGGGGACATCCACGCCACTAAGCGTCTGGACCGGGAGGAGCAGGCCTATTACACCCTGCAGGCACAGGCCGTGGACCGGCTCACCAACGTCCCTGTGGAGCCCAGGTCAGAGTTTGTTGTCAAGGTCCAGGACATCAACGACAACGAGCCCAAGTTCCTGGACGGACCCTACATGGCCGGGGTACCAGAGATGTCAGCACTGGGTAAGCCTCTTTCTCTGCCTCTCTCTCTGTTTGTTCGTCCCCAGTCCTCTGTCTTCGTCGCTGTCTGTCTGTCTGTATAATAACATTTGATTAGATTTTTGATTTGATTTTGATGTCTGCCTGTAGTCTCTCACTCTCTCTCTCTCTCTCTCTCTCTCTCTCTCTCTCTCTCTCTCTCTCTGCATCCACCCACCACAATCTACAATATCCTACATTTATCTGTCTCTCATCTCTCTCGCTTCCGATATTAATGAACATAGCCTACGCTTTGTTATAAACATGAAACTGAATCTGCGGCATTCATTTGTCTGTCAGGCTGTGCATGATTGTCATAGCCACAACTGAAGAGGGTCCTTTTCCACACACAGAGGTTTTCTCTCTAGTGTTTTCATTAACTGTTGCGGTTTCAAAACACTGTGGTTTTAAAAGCTCCAAAATCTAATCTGACCCTCTACAAAGTAATTACTACAACTGGTTAGTTCCTTTAAGTGGTTCCCATTGTTCCACAGTGTACATTGTTTAGATGCGGTTTTATCCCTAAAATAGTGAACAACCTCATGAGCCCCCCCAAAAAGATAATTGCTTAGTTTGAACGATGAAAGCAATGAAATATCTCCTTATACAAACAGACCCGAAACCCCAATGTTGAGCAATGAATCTACCGAGTTCAGAGATGACAGATTATTCAAATCCAACAGGACATGTAATGGAGCACCTCACGAGGTGCTTCGCCACGGAAACAAAAGCTTACCGCACAGTGCCTGGGGACACTGTGAGCCAATCCTGTTGGAATGGGAAATGTGGATTAAGCCTCCATTTAAAATTCATATGACAATCTGCCAGGGAGAGGAATAAGAGGCTCCACACGCCAAGCGGCAGACAATGTCTCCCAATCTTCAGGGTTAAGTGATATGACAGGACAAACACACCAGCCTCAATATTCTTATCATGTAGACCCAGAGACAGCAGAACATTGCATCTATGTGTTTTATCTTCCTCAGGCTGATAGGCAAAGATGCAAACAAGTGGATACATGGAGAGACTGTTTGCTGTGAAGTAAAGTCAAAATGGAGCCTATGCTAAGCGTTAACTGGCAGTGATAGGAGTATTTTCCAGGCCAATGCAGTGCTTTGCTCATAACATTCATAATCGGCACTGAGATCTTATAAGGATTAGGCAGCCCAGAGTCAACGGGGGGTACAGTACAGGGCTCTAGCTTGAGGAACTAGAGGATTCCACTACAAGGGCTTGGTGTCTCGTGTCCAATGGGAGATAAGAGAGATAGAGCAACTGAGCACATCATCTGCAGTAAAGGAAGCGCTCCGAGTTCACAAACACCATGAACACCAATACGCCGGGTCACACTCTCTGGCTTATTTACATCGCCAAGGTCTTCATCTGAAGTTGTTAGAACAGCATGTGAATAATACATCCCGCTCTTTGTAAATATCTGTTCAGGGCAATTTACAGTACAGGAGCGGGCCAGGCACCTCTTGTCCTCCATAACACCTTTATAGATGTGTTTAAATCATTAATGGACGTAGACTGGCTGCCTGTAATGAATGGGTTCAATTTAGAGGAAATCATGAATTTAATTAATTCAAGCAATTAGACGGTGGTTGCTAGTCCCGTACACATGGTAGACCTTATGGCCCTAGGATCTAGGAAGACTTTGTCTTAATCACACCTCGGGATGTCAAATAAAAGACAAGAGGGGCTTGAAGACATTTGGATGTGTCAACCTCTGAGCAGCCGAGGCACAGGTCTCAGGTCTACACGTCAGACAGACGTTCCCCGGGAGCTGATGGAGGGCTTAGGGAATGTAATGTCAGACCAAGGCCACTGCCTCGTTGAAATGTACCACCCACCACCCCTTTATCCACCTGTCATTGTTCATGTCTAATTCATGAGCTCCCAAGATCAAGGATGGAATAGTCAGTTAATTACGGAAGAGAAAAGGAAAGAGGTACTCTGGTTTCAGGTGACATGGATATACAGTGGGGGAAAAAAGTATTTAGTCAGCCACCAATTGTGCAAGTTCTCCCACTTAAAAAGATGAGAGAGGCCTGTAATATTCATCATAGGTACACGTCAACTATGACAGACAAAATGAGAAAGAAAATCCAGAAAATCACATTGTAGGATATTTAATGAATTTATTTCCAAATTATGGTGGAAAATAAGTATTTGGTCAATAACAAAAGTTTCTGAATCATTTGTTATATACCCTTTGTTGGCAATGACACAGGTCAAACGTTTTCTGTAAGTCTTCACAAGGTTTTCACACACTGTTGCTGGTATTTTGGCCCATTCCTCCATGCAGATCTCCTCTAGAGCAGGGATGTTTTGGGGCTGTCGCTGGGCAACACGGACTTTCAACTCCCTCCAAAGATTTTCTATGGGGTTGAGATCTGGAGACTGGCTAGGCCACTCCAGGACCTTGAAATGCTTCTTACGAAGCCACTCCTTCGTTGCCCGGGCGGTGTGTTTGGGATCATTGTCATGCTGAAAGACCCAGCCACGTTTCATCTTCAATGCCCTTGCTGATGGAAGGAGGTTTTCACTCAAAATCTCACGATACATGGCCCCATTCATTCTTTCCTTTACACGGATCAGTCGTCCTGGTCCCTTTGCAGAAAAACAGCCCCAAAGCATGATGTTTCCACCCCCATGCTTCACAGTAGGTATGGTGTTCTTTGGATGCAACTTAGCATTATTTTTCCTCCAAACACGACGAGTTGAGTTTTTACCAAAAAGTTATATTTTGGTTTCATCTGACCATATGACATTCTCCCAATCCTCTTCTGGATCATCCAAATGCACTCTAGCAAACTTCAGACGGGCCTGGACATGTACTGGCTTAAGCAGGGGGACACGTCTGGCACTGCAGGATTTGAGTCCCTGGCGGCGTAGTGTGTTACTGATGGTAGGCTTTGTTACTTTGGTCCCAGCTCTCTGCAGGTCATTCACTAGGTCCCCTCGTGTGGTTCTGGGATTTTTGCTCACCCATCTTGTGATCATTTTGACCCCACGGGGTGAGATCTTGCGTGGAGCCCCAGATCGAGGGAGATTATCAGTGGTCTTGTATGTCTTCCATTTCCTAATAATTGCTCCCACTTTTGATTTCTTCAAACCAAGCTGCTTACCTATTGCAGATTCAGTCTTCCCAGCCTGGTGCAGGTCTACAATTTTGTTTCTGGTGTCCTTTGACAGCTCTTTGGTCTTGGCCATAGTGGAGTTTGGAGTGTGACTGTTTGAGGTTGTGGACAGGTGTCTTTTATACTGATAACAAGTTCAAACAGGTGCCATTAATACAGGTAATGAGTGGAGGACAGAGGAGCCTCTTAAAGAAGAAGTTACAGGTCTGTGAGAGCCAGAAATCTTGCTTGTTTGTAATTGACCAAATACTTATTTTCCACCATAATTTGCAAATAAATTCATAAAAAATCCTACAATGTGATTTTCCGGATTTTTTTTCCTCCATTTTTCTGTCATAGTTGACGTGTACCTATGATGAAAATTACAGGCCTCTCTCATCTTTTTAAGTGGGAGATCTTGCACAATTGGTGGCTGACTAAATACTTTTTTTCCCCACTGTAAACTCGTAAGAAATTTTATTTGAAATGATTATTTCCCTGTGATTTGAGATTTGGGGAAAGCCAAAGGAAAAGTAAGCTGGAATTATAGAGCACATTGATTACAGTACCAGTGTGTCTCAGTGAGATTGTATGGTTCAGAGCATTGGCACCTACCTATAGGCACATCCTGGGCACAGCAGGGCAATTATGGGTTTGTCTTTATTAGAATTTTGTCATTCATTGTCACATGCCAATTACAAATAAAGTTGAACTAGTCTCCGAGGAACAATCCCAGCTTATCTCAAGCGGAGGGGAGCAGGTGTGAACGTGCATGAATATAATCAACTTAATCATGGGCACCAATGTTGAATACTCATCAAGGCGATGCAAAGTTGGTGAGCTCAAACTGCAGGTTTTGAATATTGCTTTTGTAATATCTAATCATCAGTCATACCCACACTCAAATCCATTTTGTATTAGAGATTAACAGAGTTGCTATAAACGTTTCTCACCACTCTCATACTTTGCAGCTTATGTTACCTTTGTCAGCATGTTGCACTAACATACAGTACGCCTACCTTTTGAAATGTTTAAGCTTTGCTGGTGAAAGTGTACTCTAATGGTAATTCTTTAGTATATGTTACGTTAAGTAGAAGAGAAGTAAATACTTATCTTCTGTCTCATACACATTTTGTTCAACTAAGTATAAAAAGTTGCAAGCCATAACAATGCAACACATATAGCTTATAGTTTGAACATTTGGAACTTGGATCATGTTTACTTGGAGATGAGTATTCATGGTGGCAGTTGGATCCAGTCTTGTGTCTGTAAAGCTTTGATGAATACCTGTCGCCCATTCAAATTAGACATGCTGCTACATTTATTTTCATTACTGTCAGATGACAATCGCTCACCCCGAGATGCAGACTTGATTAGGAACCCCTGTTTTGTCCGGATTCACTGGAAATAAATGAAAATATGAGAAATTGATCAATCACACAAATGAAGACAGACAAATAGTGAAGTGACACAGACAGGCAGAAGACAGCTGCATCGAGAGGAACCGTGTAATATATTCTGATGTGAGGATGTTTATCCGTTTTGGACAACCACTCTTGAAGGCTGGCTATTCTTATTCGTGACCTTGACTGCTATAAATATTACAGTGTTTCGCTACCAATTTCCTCTAGCCTGGGTATCACTACAGATACCACAGAAAACACAAAATAGAAATCTGAGAGAACCATTTTACACATCAGAACCATTATTGAGGGATAACCTAAATCAGTTTTAGCTTACTGCAACTGTAACTGCAACTGTGTAGTGATAAGAATTGTGAATACCATAGCACAGCACTCTAACGTAGTGGCATTGATTGACCTTGTTTTTTTTATGTTGTAATATAACCTGCCACGACTAAGAGTTGATGATATAATCTTGGGGGTCCACATAGAACTAGCTTGATTATAACATCTCAATGTCCACCGAGCCATTTTCTATTATATTGCTCAAATTCAGGACCAGCGCCTGTTAATTCTGGTTTATGACTGGAAATTGTGCGGTCTAATCTTCCATTTCCATGATCACGTCATTCTGTAAGAGTACGTAAAATATGGCCCATGCACGAAAGTGGGCTTTTTATAACGGTGTTTGCTGCAAAATAAAATATAACCTACTTTGTAAGACAGGCACTTTCCTTTATGTGCTACAGTATGGGCCTAAGACACCGCCAGAGATGCATTGCTATTAAAGTGAAATATACATACATAAAATGTGTCTCCCGAGTGGCGCAGTGGTTTAAGGCACTGCATCGCAGTGCTAGCTGTGCCACTAGAGATCCTGGTTCGAATCCAGGCTCTGTTGTAGCCGGCCGCGACCGGGAGACCCATGGGGCGGCGCGCAATTGGCCCAGCGTCTTCCAGGGTAGGGGAGGGAATGGCCGGCAGGGATGTAGCTCAGTTGATAGAGCATGGCGTTTGCAACGCCAGGGTTGTGGGTTAGATTCCCACAGGGGGTATGAAAAAATAAATAATGTATGCATTAACTGTAAGTCGCTCTGGATAAGAGTGTCTGCTAAATGACTAAAATGTCAAATAAAACAGCCTATTCATCTGACCATGCTCAACGGCAAAGGGAACACTTATGGGAAACAATGGTTTTTATTCCAAGGTTACGTCTCCTACGTCAACGGTTGATTAATGTAATGTTTGTCAAGTCAGAAATGGGCCTCAGCTTCAAGATCACCAATGACGCAAAGTCTGAGACTTACTTTCCTTGATGGACGTTCATCCTCACACAAAAAATACAATTTAACATCCCAGAAAATATAACATTCATTTCAGTGTGTATTAGTTTTTGTGATAAATTCACCCTAGAATGGCAGTGGCTCTCCTAGTAGCTCTCCATTGAGGTCCAGTTGTTTTGCATGGTAGATTACTGGCTCAGTACACTTGGTTCTGTATGTTACAGATAAAACGCTGGTCTCCATCAGGGGCCTGACCATAGTTCACAACAGAACAATAGAGGTAAATGGTCTAATTAGCGATGATTACTGGACCTTTATGCTTTGAAACTCTGGTCCCTTGACCAAAGCACTCCTTCCAACAAGCTCTCACATTGTCACGTCAGATTTAGATCTTAATCCATTTTTCTCAAACATCAAATTTCAAAGTTGTTCCAAATGTTGTTCCAAAACGTCAGTTTAGGCATTAACCCCCGAAATCTTAAGGTTAGGCAATTAACTCTGAATGGTTAATTGGGATAGGCATAAAACAAAAATCTCAAAAACAACTTTCTATCACTAGATTCAAACATGCAACCTTAACCACCAGAGGCAGATGCTGCATTAACTCCGAATGGTTAAGGTTTGGGATAGGCTTAAAACAAAAATCTCAAAAACGACTTTCTATCACTGGATTCAAACATGCAACCTTTACCACCAGAGGAAGATGCTGCATTAACTCCGTAAATGAAAATGTAACTCCGAATGGTTGAGGTTTGGGATAGGCTTAGAACCTCTACGGGATCGGTGTCCCTTATAAGGGACGGTTGATGCTCAACATGCGATATGTGACTACAATGGTGTTGTAAACAACAGCCAACTTTCCGGGACATAGACATGTCTTATATGGGCAGAAAGCTTAAATTATTGTTAATCTAACTGCAGTGTCCAATTTACAGTAGCTATTATAGCTAAAAAAATACTATGCTATTGTTTGAGGATAGTACACAACAACAAAACACTTTTATTACGGCAACTGGTTTGGTACATTCACCTCTGAAGGTAAATAATGTACTTACATTCAGTAATCTTGCTGTGATTTGTCATCCTTAGGATCCCAGTGATAAAATGTAGTGTAGTTTTGTTTGAAGAATCAATTTTTATATTCAAATGTAGGAACTGGGTTCTACAGTTTGACCTCTGACTCCACACCCTGGCCATCTAGATGTGTGAAGGTTAGTGTATTTTCTGTAGGCAAGCTAATGATCCATCATTTATGACATTCCTGGAAGTGTGCAAACTTAATTATGTATTACCATAGCATTTTCGTATGTTCTCTATAGTTATGTACTTGAAAACCAATTGAGCACATTTGGGAAAAATCCTGGCAGACTTGAAACAAAATATTGTGTAGTGATATAATTCTTCACTGGATCAGTCTGAAACTTTGCATACACACTGCTGCCATCTGGTGGACAAATTACATCTAGAATCCTACATCACTGTCTGGCCTTTCTCTTGCATTTCAAAGATGATGCAAAAAATAAATAATAGAAAACACATGTTTTTTTGTTTGTATTATCTTTTACCAGCTTGAATGTGTTATATTCTCCTACATTCATTTCACATTTCCACAAAGTGTTTCCTTTCAAATGATATCAAGAATATGCATATCCTTGCTTAAGTTCCTGAGCTACAGCCAGTTAGATTTGGGTCATTTTAGGCGGAAATTGAAAAAAAGGGTCTGATCCTTAAAACAAAAATCTCAAAATGACTTTCTATCACTGGATTCAAACATGCAACCTTAACCACCAGAGGCAGATGCTTACGCCCACCCCCATCCATCATGCCTACTCCCATCCACCACGCCCACTCCCATCCCCCACAGCCACCCCCATCCACCACGCCCACCCCCATCCACCACGCCCTAGCTAAACTGAAACCTACTTAAAGGTAACAGCACTCACTGTTGGCCCTAGTGGCTAGTTTCCACGTCATCTCCCGACATCCTCAGAGATGGCTAAGGTCCAGCTGTGTAGAGGCTAACTGCATTAGGAAATATGGAATATCAACATGCTAACAGTGTCATTAACAATCACTTTAAAATCAAATGAATTGTGTTAGTTCTAAGAACGGCTATTCATTTTTCAACCTCTGTTGCAAGTTTCCAAACTATTGGGGCCCCTACACATATTTCCAAACTAGAGTAGGCCCCTACATACAATGGGGAAAAAAAGTATTTAGTCAGCCACCAATTGTGCAAGTTCTCCCACTTAAAAAGATGAGAGAGGCCTGTAATTTTCATCATAGGTACACGTCAACTATGACAGACAAATTGAGGAAAAAAAATCCTGAAAATCACATTGTAGGATTTTTTATTAATTTATTTCTAATTTATGGTGGAAAATAAGTATTTGGTCACCTACAAACAAGCAAGATTTCTGGCTCTCACAGACCTGTAACTTCTTCTTTAAGAGGCTCCTCTGTCCTCCACTCATTACCTGTATTAATGGCACCTGTTTCAACTTGTTATCAGTATAAAAGACACCTGTCCACAACCTCAAACAGTCACACTCCAAACTCCACTATGGCCAAGACCAAAGAGCTGTCAAAGGACACCAGAAACAAAATTGTAGACCTGCACCAGGCTGGGAAGACTGAATCTGCAATAGGTAAGCAGCTTGGTTTGAAGAAATCAACTGTGGGAGCAATTATTAGGAAATGGAAGACATACAAGACCACTGATAATCTCCCTCGATCTGGGGCTCCACGCAAGATCTCACCCCGTGGGGTCAAAATGATCACAAGAACGGTGAGCAAAAATCCAAGAACCACACGGGGGGACCTAGTGAATGACCTGCAGAGAGCTGGGACCAAAGTAACAAAGCCTACCATCAGTAACACACTACGCCGCCAGGGACTCAAATCCTGCAGTGCAAGACGTGTCCCCCTGCTTAAGCCAGTACATGTCCAGGCCTGTCTGAAGTTTGCTAGAGTGCATTTGGATGATCCAGAAGAGGACTGGGAGAATGTCATATGGTCAGATGAAACCAAAATAGAACTTTTTGGTAAAAACTCAACTCGTCGTGTTTGGAGGACAAAGAATGCTGAGTTGCATCCAAAGAACACCATACCTACTGTGAAGCATGGGGGTGGAAACATCATGCTTTGGGGCTGTTTTTCTGCAAAGGGACCAGGACGACTGATCCGTGTAAAGGAAAGAATGAATGGGGCCATGTTTCGTGAGATTTTGAGTGAAAACCTCCTTCCATCAGCAAGGGCATTGAAGATGAAACGTGGCTGGGTCTTTCAGCATGACAATGATCCCAAACACACCGCCCGGGCAACGAAGGAGTGGCTTCGTAAGAAGCATTTCAAGGTCCTGGAGTGGCCTAGCCAGTCTCCAGATCTCAACCCCATAGAAAATCTTTGGAGGGAGTTGAAAGTCCATGTTGCCCAGCGACAGCCCCAAAACATCACTGCTCTAGAGGAGATCTGCATGGAGGAATGGGCCAAAATACCAGCAACAGTGTGTGAAAACCTTGTGAAGACTTACAGAAAACGTTTAACCTGTGTCATTGCCAACAAAGGGTATATAACAAAGTATTGAGAAACTTTTGTTATTGACCAAATACTTATTTTCCACCATAATTTGCAAATAAATTCATAAAAAATCCTACAATGTGATTTTCAGGATTTTTTTTTCTCATTTTGCCTGTCATAGTTGACGTGAACCTATGATGAAAATTACAGGCCTCTCTCAACTTTTTAAGTGGGAGAACTTGCACAATTGGTGGCTGACTAAATACTTTTTTTCCCCACTCTATATTCAAACCTAGCATTATTCATAGTCATCACAGTACATTCTCAGTAATGGCCATGTGTTTTCATTCACGGTAATAGCTATGCCGTTTTTAACCAATACCTTACACAGGTTTCTACAGACCAAAGTTGCACCTTAATTATAATAAACTAACCTGATAACAAGTAGCAATCATAATATGATGTAGAATGGTAACAGTGTATGGTATTCATAGGTGAGAGTGTTCATTGTGCAGCAGTGTCTGTGTCTTCTAAACTGACACATGGAATTTTTTTAAGAAGGTCATACCATGGAGAATTTAGCTATTTCATTTTGGATTTTAGGACCCCTTTAGATATATATATATATAAATATATATAAAACAATTGACCTTTACTACTATAGACCATAGAAATGCATTAAATAACACATTCATCAATGACAAAAAAGACAAAAAAGACAGTCAAAAAATTAATAATAAGGAATAAGGTTTGAAGTGTCTTTCCTATATCTAGGAGATATAAGAAAGCTCATTAAGTATACACACTACCAGTCAAAAGTTTGGACACACCTACTTATTCAAGGGTTTTCTTTATTTTTACTATTTTTTACATTGTAGAATAATAGTGAAGACATCAAAACTATGAAAAAACACATATGAAATCATGTAGTAACCAGTGTTAAAAGTGTTAAACAAATATATTTTATATTTGAGATTCTTCAAATAGCCACCCTTTGCCTTGCCTTGATGACAGCTTTGCACACTCTTGGCATTCTCTCAACCAGCTTCATGAGGTAGTCACTTGGAATTCATTTCAATTATCAGGTGTGCCTTCTTAAAAGTTAATTTGTGGAATTTCTTTCCTTCTTAATGCGTTTGAGCCAATCAGTTGTGTTGTGACAAGGTAGGGGTGGTATACAGAAGATAGCCCTATTTGGTAAAAGCCCAAGTCCATATTGTACTCCTGAGTGGCGCAGTGGTCTAAGGCACTGCATCGCAGTGCTAACTGTGCCACTAGAGATCCTGGTTCGAATCCAGGCTCTGTCGCAGCAGGCCGCGACCGGGAGACTCATGGGCGGTGCACAATTGGCCCAGCGTCGTCCAGGGTAGGGGAGGGAATGGCCGGCAGGGATGTAGCTCAGTTGATAGAGCATGGCGTTTGCAACGCCAGGGTTGTGGGTTCGATTCCCACGGGGGGCCAGTATAAAAAAAAAAGATTTAATCACTAACTGTAAGTCGCTCTGGATAAGAGCGTCTGCTAAATGACTAAAATGTAAAATATTATGGCAAGAACAGCTCAAATAAGCAAAGATAAACAACAGTCCATCATTACTGGAAGACAGAGTTACATCTGCTGCAGAGGATAAGTTCATTAGAGTTACCAGCCTCAGAATGCAGCCCAAATAAATGCTTCACAGAGTTCAAGTCATAGACACATCTCAACATCAACTGTTCAGAGGGGACTGTGTGAATCAGGCCTTCATGGTCGAATTAATGTCACGAACAGAAGAGGACCCAAGAGCGCAAGTTCAAATTCAGAGTTCTTTATTCAAGGTTACAGGCGGGAAGAGGAGTCCCAGGGGTGTCAGGGGTCTTTCAGGGTCCTCCTGTGGGTACCTGTGCTCCGGGGGTCACCAACTGTCCGGGGGTGTCCAGTCCAAGTGCTTAGTGTGTGTGTTCCCCAGTGATGGAGCGGCGTATCGGGCTGAGGGTGGTGAAACGTCTGGGCACGCTCATCTGGTGGTCGGAGACCGGAGGGGCTGAAGATCGGAGAGTAGTCGAGGTCCAGAAGGCAGGTTGGGATAGACGGGGCAGTAGAACAAGGAGGCAGTCAAGAAAGGATCGGTATCACAAACAGGAGTCAGAGCGCAGACAGGCAGGTTACTGGTCCGGGTTTGAAGACGATCTGACAGGGCTTGGCTGAAAACCAGGGCTTGATATACTGGGAGAGGTAGTGGGGAAATGCAGTTCAGCTGGCAGAGTAATTAGAACAGAGTGAGGCAAGGTGAGGATGGTGAGTGGGAAATGCAGTGCAGCTGGCCAGGTAACAAGAGCAGAGCAGGGCAGGTGGAGCTAGTTAGGCTGAGTAGAGAGAGGGAGGTGAGCAGAGTGGAAGATAATTGAATGCAATTAATGTTGCTACCAGGGAGAGAGAGTGCTCATGACAGGACCCCCTCTCAAGGGACGGCCCCAGAAGTCCCAAGAACAACATCATGCCGGGAGGGTGGAGGGGAGCAGGCGGCGGGTCAGAACTCCTCCCGAGCGGTCCGAGTGAATCTCCTCATCCTCAGAAGGAGCTGGAGGGTCACGGTCGGGAGACAGGACAGGCACTGAGACAGGAGCAGGGCGGGCCGGACGGCTAGGAACCCCTCTTGGACGGCCCCTACGGATTGCAGGCTGATCAGGATGTAGTCGGTGGAAGTCAGTGATAAGGGTCCGGTCCACTATCCTCCTGGCCGGGATCCAGGTCCTCTCCTCTGGACCATATCCCTCCCAATCAACGAGGTACTGGAGACCCCTACCCCTTCGCCTAGAGCGGAGCAGCCGCCGGACGGTGAAGACAGGACCGCCATCTACGAGGCGCGGAGGAGGTGGCGCCGGAGCTGCAGGGACCAGGGGACTTTCATGGACCGGCTTGACCTTGGAGACGTGAAAGGTGGGGTGGACCCGCATGGAAGCGGGCAACTGAAGTCGGACCGCCGTTGGACTGATGACTTTCTGCACAGGAAAAGGACCAATGAAGCGAGGGGCCAGCTTTCGTGATACAACCCGCAGCGGCAGATCCCGGGCAGACAGCCAGACCTTCTGACCAACCCGGTAAGTAGGTGCTAGGGGTCCTCCGTCGGTTGGCACCGACGGCGTAGCTGGTTCCAGACTTCAGGAGCACAGTGCGAGCCTGGGCCCAAGTGCGGCGGCAGCGGCGGGCATACGCAAGAGCAGACGGACAGGTGGCATCCGCCTCCTGGCTGGCAAACAGTGGAGGTTGATACCCGTAGACACACTGAAAGGGGGGAGAGCCCGGTGGAGGAACTGGTGAGTGAATTATGGGCATATTCCACCCAGAGCAGGTGTTGAGCCCAGGCCCGGGGATTTTGGGAAGCCACACACCTCAGTGCCTTCTCCAGCTCCTGGTTCATGCGTTCAGTCTGGCCGTTTGACTGCGGGTGGAATCCAGACGATAGGCTGGCGGTGGCCCCAAGGAGATGACAGAACTCCTTCCAAAAGGTTGCTGAGAATTGCGGGCCCCGGTCTGACACTATATCCTGGGGTAGGCCATGGATACGAAACACATGTTCCAGGACCACCTGGGAGGTCTCTTTAGCAGAGGGTAGTTTGGGAAGGGGCACGAAGTGGGTCATCTTACTAAAGCGGTCAACAATGGTAAGGATGACTGTGTGTCCGTCAGAGGGCGGAAGGCCCGTAACAAAGTCCAGTGAAACGTGGGACCAGGGCCTCTTGGGTATGAGTAGGGGTTGCAGCAACCCAGCAGGAGGCTGGTTGGGAGTCTTGTTTCGGTTACAAGTGGGACAAGCTCGGATGAATTCTCGGACATCCCGTCTCATCCCCCGCCACCAGAACCGCTGGCGGACCAGATGAAGGGTGCGAGTGATGCCGGGATGACAGGCCAGACGGGATTCGTGCCCCCACTGAATCACAGGTGACCTGAGATTTGCTGGAACAAACAGACGGTTGGGGGCGCTGGTGCTTGGACCTGGCTGGTCCCGAAGAGCCTCCATGACCTGCTTCTCGATCTCCCAGGTGAGGGCCGCTACGACCAAGTGGCTGGGAAGAATGGGAGCTGTCATGGCGGTGGTCTCGTCCTTCTGAAACATCCGGGAAAGAGCATCAGGTTTGATGTTGCGAGATCCCGGGCGGTAGGAGAGCGTGAAATTGAAGCGCGTAAAGAACAGAGACCACCGCTGTTGACGGGAGTTCAGCCTCCTGGCTGTTTGGATATACTCCAGGTTCTTGTGGTCTGTCCACACTACGAATGGTTCCTTTGACCCCCTCTAACCAGTGCCGCCATTCTTCAAGGGCGAGCTTGACAGCCAACAGCTCGCGGTTCCCAATGTCGTAGTTGCATTCGGCAGGGGTTAGCCGACGGGAGTAGAAGGCACAGGGGTGCATCTTGCCATCCTCAGCTGCTCTTTGAGAAAGCACTGCACCCACTCCCACGTCCGAAGCATCTACCTCCACCACAAACTGCCTTGCTGCATCTGGCATCTGGAGGATGGGAGCAGAAGTGAAACATGTCTTGAGGATATTGAAGGCCTTATCAGCAGCTGATGTCCATTGGTACGGTTGTTTAGTGCTGGTTAGCGCCGTGAGGGGTGCAGCCACTGTGCTATAGTTTCTGATGAATCTCCTATAAAAGTTGGCAAAGCCCAGGAACTGTTGCAACTTCTTCCGAGACTCAGGAACTGGCCAGGAAGTGACAGCCGACACCTTCGTGAGATCCATCTGAATGCTGCCCTCGGTCACCACATACCCCAGGAATGAAACGGTCTTGGCATGGAACTCGCACTTCTCTGCCTTCACGAAAAGAGAGTTCTCCAGCAGGCGGCGCAGGACCAACCGGACGTGGTGCGTGTGTTCTGACAGAGTCTTTGAGAATATTAAAATATCGTCAAGGTACACAAATACGAACGTATTTAGCATGTCCCTGAGGATATCATTCACTAGGGCTTGAAAAACTGCTGGGGCATTGGTGAGGCCGAAGGGCATGACGAGATATTCATAGTGGCCGGTTGGTGTGTTGAACGCTGTCTTCCATTCGTCTCCCTCCCTCATCCGCACCAGATGGTAGGCATTGCGAAGGTCCAGCTTAGTGAATACAGTGGCTCCCTGCAGCAGTTCGAAGGCAGACGAAAGTAAGGGCAGTGGGTAGCGATTCTTAACCGTGATGTCGTTCAGACCCCGGTAATCTATGCATGGACGAAGAGAACCGTCCTTCTTGCCGACAAAGAAGAATCCCGCTCCTGCGGGGGAAGACGACGGTCTAATTATCCCGGAGGCAAGAGAGTCATTAATGTAGTCCTCCATGGCCTTTCTTTCCGGGGCTGACAGTGAATACAGACGACCCTTGGGAGGTGCTGTGCCAGGCAGGAGATCAATCGCGCAGTCATAGGGTCTGTGTGGGGGTAGAGATGTCGCCTTGGATTTGTTGAACACCTCTTTCAGGCTGTGGTAACAGGCCGGAACATTGGATATGTCGGAGGTAGCGCTAGATCCTTCCCCGGTGAACGGGCAGGGTGGCCCCCTTAAACAGGTCTGGTGACAACTCCTTCCCCACTCACGGACTGTTCCTGTCTCCCAGTCGATGTGGGGGTTGTGCTGACGGAGCCACGGGTATCCAAGAATGAGTGGTTGGCCAGGTGAGTGTAGGAGGTGAAACTGGATGGACTCCTGGTGGTTTCCTGACAGCAGGATTGTCACAGGGGCGGAGATATGAGTGACAGTGCCAAGATGATGCCCATCCAGGGCTCGTGCAGGAATGGGTTGTGTCAGTTGATGATGGTTCACGCCCAGTTGCTGTGCAAGCTCAGGGTCCATGATGTTTGCTTCGCTCCGGAATCCACAAGGGCGGCCAATGTATGAGTCTTGTCAGAAAGCTGAAGGCGGAGATGAAGCAGGGTCTTTCGGATGGAGGGAGACTGAAGGCTTGTTGAGCTCACCCGGATCTCCCCTACACCTGGTGAGCTGCGGCTTTTGCCGGACAAGTAGCGACACGGTGATTCTCGCCACCACAGTAGAGGCAAAGGTTGGAGCTTAGACGGCGCCCGACGCTCCTCGGGAGTCAGAGAGGCACGGCCAATCTCCATGGGCTCAGGCTGATTGAGTTGGCTATGGGACTTGACAGGCAGGGGCTGGACAGAAGCGGTATCGACCCGAGTACGGATGGCAGGTTGACTGAGACGGCCCTTCTCCCTCCTCCGGGTCTGTATACGGCGGTCAATGCGAACGGCAAGGTCAATGGCGGCATCAAGCGTTGAGGGCGGGTCATGGGAAACAAGCTCGCCCTGATATAGTCCGCCAGGCTATGGAGGAAGGCTTGCACCAGTGCCTCTGGGTTAAACGAGCTTTGACTGGCCAGGGTACGAAAGTCAATGGAGAAGTCTGCCACTGTCCGATTGCCCTGACGGATGGTGAGCAGAGCTTGTGACGCTTCGGCTGTTGGCGAGCCTAGGTCAAAGACCTTTAACATCTCCTCCTCAAAGGCACTGAAGGAGGCACAGGCTGGGGTTTGCCGGTCGAATTCCGCCGTTCCCCACAACCGAGCTCGACCGGTGAGATGTGTGATGACATACCCCACCTTGGCTCCCTCTGTTGAGAAAGTCCTGGGCTGTAGTGCAAACTGGATTCGGCAGCTGCTCAAGAATGGTCTTACTTGCTTCTGGTTGCCATCAAAACGTTCCGGGTTCCCAATCCTTGGTTCAGGAGCGTGGGGATCTGGTGGCAGCACTGCCGGGCCTGCAGCATTGGGACCTCCAGCGGAGGGATGAAGGAGTATCGGTGGTACAGGAACAAAAGGACCAGGGGGGTGCAGGTGGAGTAGCCGGGCTTGAGAGTAGTTGCAGGGCTTGGGCTAGCTGTTGTTGCTGCAGTTGGAACTGTTGTTGCTGCTGGTTGAATAGCTGGAGAAGGGAAGCGATGTCGCCAGCCATCCGATTTATGTCTCCCTCAGAGCGTTCCAGTCGCTGTAGGGCAGTCCTCTCTGGCTCTTCCTCCATCGTGGTCAGGGAGTGCGCTGGGTCCATGATGGTCAGATCGTTCTGTCACGAACAGAAGAGGACCCAAGAGCGCAAGTTCAAATTCAGAGTTCTTTATTCAAGGTTACAGGCGGGAAGAGGAGTCCCAGGGGTGTCAGGGGTCTTTCAGGGTCCTCCTGTGGGTACCTGTGCTCGGGGGGTCACTAACTGTCCGGGGGTGTCCAGTCCAAGTGCTTAGTGTGTGTGTTCCCCAGTGATGGAGCGGCGTATCGGGCTGAGGGTGGTGAAACGTCTGGGCACGCTCATCTGGTGGTCGGAGACCGGAGGGGCTGAAAGATCGGAGAGTAGTCAAGGTCCAGAAGGCAGGTTGGGATAGACGGGGCAGTAGAACAAGGAGGCAGTCAAGAAAGGATCGGTATCACAAACAGGAGTCAGAGCGCAGACAGGCAGGTTACTGGTCCGGGTTTGAAGACGATCTGACAGGGCTTGGCTGAAAACCAGGGCTTGATATACTGGGAGAGGTAGTGGGGAAATGCAGTTCAGCTGGCAGAGTAATTAGAACAGAGTGAGGCAAGGTGAGGATGGTGAGTGGGAAATGCAGTGCAGCTGGCCAGGTAACAAGAGCAGAGCAGGGCAGGTGGAGCTAGTTAGGCTGAGTAGAGAGAGGGAGGTGAGCAGAGTGGAAGATAATTGAATGCAATTAATGTTGCTACCAGGGAGAGAGAGTGCTCATGACAATTAATGCAAAGAAACCACTACTAAAGGACACCAATAATAAGAAGAGACCTGCTTGGGCCAAGAAACACGAATAATAGACATTAGACCGGTGGAAGTTTGTCCTTTGGTCTGGAGTCCAAATTGGAGAATGTAGGTTCCAACCGTCTTTGTGAGACGCGGTGTGGGTGAACGGATGATCTCTGCATGTGTAGCTCCCACCGTAAAGCATGAAGGAGGAGGTGTTATGGTGTGGGGGTGCTTTTCTGGTGATACTGTCTGTGATTTATTTAAAATTCAAGGCACACTTAACCAGCATGGCTACCACAGCATTCTGCAGCGATACGCCATCCATCTGGTTTGGGCTTAGTGGGACTATCATTTGTTTTTCAACAGGACAATGACCCAACACACCTCCAGGCTGTGTAAGGGCTATTTTAACAAGAAGGAGGGTGATAGAGTGCTGCATCAGGTGACCTGTCCTCCACAATCCCCTGACCTCAAACCAATTGAGATGGTTTGGGATGAGTCGGACGGCAGAGTGAAGGAAAAGCAGCCAACAAGTGCTCAGCATATGTGGGAACTCCTTCAAGACTGTTGGAAAAGCATTCCAGGTGAAGCTGGTTGAGAGAATGCCAAGAGTGTGCACAGCTGTCATAAAGGCAAAGGGAGGCTATTTGAAGAATCTCAATATATTTGGATTTGTTTAACACTTTTTTGGTTACTACATGATTCCATTTGTGTTATTTCATAGTTTTGATGTCTTCACTATTATTCTACAATGTCGAAAATAGTAAAAATAAAGAAAAACCCTTGAATGAGTAGGTGTGTCCAAACTTTCACTGGTACTTTATATATATATATATATATATTTTTACACATATTTAAAACCTTTTTTTAGGGTAGGCACAAAACTACTTCCATACTTCCATACGCTTTTTAAACCTGTACTGGTTACCTTCAGAGGAGTCAGGTGACACTTGTGGGGGTCATAGAGCAAAATGGAGAACACCATCGTGTTCGTGAGAGTCTCATTTTTTCATAGAGTGGGCCAAACCGTTCGGACGCTACAGACATTTTTGTGAGAAGACCGATTTTCAGGATGTCCCATGGTCTGACAAACACCGCTGTAGCTTGGCCACCTTCCACAGCAGATGTGGAAGGCTGCCATAGGTGTATGCAGTGGATTGAGACACAGCCAATGCAAAAAAATAGATATCTCTAGCTTAAACTGACAGATTTTGATGGGGATTTTTTTATTATGTTACTTAGACTGACACACCGGTGTTTAAAATGTTATTGTACACCAGGGAAGTAGTATTAAGTAGTGTGTTTACCCTGCACTACAGTACATTACTGATTGTGGCCCATATAGAATGTGTGATTTATACTGAATATATAACATTGACATTTGTAAGCTTGTATAAATGCCGTCACACATGCTGTTGAGGTGAGAGCTGCGTCTCTACAGATGGCTGATGTTGTCTTAATAACTAATTGGATGCTATCTGTACAGGAACAACGGTGGTCCAAGTGGCGGCCACAGATGCAGATGACCCCACATACGGGAACAGTGCCAGGGTGGTCTACAGCATCATCAGCGGACAGCCTTACTTCTCAGTCGACCCGAAAACAGGTAGGCTGCTGACTGTTGGGAATAAGAATTGGCCATGCAGTCTGCCCCCCAGACATACTGTATCACTAAATGCTATTAATTGAATTGTTGAAGGTATTTGTTCAAGAAAGCGTCAAACTGCTCTAATCACATGGAAATATTGTAGCGGTTTCCATGCTTTGCCAAAGTCAGTTCACATTGTAACAGATACAGCATGATCTAAACTAGCCAACCAACTCTTCATATTTCGGTGCAATTGTAGACAAAGAAATCAGTATGCTATCATACATTTTCTCTAAACACAATAATCGTTTTTTGAGCATTCAACAAATATAAAGCAAAGGAGCTGCACAACAATGCTGGGATGTGAGGTGGTTGTTCTTGCTCATTAGCCACTGCCCCGCTGTGGGGAACGCTGGCCTCATGCAAATCACTGGGAAGAAAACAGACAATTGTGGGTAGTTCCATCATGTTTGGCTTATCACCATATTTTTCTCCCAGTAACACATCCAGGGGATATCTGCTTACATGCTGAGGTTTTATAAGTCTATCTATGAGTAAACTCACTGACTTATTAAAGTCAATGGAAACTTTTCCCTCTACACTCTTAGAACTAAAGGTGCCTTTTGGGTTACCACACCGGCAGAACCTTTCCAGTTTAAAAAGGTTCCTTGAGGAACCCCTGTGTAAAGGTTCAAACCGGAACCTTTTTAATTACATATTGTAGAGGTGGCAGCCTATCAGATTGGAGGCATGGCTTTCAGATAGTTGTTTTTGGCAACCCATTAGTGTAAATGTCAATCCTGTTCATCATGTTACATTTGTACACTGCAAATTTAAATTTTACTTGAATATTTATGCATATTCTAATATAATATCAATACTATTAACATTGCTGACTACATATAGTAATAAAGTGGTAATTATTGCCACTTTGGGATTTGCATAGGCTCTTGAGGAACTCATACACCTGTGTTCAACATTAACATGTAATGACAATACAACAGAACAGATGAACCGGAATGACATTTACTCTAACAGGTAGCCCCCACAAAAATATTTCTTAAAGCCACGCCCCTACTAAGCCATGTCTCCACTCCAGGCTTCCTCCAGGAACCTGTTAATACATTAAACCATTAAAGGTTCCTCCAAGAACCCCTCAACTAACCAAAGGTGCAAATATGAACCATTGACTAGCAATGGTTCCTTGAGGAACTCCAGGGGTTTCTTGAGGATCTCCAGGGTTCCTCAAGTCACAACTAATTCTAAGTGTGTACTTTGGATGAAATGTACTTATATGTCTAGAATAACAGAGTCCATGACACTGGGTGGGCAAGTAGCATCCAGCCAGTCCCCTGATTCAAAACGATATGCGTTTCAGGAAGTGCTTGCAAACTAGCATACATTGGCAGCATTGTCAAGTCAAGCCATGCTGTGAAGCCTGGCACATTAGCCTGTGTGGGGAACAAGATTGATAGAGATTTGACTACTTGAATGCATCCTCACAATGATCTTTAACAAAGTTAACGAAACCACTTCAGCTCAGCATTAAGTCTCAAGTGAGAATTCGTGACATCAATACTAATCAGAGCGAGAGCCAACATTTGCTTGAGTGATGTTTAAGCAGCATGTCTGCCCATTACTCCATCTGCATAGTTATTTTATAAAGACTCACATGCTAACAGCAGCAAACTATAATGCATGTTTCATTAGCTAAGTAGGCTCTTTAAATCTTTAAATCTGATCTTTCATATTGTTTTAAAGAGGTTGTGATTACTGAAGTGGCTACATAGTGTACAGTAATTGAAGAAAAAGTACTATTCAGGAGGTCCAATGGTGCTCTTTAACTTCCTGGAAAGCCAGATGGACTATGAGAAGGTCTTACTGAGAAAAACTTCCAAAATGACTAATTCAAGGCAGAAAGGAGTTGGAGTACTCAACGAAAAAAGTAGATAATTATTTATTTTGGCTCACGTTAATCCATTGTTAATCCATTGGATGAGAACAGGTTTTCCTCAGAGTTTTTGTCGTTGTTGTTGAGCACCACTCCTTTCCTTTGTTTGCTGAAGCGCGAAGGCCCACTTGTATGCCAGACGGACTATGTTGAATGTTTTTGCTGTTTTTGCATGTTTCTGTGGTGAAGTTTTCTGTGAGAGAACTCCACAGGAGCCTTCTCTTTCTTGGAACTATTCATAAACCAAGTTGTTTACCAGGCTGGTCAATACTGTTATCAGTAAATGTAAGAAGTTTTGAAATTGTACATTCTGTATTGCTTGGCGGTGCAGTCTCTTGCAATCAGTGTAGTGATATCACAAATGTCTTTTGAGGGACACCTTAACTTTGCATATTTGAACAGAATTTGTATTACATTTGCAGACAGAACATGGATGAATACATATGGCAAAACTGAATCAAACAAATTGTGTCTGGCGCAGGAAACAAGAACATGGGTTTACTTGCCAGGTTAAGAAAGGCCATATGGAATAACAGGACAAATTCCTAGTTTGACAAGAATATGAATCCATTTAAATGCAGCTACCTGTGACGAAAAGGCCAAAGGGGAACGCTGTTTCTATGTCTCTGTAAGCTACTAATTAGGCTCATTTGTTGAAAAAGGCTGCGCCTTAGCGAAAGGGTGACTTTGACAAAGTGCTTGAGCTGAAAGGCACTCCTTAAACTCTAGCTACACAGGAACACTGCACCATCAGCGATTAAGTGGTTGAGGAGTAGTGGGCAGGGAGGTGGACAACGTCACGTGTGACCTGGACTTGGAAGGTTTTCATCCTGGCTCACTTTGGTCCAGCAAGTCCCTTTACTGGGTGTCTTAATCCCAAATTGAATCCTCAAGGTGCCCTTGGGAAAAAAGTGGTTAATCCTGAATAGCTCCAATAACTTCCAAGCTGTAAATGTAATGCATAATATGGGCAAAATACATACGTTGCTGTGGGTGAGGGTGGCCTATTAAACCTCACTTTTGTAATGTAGCTCAGGAAATAGCACACTTGAGTTTGAAGGTGAAAATCTAAATGTGGTGTGCTGCAATGCGTTAAGGACTGTGTGTCTGTGTGTGTGTGTGTGTGTGTGTGTGTGTGTTTATGAGTGTTAACTGATGAAAGACTCAATGAATAAATGTAGCTATGAATGAGTGTCTAGTCTGTCTACTGTTTGTTATGATACTCATTAGGCATTTTTGAATGGCATTAGTAGAAATGGACCATGACTAACAGGGATTAATAACGCACTCCTCCCTGCAAAACACACACACACAAAGTAAGTATGCAAGTACGCACACACCGACACGCGCACACACACACACACACACACACACATACACACACACTCACATAGTTTCATACACCTTAGAGGCAGAGATGGGCACTCAAGCACATCAGCGATGCCAGCCATGTCTGCTTGCCTCAGACCTCCGTGTCCTAACTACGGGATAGAGCAGAAAGACCAGGAGTTTGCGCGAGGATTAATGATGTTTAAAGGGGATATTTAAGATGGGCCTGCGTGCATTTCAATTTGAGGTAGGCGCTACTTCTGCGATGACAGCGTTTAGAGCTTCACCATCATCTTTTTCAGCTCCTCCGGTCATGAGGAAGGAGATCATTTCATTAAATGTAAAATGCTCAAATAAAGGAAAAGGCCAAGGCCAGTCTAGCTGCTCCCCACCTGTTCTTTCAGTTCATTGTATGTCAGGGCTAAGATACCAGATACCGAGCCTGAGAGATGGTTCCGAAACCCGGTAATCCTGTTCTGATTAAGATATTGGCATGGCCTTTTGGGAGCTTTCTACTGTGGGTGTTCTCTAATCTGTTCGAATCATGACACCCACACATGCACACGCACACACGCACACACACACACAGAATTGTGCATCACCTCAGGGAGATTGTTGTACTATCCACTCCAGTGACTGGAGGACATTACAGCTCAGGGTAGATATAAATCTGGCCTCCCACCATTCTGCCAGGTAATGTACAATACAACCTGGCTCTATCTTTGGCATTATACTCAGAAAGAGATACCCTTGGCAAAAATCCTTTATCTCACCCCTGCACAGCAAAATTTGATTGGTAAATTGAACACTGTGGGTTTTCAATTTAACACTTTTGAAGTGTTTATATGAGAACCACCAGAAAGTGTTGAATTTACACTTTTCAAAGTGTTGCCCTTTTAACACCGATACTTTCCAACACCAGTGGCATTAAAATGTTACACAAACTCCATGTTAAAGGTAAACTGTTATGGTGTTCACTGATACCTTGTATTTAACACTTTAGTATTACATTTTTACACTAGGTCAGTGTTAAAGGCACGCTGATATAGTGTTCACTGATACCTTCACTGCAAATTCTCCAGTGTTAAATCAACACTGAGAGTGTTACATTTAACACTGGTCAAGTGTCTATATGGATCCACATTTTCAGTTTTAAATGAACACACTGCTTAGTGTAAAGCCTTATTTGCATATTTCAAATCAAAATCAGATCAAATCAAGCTTTATTTATACAGCACATTTCAGACATGGAATGCAACACAATGTGCTTCACAGGAAAAAAAGAATAAAAACTATGAAAAAAAAAACATAAATATTTGCTACACAACAAACATAAGAGGATAAAAAACAAAATAATAACAATAAAAACTGAACGACTAAAAAGCACCCTTAGGAAAAGCAAAGCTAAAAATATGTGTTTTAAGATCTTATTTAAATATGTCCACAGTTTCGGCCCCCCTCAGGTTCAGTGGCAGGCTATTCCAGAGGCAGGGGGCAAAGTAATTAAAGGCTGCCTCTCCATGCCTCTTAAGGTCATCTCGTAAGGTTACATAAATGTTACATAATTGTTGAATGTTATACCACATCCAGACCACCAAGAGATGGGACATTTACAGTATCAAGTAGAGTCAAGGTGGAGAATGATGCCCAGGAGACCTCAGCCGATAGTACACTGCTCAAAAAAATAAAGGGAACACTTAAACAACACAATGTAACTCCAAGTCAATCACACTTCTGTGAAATCAAACTGTCCACTTAGGAAGCAACACTGATTGACAATACATTTCACATGCTGTTGTGCAAATGGAATAGACAACAGGTGGAAATTATAGGCAATTAGCAAGACACCCCCAATAAAGGACTGGTTTTGCAGGGGGTGACCACAGACCACTTCTCAGTTCCTATGCTTCCTGGCTGATGTTTTGGTCACTTTTGAATGCTGGTAGTGCTTTCACTCTAGTGGTAGCATGAGACGGAGTCTACAACCCACACAAGTGGCTCAGTTAGTGCAGATCATCCAGGATGGCACATCAATGCGAGCTGTGGCAAGAAGGTTTGCTGTGTCTGTCAGCGTAGTGTCCAGAGCATGGAGGCGCAACCAGGAGACAGGCCAGTACATCAGGAGACGTGGAGGAGGCTGTAGGAGGGCAACAACCCAGCAGCAGGACCGCTACCTCCGCCTTTGTGCAAGGAGGAGCAGGAGGAGCACTGCCAGAGCCCTGCAAAATGACCTCCAGCAGGCCACAAATGTGCATGTGTCTGCTCAAACGGTCCGAAACAGACTCCATGAGGGTGGTATGAGGGCCCGACGTCAACAGGTGGGGGTTGTGCTTACAGCCCAACACCGTGCAGGACGTTTGGCATTTGCCAGAGAACACCAAGATTGGCAAATTCGCCACTGGCGCCCTGTGCTCTTCACAGATAAAAGCAGGTTCACACTGAGCACGTGACAGACGTGACAGAGTCTGGAGACGCCGTGGAGAACGTTCTGCTGCCTGCAACATCCTCCAGCATGACCGGTTTGGCGGTGGGTCAGTCATGGTGTGGGGTGGCATATCTTTGGGGGGCCGCACAGCCCGCCATGTGCTCGCCAGAGGTAGCCTGACTGCCATTAGGTACCGAGATGAGATCCTCAGACCCCTTGTGAGACCATATGCTGGTGCGGTTGGCCCTGGGTTCCTCCTAATGCAAGACAATGCTAGACCTCATGTGGCTGGAGTGTGTCAGCAGTTCCTGCAAGAGGAAGGCATTGATGCTATGGACTGGCCGGCCCGTTCCCCAGACCTGAATCCAATTGAGCACATCTGGGACATCATGTCTCGCTCCATCCACCAACGCCACGTTGCACCACAGACTGTCCAGGAGTTGGCGGATGCTTTAGTCCAGGTCTGGGAGGAGATCCCTCAGGAGACCATCCGCCACCTCATCAGGAGCATGCCCAGGCATTGTAGGGAGGTCATACAGGCACGTGGGGCCACACACACTACTGAGCTTCATTTTGACTTGTTTTAAGGACATTACATCAAAGTTGGATCAGCCTGTAGTGTGGTTTTCCACTTTAATTTTGAGGGTGACTCCAAATCCAGACCTCCGTGGGTTGATCAATTTGATTTCCATTGATAATTTTTGTGTGATTTTGTTGTCAGCACATTCAACTATGTAAAGAAAAAAGTATTTAATAAGATTATTTCATTCATTTAGATCTAGGATGTGTTATTTTAATGTTCCCTTTATTTTTTTGAGCAGTGTAGTTCAATCTGTGTATCTTTCACAGTATGAGTGAGATAAATTGTTATTCAAATACGTATCTGTGCTCTGGATTGGAATCTTTCAAAAGATAAGAGTTAGATGTAGAGAATGTTTGTAAGGTGGCTTTTCATGGACAAACTAAAAGGCAACAACCTGGCTTGGAGGTTGTACTATTCCCAGTGTATATGGTCTGTTTTCCTGTTACATCTTACATGGATCAATTGGGTGGAAGTGGACCCCCAGAGGTTGAGGAAATCACACCACTCTTATTTAAGTTTCAATCACCTTAATCATTACCTTTCATAGCCACACGGATGGTAGGCCAGAGGGTTTCCTACCCTAGCAAAGCCCTCCAGTCCCCACACTTTTATTTCCTCTTCCCAAGACCAATGTCAAGGATCCATGTCTTTTTGCAGGGAGAGTGGCCTACCCCTCTGCCTTCAGCACTGGGGAGAGGGAGACAGCTAGATAAATGCGCGGCGGCTACGATGCGTCTGCTTCGGCAGCACCGGAGGCTGAGGGAGTCACGGTGCGATGCCGATGCGGGGCCATGCCGCGTTAGCGACAGAAGGATTTTAATCATCGCCTCTCCCCAGGAATGACACGGGTGCAGCGCAACAGAGATATAGAGCGAGGGGGGCTGGCACCCAGCAGACAAACAACAGCCTGGCGACATAGCCGTGTGGATTAGCACTGTCGCTGTGTGAGAAATATGTGTGCTGCTGGCCAGGCGGGCGGCAGGCGGCAGGGGGAGAAAACACATTGCCGTTTTTTTTTTTTACCCCCACACGCCGGAATAAGGATTCATGGCATCATTAACCACAGCCTATATCTCTCGGGCACCAATGCACAGAGCTGATATTAAATAAGTATATCAATTGTATGTGAAGCCTATCTTTGTTTAGTGAGATCATTCACTTGGTTTACTGCCGGCTTCACACACTTCACATATTTTCTTATGGGCTTCATTTCAAGGTTTTTGGGGGAAGCCATTGTTGTTGTTGTAGTTGTTGTTGTTTGAATGTAGCCATTAGCCAACTTTTTCTAACAGACAACTTCTTCTTCTCCAGAATTCTTTAAGACTGTTTTGTTCTTTCAAGTTAGAACTTAATTGTTTTCCATCCCTGTTGTGGTAGTGCTGGATAGAGTTGAGAGAACAGGGAAAGTTTTGTTTGTTTTGTACCTAGCCTGGTTTTGAGGGACCTCTTTTGGATTGAAGGCTTGAAGCAAGCTCTCTGATGCATGTCAGCAAACAGGGTTCACAGGTGTCACAAAAGCTGACACTGGGGCGCTGTTGATCCTCTTTAATTGGCTACAAGGTTACACAGTGGGAGAAACTAGCAGCAAACCTGATGAATCTATGAATAGATGGATGTATGGATGGATGAATGGATGGAGGCAAGGGGGATACAGCTAGGAACAGGAGAAGATGGATGTATCCGATCCACACATCCACACATCCAGTAGCTCCATAGACATGCTTTGATGAACATGAAGGCATCAGGCGTTAAAAATAAACCAGCTTCTTGGCTGACATGTTCTGACTCCTCGTCTTAAACTGGGAACCAAAGCATTGAAACAGAGGCAGCTGTGGTTTTCTCCCAGTAGGAAAACTTCACCCACTATTCATTAGTTTGTGCTGTATGGAAAGTGACATGTTGTAACTACTTGGCTTTATTGACCATTGTTATGTCCTGGTGAGAGCATGGCAGAGGCCTCAGATAAAGAGGTGGACAGTGTCGTAAAATGTTGAAATGTTGCTAATTTAGTCATTTACTTAGACTGGGCCAATAACAGACTCGCTGATTTGTAAGCATAACAAAGATTCAGGCAGTTGGTCTAAATATCTCAAAACACTGTTTTTCCTCAGCAAACCCAGGTTTCATTTGTGAGATGTATGCATGTTTTTGTCAAGTCTTCAGGCTGCGTTCACAATGTTGCTATGAGTGTGTATGCTTGTGGGTGGTCATCGGGTGTAGAGGTGCACATACAGGTAAATAAGCATTTTCCAAAGACAATAGCAATAATGTCATATTCTTTACATTAGAGGCTAGTGGACCCATCTATTCAATCTCTGGATTTTTAGGAAAACTGTCACGCTCGTTGAAGGACGGGTCAGACCTAGGCGCAGCGTGAAATGCATACATGTTTATTACAGAGATAAACACACTAACAAAAACAACAAACCAACGTAACGTGAAGTCCTCAGGCTAAACACAACACAAGCCTCTACACGGAACAAGATCCCACATCTAATGATTGCAACCAGGCTACTTAAGTATGATCCCCAATCAGAGACAAAGAGCGACATCCGGCTCCGGGCGTGATGACCACATTCTCTCAGCCTCCCCGTTGCGCCCCTGGTCTGGTCTGGACCTCAGCGCGCTGCTTCCCCTCTCCTTCCTCCCACGATGTACCAAGCCCTGTCTGGACCCTGGTGTGGGAGACCCCGAACCTGGAGAGGGGCTGACGTCTGGGTCTGGACTGGAGCCGCTGACCGGAGCTGGACTGGGCACCGGTGGAGCGGACTGCTCTGGCTCCGGACTGGAGCCGCTGACCGGAGCTGGACTATGCACCAGTGGAGCGGACTGCTCTGGCTCTGAAGTGGAGCTGCTGACCGGAGCTGGACTGGGCGCCGGTGGAGCGGACTGCTCTAGCTCCGGAGTGGAGCAGCTGACCGTAGCTGGACTGGATCCCGGTGGAGCGGAATGCTCTGGCTCCGGAGTGGAACTGCTGACCAGAGATGGACAGGGCACCGGTGGAGTGGACTGCTCTGGCTCCGGAGTGGAACACGCACCACTAATCTGGTGCGAGGAGCAGGCACGGGCCGTACCGGACTGGGGACACACACCACTGGCTTGGTGCGAGGAACAGGAACGGGCCGGGCCGGACTGGGCACACGCACCACTAGCTTGGTGCGAGACGCAGGCACGAGGTGTACCGGACTGGGAGCTGACGTTAGAGATCTCCGACTGTACCAGTCTTTCACTCTCCATGCCCAGTCCTCCTCCCGTGAGGACTCCTCCCTGAGCCCCCACGAGTGCAGTGGTCGGGGTTCTTCTCCATCTATCCCCGACCACACTTTTAGCCCCCCAAATTTTTTTTATTGGGGCTGTCTCTCGGGCTTCCTCCTCAGCCGGCACCTTCTGTGTTGCCGTTGCTCCTCTCTAAACCGGGCCTCCACTGTCTCCTCCCAAGGACGGCGATCCATCCCAGCCTGAATCTCCTCCCATGTCCAGGATCTCCTTCCATGTCCAGGATGTCTGCTCCTGGGCACGCTGCTTGGTCCATTTTTGGTGGGATCTTCTGTCACGCTCGTTGAAGAACGGGTCAGACCAAGGCGCAGCGTGAAATGCAAACATGTTTATTACAAAGATAAACACATAAACAAAAACAACAAACCAACGTAACATGAAGTCCTCAGGCTAAACACAACACAACACAACACAACACAACACAACACAACACAACACAACACAACACAACACAACACAACACAACACAACACAACACAACACAACACAACACAAGCCTCTACACGGAACAAGATCCCACAACTAATGAGTGCAACCAGGCTACTTAAGTATGATCCCCAATCAGAGACAACGAGCGACAGCTGCTTCTGATTGGGAATCACACCCGGCCAAACATAGAAATACAATAACTAGAATGTGAACATAGAAATAATGACATAGATCTCCACACCCTGACTCAACATACTAGAGTCCCATAAGTCAGGGCGTGACAAAAACATGTCTTCAACCCCATGCATACATACTTACTCTACTTAACCTGAATTTGGGAGGGACAGAGCAACACAGTTTAGCATCCCCTCATTGTAGGCAGTTGCCTCTTTGCTTTGAGACGAGATAACTCAATCAATACCCTTTTTTCATTCACTTCAAAAGAGAGAAAGTTTAGTTTCCCATTAAGTCAAAAACTCATTTATTTGCACGATTTAACCAAATCAATGTTTGGATCATACATGGCAAGAATGTGTGTCCTACAATAGCCTGCCTAGTTCTTGAGTAGTTATGTTCAAATTTGGTCCAGAACACACAGCTACCGTTTTTTCAACATTGTCATCCTCTGGTCCTCTATTTTATTAAGGTCTCTTAAGGTCAAGTCCCCTGAGATATGCTTCTGTTAATTAGAAATTTCTCGCACATCCCATTGATATCAATGTTTGATTAAGTGGGAGTTTGATTCAGCCCATAACCACTCAGTTTGATTATTTAATATTCACCAAAGTCTAATTAAAAACTCATATTTCGGGAATGAAAACTGAAGAGGGGTTGAAAAGGCTACCCAGTTATTCTTATTTTTTCTGAGAGTCACAGTGTATCACACTTACATGACAAATGCAATGTATCTTGACTTAAAGAATTGCAATAAACCAAACTTAACTCAGGCTGACTTCATCACCGTGATTATTTGATTAGTTAATTCTGTATCAAGCTCAAAAAGAGAGACTCAGGGGCTATTCTTATTGACAAACATTTAAGGAGAGGCAGCACGACGAGATTTCAATTGACATAATATGTACATACACTTTTCAATTGACATTACATTCTTGCCTTACCTTTCGTTGTGGCTGGCAATGTGACATTCTTGCTCTGCAGCTCCAAATTTACTGTAAAAATCAGTATCACAGTAGCCAGTAAGCTTGAAAAATAAAAATACAACTTTTCCACTAAAACATACACACATTAAATGTAGCTTGCAAGACAATAACAAGGCTAGCTAGCTATGCTAGCTATGCTAGCTAGTAACGTTAGCATATCAAACATGAAAGTTTACCCCCCTCATAGAAAGTTTACCCCTCTCGAGACGTGAGAAATACGTAAGTTTACGTTACAGTAATGTCTCTCGAGAATCGATACCCCTCGAGAATCTCTCAAAGTTCTCCTTAATTCTGGTCAATGAAAATAAACCCTTAGAGAGAGCAAGCAAACCTACGTGATCCAAACTGTGTTTCTCGGCTTCCTGAACTAGTTACTCAATGAGTAATCTTCCATGTTCAGCAGGAATCCCCAATAAGTGCCTTTGAATTTTTTATTCTGTGCTGTAAGTCATTAACCATGAATGCAACAGTAATTGCTTCATAACGATGAGGACTTTTTGCCATTAAAGATTTGTGGTAATTTTGTGGGATTATTACGATTTTCATCTTTAGAGTCAGGAGATAAAATGCTGATTTCAATTTCATTAGTTGGTGTATTCTTTCAAAAGCAATTACCATTAAGCAACTGCACAGGGCCACAGGCCTTTGCTATAGACAATATTTTACTCAGCACCTACAGAGATATAGTGTATAAAGTTGACCATAGAAGTGTTTTCACTTTAGTGTTAGGATTGGATTCTTGGGGAAAAAAATGAAAGATTATATGGTATGTGACACTTTGAGTCCATGTTCCTTCTCACAAAAGGGAACCATCAGCAGTGCCAATAACTCAGATAATAAAGTGCATAACAACTATTTTCAAGTGTGAGTTAGGCATCTTTGGAGGCATTGTCATCAGGTACATTTCATTAAACTGACCACATTTGCTTTTTTTCTCTGCTCCTGTCATCCCCCCCGCCCCCCTCTCTCTCTCTCTCTCGCTCTCTCTCTCTCTCTCTCTCTCCTATTGTGTTTTCTTTCTCTCTTTCGCTCTACTCTGGTCATCCCTCTCTCTATCTCCTCTCATGTCCCCCCTCTCTTTCCACTCTTGTCATCCCTTGCAATCTATCTCTCTCTCGTCTCCCATCATCCCCTCTCCCTTTTCACTCTTATCTTCCACTCTTGTCATCCCTTTCTCTTCTTTCCTGTCATCCCTTTCTCTTTCTCTCTCCCTCTCTATCTCTCTCCTCTCCAGGCGTCATCCGGACGGCACTGCCCAACATGGACCGGGAGGTGAAGGACCAGTACGTGTTGGTCATCCAGGCCAAAGACATGGTGGGCCAGATGGGCGGCCTCTCCGGCACCACCTCTGTCACGGTCACTCTCACTGACGTCAACGACAACCCGCCACACTTCTCTCGTAGTAAGACTGAGTCCTATATGCTTTGTACGTCACTAAATCTGACAACATGCCCTCTATCTATTTCCCTCAGACAAAGCACTGAACCCCTCCATTCATTGTCATTGCAGTCTCACTGTAGTGGAGGTTGGACATACATCTCTACAATACCTCTCATTCACAATGACAGACGTGTAGCGGAGTTTTGAGTGAAAATGTAGGCTATACTTGATATTGCAGATTCATTAAATCACTGTACCCCTTTCAAGCGTATATGTAATTTTGCTGTTCGTCGGGGGGTTCACAGCCCCTTTCTGACTAATGGTCAAAGGCTTCAAATGCAGTTTGCCCTAGGAGGTATAAACCTTTCTCCCTCTCCCCTCACTCCACATCAGAGCAGATGGATTTCTGCAAACGTGGATACCAGGATCAATCAGGCTCCATTTTTTTTGTCATCAGCCTATTTCACGGCCCGCTAATGGGTTCCTGGCCAGGCCTTGGGATTCAAAGGCATGAGGTGCTTCTCATGATAATCTGTGGCCCCGGCAATTGCTTTACCGCTGATAGTCCCACAGACCGCCGCTGCCTAGGCTGTTACACTCACCGCTGGACTGCCATGAAGTCAAGTCAATTTGCTAGAACCCGGGGGGTGGGGTAGAGGAGAGACAGGTTCAAGTTTGCACAACAAGTCGTCAATGCCGTTTTAACCCAGCGCTGTTTTGCAGGGTGTGCTGGGTAGAAAGATGCTTTAGGACCAGGCTGGGTGTGAAGTCATCACCCCCACCACCGCCCCACCCCCCCACCCCCCGCCCCTCTGTATCCCCCTCACCCCCCACCCAAGGTCATGGGTCAGAATCAATAGAGTATTAAAGAGCACCACAGCTGATAGAGTCTAGAAGCACTAGCCCTTGGAGGAGAGGAGAGGAGGGAAGCGAAGGCTGGAGGCACAAAGACAGAGAGGAGGGGCGGTTACCAGGGGGTAAATTGGGGCGTACACAGTACGTAGGGAGGGGAAGAAAGGAATTTTTTGGGGTCTTCCACAGCGAATTAAAAAGCCATTACAAAGATTACACAGCGGCAAACAATGTCAAGCAGATTAGCATTTGGAGCGCAATGTTGGGAACCACTGGGGTGAGGAACACGGAAAGGTCTGGTAATGAGCTCCGTCATGGTGATTGGGGAGATTATGATTATGAATATGATTCCCTCCTTTTTTTCTTATGAGAGTGCTTTAAGTCAGGGAGTTGCAGACAAAGACACTGGGAACACAATGGAAGAGTTTGCGTCTAATAGAATCTTCCAGTGAACATTTCATCCCACCAAAGCATATTCCGCAGGGATCGGTGATTCTCCCATTCACTTTGGTCATGTAAAGTGGAGTGGTCAGAATATGTAATACATTTTCATATGAATACAGACAACTCCATTGTTATAAAAATGTTAAGGTTCAATAATTAAATATTTGCCCTATCCACCATAAATGTCTTGAATTGTAAAACTAGTCATTTATTATTATTTACAGTGGGGAAAAAAAGTATTTAGTCAGCCACCAATTGTGCAAGTTCTCCCACTTAAAAAGATGAGAGAGGCCTGTAATTTTCATCATAGGTACACGTCAACTATGACAGAAAAAATGAGAAAAGAAATTCCAGAAAATCACATTGTAGGATTTTTAATGAATTTATTTGCAAATTATGGTGGAAAATAAGTATTTGGTCACCTACAAACAAGCAAGATTTCTGGCTCTCAGAGACCTGTAACTTCTTCTTTAAGAGGCTCCTCTGTCCTCCACTCGTTACCTGTATTAATGGCACCTGTTTGAACTTGTTATCAGTATAAAAGACACCTGTTCACAACCTCAAACAGTCACACTCCAAACTTCACTATGGCCAAGACCAAAGAGCTGTCAAAGGACACCAGAAACAAAATTGTAGACCTGCACCAGGCTGGGAAGACTGAATCTGCAATAGGTAAGCAGCTTGGTTTGAAGAAATCAACTGTGGGAGCAATTATTAGGAAATGGAAGACATACAAGACCACTGATAATCTCCCTCGATCTGGGGCTCCACGCAAGATCTCACCCCGTGGGGTCAAAATGATCACAAGATGGGTGAGCAAAAATCCCAGAACCACACGAGGGGACCTAGGAATGACCTGCAGAGAGCTGGGACCAAAGTAACAAAGCGTACCATCAGTAACACACTACGCCGCCAGGGACTCAAATCCTGCCGTGCCAGACGTGTCCCCCTGCTTAAGCCAGTACATGTCCAGGCCCGTCTGAAGTTTGCTAGAGTGCATTTGGATGATCCAGAAGAGGATTGGGAGAATGTCATATGGTCAGATGAAACCAAAATAGAACTTTTTGGTAAAAACTCAACTCGTCGTGTTTGGAGGACAAAGAATGCTGAGTTGCATCCAAAGAACACCATACCTACTGTGAAGCATGGGGTTGGAAACATCATGCTTTGGGGCTGTTTTTCTGCAAAGGGACCAGGATGACTGATCCGTGTAATGGAAAGAATAAATGGGGCCATGTATCGTGAGATTTTGAGTGAAAACCTCATTCCATCAGCAAGGGCATTGAAGATGAAACGTGGCTGGGTCTTTCAGCATGACAATGATCCCAAACACACCGCCCGGGCAATGAAGGAGTGGCTTCATAAGAAGCATTTCAAGGTCCTGGAGTGGCCTAGCCAGTCTCCAGATCACAACCCTTTAGAAAATCTTTGGAGGGAGTTGAAAGTCTGTGTTGCCCAGCGACAGCCCCAAAACATCACTGCTCTAGAGGAGATCTGCATGGAGGAATGGGCCAAAATACCACCAACAGTGTGTGAAAACCTTGTGAAGACTTACAGAAAACGTTTGACCTGTGTCATTGCCAACAAAGGGTATATAACAAAGTATTGAGAAACTTTTGTTATTGACCAAATACTTATTTTCCACCATAATTTGCAAATAAATTCATAAAAATCCTACAATGTGATTTTCTGGAGAAAAAAAATCTCATTTTGTCTATCATAGTTGCCGTGTACCTATGATGAAAATTACAGGCCTCTCTCATCTTTTTAAGTGGGAGAACTTGCACAATTGGTGGCTGACTAAATACTTTTTCCCCCACTGTATGTCACTATTATAAAAAAACTCATCCTGGACCATTAGTTTGCAGTGTGACGAGTCATTGTGAGAGAGGGATCTCAAAGGCAGCAGTAGTGCACCATAAATCTGAGCTGCTAAGGAGTAAGGAAACCACCTCATCTCTAACTACTACTTGTCTCACCTCCAGAGAACTATCAGTACATGGTGCTGGAGTCCTTGCCCGTGGCGTCCGTGGTGGCCAGGGTCAAGGCTCTGGACAATGACATAGGCCCCAATGCAGAGATGGAGTATAGGATCATGGAGGACGGACCTGGGGTGTTCAACATCACTACAGACGAGGACACGCAAGAGGGCGTCATCATCCTTCAAAAGGTACACATGCTGTATCCTTATATGCATGTATCCTTTTAGGCTGTGGCCCCAAGCCAGCTTTGTCACAGGGTCCAATCTGATATTCTGTTTGTTTTTGCCGTCACCAGTCATAGACGAGTGCCACAGAGTGGAAAGTCACACAGACAATAAACACAGACAATACATGTGTCACATCAATGGCTACAACTGTGCGCCCAATAAGCCAAACAGATGACAACATATCTTCTAAACACTCTTATTTAGAAATGTATTTCACCGTGATGTGTTGTGTGCCTTTTCTCACAATCAATAGTTTGCTTTCACACTGCACAGTAAGTCAATATAAATATGTCTGGATGAAAGATGTATTTGTGAGAGAGAGTCTGATTATGTGCAAGGTTGCATAGGGTCGTTGGACTCTAGCGCCTACATTTCTTCAATCTACTGGTGTAGCACAAGGCCATGTTGCCATGAGCGATACACATAGAAATATCTTTATGGCTTTGCCCTCACCATTTACAGCAAATGTGGCCAGTGCAGTGTGCTTAGAATCCAGCCAATTAGGACGGGCTCCACCTTGACTGGAAGGTTACTGTCGATTTCTGGGCTCCGACCTATACAACTTTCAAGTGACGTTTTATTTTAACGAAATGTGAAATAGCTATATACAGAACCAGTCAAAAGTTTGGACACACCTACTCATTCAAGGGTTCTTCTTTATTTTTACTATTTTCTACATTGTAGAATAATAGTGAAGACATCAAAACAATGAAATAACACATATGGAATCATGTAGTAACCAAAAAAGTGTTTAAAAAAAATGCATATATATTTGAGATTCTTCAAACAGCCACCCTTTGCCTTGATGACAGCTTTGCTGAATTAGTAGGTGTGTCCAAATGTTTGACTAGTAGTGTATATATTATTTTTGTCTCTTTACTTGGTTTGTCTCAGCCATTAGACTTTGAGACCAGGAACAGCTTTAACCTGCGAATCGAAGCCACCAATCGGAATATCGACCCAGCGTTCGTGCACCTGGGTTCATTCAGCGACACGACGTCGGTCAAGGTTACGGTGGAGGACGTGAACGAGCCGCCCGTATTCTCCACACAACTTAGCAAGATGGTGGTCTCCGAGGATGCCAGAGTGGGCACCTCCATCGGGAGGGTCTCCGCTCACGACCCTGACTCCTCTAACAGTGCCATCAGGTAGAACTCAGCTCTCCAGATATTATATGCCATTACATGCAATCCCTCTGTTGTCCCAGCCATTTTCTTAAAATAACTTTGCCCCATTCAACAGAGTCGCGAATTCAAGCCATATAACCCATTTCTTTCAACATGTTGCCACACCGTAAGGTTGACATGAGGTCCAAACACCTTTAGAGCAGTACTGTACACATTCTAGTGCCTCAATAGCACCTCACTGACAGAGTTCTAAACTCCCTCTGTGACTGTGTGACATGCACTAAAGCCAGATGGTGTGCGTTCGAGGGACTGCAACATTTGTAAATGTGAAATGCCATCTAAAATGAGCGAAGGGCATTCCCCCAGGAGGGTCAACAGTCTGTACCAGCTCCATTGCATTTATAACACAACACAACCACTCAGAAAGGCAATCTGCCCCATGTCACTCATGAGACTCCCTCTCATTACGCATTAATTGAAAATAAAAATGTTGTGTGGTAGTATTCATGCTTGGGGTGTTAGAATTGTTAGTAATCTTAATCAGAAAATCTAATTACACCGCCATTGTGGGTGTAAATTGCCTCTTTTTGCTGCTGTGGAGGCTTTCAGCGTCTGCAATAATATGGCCCTACCTCTGTTGAAATTAGAATTATTGTGGAACTAATGCAGCCACAAGAGTCAAATTACATTTAATAATACCCTTTGGATATAGGCTAATTGAAGTTGTCATTTTGTCCAGAAATATAAGCTGCTGTATAGAAATTGATAGTGTTTGTTCTGTGTTCAGCATTAATGTATTGCTGTCCAATTTCACATTTCTATCTTAAAAACTTTGATTGAGAGCAGTTCTCGTCAAAATTTAAAAGTTGCAGAAACCTCTCATTCATAGTTCAACATCATGATAGTTTAATCATGCATTAAAAATGGATAAGAAAACAACATAATTGCACTTGTTGACACAGCTCAGTAATGTTCTATGCCAATGGACTGAATCCAGAAGCACTCTTAAATTGTTCATTTGGCACGTTTTGAAGGTAGAAAGTTATGTCTGTCTGTCTGTCTGTCTGTCTCCAGGTACTCCATAGACAGAAACACAGACCTGGAGCGTTTCTTCAACGTGGATGCTCTGAGTGGTGTCATAAGCACAGCCAAACCCCTGGATCGAGAGGTCAACTCTGTCCACAACCTCACCATCCTTGCCATGGAAAGCCGTAAGTACATGTGCGCATACACACACACGTCTGCCACATCAACGCCTTCCACATCTACGCCTCAAAGTGTGACTAGTTTGTTTTATGAAGGCCCTGCATAAAGTATCGTTGTCCCTTCTATCTTGTCATGTAGCCAACCCTCCCCCATATTCAACGCCCCGCAATGCCACTGCGTCGGCATGGCTACATTAACGTGACGAGGCGGGGCTGTCAGGCGAATCTTAATTCTGACGTAAGGCGGGCGCTGCGACCTCCGGGTCTCTTTGAGTCGTGGTGTGTGTGAGGGGCAAGCTGCTAACTAAGGGCAGGCGCAGGTGAATTATGCTAATGTGACTTGGGGGGAGGAGAGGGGAGAAAGGAGAGGTGCCGGGGTGCCTTTGACTCATCCTTCCATGGCTTTAAGGACAAAGAGGCTCTCGCATTCCTCCCCTTACGTGTCTTTTTGTAAAGCAAAACTTTTTGTGGAAGGTACTACGCAGAGCACAGACCCCATCGCACACTCAATGTTGTCAAAAATGTTGAGTTTCCTTGTAGGCCTATTTGGCGGGGAAACGGTGAAGCCAGCTCTATAGCCTATTGCCTGTTTCTGTTAATTAGTATTTTATTAAAGAATGTGAAACAATGTTGTTTCTGTTTGCTGCTTTTCATTAAATCATGCATAGCTGTTCTTTATATGGCCTTAAAAAAAAAAAAAACATATGGCCAGAATATTATCTATAGGCTATTGCATACCGAATTTTTATAAGTTATGAAAATAGAACATTTCATGCAGGAAAAATCAATCTGGTAAAAAAAAAATCACATGACTATAGAAACTAAAACATTGTGATTTTAGAGACACAAAGTAACAGCCTATGATTAAAGGGTTAGGCTATACTGGGCTCTCACCATCATCACCATCATTATTCACATCATTCCTATTCAATCAAGTCACAATTATCAGATTTGGTATTGACATCAGTGAGCAGGCTTTCCGAGTGAGGAGACACATGGGTAAGCCTGCCAACGGAAAACATCTGAAAACAAAAATTATTATGAAATTTGGACCACAAAAATCCAATGTTCATATAAAATGTCTGCCTTTCCCCCTACTTTTTAACAGTCAATAAGTCCATTTAATATAGAACAACATCACAAAATATTTTAGTCTCAATATGATGCAGAAAATGTTGGTTATTTCAAAAGAACAGAATACAATATTTTTAGTTGACTGTTTAGGCTATTATACTAAAGATTTATCCAAGGTTCAACTATAAAGGCAAGGGCATTTTTTAAAACTATTTTGATACTTATCTCATGTCTTGATAATATGAATGAGATTCATATTTAAATCAGTATTTGTCAATTTCTCCCATAGTTCCTATTTTCAATAAAAAAAATTGACATACAGTATATGCATGACAGATTCACAAGACTATAACATTTAAATCATGCATAGGTGTTCTTTATACGGCCTTAAATACATTTAAACTCAGCATAAAGAAACGTCCCTTTTTCAGGACCCTGTCTTTCAATGATAATTTGTAAAAATCCAAATAACTTCACAGATCTTCATTGTAAAGGGTTTAAACACTGTTTCCCATGCTTGTTCAATGAACCATAAACAATTAATGAACATGCACCTGTGGAACAGTCGTTAAGACACTAACGGCTTACAGACGGTAGGCAATTAAGGTCACAGTTATGAAAACTTAGGACACTAAAGAGGCCTTTCTACTGAAAAACACCAAAAGAAAGATGCCGAGGGTCCCTGCTCATTTGCGTGAACGTGCCTTAGTCATGCTGCAAGGAGGCATGAGGACTGCAGATGTGGCCAGGGCAATAAATTGCAATGTCCGTCACAGGGAGACAGGACGGACAGCTGATTGTCCTCGCAGTGGCAGACCACATGTAACAACACCTGCCCAGGATCGGTACATCCGAACATCACACCTGCGGGACAGGTACAGGATGGCAACAACAACTGACCGAGTTACACCAGGAACGCACAATCCCTCCATCAGTGCTCAGGCTGTCCGCAATAGGCTGAGAGAGGCTGGACTGAGGGCTTGTAGGCCTGTTGTAAGACAGGTCCTCACCAGACATCACCGGCAACAACGTCGTCTATGGGCACAAACCCACTGTCGTTGGACCAGACAGGACTGGCAAAAAGTGCTCTTCACTGACGAGTCGTGGTTTTGTCGAAGGAATGAGCGTTACACCGAGGCCTGTACTCTGGAGCGGGATTGATTTGGAGGTGGAGGGTCCGTCATGGTCTGGGGCGGTGTGTTACAGCATCATCGGACTGAGTTTGTTGTCATGGCAGGCAATCTTAATGCTGTGCGTTACAGGGAAGACATCCTCCTCCCTCATGTGGTACCCTTCCTGCAGGCTCATTCTGACATGACCCTCCAGCATGACAATGCCACCAGCCATACTGCTCGTTCTGTGCGTGATTTCCTGCAAGACAGGAATGTCAGTGTTCTGCCATGGCCAGCGAAGAGCCCGGATCTCAATCCCATTGAGCACGTCTGGGACCTGTTGGATCGGAGGGTGAGGGATAGGGCCATTCCCCCAAAAAATGCCTTGGTGGAAGAGTGGGGTAACATCTCACAGCAAGAACTGGCAAATCTGGTGCAGTCCATGAGGAGATGCACTGCAGTACTTAATGCAGCTGGTGGCCACATCATATACTGACTTTAACTTTTGATTTTGACCCCCCCTTTGTTTAGGGACACATTATTCAATTTATGTTAGTCACATGTCTGTGGAACTTGTTCAGTTCATGTCTCAGTTGTTGAATCTTGTTATGTTCATACAAATATTTACAGATGTTTTGTTTGCTGAAAATAAACGCAATTGACAGTTTCTTTTTTTGCTGAGTTTAAATCATTTTCACCTCTCATTGCTCCCGTTGTTCCCATTTTCAATAAAAAAATATGCATGAGAGATTCACAAGACTATAACATTGAAATGTTGTAAAGTTCTGCCTTACCCTGGCTGGTGAGGACACTCATGTGAAGACATTGAATAAAATGAATTACAACCATTTGAAAAATCAGCTCATGGGTTCAAGTTCAATGTCTACTTTCACAAATAAATGCTTATTATATTAATAGGTAAACACTGCCATTAATACAAGGAACGAAAAGTGTTTTATGTCACACGATTTTGGACAAGTAAAATGTTATTAGAATGTATAAAAATAAACTAGAGTCGATGTCCACACCCTGCTGAAAAATAATTAGCATAATAATAGAAAAAAACATACAAATATGTCAGTTTAAGCTAGCGATATCATTTGTTTTGCATTGGAGATGCGTCTCAATCCACCACATCTGCCGATGTCGCACATCCACATCTGCAGTGAAAAGTGACAGAGCTAGAGCGGTGTTTGTCAGACCATGTGACATCCCGAAAATCTGTCTTCTCACAAAATAGCGTGGCAAAACAATTCACTTTTTGTCCTGAATACAAAGTGATATGTTTGGGGCAAATCCAATACAACACAGTGCAAAGTACCATTCAAGCATAGTGGTGGCTGCATCATGTTATGGGTATGCTTGTATTCGTTAAGGACTGGGGAGTTTTTCAGGATAAAAAATAAACGGAATGAAGCTAAGCACAGCCAAAATCCTAGAGGAAAACCTGGTTCAGTCTGCTTTCCACCAGACAGTGGGATATTAATTCACCTTTCAGCAAGAAAATAGCCTAAAACACAAGGCCAAATCTACAATGGAGTTGCTTACCAAGAAGACAGTGAAGAACAAGCTAAACACCTTCTCTGCCCCCTTTGAGGAAAACACAGTGCTGCCGACGCGGGCCACCGCCTCTCATGAGGACTGTGAGCTCTCGTTCTCAGTGGCCGAAGTGAGTAAGACATTTAAGCGTGTTAACCCTCGCAAGCGTGTCAACCCTCAGAGCATGTGCAGACCAGCTGCCTGGAGTGTTTATAGACATATTCAGTCTCTCCCTATCCCAGTCTGCTTCAAGATGTCCACAATTGTGCCTGGACCCAAGAAAGCGAAAGTAACCACTAAATGACTATTGCCCTGTATCACTCACTTCTGTCATCAAGAAGTGGTTTGAGAGGCTTGTTAAGGATCAATCACCTCCACCTTACCTGACACACTAGATCCACTACAATTTGCATACCACCCCAACAGATCCACAGATGACGCAATTGCCATCGCACCGCACACTGCCCTATCTCATCTGGACAAGAGGAACACCTATGTAAGAATGCTGTTCATCGACTACAGCTCAGCCACGCAGTCGTGGGTGAACACAGAGTACAGGAGGGGAGTAAGCACACACCCCTGAAGGGCCTTCGTGTTGATGGTCAATTTGGCAGATGTGTTGTTACCTACCCTCCCCACCTGTGTTGAACGCTGAGCTGTATTCAATTAACACTATTCTCACATAAATGTTCCTCTTTTCCAGGGGAGAAAGGGCAGTATGGAGTGCAATAGAGATTGCGCCATCTGTGGGTCTGTTGGGGCGGTATGCGAATCAGTCTTCTCCTCTTTGCACAAATAGTCACAAAACCAAACATGGTAATCATCATCACTGAAGGAAATGCCTTGTGATTCAACAACAAATATAGGCCTAACACGAATGCTCAAATAATACTTATTCCTCTTGTCTCGATATAGTAACACATAGGGAGTAAACATCTTTAATAATAACTTTGCTAAATGTCATAACAGCCCTTCACTAAGGAGTCGTTGGCCAGACTTCTATTATCTTCACAGTGGAAAGCGAGAGCTGTAGAATCAGGCATCCAGGCAGTCTCTCTCAGAGCCCAGGACGCCTTTTTACACTATTTATAGTAAATGGGCTTTTTGTGACAAAAGAGGGCAGAGGAGCAGTTCTTCTGGCTAAGGGATCTTGTTCATTTGAGCCGAGTCGGTCAGCGCTCACATTTCATCTGCACTCCGACTCTGCTCGGAACATGTCAATGACAACAAATCTGTGCCCCGGGGTGCCACGCGTCCTTTTTACTACTGTCAAATCAGCCGCTCCCGAATGTCAGCCAGAGCGCCATCTCTCCTGTCAGTGTGGCTGCCGACGCCAGGCTAAATCATCGTCCATCCAGGCTCTCAGACGCCAGCCATTTATATTCAGTGCCACATTGGTGTCAGAGAGGGGAGCCAGTGGTGGAGCCTGTGGCGCCAGATGCTCTGTACTACAACTACACAGTCACCTGCATCTGAAATGGCATCCTATTCACTACTTTTAGTAGAGCTGGGTTCTATATAGTGCACTATATAGGGTGTAGGATGCCATTTTGTTTGCATCCCTAGCCTTTACCACCACAGCTCTTGCTCCACTCCAATCATAATTAGCTGCCTGATCATGTTGGCTGATCCTCACCAGAGCAACTAAGGATGCCAGTTCACAGAGAAAGCCTTGTATATTTGACTAGAATTAGCTCATTTTGCTCGCATCTTTGTGATTCATTAAAAAGACATGAGAACGCTTGATAGTAGGGAAAGTGGATGAGGATGACAAAGTTAAGACAGGGTAAAGTATTGAAAGTTAGCTGGAATCAGCTATGATATGAACTTGTTCTCTCTCTTTCTCTCTCTCTCTCTCTCTCTCTCTCTCTCTCTCTCTCTCTCTCGCTTTCAGATGATCCAACCCAGATTGGAAAAGGTTTTGCAGTCATTACAGTGCTGGACATCAATGACAACTCTCCAGTATTTGCCATTGAGTATGAGACCCTCCTGTGTGAGAATGCAGCTCCTGGACAGGTGAGAAACTGAAGATACTGTACATTTTCTGATGAGGAAGGAAATGATTGGTACGGTACTGCATCAACCAACCTTTTTGATTCAGTTCATATTTACTATCCATTGCTTATATACTTTTAACATTTCAGATATTTAATAATTTAGTGTGCTCTTCACACACTGTTTGATTCCCATTGGCAGCCTACTGCCTTTGGAAACCAATGTTCCCAATAAAACTTGAATCGGCCCCAGACTGTGTCCTCTTTCAAAGCTTGAGGAAATTTCAGGGAGACACTTTTAGATCAAATTGCAGGTATTGTTGGTGTTTGTATCCTTCATTAGCGATGTTACAGTCATTTCTGCTGCTGCTGCAAGCTGAATTAATGACAGTGTTTGAATTTGCCCGTGGCTCTACAATGATATCATAGAGTAACATAATATTTCATGCTGGGGTGGAGTGGGTGTCTGGCCGAGTCTGATTCCTCATTCACAGTGTGTGTGTGTGTGTGTGTGTGTGTGTGTGTGTGTGTGTGTGTGTGTGTGTGTGTGTGTGTGTGTGTGTGTGTGTGTGTGTGTGTGTGTGTGTGTGTGTGTGTGTGTGTGTGTGTGTGTGTGTGTGTGTGTGTGTGTGTGTGTGTGTGTGTGTGTGTGTGTGTGTGTGTGTGTGTGTGTGTGTGTGTGTGTGTGTGCGTGCATGTGTGTCTGCGTGTGTGTGTGTATAATTAGAGGATCAGTGTGGCGGGCACTGGAGCGGAAAATGTATCACAACATTATGCAAATGAAACAGGGGAAGGCTGGAAGTTAGTTTCAGAAAGGCGTGTCAGGCGCTTCAGCCGTGCAATACATTCTCTCTGTGTTTAGCATTTGGCCTCATTGTCGCCAAATGACTGCTGCGATGGCGATTTGTCTACTCCTGGCATTTGGAAAATACAATCAGAGGGGGGAAAAGGCAAGCATGTAGAACTGAATAAGTACGATTGATCAAAATGATGCATTGATTTGGGAAGGGCTATTAGGCCTGTTTAAATATGTTATTTGCATTCCCCTTGATCACAGGGGGATGTACAAGAATAGCAAAATGATTTCATTTGGAAAGTGAAAGCAGTTTTATGTAGCCTACACATTCGTCCTGTGACCACAGTATGGTATAAATCTGTTATGCCATGGGAGCCAGTTAACTCTTTGGGATCGTTAAAGGCTATTTCTGATATTGGTCGTTTGGTAGTCCCTTTGACGCAAAACTGAATGAATAACTTAACCAGATCCACAGACTTCTGTTGCCCATCTCTGATCAAGTAGATTGTTCTGTCAATTAAGAGTTTCACCTGAAATCAGGCAGTTCAGTCATGTTCACTGTGTTGACATTTCTTGTTCTGACTTGTTTAATGATCTCACTCCACAAATGAGGCATTACCTAGGAGTGAAATTATAATTTTCTTGATTGAGGTATTACATTGTTGTGTTGAGATGTTGGACTATATTGTAGAGCATTCCATCTCCAGTCCATGCCCTTTGAAAAGCATTATTTTTAAGACACTTTGCTTTTTCCCTTTTAATAAAAAGCTCTCTGCTGCACTTTAACCTAGCCTAAACATCACATGCATTTGTCCTTGTCACACCATGATACATGAGGAAATTGCTTTGCCTTTACGTGCCATCACCCTCCAGGGCCTGACTCAGAGTAGGAGTGCTGATCTAGGATCATGTCTCCCCTGTCTGTGTAATCTTATTCATTACGATCTAAAAGGCAAAACTGATCCTAGATTAGCAGTGCTTGAATCGTTTTCTTTCAAATCCTTGATTGAGCTTGCCTGGCAAAATCTGACTAATGGAATACTCCCAAATCTTCAAACCACCAGTCTCTCTGGCTCTCCAGGCAAGATCAATCAAACACTTAAAGGATTTTAAAGTAAATACTATTTGAACCCAGGTCTGGTCAAAGCAATGGCCTACTTACAGTGGAGGAAAAAAGTATTTAGTCAGCCACCAATAGTTATCCCACTTAAAAAGATGAGAGAGGCCTGTAATTTTCATCATAGGTACACGTCAACTATGACAGACAAAATGAGAAGAAAAATCAAGATAATCACATTGTAGGATTTTTTATGAATTTATTTGCAAATTATGGTGGAAAATAAGTATTTGGTCAATAACAAAAGTTTCTCAATACTTTGTTATATACCCTTTGTTGGCAATGACACAGGTCAAACGTTTTCTGTAAGTCTTCACAAGGTTTTCACACAAGGTTGCTGGTATTTTGGCCCATTCCTCCATGCAGATCTCCTCTAGAGCAGTGATGTTTTGGGGCTGTCGCTGGGCAACACAGACTTTCAACTCCCTCCAAAGATTTTCTATGGGGTTGAGATCTGGAGACTGGCTAGGCCACTCCAGGACCTTGAAATGCTTCTTACGAAGCCACTCCTTCATTGCCCGGGTGGTGTGTTTGGGATCATTGTCATGCTGAAAGACCCAGCCACGTTTCATCTTCAATGCCCATGATGATGGAAGGAGGTTTTCACTCAAAATTTCACGATACATGGCCCCATTCATTCTTTCCTTTACACGGATCAGTCGTCCTGGTCCCTTTGCAGAAAAACAGCCCCAAAGCATGATGTTTCCACCCCCATGCTTCACAGTAGGTATGGTGTTCTTTGGATGCAACTCAGCATTCTTTTTCCTCCAAACACGACGAGTTGAGTTTTTACCAAAAAGTTATATTTTGGTTTCATCTGACCATATGACATTCTCCCAATCCTCTTCTGGATCATCCAAATGCACTCTAGCAAACTTCAGACGGGCCTGGGCATGTACTGGCTTAAGCAGGGGGACACGTCTGGCACTGCAGGATTTGAGTCCCTGGCGGCGTAGTGTGTTACTGATGGTACGCTTTGTTACTTTGGTCCCAGCTCTCTGCAGGTCATTCACTAGGTCCCCTCGTGTGGTTCTGGGATTTTTGCTCACCGTTCTTGTGATCATTTTGACCCCACAGGGTGAGATCTTGCATGGAGCCCCAGATCGAGGGAGATTATCAGTGGTCTTGTATGTCTTCCATTTCCTAATAATTGTTCCCACAGTTGATTTCTTCAAACCAAGCTGCTTACCTATTGCAGATTCAGTCTTCCCAGCCTGGTGCAGGTCTACAATTTTGTTTCTGGTGTCCTTTGACAGCTCTTTGGTCTTGGCCATAGTGGAGTTTGGAGTGTGACTGTTTGAGGTTGTGGACAGGTGTCTTTTATACTGATAACAAGTTCAAACAGGTGCCATTAATACAGGTAACGAGTGGAGGACAGAGGAGCCTCTTAAAGAAGAAGTTACAGGTCTGTGAGAGCCAGAAATCTTGCTTGTTTGTAGGTGACCAAATACTTATTTTCCACCATAATTTGCAAATAAATTCATAAAAAATCCTACAATGTGATTTTCTGGATTTTTTTTCTCTCAATTTGTCTGTCATAGTTGACGTGTACCTATGATGAAAATTACAGGCCTCTCTCATCTTTTTAAGTGGGGGAACTTGCACAATTGGTGGCTGACTAAATACTTTTTTCCCCCACTGTATTATGTCTTCCCTCACTCCTGTAAAAGGGCCAGGCCAATGTGTCATGGTTGACCCGTTGAAACATATGTACCACACATGTTTTCTTTAGACAGAACTCGTTCAAAAGCTCCATCTTGTTTTTTTTAGTGTCTACACTCTGAAAAATGCTGGGTTGGAAACAACTCAGCGCTGACTAAATAGTGGACAGAACACACATTGGGTAATTTTTTTTAACTAGCCTCGTCACGAATCAGGCTTCTCTAAAACGGGAAACCTGGGGAAGTTCCATGGCAGAAATCAGCTAAAGAGGGGTCGGAAACCCGGTGTAAATCAGTGACGCCTAGCGTCAAAGGTGCTCACCAGATTAATGCCGTAGGAGCGCCTGTCAACAAAACAAGTACGGGTGACAAAACATTTTAGAATGTTTGCAGCACACTGGTTTTCACAGTATTTTTCTGTTATTTAGAGATAAGCTAAAGTTGCAGCAAGAGGGGAGAAATGGTCTACAATGCCGGCCATATCAATATTTTTAATTCTGACATTTCTGAAGTGATATTTGGCTGTAAAGGCTAGCATGAGGGACTAGAAGTAGCTAGCCACAATGTGGTTTGTTTTTAGAAAAGTCAGCTAACCTTGTAAGCTACTTAGGTATAGCTAACTAGCTAGCTACTCGCTAGTGAAATTTCTCTCATGATTATAAAGCCAACAAAATGTTAAGAAAAACAGCATATTAGTGACCTAAAAGGTTAGCTATGTTAGCCCAGTCGCTAGCTTATCCAAGGTCAGTGATACATAGAGCAACCATGTACTGTCTATCTATGGGAACAACAGCAATCATGTTGCAAGCAATATTGCTAAAATGAATGAATGAAATAAAATAAACCTCATCCAATGTTACCTGTAGTGCTCACCTTCTGTAGCCTAATTGTCATCTCCTTATTTTCATATTGTACCTAAATTACAAGGGTTAGATTTACACTAAACAATTTTGTCAGCACTTAAAAGGTGTACAAAATCTTGTATATGGTTTGCCTCATGTAGATTGTCTACTGGTATAATTTTTTTAAATTGAGAACATATAGCTCAACATGTGTGAGTTTAGCTATTCCAGCTTCAGATGACAGAGGCCCATAAGGCCAAGAATGCCTTCAGACTGTAGGCCTATGGCTGCATTAGTGTTGCATGCCATGTGATATGCTGCAAAATGGATACACATACTGTAGCTGATAGACTGACAGTGACAATCAAATAAAACAGATTGGAGAGCTTACAACTAGACAAAAAGGAAATGTTCATTTGAGAATATAACACATCTCCTCTTTATTGCAGGATTGTGATGGATGATTAATCCACATTGACACTAGTTCATTTTAAATAATAGTTTAACAATTAAAACAAAATTTTAATGTGGTCCTCTGTAGCTCAGCTGGTAGAGCACGGCGCTTGTAACGCCAAGGTAGTGGGTTCGAACCCCGGGACCACCCATACACCCAAAAAAAAATTATGCACGCACGACTGTAAGTCGCTTTGGATAAAAGTGTCTGCTAAATGGCATATTATTATTATTTATTATTAAAACTTAACTTCAAAGAATCAACACTTCATCATTTAAAAATGTACAAATAACTCATATGGAAAGAAACAACAATAGATAATTGAGTAGTAACAAGTAGGCTAATATTACTAAAGCATGATTTCAGGTGAGAAGAAAAAAAACTCCATGCCAACGTTGCTCCACTGATCCCTGATCTACTGGGTGAGCAGACTTATTTTATTCCAGCTCAGCAATAGCACACTTGATTATCAACTCATTACATTTGCTAAGTTGAATCAGGTGTGTTATTTCTGGGCTGAAAAAAAAATGTGTTTACTTAATTGAATAGGATCTCCCACTGCCTGTTTTTTGGGTCCTTACAAAAACTAAATAATGGGCATTTTTCACGATATTTTAGGTGTAGCAAAGTGCAGCCAGCAGCCATGTGTACGAATAGAGACATGGAAAAAAGTCTGTCAACAGAGGAGTTTAGAACATGTTGTGACATTTGACTTTACCAGCATAATCCACTTCCAATTTCAATAAATATAAATCGCAGATTGACGGCCACACTTGATTACTTGAAAATTAGCAGCGGACCATTCAAACCGTTTTTGTAATAAAAAATTCTCCAGACCTCCAAGGGAGGCGTAACAACGATGTGATTTTGGAGGTATGGCAATGCAAGACTATTTTTGACCCAACCAGTTGGGCCACTTCGTTGGGTTATTGAGCTAGGATTCACAAGGTCAGATCAGAAGAATAGAGGCATGGCTTAGTAGGGCCGTGGCTTTCGGATAGTTGTTTGTGGCCACCCGTGAGAGTAAATGTCATTCCAATTAATCTGTTCTGTTGCATTGTCCACATATGTTAAGGTAGAGCACTGACACATGAGGCGTACACAAGTTGAGTTCCTCAAGTGCATATGCGTATCCATTTGTTATAAGTATGTACATAATGTTATTAATTTTGTATATAAATATGTAATGTGCAAAAATATTGACCTTAAGTTTATATTTGCAGTACACAAACATAACGAACAGGAATTACATTTACTCTCACAGGTGGACAAAACTTACAACATTGTTACTTCAATATTATAACTAAGTAGTAACATTGGGATATGCATAGTCACTTAAGGAACTCACACACTTGTGTAAAACTTAAAGCTACAAAAGTGTCAATGCTCAACCTTAAAATGTGCTGACAATACAACAGAACAGGTTAACTGGAATGATATTTACTCTTACGGGTTGCCAAAAATAACTATTGGAAAAGCCACACCTCTACTTAGCCACGCCTCCAGTCTTCTCATCTGACCTTGTTGAATCATAGCTCAATAACCCAGCATCAACAACCCAATTTAAAGAAAACAATGGGTTGTTTGTGACCCAACTGGCTGGGTCAAAATAACCCAATGTATGTTCTGTCCAATATTTACCCAAATTGGGTTGTTTTTAACCCATCATTTTATTGAGTGTACTGCCTGTGGCATTATGCAAATGTACCAAAAAAAAAGAAAAGAAAAAGAAGGGGGAAAAGTTGACATTTGATAAAAACCCTATTTGAATAAGAAGGAGCCATCAAACTGTCTGTTCAGTATCAGGATGGGTGGACATGTTAGCCTTGCAGCTGTACAATGCAAAGCAGAGCCTCCCTATCTTTTTAATGAATGTGTTTCTCTCTATACGGCCACCCTTGGGTATGGAACAGCAGAGAGCACACAAACATACTCCTATAGACTCTATCTGCACATGGGCGGCCGCCTTCCCACTTCCCAACAAGCTTAGTTAAAACCTACAGCCGCCCACTGTAGAACTTCTCCCCCATTGGCCTGTAAGATTAAAAAATAATGTTTGCCGTTCGGCTCGGGCACTGTAGCTCTGTGTGGCTCTGTAGCACAGATTAGCCGGGAGCGCGGTGGTTGGAATAACCTGCCATCGTTCAGGCCTAATTAGGGTCCGTCTCGTGGCACTGGTTCTCTCCAGAGACGCCACTTGTTACGGATCATCGGTGCGTCTGTCTTCTGCCATATATTAATTTATATTACAAGGAGAGGAGGGGGAAGAGGGAGAGAGCAGAGAGGTCACACGCTTACAATCATTTCCATCAGTGTAGCCATTATGTAAATGAGTGGACTTTCTTGGCATTCTGCTGCCCCCAATCTGCCACCCTGCTCCCCACCACACCCCACCCCACCCCACCCCTTCCCTCCCCTCCCCTCAACACACAGCCCCCAATAGACCTTGTCCCACCAAGTATCCCCTTACTTTGTTTTGTTTGTTTTAGTTTTCTGTTGGGTTCCTCTATTGATTGAAGAAGGAAAACGAACAGAAGTTAATCATGGCTACCAGAGTGAGGTTGATATTTTTTCTTCATTATTTAAATCTGTTGCTCAAAGGTGTAAATATTTGTCATTATTTTATAAGAATTTCTTCTATTAAAATAAGTGTGTTTTCACGTATTGTACTTCTTCCTGTTCTAATTACAATTCATTATAGGTGTTTCTTGAAGATGATAGTCAGAAACAAAACATTTAATTGAAGGGGGGAGTCGGAAACAACAATGTCATGACACACGTGTCAGGAGAGGGAGAAACAGGGACAGTTCAGTTTAATCTATAAAAAGGGTGTACCACGATTCAAAATAGTCTATATGGTTACCCTCAACAGCATCTTAGCTCAGGTGTTCAATGTTCTCAGACAGACGGGTAGTGTCAGGTACACTGAGTTTCTCTCTTTCTTTATACATTTTCCAATAACCCCGGGTCTCTTTTTCAAATGACCCCCGCAATATACAAAAATACACATATTTAGCAGGTGTCACGGTACTGATGTGGATGCAGTGGTGAAGTCAGGCGCAGGACACAGCGGATAAGTCAAAACGACTTTACTGAAGTAATTGAACAACATACAAAATAAATGGCCTCGAAACACCGGAGGCGAACTAATACGCGAATTGCGTAAAAACACTCATAAACAAAAGTACCGAGCCTCGAAACAAACGACAGGCGGACAATAACACACAACCACAAAACATAACACAGGGAAACTTATAGGTGACATAATCATGACAGAATACGAAACAGGTGCACTAAACTAGACATGACAAAACAAACATCGAAAACATCAAACGGTGGCAGCTAGTACTCCGGGGACGACGAATGCCGAAGCCTGCCCGAACAAGGAGGAGGAGCAGCCTCGGCGGTATTCGTGACAGTACTCCCCCCTTGACGCGCGGCTCCAGCCGTGCGCCGACCCCGGCCTCGGGGACGGCCAGGAGTACGCAGAGCAGGGCGCGTGGGATGATTACGGTGGAACTCCGTCAGGAGGGAGGGATCTAAGATGACCCTCCTAGGCACCCAGCACCGTTCCTCCGGACCGTACCCCTCCCACTCCACAAGATATTGTAGAACCCCCATCCGACGTCTCGAATCCACGATGGACCGGACTGAGTACGCCGGAGCCCCCTCGATGTCCAGTGGGGGCGGAGGAGTCTCTCTTATCTCACTGTCCTGGAGTGGACCAGCTACCACCGGCCTGAGGAGAGACACATGGAACGAGGGGTTAATGTGATAATCATTAGGCAGTTGTAACTTGTAGCATACCTCGTTCAATCTCCTCAGGACTTTAAATGGCCCCACAAACCGCCGACCCAGCTTCCCGGCAGGGCAGGCGAAGGGGCAGGTTTCGAGTCGAGAGCCAGACTCGATCTCCAGGTGCGTACACTGGACCCTCACTGCGGTGGAGATCGGCGCTCGCCTTCTGTCTACGGATAGCCCGCTGCAGATGGACGTGTGCAGCATTCCACGTCTCCTCCGAGCGCCGAAACCACTCATCCACCGCAGGAGCCTCGATCTGGCTCTGATGCCATGGTGCCAGAACCGGCTGATACCCTAACACACACTGGAAAGGGGTCAGGTTAGTAGAGGAATGGCGAAGAGAGTTCTGGGCAATCTCTGCCCAAGGGATATAACCCGACCACTCCTCCTGCCGGTCCTGGCAATATGATCTCAGAAACCTACCCACATCCTGGTTCACTCTCTCCACCTGCCCATTACTCTCAGGGTGAAAACCCGAGGTAAGGCTAACCGAGACCCCCAAACGTTCCATGAACGCCCTCCAGACTCTAAAGGTGAATTGGGGACCTCGATCGGACACTATATCCTCGGGAACCCCGTAGTGCCAGAAGACGTGGGTAAACAAAGCCTCAGCGGTCTGTAGGGCAGTAGGGAGACCCGGCATTGGGATGAGACGACAGGCCTTAGAGAACCGATCCACAACGACCAGAATAGTGGTATTCCCCTGGGAGGGGGGTAGGTCAGTGACAAAGTCTACCGAGAGGTGAGACCACGGCCATTGTGGAACGGGCAGGGGCTGTAACTTCCCCCTGGGCAGGTGTCTAGGCGCCTTACACTGAGCGCACACTGAGCAGGAGGAGACATAAACCCTCACGTCCCTAGCCAATGTTGGCCACCAGTACTTAACACTAAGGCAGTGCACTGTCTGGCCAATACCTGGATGTCCAGAGGAGGGTGACGTGTGAGCCCAGTATATGAGACGATCACGGATCTCGAACGGCACGTACGTCCGCCCCACTGGACACTCCGGAGGAGTAGGGTCGGTGCGTAACGCCCGCTCGATTTCCGCATCGATCTCCCACACCACCGGTGCCACCAGACAAGACTCCGGCAGTATGGGAGTGGGCTCAATGGACCTCTCCTCTGTGTCATACCGCCGGGACAGGGCGTCTGCCTTACCGTTCTGGGACCCTGGGATGTAAGTAAGCCTAAAAACAAACCGGGTCAGAAACATGTTCCACCTAGCCTGACGAGGGTTCAGTCTCCTAGCTGCCCGGATGTACTCCAGGTTACGATGGTCAGTCAGAATGAGAAAAGGGTGTTGAGCCCCCTCAAGCCAATGCCTCCACACCTTTAGGGCCTGAACTACGGCTAGCAGCTCCCTGTCCCTTACGTCATAATTTCGTTCCGCCGGGCTGAGCTTTTTAGAATAAAAAGCGCAGGGCCGGAGTTTAGGAGGCGTGCCTGAGCGTTGAGACAATACTGCCCCAATACCGGCCTCTGACGCGTCCACCTCCACTTGGAACGCTAAAGCGGGGTCCGGATGCGCCAGCACTGGAGCCGAGGTGAACAGGTCCTTCAGTTTATCAAACGCCCTGTCCGCCTCAGCCGACCACTGCAAACGCACCGGGCCCCCCTTCAGCAGGGAAGTGATGGGAGCTGCTACCTGTCCAAAACCCCGGATAAACCTCCGGTAGTAATTGGCAAAACCCAAAAACCGTTGCACCTCTTTAACAGTGGTTGGAGTCTGCCAATTACACACGGCTGACACACGGTCAATCTCCATCTCCACCCCTGACGCGGACAACCGATGACCCAAGAAGGAGATGGACTCCTGGAAAAACAGAAATTTCTCTGCCTTGACATACAAGTCATGCTCCAACAGCCTACCCAACACTCGGCGTACCAGGGCTACATGCTCGGCTCGTGTAGAAGAGTACACTAGAATGTCGTCAATGTACACGACCACACCCTGCCCATGCAAGTCCCGGAAGATCTCGTCCACAAAGGATTGGAAGACTGAAGGAGCATTCATTAACCCGTATGGCATGACGAGATACTCATAATGACCCGAGGTGGTACTAAATGCTGTCTTCCATTCATCTCCCTCCCTAATGTGCACCAAGTTGTAAGCGCTCCTGAGATCCAGTTTTGTGAAGACACGCGCTCCGCGTAATGATTCCGTCATACTCGCAATCAGAGGAAGAGGATGTCTGTATTTAACAGTGATCTGATTGAGATTACGGTAATCAATACACGGGCGCAACCCTCCATCCTTTTTCTTCACAAAAAAGAAACTCGAGGACACAGGGGAAGTGGAGGGCCGTATGTATCCCTGTCTCAGAGACTCGGCTATGTATGTCTCCATAGCCGCCGTCTCCTCTTGAGACAAGGGATACACATGGCTCCGCAGAAGTGCCGCACTCCTTGAGAGCCCTCTGTTGCCACGAAATGGTGGGGTCATGGGCGATTAACCAAGGAAGCCCCTGTACCACGGGATAAGCAGGGGAGTCGATCAGATACAACTGAATAATCTCTTCATGACCCCCCTGCGTCCTCATCTTAAGTGGCGCTGTGACCTCCCTAATCAACCCAGATCCCAACGGACGGCTATCTAGGGCATGGATAGGGAAGGGTGCATCAACGGGCAGGAGGGGAATCCCTAACTTCACACACAAATTACGATCAATGAAATTCCCAGCTGCGCCTGAATCGACTAGCGCCTTATGCTGGGACTGAGATGCAACCTGAGGAAATACTACAGGTATACAAAAGTGAACAACAGAGAGCTCTGGGTGAGTTGGGCGCCTACTCACCTGGAATGACTCCCCAGTGCGCGACCTGTTGCCTCGAACCCCTGGAGACCCTCCCCAGCACCTAGCCGCAGTGTGTCCTCTACGACCACAGTTGGTGCAGGGGACGGCCTCCCTCGGAATCTCTCTCCTCCTCTCTCTAGCGCCAGCACCCCCGAGCTCCATAGGGCTTGGCTCGGAGGTGCTGGGGGATGGAATGGACGGCCCCAACTCTGGACGTCCGTGGGTGGCCAGCAGGGTATCCAGACGGATTGACATGTCCACCAACTGGTCGAAGGTTAGATTGGTGTCCCTGCAGGCCAACTCTCGTCGAACGTCCTCACGCAGGCTACACCGATAGTGGTCGATGAGGGCCCACTCATTCCACCCCGCATCCGCCGCTAGAGTCCGGAAGTCCAGGGCGAACTCCTGTGCGCTCCTTTTCCCCTGTCGAAGGTGGAACAGACGCTCCCCCGCCGCTTTACCCTCAGGGGGATGATCGAAAACAGCCCTGAAGCGGCGGGAGAACTCAGCATAGCTGATGGTGGCGGCGTCTATTCCCCTCCATTCGGCATTGGCCCACTCCAACGCCTTGCCGGAGAGACAGGAGATGAGGGCGGAAACGCTCTCGTATCCCGAGGGTGCCGGGTGTATGGTTGCCAGGTAGAGTTCCACTTGAAGGAGGAACCCCTGACACCGGCTGCGGTGCCATCATATGCCCTCGGGAGCGAGAGCCGAATCCCACTGGACTCCAGAGCTGGTATGGTGGGGCTGACCGATGGTGGTGGTAAGGTAGGAGGAGGTGTGGGCAAGCCTCCTCTCTCCCATCGGCGCAGGGTGTTCATTACTTCTTGCATGGCGGATCCGAGTTGCTGGATCCTGGCGTCCTGGCAGCTGACCCGATCCTCCAGCGACTCGGTTCCCGCCGCTGCTCCTGCTGACTCCATAGTGTAAAGGTGTGTTATTCTGTCACGGTACTGATGTGGATGCGGTGGTGAAGTCAGGCGCAGGACACAGCGGATAAGTCAAAATGACTTTACTGAAGTAATTGAACAATATACAAAATAAATGGCCTCGAAACACCGGAGGCGAACTAATACGCGAATTGCGTAAAAACACTCATAAACAAAAGTACCGAGCCTAGAAACAAACGACAGGCGGACAATAACACACAACCACAAAACATAACACAGGGAAACTTATAGGTGACATAATCATGACAGAATACGAAACAGGTGCACTAAACTAGACATGACAAAACAAACATCGAAAACATCAAACGGTGGCAGCTAGTACTCCGGGGATGACGAACGCCGAAGCCTGCCCGAACAAGGAGGAGGAGCAGCCTTGGCGGTATTCGTGACAGCAGGTCACAAATTAAGATCTTAAAAATACCATAGTGGACTAAATGTTCCAACTTCAGCCTGCACTCAAAAAAAAATCTGGGTTAAAAACAACCCAGTGCTGGATAGAACACACATAGGGATATTTGTTACCCACCAGTTGGGTCACTTAAAGGCTCTGCATGGTCAATCCGAAGTCTGCAGCGGCCTTAAAATACAGGACCTTCTGCCCCCACCTACCGTCAACCAATCATGTCAATGAGGAGCTATACGAAGCAATACGGAGCTATAAGGAGCCCTCTGCATTGTTAAAACATTTGGGAGGTGCACAGTGATGCGGTACAGAGCTCAATTTGGCCGCTGCATGCCTCTGGAGGCTCTGCAATTGTGTCACACCCTCCATACGGAGCCTCCGACCACATTTTCGGATCAAGCATAAATTGGCTTTTAGTTGGGTTATTAAGCTATGATCCACCGGGTCAGATCAGAAGACTGGAGGCGTGGCTTAGTAGGGGTGTGGCTTCCAGATTGTTATTTTTGGCCACCCGTGAGGGTAAATGTATTTCCGGTTAATCTGTTCTGTTGTATTGTCAAAACACGTTTAGATTGAGCTCTGACACTTCTGTAATTTATTGAGGCTTACACAAGTTCAGTTCTTCAAGTGCTTATGTATATCCAAATGTTGGAATAGTAACCACTTTGTTAGGATATTTAAATAATATTGTAAGTTGTGTATTAAGATATTTAATGTGTTAAAGTATTGAAGGGACATTTGTATTTGTAGTGTATAAATGTAACATAAACAGGAATGACATTTACTCTCATGGGTGGCCAAAGATATCTATCTGAAAGCCACATCCCCAATAGGCCATGCCTCTTGAAAATAACCTATGGATTACATTAAAAAAGACCCATCATAAAAGTGAATAAAAACCCAACTGATGGTTAAATTAACCCATGTTTGGGTAATCCAAAGGCGTGGCCAATTGAGAGTAAAAGTCATTCATGTTCATCATGTCAAGTTTGTACACTGTACATTTAAATGTTCCTTCAATATTTTTACACATGATATACACTACCGTTCAAAAGTTTGGGGTCACTTAGAAATGTCCTTGTTTTCGAAAGAAAATAAGAAAAAAAAGAACATCAAATTGATCAGAAATACAGTGTAGACATTGTTAATGTTGTAAATGGCTATTGTAGCTGGAAACGACTAATTTTTAATGGAATATCTACATAGGCGTACAGAGGCCCATTATCAGCAACCATCAGTCCTGTGTTCGAATGGCACGTTGTGTTTGCTAATCCAAGTTTATCATTTTAAAAGGCTAATTGATCATTAGAAAACCCTTTTGCAATTATGTTAGCACAGCTGAAAACTGTTGTGCTGATTAAAGGAGCAATAAAACTGGCCTTCTTGAGACTAGTTGAGTATCTGGAGCATCAGCAATTGTGGGTTCGATTACAGACTCAAAATGGCCAGAAACGAATAACTTTCTTCTGAAAATCGTCAGTCTATTCTTGTTCTGAGAAATGAAGGCTATTCCATGCGAGAAATTGCCATGAAACTGAAGATCTTGTACAACGCTGTGTACTACTCCCGTAACAGAACAGCGCAAACTGGCTCTAACCAGAATGGAAAGAGGAGTGGGAGGCCCCGGTGCACAACTGAGCAAGAGGACAAATACATTCGAGTGTCTAGTTTGAGAAACAAATGCCTCACAGGTCCTCAACTGGCAGCTTCATTAAATAGTACCCGCAAAACACCCGTCTCAACGTCAACAGTGAAGAGGCGACTCCGGGATGCTAACCTCCTAGCCATATCTCAGACTGGCCAATAAAAATAAAAGATTAAGATGGCCAGTCTGAGATACAGCTTTTTCTTTGCAACTCTGCCTAGAAGGTCAGCATTCCAGAGTCACCTCTTCACGTTGAGACTGGTGTTTTGCGGGTACTATTTAATGAAGCTGCCAGTTAAGAACAATATTTAAATACTATGACAAAGTGACAACTATCCCAACGTTGGGAGATGCATATGCACTTAAGTAACTCATACTCTTGTGTAAGCCTCATTAAAGCTACAAATGTTTTAGTGCTCAACCTTAATATGTACTGACAATACAACAGAACAGGTTAACCGGAATGACATTTAATATCATGGGTTGCCAAAAATAACTATGTGAAAGCCAAACCCCTACTAAGCCACGCCTCCAGTCTTCTCATCTGACCCAGTGGAGCATAGCTCAATAACCCAGCATCAATAACCCAATTTATAGAAAACAATGGGTTGTGTGTGACCCAACTGGCTGGGTCCAAATAACCCAACGTGTGATCGGTCCAATATTTACCCAAATTGGGTTGTTTTTAACCCAGCATTTGTTTTGTGTACCCACATGAAAAAATACTATAGTATACTATGGTATAAATACTATAGTATTCACTGTAGTGTTTTTGCTGACTAAAATCTGCAAAAACACTACGGCGAATACTGCAGTATTTAATGTAGTATACTGTAGTATTTACTATAGAATTTTACAGTATACAGTTGTGGTCAAAAGTTTTGAGAAGGACACAAATACTAATTTTCAGAAAGTCTGCTGCCTCAGTTTTGATTATGGCAATTTGCATATACTCCAGAAAGTCATGAAGAGTGATCCGATGAATTGCGATTAATTGAAAAGTCCCTCTTTGCCATGAAAATTAACTTGATCCCCAAAAAACATTTCCACTGCATTTCAGCCCTGCCACAAAAGGACCAGCTGCCATCATGTCAGTGATTCTCTCGTTAACACAAGTGAGAGTGTTGATGAGGACAAGGCTGGAGATCACTCTGTCATGCTGATTGAGTTAGAATAACAGACTGGAAGCTTTAAAAGGAGGGTGGTGCTTGAAATCATCATTCTTCCTCTGTTAACCATGGTTACCTGCAAGGAAACATGTGCTGTCATCATTGCTTTGCACAAAAAGGGCTTCACAGGCAAGGATATTGCTGCTAGTAAGATTGCACCTAAATCAACAATTTTTCGGATCATCAAGAACTTCAAGAAGAGAGGTTCAATTGTTGTGAAGAAGGCGTCAGGGCGCCCAAGAAAGTCCAGCAAGCGCCAGGACCGTCTCCTAAAGTTGATTCAGCTGTGGGATCGGGGCACCACCAGTGCAGAGCTTGCTCAGGAATGGCAGCAGGCAGGTGTGAGTGCATCTGCATGCACAGTGAGGCGAAGACTTTTGGAGGATGGCCTGGTGTCAAGAAGGGCAGCAAAGAAGCCACTTCTCTCCAGGAAAAACATCAGGGACAGAGGGTACAAAAGGTACAGGGATTGGACTGCTGAGGACTGGGGTAAAGTCATTTTCTCTGATGAATCCCCTTTCCGATTGTTTGGGGCATCCGGAAAACACCTTGTCCGGAGAAGACAAGGTGAGCGCTACCATCAGTCCTGTGTCATGCCAACAGTAAAGCATCCTGAGACCATTCATGTGTGTGGTTGCTTCTCAGCCAAGGGAGTGGGCTCACTCACAATTTTGCCTAAGAACACAGCCATGAATAAAGAATGGTACCAACACATCCTCTGAGAGCAACTTCTCCCAACCATCCAAGAACAGTTTGGTGATGACCAATGCCTTTTCCAGCATGATAGAGCACCTTTCCATAAGGCAAAAGTGATAACTAAGTGGCTCGGGGAACAAAACATCGAAATTTTGGGTCCATGGCCAGGAAACTCCCCAGACCTTAATCCCATTGAGAACTTGTGGTCGATCCTCAAGAGGCGGGTGGACAAACAAAAACCCACAAATTCTGACAAACTCCAAGCATTGATTATGCAAGAATGGGCTGCCATCAGTCAGGATGTGGCCCAGAAGTTAATTGACAGCATGCCAGGGTGGATTGCAGAGGTCTTGAAAAAGAAGTGTCAACACTGCAAATATTGACTCTTTGCATAAACTTAATGTAATTGTCAATAAAAGCCTTTGACACTTATGGAATGCTTGTAATTATACTTCAGTATACCATAGTAACATCTGACCAAAATATTTCATAACACTGAAGCAGCGAACTTTGTGAAAACCAATACTTGTGTCATTCTCAAAACTTTGTTGTGGGTTCGTTTCCCACGGTGGGCCAGTATAAAAAAAAAAAAAAAAAAAAAAGTATGCACTCACTAACTGTAAGTCGCTCTGGATAAGAGCGTCTGCTAAATGACTAAAATGTAAATGTAAACTATAACATTATGTAGTAAGCGCTACACGTGATCGAGGGATACAACAGTGTGTAGTATAGTATTCTACAGTATACTACAACATTTTATAGTAAGCACTACACGATCAAGGGATACTACAGTTTGTAGTATAATATTCTACGGTATACTAAAGTTTACTACATAGTTCTATAGTAAGTACTCTGGGTACACTGGAGTTCAATCCATATCTGCTTAGTCTATGTCTCTTGGCTGAACAATACCATTTGAATACACAACAGTCCAGAGTTGAGCCGGCTGACTTATATAAATGAACGGAGATTGAAACATGGTATTTGTTGACTGTTGTGAGTATCGATTGCAATCAAACCCCAGCGTATGTCAGAATTAGGGCCTCAGTGTGGTTGTTAGCGGTGGGTGGATAGTTAAGAAGCGCGGGGGTGTGAAGTCTTGTCGATTTGGGGTAGTGATGTTACGTTTGATGCTGGAGCTCCGATGCATGTGTCTAAATCGCTAAGCAGTTTACTTCGAAGCAGTGTGCCGATGCCTGTATCACTTCATCAGAAGCACATGATCAATGACATCCGAAGATTTGTTTCATCAAACAACCACCTGATTGGTTTGATAGAACACAAAAAGGCTATGCTTTTTGACACAATTGGCTGAAAAACCTCAATGCTACAGGAAGCTTCAATCCCCATCACTAATTTGGGGCAAGCTGTCCGTGCCGCGTGTCACTGATGTGGGTGTTGTTTTCGGTGTGAGAAGCAAGGGGTGTGAAAACCATGGGCCCTGCCCCCTCCTGGTGACAACACCACCCCATGGTGACAACCAGCCATCTACCCCCCCCCCCATCTCCCGTAGCCATGGTAACAGTCCATGTCTTCGCACATTTGGAGGCAGATTATTTGAACTCTGGATTCAACTTTCAATACCACCCTTTATCTTGTTGTGTAAAAACATTCTCATCATCTGTAAATGGAGAGCCTGACTGATGTAAATGACAAACGTTGGCCAATCAAATTAATGAGCCGGATTGTCTGTCCATGCCGACGCGTTGAGTGCTGCAAACGTGTAATTTCACCTACGTATGATGAAACTTTTGACAGTGTTATTTGTGCCCACTCTAGAGACAAGTGATGATAATTAAATCACGACTAGAGTTAGGTGTCAAGTTGCTGTATGGCCGTCATAAAGAGAGGCAGCAATCACAGTTGTTGTCGCAGTTAAAAAACAAATGGTAAGATATAAAATCGAGATCTCGTTCTACAGCCCTGTCTAAACCCAGACACTTTGAAAATGATCATTTGTTAGGTTTTCTTTTGCCTTATCTTGTGTTAGCTCAGACAAGTTAGGAGGCCATCTAACTTTATAGAGGGGCAATTTATCTGTAATCTATCTCTAATCAGGTTGTGGAGCAATAGGACCGGCAGAGAGGGGTATGTGTGGGTGTGTGTGTGTGTGTGTGTGTGTGTGTGTGTGTGTGTGTGTGTGTGTGTGTGTGTGTGTGTGTGTGTGTGTGTGCGCGCACTTGTGTGTGCACACTACTCTGAATGAGCAAACATTCCCTGCCTTCCTCTGTGTTTATCCGGTGCCGACGTAAATGCACAAATGAAGACATGGTCGCCCTTTTATATCTATTTGATCTGACAACCAGCCGTGTGTAAACTCAAAATCCCTCTAATTCTGTGATTTATTTGACTCCTCAGTCTTGCCTCTGACAGGCACCGTTCGACTGTTAATGTCTCTCTGTGTGAATTTATGTCTACATCCATGTCTTTCCCCTTCTGTCTCCTACTCGAAACCATTAGAGGATTTGTCGCCGAAGAGCCTACGAAATGGTTTGCATCACAGCCTTGCTAATGAAAGGCATTATACATACACATTCCCTCTTCCTGCGAGTCATGAATTAAATTGATTCCTTCATCAAGATAAGCTTATTGCAATATTCAAAGAACATCAAAAAGTTCCCATATGCTTCATTATTAGGAGATAAGGCAAGCCACATACAGTGGGGAGTACAAGTATTTGATACACTGCCAATTTTGCAGGTTTTCCTACTTACAAAGCATGTAGAGGTCTGTCATTTTTATCATAGGTACACTTGAACTGTGAGAAACGGAATCTAAAACAAAAATCCAGAAAATCACATTGTATGATTTTTAAGTAATTAATTTGCATTTTATTGCATGACATAAGTATTTGATACATCAGAAAAGCAGAACTTAATATTTGGTACAGAAACCTTTGTTTGCAATTACAGAGATCATACGTTTCCTGTAGGTCTTGACCAGGTTTGCACACACTGCAGCAGGGATTTTGGCCCACTCCTCCATACAGACCTTCTCCAGATCCTTCAAGTTTCGGGGCTATCGCTGGGCAATACGGACTTTCAACTCCCTCCAAATAATTTTCTATTGGGTTCAGGTCTGGAGACTGGATAGGCCACTCCAGGACCTTGAGATGCTTCTTACGGAGCCACTCCTTAGTTGCCCTGGCTGTGTGTTTCGGGTCGTTGTCATGCTGGAAGACCCAGCCACGGCGAGTGGAGTTTAGACCAAAAAGCTCTATTTTTCTCTCATCAGACCACATGACCTTCTCCCATTCCTCCTCTGGATCATCCAGATGGTCATTGGCAAACTTCAGACGGGCATGGACATGTGCTGGCTTGAGCAGGGGGACCCGGCGTAGTGTGTTACTAATGGTTTTCTTTGAGACTGTGGTCCCAGCTCTCTTCAGGTCATTGACCAGGTCCTGCCGTGTAGTTCTGGGCTGATCCCTCACCTTCCTCATGATCATTGATGCCCCACGAGGTGAGATCTTGCATGGAGCCCCAGACCGAGGGTGATTGACCGTCATCTTGAACTTCTTCCATTTTCTAATAATTGCGCCAACAGTTGTTGCCTTCTCACCAAGCTGCTTGCCTATTGTCCTGTAGCCCATCCCAGCCTTGTGCAGGTCTACAATTTTATCCCTGATGTCCTTACACAGCTCTCTGGTCTTGGCCATTGTGGAGAGGTTGGAGTCTGTTTGATTGAGTGTGTGGACAGGTGTCTTTTATACAGGTAACGAGTTCAAACAGGTGCAGTTAATACAGGTAATGAGTGGAGAACAGGAGGGCTTCTTAAAGAAAAACTAACAGGTCTGTGAGAGCCGGAATTCTTACTGGTGTCGTAGAAATATTTGACTAAGAGATAATCAACTCAAAAATATCTCTCAAGACACAGGAGCTTGTGAATTCAAGAATTAGACTTTATTGCATAACAAAGCCAGAGTTTGCTCCATGGAGCAACTGTCTCCCTCTGGCTAAGAGATCTCTTATATACACACATATGAAAAAAACATGCATACATTCCTAACTTTTTTTTAGTTCTGCACTCTGCACCACCCCTCTTTTTCAACGTCCAGCTGTTACACATTATCCACTCCAAAATGTCATGAATGCTTTTTTCTATATGAAGCCTCTCATTCTATCATTCTATTGGCTGCGTGGCTTAGGCCCCTTCTTAAAACCCTAATGTACTGCACACTGTTTAAGAGCCTCTGTGAAATAACACATGCATTCATTTAAAACACAGCATATACTTCATCCCTATATTCCTTATTTAAGCATGTATCTGAATTATAAAATATCAAACATGTTTATTATATTTTACCTTTGGCATCTCCCTACATGTGCCATAATGATACATAAAATAATCCTATACTGGTTGGTAGGTGATCAAATACTTATGTCATGCAATAAAATGCAAATGAATTACTTAAAAATCATACAATGTGATTTTCTGGATTTTTGTTTTAGATTCCGTCTCTCACAGTTGAAGTGTACCTATGATAAAAATTACAGACCTCTACATGCTTTGTAAGTAGGAAAACCTGCAAAATCGGCAGTGTATCAAATACTTGTTCTCCCCACTGTAAGTATTTGATACATCAGAAAAGCAGAACTTAATATTTGGTACAGAAACCTTTGTTTGCAATTACAGAGATCATACGTTTCCTGTAGGTCTTGACCAGGTTTGCACACACTGCAGCAGGGATTTTGGCCCACTCCTCCATACAGACCTTCTCCAGATCCTTCAGGTTTCGGGGCTGTCGCTGGGCAATACGGACTTTCAACTCCCTCCAAATAATTTTCTATTGGGTTCAGGTCTGGAGACTGGCTAGGCCACTCCAGGACCTTGAGATGCTTCTTACGGAGCCACTCCTTAGTTGCCCTGGCTGTGTGTTTCGGGTCGTTGTCATGCTGGAAGACCCAGCCACGACCCATCTTCAATGCTCTTACTGAGGGAAGGAGATTGTTGGCCAAGATCTCGCGATACATGGCCCCATCCATCCTCCCCTCAATACGGTGCAGTCGTCCTCTCCCCTTTGCAGAAAAGCATCCCCAAAGAATTATGTTTCCACCTCCATGCTTCACGGTTGGGATGGTGTTCTTGGGGTTGTACTCATCCTTCTTCTTCCTCCAAACACGGCAAGTGGAGTTTAGACCAAAAAGCTCTATTTTTGTCTCATCAGACCACATGACCTTCTCCCATTCCTCCTCTGGATCATCCAGATGGTCATTGGCAAACCTCAGACAGGCCTGGACATGCGCTGGCTTGAGCAGGGGGACCTTGCGTGCGCTGCAGGATTTTAATCCATGACAGTGTAGTGTGTTACTAATGGTTTTCTTTGAGACTGTGGTCCCAGCTCTCTTCAGGTCATTGACCAGGTCCTGCCGTGTAGTTCTGGGCTGATCCCTCACCTTCCTCATGATCATTGATGCCCCACAAGGTGAGGTCTTGCATGGAGCCCCAGACCGAGGGTGATTGACCATCATCTTGAACTTCTTCCATTTTCTAATAATTGCGCCAACAGTTGTTGCCTTCTCACCAAGCTGCTTGCCTATTGTCCTGTAGCCCATCCCAGCCTTGTGCAGGTCTATAATTTTATCCCTGATGTCCTTACACAGCTCTCTGGTCTTGGCCATTGTGGAGAGGTTGGAGTCTGTTTGATTGAGTGTGTGGACAGGTGTTTTTTATACAGGTAACGAGTTCAAACAGGTGCAGTTAATACAGGTAATGAGTGGAGAACAGGAGGGCTTCTTAAAGAAAAACTAACAGGTCTGTGAGAGACTGAATTCTTACTGGTTGGTAGGTGATCAAATACTTATGTCATGCAATAAAATGCAAATTAATTACTTAAAAATCATACAATTTGATTTTCTGGATTTTTGTTTTGCAAAATCGGCAGTGTATCAAATACTTGTTCTCCCCACTGTATATAGTGGATGTCTGTATTTGTATTGAAATGTATATATGCACATGCATGTTATACGAAATAATAAATATATATTGCACCATGTGAAGAAATTATGTATTTCATGTTGCACAGATGTGCGTACAGTGCATCAATGTTCAGGCTATAATGTCCTTTTTTGTAGCTGTATCTCACTGTACCTACCATGACACACAAATCTAAACCAATGAGTGAATTTGATCTATTTGCCAATAGATCACTTTTATTTTTGTCTAGTTTTAATCTCAGCGCCAGGGAGTAGTATGCATGTAATATTCATGAAATCACATATGATGATAAAATCTCACTGGGTCTGCCAGTCCTAATTGGCAGGGTGTCTTTCTCCTCCTCTAGTTTCTAATACCTGACAGCTTGTAACTACAAGCATTTAATCAAAGATGACAACTGATAATCCATGTCTCAGCCATGAAGGATCGTTTGCTGCCTTTGTGTTACTTTGTGTTTTTGTCTGTGTTTATTTTAAATGGATCCCTCAATGTGGTGGGTAGTAGGTGATAATTTAGCGTGAAGTGTTTTTAACCTTTTACTGCAGTGGGCTAAATCAGGGTCACACAGAGTGTTTATTGGTAGTCTTAAACAAATCTACTTTGAAACAAAAGTATACACCTCAGACACATGGTTATGGGTTTAAAAAAAGAAGACACCTGTACCATGTCAGATACAGAGTTGAAATCTATTCAATTCGGAGTTTGCATCCCAATATTACACTTTATATACATCACAGAAGACAGAAATATAACAAAACCATTTGACATAGAAACACCGGAATTTAACGCGTTTATGTATTGCTGGCTTCAAAAGTGGATGACTTGATTTGAAGCAGTGGAGACAAAACACTCTGCTAGACTGTAGATGTAGGAATGGCAGTGTATATAATCCACTATGATGGCCCTTGGATTGCGTTCCAAATGGTACCTTATTGGAGCCTCATAGGGCTCTGGTCAGAAGTAGTGCAATATATTCAGGGGCGTCATGCACCCATTATTTTAAAGGGGGCACGAAGTGAATGGAGGAGGTGGTGGTCCAGGAGAATTTTGCAGTTTTTAAACACCAGAAACAGTTTTTTCCTACAATCTAGAGCCATAATCAATATATATTATATTTGTCTGCATAGGATATCTAAGCATACCGCTTTACCTTTTCAGTTGTCATTTTAATGAGGGTGTCATTCTGACTGTTGTAAGTCACACATCTCAATATACTGCACTAACGTGCCTAGGATTTTACATCCAAATTACAACACAGTCAGGGTCATACCTACAAATGAGGACAACGATGTCCGGGCATCGATAATTTTTCTGCATAAAAAAAACTAAACAAAAAACTCAGGACATCAGTCAGGAACTCAACTTACTATTGAGAGTTATATAGTAGAACACACAAGGTGCAATTTCAAAACTTGTTGTGCATCAGCAGTTTTCCTCTTGTTATATGTCTCACTAACAGTCACTCAATTAGCAGTCAGTTAACATTTTAGATTGGTAAATTAGTGTAGTTAGTCTAGCCAGCTATCTAAACTTTTAGTAATCATGGCTGAATTACCAATCAGGCATGCAGGGCAAGTGCCCAGGGGCCCTGACCTCCAGGAGGCCCCCATTGATTTTGTTAATCACTCTCTTTTTTTCAAATAAAGTATTTTTATTATTTTTCAAAATACAATTACACATACAAAACATTTGTTTTAAAGGGAATGGGTATCAGTGTTATATGTAAACAAGTAAGTGTTTGTGAATTCACAAAAATAACAAACCGATACCAATCAAAAGCGACCAACCAGACAAAAACAAATAAAAAATTGACAAAAGAGAGAAATCCACAAACGGACAATTACAAACTATGACATTAAATACACCCCCCAAAAAATTGATATAAAGATAAAAAAAATAAAAAAATATTACTTAGCTTAATTCCATGAACTCTATATGAGGTTGCCAGATTTTGTTAAATTCATCAAGTTTACCTTTGACGTAGCAGTAGATCTTGTCTAATGGACATGTAACTTGCAAATTAATTAAACCCGAAACGATAGAGTTGATTTCCAGTTAATTGCTATAATTAGTCACCCTCACTCAGATATCATAAACCCAGCAAAAAAAGAAACGTCCTCTCACCTTCAACTGCGTTTATTTTCAGCAAACTTAGCATGTGCAAATATTTGTATGAACATAACAAGATTCAACAACTCAGACATAAACTGAACAAGTTCCACAGACATGTGACTAACAGACAGGAATAATGTATCCCTGAACAAAGGGGGGTCAAAATCAAAAGTAACAGTCAGTATCTGGTATGGCCACCAGCTGCATTAAGTACTGCAGTGCATCTCCTCCTCATGGACTGCACCAGATTTGCCAGTTCTTGCTGTGAGATGTTACCCCACTCTTCCACCAAGGCACCTGCAAGTTCCGGACATTTCTGGGGGGAATGGGCCTAGCCCTCACCCTCCGATCCAACAGGTCCCAGACGTGCTCAATGGGATTGAGATCTGGGCTCTTTGCTGGCCATGGCAGAACACTGATATTCCTGTCTTGCAGGAAATCACGCACAGAACGAGCAGTATGGCTGGTGACATTGTCATGCTGGAGGGTCATGTCAGGATGAGCCTGCAGGAAGGGTAGCACATGAGGGAGGAGGATGTCTTCCCTGTAACGCACAGCGTTGAGATTGCCTGCAATGACAACAAGCTCAGTCCGATGATGCTGTGACACACTGCCCCAGACCATGACGGACCCTCCACCTCCAAATCGATCCGGCTCCAGAGTACAGGCCTCAGTGTAATCCTCATTCCTTCGACGATAAACGTGAATCCGACCATCACCCCTGGTGAGACAAAACCACGACTCGTCAGTGAAGAGCACTTTTTGCCGGTGGGTTTGTGCCCATAGGCGACCTTGTTGCCGGTGATGTCTGGTGAGGACCTGCCTTACAACAGGCCTACAAGTCCTCAGTCCAGCCTCTCTCAGCCTATTGCGGACAATCTAAGCACTGATGGAGGGATTGTGCGTTCCTGGTATAACTCGGGCAGTTGATGTTGCCATCCTGTACCTGTCCCACAGGTGTGATGTTCGGATGTACCGATCCTGTGCAGGTTTTGTTACACATGGTCTGCCACTGCGAGGATGATCAGCTGTCCGTGCTGTCTCCCTGTAGTGCTGTCTTAGGCGTCTCACAGTACGGACATTGCAATTTATTGCCCTGGCCACATCTGCAGTCCTCATGCCTCCTTGCAGCATGCCTAAGGTACGTTCACACAGATGAGCAGGGACCCTGGGCATCTTTCTTTTGGTGTTTTTCAGAGTCTGTAGAAAGGCCTCTTTAGTGTCCTAAGTTTTCATAACTGTGACCTTAATTGCCTACCGTCTGTAAGCTGTTAGTGTCTTAACAACCGTTCCACAGGTGCATGTTCATAAATTGTTTATGGTTCATTGAACAAGCATGGAAAACAGTGTTTAAACCCTTTACAATGAAGATCTGTAACGTTATTTGTATTTTTACAAATTATCTTTGAAAGACAGGGTCCTGAAAGAGGGACAAGTCATGGCAAAATGTCAAGTCATGGCAAAATGTGTAGAATTGCAGAAAATGTGCTTTTTCAACTGCAAAAATCTCTCCCCATCCCATGGCAAAATGTGTAGAATTTCAGGAAAGTAGCTATGAAACACAATACATAGGATCATAACACACATCATAAATACAGGCACATTTCATGGCATCATAATTAATACACAAATATCATAATATTATCATAAGATGCCAGATTACATTTAAACCAAGTATTGTTCTGCATACAGTGGGGGGGGGAAAGTATTTAGTCAGCCACCAATTGTGCAAGTTCTCCCACTTAAAAAGATGAGAGAGGCCTGTAATTTTCATCATAGGTAGACGTCAACTATGACAGACAAAATGAGGAAAAAAAATCCAGAAAATCACATTGTAGGATTTTTTATGAATTTATTTGCAAATTATGGTGGAAAATAAGTATTTGGTCAATAACAAAAGTTTCTCAATACTTTGTTATATACCCTTTGTTGGCAATGACACAGGTCAAACGTTTTCTGTAAGTCTTCACAAGGTTTTCACACAAGGTTGCTGGTATTTTGGCCCATTCCTCCATGCAGATCTCCTCTAGAGCAGTGATGTTTTGGGGCTGTCGCTGGGCAACACAGACTTTCAACTCCCTCCAAAGATTTGCTATAGGGTTGAGATCTGGAGACTGGCTAGGCCACTCCAGGACCTTGAAATGCTTCTTACGAAGCCACTCCTTTGTTGCCCGGGCGGTGTGTTTGGGATCATTGTCATGCTGAAAGACCCAGCCACGTTTCATCTTCAATGCCCTTGCTGATGGAAGGAGGTTTTCACTCAAAATCTCACGAAACATGGCCCCATTCATTCTTTCCTTTACACGGATCAGTCGTCCTGGTCCCTTTGCAGAAAAACAGCCCCAAAGCATGATGTTTCCACCCCCATGCTTCACAGTAGGTATGGTGTTCTTTGGATGCAACTCAGCATTCTTTGTCCTCCAAACACGATGAGTTGAGTTTTTACCAAAAAGTTCTATTTTGGTTTCATCTGACCATATGACATTCTCCCAATCCTCTTCTGGATCATCCAAATGCAGCACTGCAGGATTTGAGTCCCTGGCGGCGTAGTGTGTTACTGATGGTAGGCTTTGTTACTTTGCTCCCAGCTCTCTGCAGGTCATTCACTAGGTCCCCTCGTTTGGTTCTGGGATTTTTGGTCACCCATCTTGTGATCATTTTGACCCCACGGGGTGAGATCTTGCGTGGAGCCCCAGATCGAGGGAGATTATCAGTGGTCTTGTATGTCTTCCATTTCCTAATAATTGCTCCCACAGTTGATTTCTTAAAACCAAGCTGCTTACCTATTGCAGATTCAGCCTTCCCAGCCTGGTGCAGGTCTACAATTTTGTTTCTGGTGTCCTTTGACAGCTCTTTGGTCTTGGCCATAGTGGAGTTTGGAGTGTGACTGTTTGAGGTTGTGGACAGGTGTCTTTTATACTGATAACAAGTTCAAACAGGTGCCATTAATACAGGTAACGAGTGGAGGACAGAGGAGCCTCTTAAAGAAGAAGTTACAGGTCTGTGAGAGCCAGAAATCTTGCTTGTTTGTAGGTGACCAAATACTTATTTTCCACCATAATTTGCAAATAAATTCATTAAAAATCCTACAATGTGATTTTCTGGATTTTTTTTCTCTCAATTTGTCTGTCATAGTTGACATGTACCTATGATGAAAATTACAGTCCGCTCTCATCTTTTTAAGTGGGAGAACTTGCACAATTGGTGGCTGACTAAATACTTTTCCCCCCCACTGTATCTAAGCATACCTCTTGAGCTGTCTGTATCCTCCTGACTGGTGGTTCTTTTTTTAAAGAAACAAAATATGCTTCTCTGCATCTCTGCTAAAATCTGAATAAAAGATTGAAAGGAATGTGTCTTATTCAGTACATTTAGTAATTGCTTGCGTAATTAATTGCAGGCATGCCAGCTAAGACAGTTAGACAAGCTACTCTAACTTGATTGATAGCCTGAAATGGCTTTGTACACTCTTAGAAAAAAGGGCTCCAAAAGGGTTCTTTGCGGAGGGATAGGGTTCTACCAAGAACTGTTTTGATGAGAAGAACCCTTTTCGGAAGACAGTGGTTCTTTGTAAGGCAAATGGTTCTACCTAGAACCTTAAACATCTTGGAAGAAAGTTTTATTTTATGGTTCTTTGGAAGGCAAGAAGGATTATTTGGAAGGCAAGAAGGGTTCTACATAGAACCATATATAATATTTCCCAGCATGCTCTATTGCAGGGAGATTTTCAAAATTGTTTGTTTTACTGTAATAATAAAAACTATGTTTTTGCGTGTACATTGCTTAGTTGATTAATTTTATGCTACACAAAGATAAATATCATTCCGTTTTCTAAACAAATCCAATCTGTTAGTAATTGGATTTATTGTACCAGTTACTAAGATGGTTGTTCCAGTTCAGATGATTGAGGTAGTCTCTGTATTCAGTCTTCCTTACCCTGGTGGTCATTCTGAATGCATGTTGTAGGTGATTAAAATGTCCACTTGTTGGATATCCTAACTCTGGCTGGATTCCAATAGGAATTACACATCACTTTGCAAGCTAGCATAATTTGACTTGCAGGCCTGATGTAGCCTGTAAACCAGGAGATGTCTAACACCGCTGTGTTAGGGTATAATTAAGCCTTCAAATAAAGGCCTTATGATTTACGTAATGCATTGTCATATAATTTTAAAGGCTAATAAGGCTGATGGAACCTTTCATAGAGGGTTCTAGGAAGAACCCTCCAAAAATTAAAGGGTTCTCGGTAGAACCCTTCACAGACCATTCTAGGAAGAACCTTTAGATAATATGGTTCTTGGTAGAACCCTTCATAGAGGGTTCTAGGCAGAACCCTATATAGGGGGTTCTTTGAAGAACCCTATATAGGGGGTTCTTTGAAGAACCCTACATAGAGGGTTCTAGATGGAACCCTCTGCAAAGGTTTCTGCCCAGCACCAAAAAGGGTCCCCTATGGGGAAAAAACAAAGAACACTGTATGGTTCTACACCTTTTTTTGTGTAGCTAGTTATGAGGTTGGGAGATTGGAAACCTATCTAACTGGCTAGTTAAAGCCAACTTCATAAAATTGCTAGGTGGCTAGTATTACAGAGAAACAACAAAACATTATGTTTTATTTATTCATCAATAAGGAATCAATTGGCTATATACACCACAAAAGTATGTGGACACCTGCTTGTCGAACATCTCATTCCAAAATCATGGGCATTAATATGGAGTTTGTCCCACCTTTGCTGCTATAACAGCCTCCACTCTTCTGGGAAGGCTTTCTTTGACGAACTAACTTGTTGGAAAGGTGGCATGCTATGACGGTGCCACGTTGAAAGTCACTGAGCTCTTCAGTAAGATAATTCTACTGCCAGTGTTTGTCTATGGAGATTGCATGGCTGTGTGCTCGATGTTAAACACTTGTCAACAACGGGTGTGGCTGAAATAGCCAAATCCACTAATTAGAAGGGGTGTCAACGTACTTTTGTATATATAGTGTAGCTTGATTAAATAAATTTACAAAACATACCTCCTGCGAGTCCTGTCCATCAACGGCAGCTAAAATCAAATCAAATGCTGGGGGGGGGCGTACACCTTGCCTGGTCCAGTCAGTGTGCCCTCTACGCAAAATACCACTGACAGATATTTTTATAAATAATTATCAAATAAAATGTTATTTGTCACATGCTTTGTAAACAGGTGTGGAATAACGGTGAAATGCTTTAATGCTTCCCAACAATGTGGAGAGAAAGACAATAGAGAAATAATATAAAAGTAAAACACGTAATAATAGATACACAATGAGTAACGATAACAGTAGTAGCAGCATGTGTGATGAGTCAAAAAAACAGTTTGTGCAAAAAGGGTCAATGCAGATAGTCCGGGTAGCTATTTGATTAACTATTTAACTAACTACTGTATTTAGCGGACTTGCGGCTTTGGGATAGCCTATGTTCAGGGTCCTGTTGGTTCCAGACTTGGTGCATCGGTACCGCTTGCCGTGTGGTAGCAGAGAGAACAGCCTATGACTTGGGTGGCTGGAGTCTTTGACAATTTTTAGGGCCTTCCTCTGACACCGCCTGGTATAGATGTCCTGGATGGCATAGACATCGGTCCCATTGATGTACTGGGCCATCCTCATTACCCTCTGTAGCGCCTTGTGGTCGGATGTCAAGCAGTTGCCATACCAAGCTGTGATGCAACCAGTCAAGATGCTCTCAATGGTGCAGCTGTAGAACCTTTTGAGGATCTGAGGGAACAGTTTCCATTTTTGTGGCCTCTTCACGACTGTGTTGGTGTGTTTGAACCATGATAGATCCTTAGTGCTGTGGATACCGAGGAACTTGAAGCTCTCGACCAGCTTCACTATAGCCTCGTCGATGTGAATGGGGGCGTGCTCTGCCTTCCATTTCCTGTAGTCCATGATCAGCTCCTTTGTCTTGTTGACGTTGAGGTCTCTGACCTCCTCCCTATAGGCTGTCTCATCGTCGTCGGTGATCAGGCCTACCATTGTTGTGTCGTTGGCAAACTTAATGATGATGTTGGAGTCGTGCACGGCCACACAGTCATTGGTGAACAGGGAGTACAGGAGGGGACTAAGCCCTGAGGGGCGCCTGTGTTGATGGTTAGCGTGGCGGACGTGTTGTTGCCTACCCCCACCTCCTGGGACGGCCTGTCAGGAAATCCAAGATCCAGTTGCAGAGGGAGGTGTTCAGTCCCAGGGTCCTTAGCTTAGTGATGAGCTTGGAGGGCACTATGGTATTGAACTCTAAGCTGTAGTGAATGAACAGCATTCTCACATAGGTATTCCTTTTGTCCCAGTGGGAAAGGGTAGCGTGGAGTGCAATAGGGAGCCTCTGACTATATTAGGAATAGGGTGTAGTTTGGGATGTATCCTAGCTCTCACAGAGCAGTTGGATCTCATATTGCAACTGGACATGGGGATGTGGCCACTTAGAGAAGCACCAGACATAGACTGCTACATAATGCTGGTGTTTACACAAGTCTGTGTCGAGTTTGTTAAGCTAAATGTTAGTTTATTGTACTTAGATATAAGCATAGCCACGGGAAGTAGGGGTGCTGAGGGTGCTGCAGCACCCCCTGAAAAATCTAAATCAACAAATAAAATAAAACATTTATTTAAAAATAATAATAATTCACAAAAGTAGTGCACTGGGCCTTTACTAGTCCTGTATTAGCGGACCAATATAGTTGTCTGCACCCCCACAGCACCCCCACCTCCAAACATCTTCCTGTGGCTATGGATATAAGCAGATATTTTACATGTCAAATGTTGGTTTATGAGGAGTTATGCTAGTGGATATAGGTTTATGTGGCAATGTGTTTTGCTTTATTGACATAATTCAGTATCTGGTACAACAGATAACACATTTTCCCTCCATCCTCTTCAGCTAAAGCTGTTTTTATTCTCAATGAAGAAGAGATAGGAGGGTAAAACCTACAAAATGTTTCTTCAAAAGATCCGTTCGGAGGGCCACACTGAAAATGTGTTATGTTTCCTCGGCATCAACATACACATTTTTAAAAATCCTCTATCGATGCTCCCTGACTGTCTAGCTTTCATTTTGGTGATTATTCTCACATAGGTATTCCTTTTGTCCCAGTGGGAAAGGGCAGTTTGGAGTGCAATAGAGATTGCGTCATCTGTAGATCTGTTGGGGCGGTATGCGAATTGGAGTGGGTCCAGGGTGTCTGGGATGATGGTGTTGATGTGAGCCATGACCAGACCTTCAAAGCATTTCTTTGCTACAGATGTGATAGTCATTCAGACAGGTTACCTTGGCGTTCTTGGGCACAGGGACTATGGTGGTCTGCTTAAAACATGTAGGTATTACAGACGGTCAGGGATAGGCTGAAAATGTCAGTGAAGACAAGATGAGACACATTGGCTTAAAAAGAGACAGTCAATAAATTGTATTAATGTAGGTCCATTATAATTTCTACACAGTTTCAATTTGGTTTTAGTAATTTTTGTATATTGAGTTTGTTTTCCGCCAAAATGTATTTTCTTCCAAAAATGTAATATATATACAGTATATATATATAATATTCAACTGTTTTACTCAAAACACCCGCGGGCCAGATTGGACCTCCTCCTGTTTGACACACCTGGCATTGGCATTGCTAAGTTGTCCCTACATTGTAACCTGAGAAGAAAATAGACTATATGATTTGTTTTACTGAGAAAATCGATTCCATAGCTTTTTTCTCATCCCTAAAAAGCTGCAGTAGCTCCTCTTGCCAAATAAGCACTTACTGCAAGTGATAAGTGATGTAAAACCATAGCCAACATTATAAAATAAATATTTCATAAATCTAAATCAAGTTTATTTGCACCAATTTACTCACTCTATTGCCTTGGCCTTGTGTTAAGAGAGATTTATGCTAGTTTGTAAATTAATCCAAACATGTGAAGGCATAGCAATTCACCATGTTCAACCAGCACAGTTAATTATTATGGATATTCCGGAATAAAACAAAGAAACGGTGGCTATGGACTTAGCCCCAACCAATTAATAATTTGCATTAATCAATCAATCAACCAATCAGCTTCACAATTTGGGGTTGTCATTAGGGGTCCAGCCAATCAGAGTGGTTGTGTGTTCCATGTACCGTACAATCATAGTAACACGACTCAGGATAAGACCCAGATCCAGACACAGGAGGCAAACCATTTGAATCTCAGATGTTTATTACAAGACAGGGGGCAAACAGCAGGTCAAGGGCAGGCAGAGGTCCATAGTCCAAGGCAGCGTGAATAAGGGACAGAACGGCAGTTAGGATCAGGGCAGGCAAAATGGTCAGAACCAGGAGGACTAGAAATCAGAAACTAGAGCGACTGGAAAACGGGAAACCACGCTGCTAAGACTTGGCAAGACAAGACTAACTAGCAACAGACAAACAGAAAACGCAGGTATAAATACACAGGGAATAATGGGGAAAATGGGAGCCACCTGGTGGGGGGTGGAGACAAGCACAAGACAGGTGAAACAGATCAGGGTGTGACACAGAGTGGTTATGTGTTGTACAGGTCATCCAGACCATCAGTGCTGTGGACAAGGACGAGCCTCCCAGTGGTCATCGCTTTTACTTTGCCTTGGCTGCATCTGTGGCTGGCAACTCCAACTTCACACTCAGAGACAACAAAGGTAGGTGTTTTCTCCTCGTCAAAGTACACCAATTAACTCACAACAGAGAAGAATGTGAGGAAAATGTTAAATCAAAAGGGATTAGAGTGTAAGGTCTGTAAATCCAGGGTCAACCATGGCCATAACAGTACTGCAAGTATGGATTGAGAAGTTTTTCTTGTTTTCTTCACATTTCAATACCTTTTCGATTGATAGTACATTTAAGTCATTTAGCAGACGCTCTTTTCCAGAGCGACTTACAGTTTGTCAGTGCATACATTACTTTTTTAATTTTTCATACTGGCCCCCCGTGGGAATCCAGCCCACCTACCAACTGAGCTACATCCCTGCCAGCCATTCCCTCCCCTACCCTGGGCCAATTGTGCACCACCCCATGGGTCTCCCGGTCACGGCCAGCTACGACAGAGCCTGGATTCAAACCAGGATCTCTAGTGGCACAGCTAGCACTGCGATGCAGTGCCTTAGACCACTGCGCCACTCAGGAGATAGTAGTTGCTGAAACAAACTTTCTGAGAATGATTCTGATGGCTTATTCATGTTTGTTTCACCTTTAAATCCATTTTATGGATAGGAATATCCATGAATGTTAATGCAGGTTTAGAAGTGTGGAGGCAAAAACAGGTTTTGAAATGTCATGACCCAATTTGAAAGTATAATTTAATCTTTAATGGTTTCATGCCCATTTGCACAAAATATTTTCCTCCTCTGTAAATATTGTCTGGACTTCTATTCCTCACTTGTTATGATTCATATTTCATTGCTGGTCAACTAAATTTGTAAATCAAACCAACAATGTAATTTCTCAACAGGTGGCATAGAAGAGAATGGAATATCTTTGATATCTTACTTATATTAATTATTGGCTCCATCTGTTGATTTTCTTGTATTCTCTTTGTGAATGAAAAGAGAACATAATGGCACATAAAACAAACTACAAAACTAGTCGCTGTAGCTGGTGCTGTACCATATGTATTCATGCAAATGACCAATTGACAACGTCATCTGTGAGATACAGCATTTCATATATACTGAACAAAAATATGCAACAATTTCAAAGACTTTACTGTTCATAGAAGGAAATCAGTCAATTGAAATAAATTCATTAGGCCCTAATCTATGAATTTCACATGACTGGGCAGGGGCGCAGCCATGGGTGGGCCTGGGTAGCTAGGCCCCACCATCCTGCAGGTGTTTCGAGAAAGGTGCATGATAATGGTCCATTCTAAATCAAAACAAAATTCACACATATATTATTTAGTATATGTAAAGACAAGATTAAATCAAGAATAGTGTGATGGGTGACAATATTAGCCTATCACTTGTGAATGATATATTATCACTTGTGAATGATGCCCAGCTGTTGCCATGCCTTTTTTTTTGTGACATTTTCCAAATCATAGTCACACACCTCATGTAGCCTAGCCCATAGGCCTATATGTTTTGATAAGGTTTATATCACAACTAAAGTAGCCAAATAACTTACACATACATGTGTTTAGCAGATGTTATTGTGGGTGTAGCGACATGCTTGTGCTTCTAGCTCCGACAGTGCAGTAATATCTAACAAGTAATATCTAACAATTTCACAACATATACCCAATACACACAAATCTAAGTAAGGAATGGAATTAAGAATATATACATGGACGAGCAATGACAGAGCGGCATGGACTAAGATACAGTAGAATAGTATAGAATACAGTATATACATATGAGATGAGTAATGCAAGATATGTAAATATTATTAAAGTGACTAATGTTCCATTTCTTAAAGTGGCCAGTGATTTCTAGTCTATGTCTATAGGCAGCAGCCTCTAATGTGCTAGTGATGGCTATTTAACAGTCTGATGGCCTTCAGATAGAAGCTGTTTTTCAGTCTCTCGGTCCCAGCTTTGATGCACCTGTACTGACCTCGCCTTCTGGATGATAGCAGAGTGAACAGGCAGTGGCTCGGGTGGTTGATGTCCTTGATGATCTATGTAATGATCATGCTGTTCAATCAGCTTCTTGATATGTCACACCTGTCAGATGGATGGATTATCTTGGCAAAGGAGAAATGCTCACTAACAGGGATGTAAACAAATTTGTGCACAACATTTGAGAGAAATAAGCTTTTTGTGCGTATGGAAACTTTCTGGTATCTTTTATTTCAGCTCGTGAAACGGGACCAACACTTTACATGTTGTGTTCACATTTTTGTTCAGTGTATATAGTAACAGTATACACTGATTGTTATACCACAGTTAATGAAATACTGTATGTAGATTATATAAATCATTCAGTCTGTATGCTGTCCTAATATAGACAATGTACTATATCAGCTTGTATCAGGACTGTGCAGGATTTGATCTCATACTCTTCCCCTTCTTCCTTCTTCCTGACTGATCTGGTTCATCATGCTCCTCCCTTCCAGACAACACAGCGTCCATCGTAACGAAACGTGGAGGGTTCCGGAGACGGGAGCAGGTGCTGTACCAACTGCCTGTGTTGATCGTAGACAGTGGAAGCCCCGCACTCAGTAGCACCAACACCCTATCAGTGAGCGTGTGTGACTGTGACTCGGACGGCGTAGCCCAATCGTGTGGGGTCGTGGCGTACACACTTCCTGCCGGCCTCAGTACAGGGGCCCTTGTCGCCATTCTGGGCTGCATCATTACACTCCTGGGTAAGAACAACCATAATGTCAACTACTGGAGACAGTGTGCATGTTTGAGATACACAGATTCTTCACAGGTCTACATAGGTCAACATATCTTCACCATGCCTGGAGCAATGTTTAACCTATCAATTTGCTATGCAATCCTATATTCTGTGCAAACCTGCACATATGCACATTCTTATGTTGTCTTCAGTTCTTGAATGATCATAAAAATAAAAATAAAGAACTTACTAATGTGATTGTACATTTTGTGTGTAGATATGGTAATGTCTTTGTGGGTATAGGGGCAGGATATGGGTATAGGATTCTCAATTTTGGGCTGGTTTTGACTGTACCTGGGTTTTTGATGTGTGTCTCTCATGATGATAACACTAGTCACATTTGCTATGAGCGTTTGTTATTAATGATTCCACTTAGATTTAATTAACTTAGCAACAAAGAAAATGCAGCAGCGAACCCTCACAAATGATTGCCCATGAAGTCCAGAGACAGGGTTTTTATACCACATCAGAGCACAGTCAGAAGAATACTTTAATGCGCTGGCAAACTTAATTAAACGTTGAAATGGAGTCTAAATAGGATATACAATAACAAACATTTTGGTTTTTTGATAGGGTCAGCCAAAACTCACTTTCATTTAAATTCGCAAAAATTTGCTTAATTTGTATTGCTAAGGAGAATACTTTTTGTAATGAATGAGAGATTGAAAAGAGCAACACGGGAAAGACGTAGTGACGGGGCTCTGAACCCAGCATTGCTAATGAAAAGACTCCATGGCCCCAGGCCTCAGGCTTAGAATGAATGGCCTCCAGTCCAAGCCTGTTTCTGTGTCTGTGTGTGTGTCTGCGTGCATGCGCTGTCCGTGGGCTCACGTGTCCTTGTCTGTGCTGCTTAACTTAGTCTCCTTCTACTCCATTCTCTCTATCATCCACTTCTCCTTCTCTTCTATCCCATTCCCCTTCTCCCTGTTCGACCCTCCTCCAACCCCCTTGCATTAACACCCTGTGCACAACCCTTCCCGTCCTGGCTCCCAGATCTTGTGTGCCTCCATCAAGGCCTATTTCAATCTGCGCTGCTGTAATTGGGGATGTGATTGCGTGTGATTGCATTGTTTTGGTTGAGAGGAGAGCTCAGAAAAAGACCAGAGGTGCTGCTGCTGTCATCCTCAGGTGCTGTCAGCACAGGTGTCCTCCAGCCGTAGTAGAGCAGAACAGACTTCACAATCTCTCTTTCTCTCGCTCTTCTCTCTCTCATCAAAGAAAAGTAGGGACTCCATCCCCACACCAACAACTTCTATTCATCTTTCATCACTGAGTAGAGTAGCTATAATGACGGGTGGCTAAGATCGCATGTGAAAATTGAACAGCAACTCCTTGAGATGTACCAACCTGTTTTCTTTGTTGATTGATAAGAGCCCTCTTCACAATGTCCATGAGTTTCAACCACTCACCAGCTCACTTACCTACCATATGGTTATGTGTGACTATTGTGTGTGTGGTTGTGGGTGGCTATGTACTGTTTTTCTATTAAACTGGACTGTCATTAATTTTAGGTCCGTATGACATTTAAGTAACACATCTACTGTTATCATTTAGAAGACATGTCCTCTATGTCTTCCACTAAGTTGTACAGCCTCAAAATATTATATATTTCTTCCCACATATTTTTTGCCTTAATCTAAATCCTTTTTGGAGATGAATGTCCCCATGGTCATAGTCACATTGACACTGCAAAAGAAAGTTGGCAAGTCATTATTTGAAACGATTTAGCAACTTTTTATTTTTTGCGGTGCGGGTCAGGTGATGCGTACTGTCAGACACGACCAATTATGGCTTTTAAGTAGCACCCCCTCAGCGCCAGACGTCTGTTGCCATGACTATTGTCACTCAAACCGAATGATTGTCTCACTACCCTGGCCACTCTGTCTGAATTTGCCTGAATATGAAAAAGTAGAGGACCACAGTCCCAGCTACTCGTGTATATATGACTTACTGATTGATTTAGTGATGATTAACACAACTACTGTTGTGTTAACAGTAGTTGAGTATAGGCAATACACCAAATGTATAATTTTATTGACATAAACATTATTGTCTCCATAAGACATATTGTCCTCATAATGATGTGTCCATTAGTCCTTTTGTCATCAGAATGTAGTTGTCTTTATAATTATGCAGAAATATGGGAGGTTTGTGGTTTGTAAGTGACACAGGCAGTGAATAATCAGCCTGAGGTTTTGACAGAGCTAAGCAAGCTAGAGGAGAGGCAGAGTGGTGATGATGAGGAGGGGGCGTTTTGCTTCAGTTCATTATAATGATGTACACTACCAAGGAGAGCCAGGGCAGCACAGAAAACTCTGCTTGCACAGTATTGATTGTGCTTGATGGATCTTTTAAACAATTGAATTACAGCAAATCCAGGTTGTTTTTGATTTGCCATCTGCATCTATACAGTGTAGATCCACTATAAAGAGGGTATTTATTTATATGAAGGCTGGCTGAATAATGTCCAGTGTGGTGGTCATTGTATTGAAGCCACTTGATGACTGTCACAGTGGGTTCTTTTGTATGCTCAGCCATCTTCCTACAGCCACTCGTAAGGCATGATTGGCTCCTGGCCAACACCCAGTATGTGATGATGACGCACAGCATAGCGTCTTCTAGGTATTCAACCCTAAAAGCTTTGCTGGAAAGCAATGAAGATATTCTCTTTCAATGTGCCGCCATATCATGATTAATCTGGAAAAGCATTACCGAAATGAATGGAATCTGGAGAGCTTTAAGCAACTATACAATCAGAGGCAAACCAATATACTATTCACCTCGTAGATTCCAAGGGATGTGTCATCTTTCAACATAGAATTTCACAAAAGCTATACAATTACACGCATAGAAAATGATATCAACATTCCAAATCATGGCCAGCGGTAGTAGCAGTAGTGAGGGCAACAGACCAGTGGTATTGACAGATTAAACCATGGTTGAGTAGTAACACACTGTAGCTATTAGAGCCATGCATTCAGAAAGCCAGTCACCAAACAGCAGTCAGAAGGCTCTCCATTCATCAGCGTCTCCCCGAGCCATTTATGTAACAGCCCCACCCCTTCCATCTTCTCCATTTGCTCTCTTATTACGAGGTGTGAAGCGGTGTTTGCCTTCGCTTTCCCAGGCCATTCTCTCTAGCCTGCGGAAGCCAGACGCAGCAAAGGGAAGAAATATGGTCCCACAGTGCGATATTTCACTGGCACCAGTGCGACATTGATGGATGAAGGATCATTAGACATTTGCCAGTTTGCTTCGGTGTGGAGAGTTATTTTCAGCAATAATATATGGGACCAGGGATTGGAGAGGGGCGCCTGGAAGTTCAGAAATTCCGGTTACGGGAAGTTTTCTGTCATTTTGGAAGTGGTGCGCAAAATGGAGGATGTAGGAGAGAAATGTATTGATGCAAGGACATATTCATCTGAACTGTTTCAACATTTTAATTTCACATTCATCAAATATGGGCTATTATTTTACGTAGATGTATCATCCAAATGTACTGTGCCTTTATATTGAATAACAATAGGTCATTGCAAGTATGCTAATGCTGATGGTGAATAAACATTGACCCAGACTCTTCTCTTCCCTTGTTCAGTGATGGTGCTGCTGATTGTGTCGATGCGTCGGAGGAAAAAGGAGCCCTTGATCCTGGAGGAGGAGAGGGACGTGAGGGAGAACATCGTCCGCTACGACGACGAAGGTGGAGGAGAGGAGGACACGGAGGCCTTCGACATGGTGGCCCTCCGCAACCTCAACGTCATCAGAGACCCCAAGGTCCGGCGAGACGTCACCCCTGACACCCCCAACTTCTTCCCCTACCCGACATCCTCCTCCTCGCTTCCCGTCTACAAGACCCTGCCGGACAACGTGGTGTTCCGAGAGTTCATTTGGGACCGGCTAAAGGACGCAGATGTTGATCCGTCAGCTCCGCCATATGACTCTTTGCAGACATATGCCTTCGAGGGGAATGGTTCGGTAGCTGAGTCGTTAAGCTCCCTGGAGTCACTAAGTACAGACTCAGAGCAGAACTACGACTATCTCAGCAACTGGGGGCCGCGTTTCAAAAAGCTAGCCGACCTGTACGGCGACGGCAACAACGTGTTCTCATAGCCAACATTTTCCTGAACAAAAATCAACAATAGTAATGTATTGTGATAAAAAAATTAAAATAACAACTAATCTGCCAAAGTCAAGGGTGTGAGAGTCTGAGAGAACAAAAGTGAGAAAGGAAAAACATCTTGACTTAAAAGGTTTGGTTTGTTTACTTGCCTTGGATTTTGGATTTTCAAAAAGGGTGACTTGGCAAGTTTTGACTGAAAAGGAAACCTTGTGAGCAAAAACATTAAAAGGTTTCAAAGTTGGGCTGGGGTCCAGCAATCGACTGTGTATGTGGTAGGCTACAGTATATTTATGTGGAGGCACCTGTTCTCTCATTCCTGTGATGGGCACAGACCCAGCAGTCTTGTTTTGATGCATTCCCTTGCTCTTTTTGTAAAAATAAAATAAATTTAAAAAAAGACACTTTCTGCTAAAGTGCTCGGTCCCCGGCGGCTAATCAGTAGAGTAGTCACTCAACTATTCATTTGAAAGTCCTCAAGAGTGTCAATGTTTTTGTTTGGTGTTTTTCAGATTACGGAGGAAACTCTTATTAAGTCACAGACTCGCGGAGAAAAAACAAACCAAGAGAAATCAGTCAGTCATATCTTTCAGTGCTATATGTGACAAGTAGTGTACAGATTGGTTGAAGGGGAACCACTACTGTTAAATTCTTGCGAGAGGTTTGAAATCTGACCTCGTGTCTACAAGAAATTGTGTGTACTGTGGTCTGAGAAAAATAATGCAACTGATCTGTGTGTATCCTTCGATTGGTGCAGGAAAGTGTTTACCTTCTCCTCTTAACATAGCATTTTACAGCTGTTACATTGTGGTGTTTGCCTTTGAGTCTATTTTCCTTAGGCCTGACTCTTTCTATTGACAAGTCCAATTTTATGTAATACTGATGTAATAACAATGATGTAACATTATGGTTGAGATGGAAAATCCATATCTGGATTGAACCTTCAAATAAAGTATTTTCCATTATTTGCAAAGGAATTTGGAATTCACGGTCCACTCTTGCCCAAGGAATTTAGTTGACGTTGTGTTGGACCGTGCAATATACTTGCAACTTAGACTTGAGTAAAGTGAAGGCTTGTTTGAATGGATTTTTGTCCACGCTATAGACGGCTATATCGGTCCGCTAATACAGGACTAGTAAAGGCCCAGTGCACTCATTTACTTTTTATCTATAGATATCTATTTTTTATTCCGATTTTTCAGAGGGTGCTGCAGCACCCTCAGCACCCTACTTCCTGCGGCTATGGTTACATAACAACAACAACAACAACAACAAATATTTCACAGTAACTGCAGTAAATCCGCTTGTCCCAAAATGATTCTGCAGAATGAAATCAAGTCCGCCCATGGCAGACATTTTGTTCATTGATGATAAAGGACACACTGTATGGCAGGAATACGGGAGGCAAAGGAAGCATTTTCTTTCAAACAAAATGCCTTTTGAACTGTTCCCATTGGAAGTCAACAAGTTAATCAAAAAAGTATTCATATTTATTTTGAAGAAGCAGAACTATGTGATGGTGGCAGATGTTTTTATCCTTTTTGCTGACAATAAAAAGGACATTCAGTTCCTCAAAAGACTGAGGGGACGTCTTTCAGTTCTTTTGAACATCAAATCTATGATATGTCAGTGTTTCATTATATTATCAAGGTGAACCACATATGCTTTGAGAGAAATAAATGATGGGCTGTTTGAGGAGATGGAGATGCAGAGCTGCAGAGCTGCATTTCTGCCTGGCATGAATATCAGCAGGCATCTCACACACACACACACACACACACACACACATTTTCTTTGCTTTTGCACAACTCTGGGATCCAGATGGGGGGGATAGAGAGGGAGGAGGAGAACGAGGGATACAGAGGGAGGAGGAGAGAGAGAGTTTTCTATTTTTTTCACGTCTCCTCTCGATGAGGCTTTGTACTTGAAAGGCCCGTCGGAGACAAAGCGGCAGACTTGATGCTTTGCAGAGGCGTGTGTGATGAATGGCTCGCACACTGTCGACCCTCTTAAAGAGCCTTTTGCAAATTAGCCAGGCGCTCCTCCTGTGGTGGGATCAGCCTCTTATCTGTGTGTGCAAATAGTTCTGGGCAGTCGCATTCACACACATTTTTGCAGGCCCTATGATGTGTGTGTGTGTGTACTCTGTGTGTGTTTGTGTCTGTGTTGAGCGAGAAAGAGAGAGAGACCAGGGGGTTGTATATTGCTCAGTCATTAGTTATAAAGGCATTACCTACAGTGCTTACCACGATTTCCCTTTTAAAGTAATTATTTATCAAACCATAAAGATATAGGTTTGACCTAATCAGTAATGCAATTTCTTTATTAACTTATAAGGAGGAATTCATCCAATTTACTTGCAGTAAAGATAATGGAGATTTTACTGGATTTTCTGATCATAAACTACTGAATATGAGATGTCATATCTGGTTGAATGATTGAATGTTATCTTCAACTCCAGTGTCAACCTTACCTTGGCCTCTGGAACCTTCCCTTTAATCAACTAAATATGGAACAGAGAGCTTTATAAGCCAGCTCTATAGTGAGAAATAGCTGCACTCAAATGCCCAGCGCCCCAAACCCATCTATTTACAATGAATAGTTAATCAGACCAGAACCTTAATAGAAAGTCTTAGGGAATTAAAGGCAATGTTCCTGTGGTCGCGAAGACTGCATTCACGGAAAATGCTGTATATGTAGGCTCAATCTTAAATTTCCTTTAAATTTCTAGCACACAATCTGTAATGCTTCAGCCCTTAATAAGATTTTGTTGTTGTTTTTAATCATCGTTATTACCGAATTTCGGTAATTGACGATGATTTGACACAGGAATAATTTTGCGCATGAATAGCTCACTGCATGGTTTCCTCTGTATTGATAACGTTTTGTGATGCAATATGGAGAAGAGGCAGCTTCTCGGGCTCTTTCTCGACAGTTCGCCGAGGTGCATGAATAAAATTGACAGTACCGTAATTCACTGTGATGCAACAGCATGCAATGAGGTTGTTATGCATCTTCACTTGGGCCGGTAAATATGCTCAGTCTCCTTACAGGTATTGACATAGTTTCTGAAGCTTTGAAGAAAAGCAAAGGGTTGAACATCTGAGGAATATGAACCATGAGCCATGAAAAGCGAAGATAAGCATGTGTATTCCTTTTGGTGCTGCTACTGACAGTACTTTGTCGTATTGGCCACTCAAGAGTTGTAATGCGAAGAGCCACTGATTGGTGAACTTTTTTTCACAATCCAATTAACTAATTTAGAAAGATTTGTTCAAAGACTGTACCCAACTGTTTGAGTTATAAGCAGTCAAATCTGCCCTTGAATATGTGTTTTACAGTACCATACCATTTGACAGACAATAAATCCTTTCAGAAATGTGTAATTTACATAAAAGTGCTACTCCATCACTCCAACATACATATTCTTGTTGATCTAAAGATTATGTTTGGATTCTTATTACTAGATGCTTGAACTCATTGACTGAGGCAGACTCATAGTCTATTCCAAACACTCACCACATACCAAACACCACTCACACACAGTACCATCCTGACACCCAGCCCATTTGCATGTGGAAACAGGGATGATTAATTGTCATGTCACATACGTTCATAATCAGGCTGTCTTTCGTCTTCCTCAAACCCCCCTCTCATAGTCTCACAATGAAAAATTAATTATATTTGAGTGTCATACTGTACTGTAGATCCGTCACTTGGTAATCCATCCACACCCATTATATTTCTCATAATCCTGCCATTGTAATAAAACCTTACTCTTGGACATTCATACTTACTAATGATACTAGTATCCTTATGTTTTTTGACAGAGATGGTATTGAGTTTCTACAGTAGTTTCAAATAGCATCCTTTAATGCAGTGTTAATGGTTGATAATGACCAGACTGCACCTGTCAATCAAAATCAGGAAAAGGTGTCTCCAGAGACCTGAGCCTGGGGGCACTGAAGAGCATTCAGGGACACGCTGTTATCAGGGACTCAATCTGTACCGCGGCAGATTACACCCTGCTGGTCCCTGAGGCTTGGTGGGGTATCTTCAGGCCCTTGACGTTCCATGTTATCATAACCCTTTATCACCAACAAATTGCTTTGATGAGGAGTGGGCAATATTTAGAGACAAGGGAGGGTATTATTTCCATTGGAACACTGCTCCATTGGAACACTACTAATGGAGTCTAACCTCTTGACTGCCTGCAGTTGCAATCATTTTCTGTAATGGTAAAACAGGTTTCTCAGTATAACATTATAATGCTCTATGGGGTTGTGTATGCTCTATATTTTCACCTTAACATTTCTCCAATAATACAGTATGTTTCCCAAATCCTCAGAGACTGCTGTTTCTGGCTGGCTCTTGAACCACGGTAAGATGGTTTGGCAGAAGGAAGGACACAGAGTTGGATATTCCTTGGTGTCACTCTTGGTGAGTTTTAATTTATTCAGCATGTGCTGGAATGAAAATCAGAGAACAAACAAACAATCAACAAAATGCCATAATGCATAAATGTAATTATCATAAAGATATTTTCACATGATTCAATAATGGCAAATATAACAATCAGAATTCATCTTAGGAATTTCAACATCTCAATTTATCTTAAAGGGGCAGTGCAGTTAAAAACGTGAATTTCCTGTTTGTTTTATGAGATGTCCACACTATGAGGTTGAAAATGATGATAATGCCCTTTTTGTGTAAGAGCTCTTTGAAAAAAATGCCTGGAATTTCAGCCTATTCAGGTGGGATGGAACTTTTGGCCCACATCATGACATCACAACTTGATTTGATTATATAACAAAATCAATGACTGTTCATCTCGGAAAGTGGGTGGGCTCTAGACCATCCTATCAGCCAATATCTTCCAATTTGTTTCCTAATCCCCAAACGATCAGACTGAGCATTTCAAGGGCCAAAAGAGCTTAAGGAAAATCCCCAAAATATTTTTGGGAGTTAAAATTACAAAGACTGCAGGGGGGCTTTAAGTAATTTCATAACTCAGACCGGCAATATCAAGCACTAATTAACAGAATTCGTCATATATTATTACAACCAGATTTACCCGCCAAAAGAACAAAGGGAAATGCACTCAAAACAAACAAAAAATATATTTACTCACGTTTGCTTCTTTGACACACACAAATCAAAGAAAAGGATTAACTGCTGCTGGAGAAGTTGGCATGTGAGAGGTTTTTAGGGTCATGGCTAGAAGGGATACAGCTTTTGTCAAATTAAAGTCAAAGGTGGATATTTTTTTACATTTTAGCTAACCATAATCATCACCTTTTTCCTAACCTTAACCTAATTATCCTAATCTGCTATGTTAATTTCCCTAACCTGCTGCATATGTTCTCCTAACGTGCTATGAAAAGTCAAATCTGACAAAAGCTGTATCCCATCTAGTCAAACCCAATTTTTATGTCAGGAGAAATTGTCTATTATATTGACAGGAAATTTGAGTCGCCGCTTTAACAATGGAAATACATGTTCACAAAGATGGAAGGCAGGCGGGAGGATGTGAGACCAGGTGGGACCATTGTAGCCAATGAAGGGTATATAACCGTGTGAACAACAGGCCAACGTGCCATTATCACATCCGTGAAAGTTTTGGCAGTGCCATTGAGTCTATGTCCATTTTAAAGTAATCCATTTTCTCCTTCTTCATTGGCTGATTGCTTCCAACTCATAGGAATCCCCACCCAGTTGACTACTTTAAAATGGTGGAAGCCCTCAATGGCAATGTCTATGCTAAAATGGGTTGTATCCATGATGAGTCCTCTATCTATCTCTATGATGCCAACCTTTCCAGATAGACATTTTTAACTCCCAGGGGCACTAGCAGCTCTTAAAGGGACAGTACCCCATTTTGGCCTTTTCAGTACAAGTTTTTTTTTACAGTAAGGATAAGCAACGTGTCAATGCATGCCGCATTTGTTTTCCTCCAGTGCCACTCGCTCAACAATGTAATGAATGCAGAGCAAGCGAACCTATCAAGTCAAGTTGACATGTAATTAAAACTCTGCAGCTATCTGGGGAGTCAGTCCTCACTTATGTAAACCAGTGAATATTTATTTACAAGTTCACCCATCATGAAACAAAACTTCATAGCTGAAGTCTTCTACTTTTTTCCCTTTTCACAGACAAAACTCCCCACCTAGACCTCTGGCCGTCCGTCCCAGGGTGCTCTGCGTTAGCAGGGAGACGGCCTCCGCCTCGACTGTGACTTTTCTCCCCTCGCTGCTGGTCCTTTGAACAAGAGAAAATGGGGGAAAGTAAGATCAAAGGGCCTTGCAGCACTATGTTTTATTCTCTGTTTCTCTCAATGCCTCTCACAGTGCCCGGGCCTTCAGCGAGAGACATGTCAAGCCTGAGGGCTGTGTACGGTTCCATCCAAATTAGACTGATCCCAGACCTGCACAATATAAATAATTCTCTTGTGAGGTGTGAGTGCAACAGATTACTCCTTGGGCACCCCGGGTATTAGAGAGGATTCCAAAAGTAGGCCAAAGACGTAGAAGAAGCGAGAAAATTAGAAAGAAATTCTACAAGAATTTAAATAGAATAAGAAACTTCAAATGAATTCAAATTTGATCCATTATCGAAACATGATTTTCTGTGTAACATGAGGCCTTGTAGCAAGTGAGGATATAATGACTTATCACAGAGTTGTGTTGAGAGGGTAATAAAAACGGGAGCAGGCCAGCTGGAGAAATTAGAAGCCTTTTATTAGTTAAAGGGTAATTCCACCACTTTTCAACCTCAAATTCATTATCTCCAGCACCATACCAATGTGTACATATGTGAAAACGGCGCATTTCTATGATCTGTGGTTGAAAAAATGAGAAGAAAGGTTTTTTTTAAAGAAGTAAAAGTAAAAAACAGTGATTTTCATCTGGCCTTAATAGCCATTCACCCTTATAATCTCTACCCGGCACAGCCAGAAGAGGCCACCTCTCAGAGCCAGATTCCTCTCTAGGTTTCTTCCTAGATCCCTGCCTTTCTAGAGACCTTTTCCTAGCCACCATACCTCTACATTTGTATTGCTTGCTCTTTGGGGTTTTTGGGGTTTTAGGCTGGGTTTCTGTATAAGCGCTTTGTGACAACTGCTGATGTAAAAAGAGCTTTATAAATACATTTCATTGATTTATTTTCAAATCCTGCAACAAGTTTTTATGCCAGAGGGAGGGTATTTTCTTGCTCCCCATGTCACCTTGAATCTCAAAGTGCTTGAAAATCAGTGTTTTTCAATTGTTTAACTTTTGATGATGTCATCATTGATGATGTCATTCTGCGATAGAAATGTAAAAGTACACTACCGGTCAAAAGTTTTAGAACACCTACTCATTCAAGGGTTTTTCTTTATTTTTACTATTTTCTACATTGTAGAATAATGGTGAAGACATCAAAACTATGAAATAACACATATGGAATCATGTAGTAACCAAAAGAAGTGTTAAACAAATCAAACTATATTTTATATTTGAGATTAGCCAGCCTTTGCCTTGATGACAGCTTTGCACACTCTTGGCATTCTCTCAACCAGCCAACCAACCATGCTTTTCCAACAGTCTTGAAGGAGTTCCCACATATGCTGAGCACTTGTTGGCTGCTTTTCCTTCACTCTACGGTCTGACTCATCCCAAACCATCTCAATTTGGTTGAGGTTGGGGGATTGTGGAGGCCAGGTCATCTGATGCAGCACTCCATCACTCTCCTTCTTGGTCAAATAGCCCTTACACAGCCTGGAGGTGTGTTGGGTCATTGTCCTATTGAAAAACAAATGATAGTCCCACTAAGCCCAAACCAGATGGTTAAGTGTGCATTGAATTCTAAATAAATCGCAGTTTCACCAGCAAAGCACCCCCACACAATAACACCTCCTCCTCCATGCTTTACGGTGGGAAATACACATGCGGAGATCATCTGTTCACCTACTCTGCGTCTCACAAAGACACGGTGGTTGGAAACAAACATCTCCAATTTGGACTCCAGACCAAAGGACAGATATCCACCGGTCTAATGTCCATTGCTCGTGTTTCTTGGCCCAAGCAAGTCTCTTCTTCTTATTGGTGTCCTTTAGTAGTGGTTTCTTTGCAGCAATTCGACCATGAAGGCCTGATTAACACATTCTCCTCTGAACAGTTGATGTTGATGTGTCTGTTACTTCAACTCTGTGAAGCATTTATTTGGGCTGCAATTTCTGAGGCTGGTAACTCTAATGAACTTATCTTCTGCAGCAGAGGTAACTCTGGGTCTTCCATTCCTGTGGCGGTCCTCAGGAGAGACAGTTTCATCATAGCGCTTGATGGTATTTGCGACTGCACTTGAAGAAACTTTGAAAGTTCTTGAAATTGTCCTTATTGACTAACCTTCATGTCTTAAAGTATGTAAGTAAGTTTCTCTTTGCTTATTTGAGCTGTTCTTCCCATAATATGGACTTAGCCCTATTTGGTAAAAGACCATCTTCTGTATACCCCCCCATACCTTGTCACAACACAACTGATTGGCTGAAATGCATTAAGAAAGAAAGAAATTCCACAAATTAACTTTTAAGAAGGCACACCGGTTCATTGAAATGCATTCCAGGTGACTACCTCATGAAGCTGGTTGAGAGAATGCCAATAGTGTGCAAAGCTGTCATCAAGGCAACAGGTGGCTATTTGAAGAATCTAAAATCTAAAATATATTCCATATGTGTTATTTCATAGTTTTGTTGTCTTCACTATTATTCTACAATGTAGAAAATAGTAAAAATAAATAGAAAGCCTTGAATCAGTAGGTGATCTAAAACTTTTGACCGGTAGTGTAATTTCCGATTGAGCCGACTTATGCAGCTTTTCCTGTGAATGCAGTCTCCGCTAAAGCAGGAACTGTGCCTTTCATTTTCAATCACACTGTAAAGCTGAACTATGCAGATTGAATAGAGCCCTTTATACTTTTTACCACAAAACATAGAAACATGTCGTTTTCACATATGTGACCGACCGATAAAAGCAGAGAAACAGAGCTACGAAATGGTATACACTGAATTTAAGGGAACAATGGGAAAGTAATTCTGCCTTGAAAGTTGATAAACTTTTAATCTCACTTTTGAGAAAATGACCTTTGAATATTTTGGTACCTATTGAAGAGCCCTTCTTTGTCTACACCCATTCAGCATCGTTCACACCCTCTTAAGCTTTAGCCCCACCCCATCTCATTTCGCTCTCGAAGCGTTTAGAGCACACACTTGACGCTCTGGCCGATGAGTAGGGTTGATCCGAGCGTTCTAACCTCACAACGGCAGTCAAGCACCCCAGCTAACTGGCTAACATTGGCTAGCATGCTGGCTACTTCCAGACACAAAATTGGGATTATGGTTCATTGTTTATTTCCGGATAACATGAAAACAGCCTAACCAGCTCTGCTAGGGCAAGTAAAATTGTCATTTAATGAGAGAACACCACACTGACCATTTTACTCGCCCTAGCAGAGCTGTTTAGGCTGTTTTCATGTTATCCAGAGCGTTGGTGATTGTAACTGTGCTGCTGGCAACAATTTAATTACTCAGACTGAATTTACGAACGCACCCGAAATGGTTACTTGCATAGTGAAGTCTTTTGTTAAGATATGTAGCTAGCTAGCTAGGTAAACAATGAACCATAATCCCAACTCATGACATTACTACCCTGCATGAATCTGCAGGTAGCTAACCAACCAGGTTCAATGTTAGCTAGCTAACATTAGGCTCTAACTAGCCAAGCAAAGCCAAGCTAAACAATTAACCATGATCCCAACTCATGACGTTACTAACCTGCATGAATCTGCAGGTAGCTAACCAACCAGGTTCAATGTTAGCAAGTAAATGGCTCTGAGATACGAATAATAAGCTAGCTAGCTAACAGTACACTTTAACTTGAAATGAAACCACTTTCTGTCAAAATTAGAAACATGTCATATCTGAAAATGTAGTTAACTAGACTATCTTACCCGTATACATCATGCATGATGGATGCGTCTCCCTGTCACGGATGCGATGGTTGCCCTTAGTTTGAAGATGTAATCCGGAGACAGGTGTTTTCTCCATCTCTTTAGCTATCATATTCTATTTCCACTGATTTCAAAATTCGATCCTCCAGAAAGTGGAGAGCAACATGTCACGCCCTGGCTCTGGGACTCTGTTATGTTGAGCCAGGGTGTGTGGTTTCTATGTGTTTTGTGTGCTAGGGTGATTATCTAGTTCATTTGTTTCTATGTTGGCCGGTGTGGTTCTCAATCAGAGGCAACGTGTATCAGCTGTTGCTTGTTGTCTCTGATTGGGAACCATACTTAGGCAGCCTGTTTTCCACAGTGTGTTGTGGGATCTTGTTCCGTGTTTGGTTAGTGTCTATTGCCAAGGACGTCACGTATCGTTTTGTTGTTTTGTTCGTGTGATCATTAAAAATAAAAGTATGTTCGCATTCCACGCTGCGCCTTGGTCCTCTGTGTTCGACGATCGTGACACAACAGTTATGCAGCTCCACTACACGATACATTTTTTAAAAAGCCACGTTAGACAGGATTACGATTACCTATACATAATGACCAGCTCAAATAGACAGAAGCGTGCTATATGGCAGACCAATCCGAACTCCTCTCTCGGCATGTCCAGCCCACTCATTATCTCAGCCAACCATGGCTAGTTGGAAGGTTGCTGTCTTTTTCTGTGGCTTAATAATAGAAAATAATATTATGCCATTTAGCAGACGCTTTTATCCAAAGCGACTTACAGTCATAAATTTTTTTTTCGTGTATGGGTGGTCCCGGGGATCGAACCCACTACCCTGGCGTTACAAGCGCTGTGCTCTACCAGCTGAGCTACAGAGGACCACTAGGCTCGTAATTTAACAATTGTATTCGTATTTACAGATGGCATTCAAGTTTGTTATTAAGGCACATGAAAGTTCACATGTTCCAGAAGGCATTTCTGCCAAAAAACACATTTGGATTTTAAAAAAAAGTTTACGTTCAAATGGCTCTCCTTTGAAGTAGTGACCCGCGACATACGCCTAGTTTCCTGAAACGAGTCACATATATTACCGACCACCTCAAATCGGTCCTTAATCATGGCATTGAATTGTTCAGCAGAATTTTAGCCCTCCACAACTAGCTATGAGGCTATTGCAGATCTATGGGTGTAACATTTATTGACAATTTTGATACCTTCTGGAAACAAAGCTCGTTTTATAAGGAGGAGGGGATCCACCCAAATCATTTGGGTTCATGGATCATTTCACAGCATTATAAGGCTGCACTGAGACAATGACTTATCAATGACCCAAGCCCAGCTCATTTAATCCCTTCCATTGTGTCGCTAAATTGTCATAATGCTTCAACAAATGTACATTATCCCAGGGGCGTTGGAAGACACAATGTAAGTAACCTAATTTATGTCCCTTTTAGTGGCCTGAATGCCTCTGCTGATCCTACAGCTATTGTATGCAGTAATCATATGCCTACGAACCAGAGTTATACTGTTAGCACTGAGGTGGTGTGCCCTAGCAGGAAGTCCACTGTGTGCAGCTCACCCTGCACTAACATAAATAACTTGAGCATGTCTACCTTTGCTAAGCTTCCCAGTAAAGCAAGAACAACAATCAAGCATCCCAGAAAAGTGTTAAAAATAGCCCACGTTAACATATGTAGCTTAAGAAACAAGGTTCATTAAATCAATAATTTGCTAGTAACAGATGACATTCATATTCTGACAATCTCTGAAACTCACTTAGATAATACATTTGATGATACAGTGTTAGCAATACATGCTTATAAGATCTACAGAAAATACAGAAATGCCAAAGGTGGAGGTGTGGCTGTTTATATTCAGAACCACATTCCTGTAAAGCTTAGAGAGGATCTCATGTTAAATACTGTTGAAGTAATATTGTGCTAGCTAGCCAACGTTTAATTATTGCTGCGTTATGAAAGGAACTAGACACGGACACGAATTATCTGTTTAGTGTGTTAACACACTATTTGTGGTTTGTTGTGACTAAGTGTTGGTGCTAAACTGTGTGTTATTGGATGCTAGCATGCTAGTTAGCTATGGTGTCATAGTTAGCTAGCTGAATAAAGTGGGTTGAGTCTATTCCTTGAAACACTGAACCGCTGTGGTTCACAACAATTCTGATTTCTAAAGGTGGAAGTTGGGAGAGTTTTTGTTCGGGTGGTTCAGTGAAACAATTATAGTTTCTGAGGTGGAAGTTTTGGTGAGGGAGGCCCTGCTCTCTCCTCTCCCAGATGTTCAGTTCATTTCATTCCGATCTCCTCTGCATTATTGTAGCCATTTGCTACAGCCTGTCAACTATGCCTCTGCCTATCCCTGTTCTCTCCTCTCTGCACAGGCTACACAAACGCCTCACACCGCGTGGCTGCTGCCTCTCTAACCTGGTGGTCCCTGCACGCACCCCACACCTGGAGTTCCAGGTCTCAGGCAGCCTCTGGAACTGCCGTTCTGCTGCCAACAAAGCTGACTTCATCCCAGCCTATGCTAACCTCCAGTCCCTCGACTTCCTGGCGCTGACGGAAACATGGATTACCACTGAAAACACTGCTACTCCTACTGCTCTCTCCTCGTCTGACCATGTGTTCTCGCATACCCCGAGAGCATCTGGTCAGAGGGGTGGTGGCACAGGAATCCTCATCTCTCCCAAGTGGACATTCTCAATTTTTCCCCTAACCCATCTGTCTATCTCCTCATTTGAATTCCATGCTGTCACAGTCACTAGCCCATTTAAGCTTAATATCCTTGTCATCTATCGCCCTCCAGGTTCCCTTGGAGAGTTCATCAATGAGCTTGACGCCTTGATAAGTTCCTTCCCTGAGGATGGCTCACCCCTCACAGTTTTGGGGGATTTCAACCTCCCTACGTCCACATTTGACTCATTTCTCTCTGCCTCCTTCTTTCCACTCCTCTCCTCTTTTGACCTCACCCTCTCACCGTCCCTCCCTACTCACAAGGCAGGCAATACGCTTGACCTCATCTTTACTAGATGCTGCTCTTCTACTAATCTCACTGCAACTCCCCTCCATGTCTCCGACCACTACTTTGTTTCCTTTTCTCTCTCGCTCTCCTCCAACACTACTCACTCTGCCCCTACACAGATGGTAATGCGCCGCCGCAACCTTCGCTCTCTCTCTCCCACTACTCTCTCCTCTTCCATCCTATCATCTCTTCCCTCTGCTCAATCCTTCTCCCTCCAATCTCCTGATTCTGCCTCCTCAACCCTCCTCTCCTCCCTTTCTGCATCCTTTGACTCTCTGTGTCCCCTATCCTCCCGGCCAGCTCAGTCCTCCCCTCCAGCTCCGTGGCTTGATGACTCATTGCGAGCTCACAGAACAGAGCTCCGGGCAGCGGAGCGGAAATGGAAGAAAACTAAACTCCCTGCCGACCTGGCATCTTTTCACTCCCTCCTCTCTACATTTTCTTCATCTGTTTCTGCTGCTAAGGCCACTTTCTACCACTCTAAATTCCAAGCATCTGCCTCTAACCCTAGGAAGCTCTTTGCCACATTTTCCTCCCTGCTGAATCCCCCCCTAAGTAATGACACTGCTGGTCCTACTTACACTGCCCTACCCTATGCTTTGACTTCTTTCTCCCCTCTCTCTCCAGATAAAATCCTGCGACTTGTGACTGCAGGCCGCCCAACAACCTGCCCGCTTGACCCCATCCCCTCCTCTCTTCTCCAGACCATCTCCGGTGACCTTCTCCCCTACCTCACCTCGCTGATCAACTCATCCTTGACCGCTGGCCATGTCCCTTCCGTCTTCAAGAGAGCGAGAGTTGCACCCCTTCTCAAAAAACCAACACTCGATCCCACTGATGTCAACAACTACAGACCAGTATCCCTTCTTTCTTTTCTTTCCAAAACTATTGAGCGTGCCGTCTTTAGCCAACTCTCTTGCTATCTCTCTCAGAATGACCTTCTTGACCCAAACCAGTCAGGTTTCAGGACTGGTCATTCAACTGAGACTGCTCTTCTCTGTGTCACGGAGGCTCTCCGCACTGCTAAAGCTAACTCTCTCTCCTCTGCTCTTGTCCTTCTAGACCTGTCTGCTGCCTTTGATACTGTGAACCATCAGATCCTCCTCTCCACCCTCTCCGAGCTGGGCATCTCCGGCGCGGCTCACTCCTGGATTGCGTCCTACCTGACCGGTCGCTCCTACCAAGTGGCGTGGCGAGAAGCTGTCTCCGCACCACGTGCTCTCACCACTGGTGTCCCCCAGGGCTCAGTTCTAGGCCCTCTCCTATTCTCCCTATACACCAAGTCACTTGGCTCTGTCATATCCTCACATGGCCTCTCCTATCATTGCTACGCTGACGATACACAACTAATCTTCTCCTTTCCCCCTTCTGATAACCAGGTGGCGAATCGCATCTCTGCATGTCTGGCAGACATATCAGTATGGATGACGGATCACCACCTCAAGCTGAACCCCTGGCAAGACGGAGCTGCTCTTCCTCCCGGGGAAGGACTGCCCGTTCCATGATCTCGCCATCACGGTTGACAACTCCGTTGTGTCCTCCTCCCAGAGTGCGAAGAGCCTTGGCGTGACCCTGGACAACACCCTGTCGTTCTCCGCTAACATCAAGGCGGTGACCCGATCCTGCAGGTTCATGCTCTACAACATTCGGAGAGTACGACCCTGCCTTACACAGGAAGCGGCACAGGTCCTAATCCAGGCACTTGTCATCTCCCGTCTGGATTACTGCAACTCGCTGTTGGCTGGCCTCCCTGCCTGTGCCATTAAACCCCTACAACTCATCCAGAATGCCGCAGCCCGTCTGGTGTTCAACCTTCCCAAGTTCTCTCACGTCACCCCCCTCCTCCGCACACTCCACTGGCTTCCAGTTGAAGCTCGCATCCGTTACAAGACCATGGTGCTTGCCTATGGAGCAGTGAGGGGAACGGCACCTCCGTACCTTCGGGCTCTGATCAGTCCCTACACCCAAACGAGGGCATTGCGTTCATCCACCTCTGGCCTGCTGGCTCCCTTCCTCTGCGGAAGCATAGTTCCCACTCAGCCCAGTCAAAACTGTTCGCTGCTCTGGCACCCCAATGGTGGAACAAGCTCCCTCACGACGCCAGGACAGCGGAGTCACTCACCACCTTCCGGAGACATTTGAAACCCCCACCTCTTTAAGGAATACCTGGGATAGGATAAAGTAATCCTTCTACCCCCCCAAAAAAAAAAAAAAAAGAAAGTGTAAAGTGGTTTTCCCACTGGCTATAGGGTGAATGAACCAATTTGTAAGTCGCTCTGGATAAGAGCGTCTGCTAAATGACGTAAATGTGCCCTTGAGCAAGGCACTTAACCCTAATTGCTCCTGTAAGTCGCTCTGGATAAGAGCGTCTGCTAAATGACTAAAATGTAAAATGTAAATGTAATATGGCTAAAGGTTCATCTGCCTCACCTAAAACCCATTCTGGTGGGAAGCTGCTAAAGACAACCAAGTGCTAACAGTCAGTATCTGGATAACATGTGTGAAATGCTTGATAATGTATGTGATATCAGTAGAGGAGGTATATTTTCTGGGTGATTTAAATATTGACTGGCTTTCATCAGGCTGTCCCCTCAAGAGAAAGCTTCAAATTGTAACTAGTGACTGCAACCTGGTTCAGGTTATCAATTAACCTACCAGGGTAGTTACAAACAGCACAGGAATTAAATCATCAACATGTATTGATCACATCTTTACTAATGCTGCAGATATCTGCTTTAAAGCAGTATCCAAATCCATTGGATGTAGTGATCACAATATAGTAGCCATATCTAGGAAAACCAAAGTTCCAAAGGCTGGGCCTAATATAGTGTATAACAGGTCATACAATACGTTTTGTAGTGATTCCTATGTTGTTGATGTAAAGAACATTTGTTGGTCCGTGGTGTGTAATGAGGAGCAACCAGACACTGCACTTGACACATTTATGAAATGTCTTATCCCAGTTACTAATAAGCATACACTGATGAAAATGATCGGAGAGGTTGAGAGTAGAAGAAGTTCAGGAGAAAAAACAAACAAAATATAATTATTGTAGAATTGACTGTGTCCATAAAATTTAGATAGTAGGTATAAGCTAGAAGTAGAGGCCTAAGCGTTGTTGTTCACTAGTTTGCTCCAAGTGGGGAAGGGGTGGCGGGGTTGGAAAGTAATGGAGGGGAATATATATATTTTAAAGGATAGGTGTGTGTATGTATGTATGTATGTATGTATGTGTGTATGTATGTATGTATGTGTGTCTGTGAATGTGTGTATACATGTATGTGTATATATACAGTGGGGAGAACAAGTATTTGATACACTGCCGATTTTGCAGGTTTTCCTACTTACAAAGCATGTAGAGGTCTGTACTTTTTATCATTCAACTGTGAGAGACGGAATCTAAAACAAAAATCCAGAAAATCACATTGTATGATTTTTAAGTAATTAATTTGCATTTTATTGGATGACATAAGTATTTGATACATAAGAAAAGCAGAACTTAATATTTGATACAGAAACCTTTGTTTGCAATTACAGAGATCATACGTTTCCTGTAGGTCTTGACCAGGTTTGCACACACTGCAGCAGGGATTTTCGCCCACTCCTCCATACAGACCATCTCCAGATCCTTCAGGTTTCGGGGCTGTCGCTGGGCAATACGGACTTTCAGCTCCCTCCAAAGATTTTCTATTGGGTTCAGGTCTGGAGACTGGCTAGGTCACTCCAGGACCTTGAGATTCTTCTTACACTCCTTAGTTGCCCTGGCTGTGTGTTTCGGGTCGTTGTCATGCTGGAAGACCCAGCCATGACCCATCTTCAATGCTCTTACTGAGGGAAGGAGGTTGTTGGCCAAGATCTCACGATACATGGCCCCATCCATCCTCCCCTCAATACGGTGCAGTCGTCCTGTCCCCTTTGCAGAAAAGCATCCCCAAAGAATGATGTTTCCACCTCCATGCTTCACGGTTGGGATGGTGTTCTTGGGGTTGGACTCATTCTTCTTCTTCCTCCAAACACGGCGAGTGGAGTTTAGACCAAAAAGCTCTATTTATGTCTCATCAGACCACATGACCTTCTCCCATTCCTCCTCTGGATAATCCAGATGGTCATTGGCAAACTTCAGACGGGCCTGGACATGCGCTGGCTTGAGCAGGGGGACCTTGCGTGCGCTGCAGGATTTTAATCCATGACGGCGTAGTGTGTTACTAATGGTTTTCTTTGAGACTGTGGTCCCAGCTCTCTTCAGGTCATTGACCAGGTCCTGCCGTGTAGTTCTGGGCTGATCCCTCACCTTCTTCATGATCATTGATGCCCCACGAGGTGAGATCTTGCATGGAGCCCCAGACTGAGGTTGATTGACCGTCATCTTGAACTTCTTCCATTTTCTAATAATTGCGTCAACAGTTGTTGCCTTCTCACAAAGCTGCTTGCCTATTGTCCTGTAGCCCATCCCAGCCTTGTGCAGGTCTACAATTTTATCCCTGATGTCCTTACACAGCTCTCTGGTCTTGGCCATTGTGGAGAGGTTGGAGTCTGTTTGATTGAGTGTGTGGACAGGTGTATTTTATACAGGTAACGAGTTCAAACAGGTGCAGTTAATACAGGTAATGAGTGGAGAACAGGAGGGCTTCTTAAAGAAAAACGAACAGGTCTGTGAGAGCTGGAATTCTTACTGGTTGGTAGGTGATCAAATACTTATGTCATGCAATAAAATGCAAATTAATTTCTTAAAAATCATACAATGTGATTTTCTGGATTTTTGTTTTAGATTCCGTCTCTCACAGTTGAAGTGTACATATGATAAAAATTACAGACCTCTACATGCTTTGTAAGTAGGAAAACCTGCAAAATCGGCAGTGTATCAAATACTTGTTCTCCCCACTGTATATAAAACATGGGGGATTGGAATTGATGCAGACAATTACATTGATGGAAGTTACAATCTATCTGCAATATTAAGCTGATCTACCCCCCAAGAAAAAGAAAAAATGAAAATGACTGTAAAAACTGTTAAATACCCATGGATTGATGAGGAATTGATAAATGGTATGGTTGAGAGGGATGAGGCAAAATAAATGGCAAATAGGTCTGGCTGTACAACCGATTGGCAAACATATTGCAAACTGAGAAATCATGTGACTAAACTGAATAAAAAGAAGAAGAAGCTACACTATGAAACAAAGATAAATGATTAAGCTGATCCACCCCCCCCCCCCCAAAAAAAAAGAAGAAAAAAAGATAAATGACAAAGAATGATAGTAAAAAGCTTTGGAGCACCTTAAATGACATTTTGGGCATAAAGGCAAACTCCGCTCTATCATTCATTGAATCAGATGGCTCATTCATCACGAAACCCACTGATATTGCCAACTACTTTAATTATTTTTTTTATTGGCAAGATTAGCAAACTTAGGCATGACATGCCAGCAACAAAACGCTGACACAACACATCCAAGTACTGTATATCAGACCAAATTATGAAAGACAAGCATTGCAATTTTGTATTCCGTAAAGTAAGTGTGGAAGAGGTGAATTTGTTGTTGTTGTCTATCAACAAAGACAAGCCACCGGGGTCTGACAACTTGGATGGAAAATTACTGAGGATAATAGCGGATGATATTGCCACTCCTATTTGCCATATCTTCAATTTAAGCCTACTAGAAAGTGTGTTCCCTCAGGCCTGGATGATGTCAGTATCTGGATAACATGTGTGAAATGCTTGATAATGTATGTGATATCAGTAGAGGAGGTTTATTTTCTGGGTGATTTAAATATTGACTGGCTTTCATCAGGCTGCCCCCTCAAGAGAAAGCTTCAAATTGTAACTAGTGACTGCAACCTGGTTCAGGTTATCAATTAACCTACCAGGGTAGTTACAAACAGCACAGTAATTAAATCATCAACATGTATTGATCACATCTTTACTAATGCTGCAGAGATCTGCTTTAAAGCAGTATCCAAATCCATTGGATGTAGTGATCACAATATAGTAGCCATATCTAGGAAAACCAAAGTTCCAAAGGCTGGGCCTAATATAGTGTATAACAGGTCATACAATACGTTTTGTAGTGATTCCTATGTTGTTGATGTAAAGAACATTTGTTGGTCCGTGGTGTGTAATGAGGAGCAACCAGACACTGCACTTGACACATTTATGAAATGTCTTATCCCAGTTACTAATAAGCATGCACTGATGAAAATGATCGGAGAGGTTGAGAGTAGAAGAAGTTCAGGAGAAAAAACGAACAAAATATAATGATTGTAGAATTGACTGTGTCCATAAAATTTAGATAGTAGGTATAAGCTAGAAGTAGAGGCCTAAGCGTTGTTGTTCACTAGTTTGCTCCAAGTGGGGAAGGGGTGGCGGGGTTGGAAAGTAATGGAGGGGAATATATATTTTTTTAAAGGATAGGTGTGTGTGTGTGTGTGTGTGTGTATGTATGTATGTACATTGGGGAGAACAAGTATTTGATACACTGCCGATTTTGCAGGTTTTCCTACTTACAAATCATGTTGAGGTCTGTAATTTTTATCATAGGTACACTTCAACTGTGAGAGACGGAATCTAAAACAAAAATCCCGAAAATCACATTGTATGATTTTTAAGTAATTCATTTGCATTTTATTGCATGACATAAGTATTTGATACATCAGAAAAGCAGAACTTAATATTTGGTACAGAAACCTTTGTTTGCAATTACAGAGATCATACGTTTCCTGTAGGTCTTGACCAGGTTTGCACACACTGCAGCAGGGATTTTGGCCCACTCCTCCATACAGACCTTCTCCAGATCCTTCAGGTTTCGGGGCTGTTGCTGGGCAATACGGACTTTCAGCTCCCTCCAAAGATTTTCTGTTGGGTTTAGGTCTGGAGACTGGATAGGCCACTCCAGGACCTTGAGATGCTTCTTACGGAGCCACTCCTTAGTTGCCCTGGCTGTGTGTTTCGGGTCGTTGTCATGCTGGAAGACCCAGCCACGACCCATCTTCAATGCTCTTACTGAGGGAAGGAGGTTGTTGGCCAAGATCTCGCGATACATGGCCCCATCCATCCTCCCCTCAATACGGTGCAGTTGTCCTGTCCCCTTTGCAGAAAAGCATCCCCAAAGAATGATGTTTCCCACTCCATGCTTCACGGTTGGGATGGTGTTCTTGGGGTTGTACTCATCCTTCTTCTTCCTCCAAACACGGCGAGTGGAGTTTAGACCAAAAAGCTATTTTTGTCTCATCAGACCACATGACCTTCTCCCATTCCTCCTCTGGATCATCCAGATGGTTATTGGAAAACTTCAGATGGGCCTGGACATGCGCTGGCTTGAGCAGGGGGACCTTGCGTGCACTGCAGGATTTTAATCCATGACGGCGTAGTGTGTTACTAATGGTTTTCTTTGAGACTGTGGTCCCAGCTCTCTTCAGGTCATTGACCAGGTCCTGCCGTGTAGTTCTGGGCTGATCCCTCACCTTCCTCATGATCATTGATGCCCCACGAGGTGAGATCTTGCATGGAGCCCCAGACCGAGGGTGATTGACCGTCATCTTGAACTTCTTCCATTTTCTAATAATTGCGCCAACAGTTGTTGTCTTCTCACCAAGCTGCTTGCCTATTGTCCTGTAGCCCATCCCAGCCTTGTGCAGGTCTACAATTTTATCCCTGATGTCCTTACACATCTCTCTGGTCTTGGCCATTGTGGAGAGGTTGGAGTCTGTTTGATTGAGTGTGTGGACAGGTGTCTTTTATACAGGTAACGAGTTCAAACAGGTGCAGTTAATATAGGTAATGAGTGGAGAACAGGAGGAATGAGATGTGATGCATATATTTGGGCTGCAATTTCTGAGGCTGGTAACTCTAATAAACTTATCCTCTGCAGCAGAGGTAACTCTGGGTCTTCCATTCCTGTGGCGGTCCTCATGAGAGCCAGATTCATCATAGCGCTTTATGTTTTTTGCGACTGCACTTGAAGAAACTTTCAAAGTTCTTAACATTTTCTTAAAGTAATGATGGACTGACGTTTCTCTTTGCTTATTTGAGCTGTTATTGCCATAATATGGTATTTTACCAGATAGGGCTTTCGTCTGTATAACCCCCCTACCTTGTCACAACACAACTGATTGGCTCAAACGCATTAATAAGGAAAGAAATTCCACAAATTAACTTTTAAAAAGGCACACCTTTTAATTGAAATGCATTCCAGGTGACTACCTCATGAAGCTGGTTGAGAGAATGCCAAGAGTGTGCAAAGCTGTCATCAAGGCAAAGGTTGGCTATTTGAAGAACCTCAAATATAAAATATATTTTGATTTGTTTAACACTTTTTTGTTTACTACATGATTCCATATGTGTTACTTCATCATTTTGATGTCTTCACTATTATTCTACAATGTAGAAAATATTAAAAATTAAGAAAAACCTTTGAATGAGTAAGTGTGTCCAAACTTTTGACTGGTAGTGTACTGCATTGTTGGAGCTAGAAACACAAGCATTTTGCTACACCTGCAATAACATCTGCTAAACATGTGTACAGTTGAAGTCGGAAGTTTACATACACCTTAGCCAAATACATTTAAACTCAGTTTTTCACAATTCCTGACATTTAATCCTAGTAAAAATTCCCTGTCTTAGGTCAGTTAGGATCACCAATTTATTTTAAGAATGTGAAATGTCAGAATAATAGTAGAGAGAATGATTTATTTCAGCTTTTATTTCTTTCATCACACTCCCAGTGGGTCAGAAGTTTACATACACTCAATTAGTATTTGGTAGTACTTTGCTCAAACGTTTTGGGTATCTTTCCACAAGCTTCCCACAATAAGTTGGGTGAATTTTGGCCCATTCCTCCTGACAGAGCTGGTGTAACTGAGTCAGGTTTGTAGGCCTCCTTGCTCGCACACGCTTGTTCAGTTCTGCCCACAAAGGTCAGGGCTTTGTGATGGCCACTCCAGTACCTTGACTTTGTTGTCCTTAAGCCATTTTGCCACAACTTTGGAAGTATGCTTGGGGTCATTGTCCATTTGGATGACCCATTTGCGACCAAGCTTTAACTTCCTGACTGACGTCTTGAGATGTTGCTTCAATATATCCACATCATTTCCCTTCCTCATGATGCCATCTATTTTGTGAAGTGCACCAGTCCCTCCTGCAGCAAAGCACCCCCACAGCATGATGCTGCCACCCCTGTGCTTCACGGTTGGGATGGTGTTCTTCGGCTTGCAATGACCCCCTTTTCCTCCAAACATAACGATGGTCATTATGGCCAAACAGTTCTATTTTTGTTTCATCAGACCAGAGGACATTTCTCCAAAAAGTACGATCTTTGTCCCCATGTGCAGTTGCAAACCGTAGTCTGGCTTTTTTATGGCGGTTTTGGAGCAGTGGCTTCTTCCTTGCTAAGTGGCCTTTCAGGTTATGTCAATATAGGACTCGTTTTACTGTTGATATAGAATTTACTGTGGACTGGAATTTTCCAAGCTATTTAAAAGGCACATTCAACTTAGTGTATGTAAACTTCTGACCCACTGGAATTGTGATACAGTGAATTATAAGTGAAATAATCTGTCTGTAAACAATTGTTGGGAAAATTACTTGCCTCATGCACAAAGTAGATGTCCTACTGACTTGCCAAAACTATAGTTTGTTAACAAGAAATTTGTGGAGTGGTTGAAAAACAAGTTTTAATGACTCCAACCTAAGTGTATGTAAACTTCCGACTTCAACTGTATGTGGCAAATATAATTTGAATTGGTTTGATTTTGATTCATTAGTTAGCCAGTGGCTTAATTTAGTTATTTCAAAGTGGTGACACATACAGGGTGTACTGTATTTCTATAATAAAACCGTTGGGAACAATGAAAAGGAGGAATTATCCTGGTCCTATTTAATTGAGTTTGACCAGGTGCCCGGCTCTGTGTCGGCCTAATCTCCCTGCAGTGGTGCTGTCTCGCTCTCTCCCTGGGAGACAGCGGAGGCTGATAAACTTTGCAGCTCCCTCGTACCTGCACACCGCACCCTCTGCATTATTCATGGGTAGGGACTAGAGCATCTTCAAATGGCCTGTCATTTCCTTTTACCCTCCATCACAATGGCCATATGCCACAGACACTAGAGAGGACTGGGGGAGGCAGTCTGAGGGTGAGCCTGAATTTCCTTCACAGACACTAACATGGAAACATATACATGTTTTAGCATGTAGGACGCTTGGGAACTCAAAACCTGCCATGGCAGATTTCAATCTTTTACTGTTTCGCTATCTCCTCCCACGGTTGACACCCCCACACAGCAAAATCAATTGTGTATATTTAACTCTGAAAGTGTAAAATGTACACTATTTTCAGTAAACATATGAGTCCCACTGCTTAGTGTAAAGCCTTATTCAAATATTTCCCAGAGTGCCTTGACTTTCGAGTAAATTGTAGACTGCATTTGTTAGTGATAGAGACATTGTTGTTGCATTCATCCATTTTTGGTCTTAATGACACCGCCAAGTGAGATCCTGAGCAAATATATAATCATACACAAAACCATGCCCATCATTATCATATTTCCCAACATGCCTCTTGTTTCAATATCTATGTTTGTGCATGAGATTGATACATTTTATGCCACACAAAGAAAATAACATTCATTTTTCTGAACTAATCCAATCAGTTATGTAGTGTTCTCACAATATTCCTAACCCAGAAAGTCATTCTGAATGCAGGTTGCAGGTGAATACAAATACCAACTGTTGGATCTGGCTGAATTCCAATAGGAATTTACACATCACTTTGCAAGCTGGCATAATGTGACTTGCAGGAAGGGTTGCAAAATTTGGGTAATTTTCCCAGATTTTCCAGAAAGTCTGGTTGGAGCTTTCCTGGAAACGGAAGCAGGAAATCTGACATCCTTCAACCAGGATTTGGGGAAAATCTGGGAATTTGGGGAAAGTCATTGACATTTTGCAACCCTACTTCCAGGCCTGTTGCCTGAGGTATGAACTGATGTACAATTATGCACTTATAACTAAAGGTACAGAGGATGGCCTTACACTAAGTGTTTGTACCCCTTTAGGAACAAATCTAAACCTTTTTATCTGAGTGTGTAATACAATGGCCTGAAACATCTGGCCTGCAAGTCACATTATCCTGGCTTGTAAGGTGAAGTGTAATTCATTTCTGAATGCAGCCAGTGTGGGGATATCCAACTTTCAGATTTTTTTATGACCCGCACATGTATTCAGAATGACTGCCAGGGGTGGGAAGACTAAACTATGCGACTACCTAAAGCATCTTCTTTTTCTTCGGGATTGGGTTGGCAGATCGCATTCCATCTTTTAGGTAGCTACACCTCAACCTACTGTACTGGAGTGTGAGGCCAGTCACGGTCTACCTACATAAAATTCCAGTAATACAAAATTGGGGAAAAGGAAAATTACCCTGCCAACTATTAACCCTCACTAAAAAACCCACCACCCCATTTCACTATTTAACCCTATTTAATCCTACTCCAGGCCAACGGTATGGGAGGACAGAACACTACCATTCAACACACCCTGCAACTCTTTTTCAGTAAAACCTCGCAATCCCAAGTACTTCTCTGCAGCTGCCACCACAACCTCTATTTTCTGTGACTTACATTCCATTTCTGCAGTACAGTTGACAACCATGGCTATGAATGCTAAGAAACCCACCTTACTGAAGCACATATTATTCCCATCCCTCTCCATTGGTCTCTGCCTGCTCACAGGATCCCTCACCCTGTACCCATCTGTACTACCTACACATTCTTTACTACTATGACCCTGGCAAGCTCAACCTGCATTTCTCTCACCGGACACCTCCAATCTCCAGCTCAATGGGCACCCCCACAGCTAACACACAACATTCTCCACTGATACTGCACATTCCTTCGTCTCATGCCATCCTGCACACTTCTCACATCTAGGAATCTCCCTCCTACACACTACTGCAACATGACCATAAGCTTGGCACCTAAAACACCATGGTATTTTTACCTAAAGCATCTAAACTGGAACAACCATTTCAGTAATGTGTGCAAGTCCAAGTAACCAGTGGTGTATAGTACTTAAGTAAAAATACTTGAAAGTACTACTTTACTATTTATATTTTTGACAATTTTTACTTTTACTTCACTACATTCCTAAAGAAAATTATGTAGTTTTTACTCCATACATTTTCCCTGACACCCAAATGTACTCGTTACATTTTGAATGCTTAGCAGGACAATAAACTGGTCTAATTCACACACTTATAAAAAGAACATCCCTGGTCATCCCTACAGCCTCTTATCTGGTGGACTCACTAAACGCATGCTTTATTTGTCAATTATGTATGAGCGTTGGAGCATGCCCCTGGTTATCCTTAAATAAATAAAAACAAGAAAATGATGACGTCTGGTTTGCTTAATATAAGGACTTTGAAATTATTTATACTTTTAGTTTTGATACTTAATTACATTTACTTTTGATACTTCAGCATATTTAAAACAAAATACTTTTAGACTTTTAATCAAGTAGTATTTTACTAGGTGACTTTCACTTCTACTTGAGTCATTTTCTATTAAGGTATCTTTACTTGACAATTGGGTACTTTTTCCACCACTGCAAGTAACATATTGGATTAGTTTAGAAAATGTTTGAAATGTATATTTTAGTAGCATAAGATTAATTATTAATCAATCAATTAATGTACATGCACAAACATACAGTTGAAGTCGGAAGTTTACATACACTTAGGTTGGAGTCATTAAAACTCGTTTTTCAACCACTCCACAAATTTCTTGTAAACAAACTATAGTTTTGGCAAGTCGGTTATGACATCTACTTTGTGCATGACACAAATAATTTTTCCAACAATTGTTTACGGACAGATTATTTCACTTATAATTCACTGTATAACAATTCCAGTGGGTCAGAAGTTTACATACACTAAATTGACTGTGCCTTTAAACAGCTTGGAAAATTCCAGAAAATGATGTTATGGCTTTAGAAGCTTCTGATAGGCTAATTGACATCATTTGAGTCAATTGGAGGTGTACCTGTGGATGTATTTCAAGGCCTACCTTCAAACTCAGTGCCTCTTTGCTTGACATCATGGGAAAATCAAAATAAATCAGCCAAGACCTCACAAAAACAATTGTAGACCTCCACAAGTCTGGTACATCCTTGGGAGTAATTTCCAAATGCCTGAAGGTACCACGTTCATCTGTACAAACAATAGTACGCAAGTATAAACACCATGGGACCACGCAGCCGTCATACCGCTCAGGAAGGAGACGCGTTCTGTCTCCTAGAGATGAACGTACTTTGGTGCGAAAAGTGCAAATCAATCCCAGAACAACAGCAAAGGACCTTGTGAAGATGCTGGAGGAAACAGGTACAAAAGTATCTATATCCACAATAAAACGAGTCCTATATTGACATAACCTGAAAGGCCGTTTAGCAAGGAAGAAGCCACTGCTCCAAAACCGCCATAAAAAAGCCAGACTACGGTTTGCAACTGCACATGGGGACAAAGATCAAACTTTTTGGAGAAATGTCCTCTGGTCTGATGAAACTAAAATAGAACTGTTTGGCCATAATGACCATCGTTATGTTTGGAGGAAAAAGGGGGTAATTGCAAGCCGAAGAACACCATCCCAACCGTGAAGCACGGGGGTGGCAGCATCATGCTGTGGGGGTGCTTTGCTGCAGGAGGGACTGGTGCACTTCACAAAATAGATGGCATCATGAGGAAGGAAACTTATGTGGATATATTGAAGCAACATCTCAAGACATCAGTCAGGAAGTTAAAGCTTGGTCGCAAATGGGTCTTCCAAATGGACAATGACCCCAAGCATACTTCCAAAGTTGTGGCAAAATGGCTTAAGGACAACAAAGTCAAGGTATTGGAGTGGCCCTCACAAAGCCCTGACCTTTGTGGGCAGAACTGAACAAGCGTGTGCGAGCAAGGAGGCCTACAAACCTGACTCAGTTACACCAGCTCTGTCAGGAGGAATGGGCCAAAATTCACCCAACTGAAACGTTTGACCCGAGTTAAACAATTTAAAGGCAATGCTACTAAATACTAATTGAGTGTATGTAAACTTCTGACCCACTGGGAATGTGATGAACTATATATTAGCCTGTATTAGGGTAAAACTAGGCTCTCAAAATAAAGCCTTATGAAATACATATATTATTGTGTTAACCCTCTCAGTGTTAATTAGTTTTTTTTTTTTTTTACACTGCAGAATTTGCTGTGTACATCTTATTTTATAGCAATTAACCCAAGGACAGGTATTGCATATGATGTGTTAAAACATCAATGTCGAATTAAGATGATTAGACCATGAAAACATAAAGATTTCAATGTAGAATAGGTATTACATGTAACACATCAGCTGTTATATAAAAGGAAAATACAGTGCAGTAAATGAGAAGCTACATTAGTTAAACCTTGAGGTAAAGTACACTCATATGATATTTTGTGCTGCTTCAAATTGGGCACACACTGGTTGAATCAACATTGTTTCCATGTCATTTCAATGAAATTACATTGAACCAACGTGGAATAGACGTTGAATTGTCTGTGCCCATTGGGTATTTTCATTTGCAGCTCCTTGACATCTTGTCAGCTACCTTCGAGACTTACCTTCCAGGATGGCGTCCCTCGTGTTATTTGTATTTACTAAGTTTATTTGCATGACGAAACCCCACAAGGCATTTCCCTTAGAGGTAATTGGGATTGCTGTCATTGTGCCTCCCTAATGTCTCAAAGTCAACATTAACATATCATTAGCTCTTTCTGGGACCGTTCACTCAGAAAATTACTGGCCTCCAAAGACCTTCAGCTGCATCAACATGAACATAACGTTGAGATGATGACGTCTGCTTCTTGTATAGTAGCCTAACTCTTTGAGCTTATTTAGAATCCCACCTAACTAAAAGGGGTAGATAAACTTTTAAATGCACTGTAATAAGGAATTTTCACGAAATATTATTGTATATTATATTATTAATAGGACACCTGCCAAATGATTGCCAAGTACAAATAAATGAGGGTTCCTCAAGGGTTCTTGGTGAAGGGTGATGGTTGTAAAACTGAAAGTGTGAACCACCGCATTTAACCATGGTTAGGTGACTTGGAATATGGCAGAAAACAAACAGTGTAGCTATTCACTCCTCAAGGCAATCAAACAGGCAAAACGTCAGTATAGAGATGAAGTGGAGTCGTAATTCAACGGTTCAGACACGAGATGTATGTGGCAGGGTCTACAGACAATCACGGACTACAAAAGGAACACCAGCCACGTCGCAGACACCGACGTCTTGCTTCCGGACAAGCTAAACACCTTCTTCGCCCGCTTTGAGGATAACACAGTGCCACCGACGCGGCCCACTACCAAGGACTGTGGGATCTCCTTCTCCGTGGCCGACGTGAGTAAGACATTTAAGCGTGTTAACCCTCACAAGGCTGCCGGCCCAGAAGGCATTCCTAGCCGCGTCCTCAGAGCATGCGCAGACCAGCTGGCTGATGTGTTTACGGACATATTCAATCTCTCCCTATCCCAGTCTGCTGTCCCCACATGCTTCAAGATGTCCACCATTGTTCCTGTACCCAAGAAAGCAAAGGTAACTGAACTAAATGACTATTGCCCCCTAGCACTCACCTCTGTCATCATGAAGTGCTTTGAGAGACTAGTGAAGGATCATATCACCTCTACCTTACCGGTCACCCTAGACCCACTTCAATTTGCTTACTGCCCCAATAGATCCACAGACGATGCAATCGCCATCGCACTGCACACTGCCCTATCCCATCTGGACAAGAGGAATACCTATGTAAGAATGCTGTTCATTGACTATAGCTCAGCATTCAACACCACAGTACCCTCCAAGCTCATCATTAAGCTCAAGGCCCTGGGTCTGAACCCCGCCCTGTGCAACTGGGTCCTGGACTTCCTGACAGGCCGCCCCCAGGTGGTGAAGGTAAGAAACAACACCTCCACTTTGCTTCTCCTCAACACTGGGGCCCCACAAGGGTGGGTGCTCAACCCACTCCTGTACTCTCTGTTCACCCATGACTGCGTGGCGAAGCATGCCTCCAACTCAATCATCAAGTTTGCAGACGACACAACAGTAGTAGGCTTGATTACCAACAATGAAGAGACAGCCTACATGGAGAAGGTGAGGGCTCTGGGAGTGTGGTGCCAGGAAAATAACCTCTCACTCAACATCAACAAAACAAAGGAGATGATCGTGGACTTCAGGAAACAGCAGAGAGTGCACCCCCCTATCCACATTGACGGGACCGCAGTGGAGAAGGTGGAAAGCTTCAAGTTCCTTGGCGTACACATCACTGACAAACTGAAATGGTCCACCAACACAGACAGTGTGGTGAAGAAGGTGCAACAGTGTCTCTTCAACCTCAGGAGGCTGAAGAAATTTGGATTGGCACCTAAAACCCTCACAAACTTTTACAGATGCACAATTGAGAGCATCCTGTCGGGCGGTATCACCGCCTGGTATGGCAACTGCACTGCCCGCAACTGCAGGGCTCTCCAGAGGGTGGTGCGGTATGCCCAACGCATTACCGGGGGCAAACTTCCCGCCCTCCAGGACACCTACAGCACCTGATATCACAGGAAGGCCAAAAAGATAATCAAGGACATCAACCACCCGAGCCACTGCCTGTTCACCCCGCTATCATCCAGAAGGCGAGGTCAGTACAGGTCCATCAAAGCAGGGACAGAGAGACTGAGAAACAGCTTCTATCTCAAGGCCATGAGACTGTTAAATAGCCATCACTAGCACATTAGAGGCTGTTGCCTATAGACATAGACTAGAACTCACTGGCCACTTTAAGAAATGGAACACTAGTCACTTTAATAATGTTTACATATCTTGCATTACTCATCTCATATGTATATACTGTATTCTATACTATTCAACTGTATCTTAGTCCATTGCGCTCTGTCATTGCTTGTCCATATATGTATATATTCTTAATTCCATTCCTTATTCAGATTTGTGTGTATACTTGTTAGATATTACTGCACTGTCGGAGTTAGAAGCACAAGCATTTCGCTACACCCGCAATAACATCTGCTAAACACGTGTATGTGACCAATACAATTTCATTTGATTTGATTTGGTTCTATGTGGAATCATACTGACCAAAATAACCCGTTGAGCCCTTCAATGGTTCTTTGCAGTTCAAAAAAAGGGTTCTTTCCTCTTTTAGTGATAATTAAAATGTAGGGGATGTGGCTCATTAGAATATTTTTAGGCATGGTTTGTTCACAGCGCTTTTTGTTCAGAGTGAGAGTGTTATTCATGTTTATCTAATCTGTTGTGTTATGCTTTAACATGTTATACAGTGCATTCGGAAAGTATCCAGATCCCTTCACTTTTTTCGACATTTTGTTACGTTACAGCCTTATTCTAAAATGGATACAATTATTTTTCCCCCTCATCAATCTACAGACAATACCCCATAATGACAAAGCGAAAACAGGTTTTTAGAAATTTTTGCAAATCTATTAAAAATAAAAAACGGAAATACCTTATTTACATAAGTATTCAGACCCTTTGCTATGAGACTCGAAATTGAGCTCAAGAGTATCCTGTTTCCATTGATCATCCTTGAGATGTTTCTACAACTTGATTGGAGTCCACCTGTGGTAAATTCAATTGATTGGACATGTCTATATAAGGTCCCACAGTTGACAGTGCATGTCAGAGCAAAACCCAAGCCATGAGGTCGAAGAAATTGTCCGTAGAGCTCCGAGACAGGATTGTGTCGAGGCACAGATCAGGGGAAGGGTACCAAAACAGTTCTGCAGCATTGAAGGTCCCCAAGAACACAGTGGCCTCCATCATTCTTAAATGGAAGAAGTTTGGAACCACCAAGACATCCTAGAGCTGGCCGCCCGGCCAAACTGAACAATCGGGGGAGAAGGCCTTGGTCAGGGAGGTGACCAAGAATCCGATGGTAACTCTGACAGAGCTCCAATGTTCATCTGTGGAGATGGGAGAACATTCCAGAAGGACAACCATCTCTGCAGCACTCCTCCAATCAGGCCTTTATGGTAGAGTGGCCAGAAGGAAGCCACTCCTCAGTAAAAGGTACATGATAGCCTGCTTGGAGTTTGCTAAAAGGCACCTAAAGGACTCTCAGACCATGAGAAACAAGATTCTCTGGTCTGATGAAACAAAGATTGAACTCTTTGTCCTGAATGCCAAGCCTCACGTCTGGAGGAAACCAGGCACCGCTCACCAACAAAGTACTGAGTAAAGGGTCTGAATACTTATGTAAATATCGTATTTCATTTTCTAAAAAACTGTTTTTGCTTTGTCATTATGGGGTATTGTATGTAGATTGATGAGGGGAAAAAACAATGTAATCTGTTTTAGAATAAGGCTGTTATGTAACAAAATTTTGAAAAAGTGAAGGGGTCTGAATACTTTCATAATGCACTGTATATGACTACGGCCAGTGATGGTGTCTTGCGGAAAACTCATATATGTCCTTGTGTCACTTGAGAATGTTGACTAAGTCAGTAGTTTTCAATTCTCTCGTAAGGGACCTCCAGCCATTCCAGAGCTAGCACACCTGATTCAACTTCTTAATAAACACAATAACAAAAACTATGGATTTTTGGCTATCAAACCAGAACAAAAAACCTCTATGGTTTACATTTACATTTACATTTACGTCATTTAGCAGACGCTCTTATCCAGAGCGACTTACAAATAGGTGCATTCACCTGTTTACAAAGAACCTTTGAGATTGAGAAAGGTTCTTTATAGAACCATTCTCCATAAAGGTTATATAAATAACCATAAAAAAAGGGTTCTACTGTACATTGCCCCAAAAAGGGTTGTAACCATAGCAGAACCCTCTTTTGATGGAATATAGAACCTGTTTTTAATGGTTCTTTACAGAACCTTGGGAAAGAGTTCTTTATAGCACCAAAAAGGGTTCTGCTATTGTTATAAGCCAAATAACCATTTTTTGTCACTATATAGAACCATTTGTTTTTAGTGTGTATACGTTATTTTACATATATATATATCAAAAGTAATTGTCTCATTTGGATATCCAAATTGCTTATGTACTCATCTTCCAACAAAATGAAATAAAAACAACTCCACTTGCTGGTTATGTGCATAAGGTGGTAATAACATGGTAAATGTTTTAACAAAGATAGGATACAGGGATTGAACTGTTGAACTGTTGTTGCTGTTGATTTCTGTCATTCCCTGAATACAGCTCATAATAGGACAAGTGTCTCACAGTGTGACTCTTGTTTAAAGGCTATTGTATGCCAGCCAGAAGGAGGAATACAAGATACTCTCAAATGACATTCTGGACCATATAAAAGAAAATCATGATGTATAAGTAAACACATTTTGTGCTTTCTTCTATCAATGGATTTATCAATGGAGTCTGAATATGTTGTGCAGATGAGGGACAAAAAGTAATATTTAGAACTTTTCAATCATTAAAATGGTTTGATAATTGTTGATTGTATATAGACTCCCTACTCTTTTTTTCTGAACACTTTTTTGTTGTTGTTGTTTTATTTTACTTTTTTATTAAGAAATAAATGCATTGTTGGTTAAGGGCTGTAAGTAAGCATTTCACGGTAATGTCTACACCTGTTGTATTCGGCGCATGTGGCAAATACAATTTGATTTGATTTGATTCATGCCCATGCAAAGGTGACATTGCTGGCCTACCTACATGTTATCTCTCCACTTAGGTTGGAGTCATTAAAACTAGTTTGTCAACCACTCCACACATTTCTTGTTAACAAACTATAGTTTTGGCAAGTTAGGACATCTACTTTGTGCATGACACAAGTAATTTTACCAAAAAAAATTTACAGACAGATTATTTCACTTATAATTCACTGTATCACAATTCTAGTGGGTCAGAAGTTTACATACACTAAGTTGACTGTGCCTTTAAACAGCTTGGAAAATTCCAGAAAATGATGTCATGGCTTTAGAAGCTTCTGATAGGCTAATTGACATCATTTGAGTCAATTGGAGGTGTACTTGTGGATGTATTTCAAGGCCTACCTTCAAACTCAGTGCCTCTTTGCTTGACATCATGGGAGAATCAGAAGAAATCAGCCAAGACCTCACAAAAAAGATTGTAGACCTCCACAAGTCTGGTTCATCCTTGGGAGCAATTTCCAAATGCCTGAAGGTACCACGTTCATCTGCACAATTAATAGTACGCATGTATAAACAACATGGGACCACGCGGCCGTCATACCGCTCAGGAAGGAGACGCGTTCCGTCTTCTAGAGATGAACGTACTTTGGTGCGAAAAGTGCAAATCAATCCCAGAACAACAGTAAAGGACATTGTGAAGATGCTGGAGGAAACAGGTACAAAAGTATCTATATCCACAGTAAAACGAGTCCTGCTCTGTCAGGGGGAATGGGCCGAAATTCACCCAACTTATTGTGGGAAGCTTGTGGAAGGCTACCCAAAACGTTTGACCCAAGTTAAACAATTTAAAGGCAATGCTACCAATTACTAATTGAGTGTATAGAAAATTTCTGACCAACTGGGAATATGATGAAAGAAATAAAAGCTTAAATAAATAATCTCTACTATTATTCTGACATTTCACATTCTTAAAATAAAGTGGTGATCCTAACTGACATAAGACAGGGAATTTTTACTAGGATCAAATGTCAGGAATTGTGAAAAACTGAGATTAAATGTATTTGGCTAAGGTGTATGTAAACTTCCGACTATACTTTTAATAAAACTATGAAAAGCTACTATGGACTAAGGCGCTATGCTTTATCAGGAGTAAAAAAGGGCCCCTTTGATATATATCCCTTTGAGAGGTACAGTGGGGAAGGTATGCCTGATCTCTCTGCAGCTGCATTTCAAAGTCGACTAGGAAACGTATCTATTTCCCCGCATCCTGCAGGACATGGATCTGCATTTGCTCTGCACTTTGATAAAGCAACAGCCAGCCAAGCTGTCAGCCTCCATTAGCAGCCTCTCCACCATGCACTGACAACTTCTGTGTGTATGTGTATGTGTATGTGTGTGTGCATACGAGAGCAGCTTGATTTTGGATACTTTTTGGACAGTCTGAAGGATTTGAGAAGAAATAAATATCTGCGTAGAGGGCCACATTTTGATAACCTTACCTTCTTTAAAAGCAGACATCCTTCAAATACCCATCACATTTTCACTCACTTCAATGTAAACTCATACTGAACATACCATTTAATTTGCATTGGAGTGGTAATTGGTGTTGTCAATGTCACAGCTTCAATGTAGCAAGTCTCTCTCTCTCTCTGCATGGCCAGAACACACTCACATACAGTCGTGGTGAAAAGTTTTGAGAATGACACAAATACTAATTTTCACAAAGTCTGCTGCCTCAGTTTTGATGATGGCAATTTGCATATACTCCAGAATGTCATGAAGAGTGATCAGATGAATTGCAATTAATTGCAAAGTCCCTCTTTGCCATGAAAATGAACTTAATCCCAAAAAAACATTTCCACTGCATTTCAGCCCTGCCACAAAAGGACCAGCTGCCATCATGTCAGTGATTCTCTCGTTAACACAGGTGAAACTGTTGACGAGGACAAGGCTGGAGATCACTCTGTCATGCTGATTGAGTTAGAATAACAGACTGGACGCTTTAAAATGAGGGTGGTGCTTGAAATCATTGTTCTTCCTCTGTTAACCATGGTTACCTGCAAGGAAACACGTGCCGTCATCATTGCTTTGCATAAAAAGGGCTTCATAGGCAAGGATATTGCTGCTAGTAAGATTGCACCTAAATCAAAAAAAATTCGGATCATCAAGAACTTCAAGGAGAGAGGTTCAATTGTTGTGAAGAAGGCGTCAGGGCGCCCAAGAAAGTTCAGCAAGCACCAGGACCGTCTCCTAAAGTTGATTCAGCTGCGGGATCGGGGCACCACCAGTGCAGAGCTTGCTCGGGAATGGCAGCAGGCAGGTGTGAGTGCATCTGCACGCACAGTGAGGCGAAGACTTTTGGAGGATGGCCTGGTGTCAAGAAAGGCAGCAAAGAAGCCACTTCTCTCCAGGAAAAACATCAGGGACAGACTGATATTCTGCAAAAGGTACAGGGATTGGACTGTTGAGGACTGGGGTAAAGTCATTTTCTCTGATGAATCCCCTTTCCGATTGTTTGGAGCATTCGGAAAACACCTTGTCCGGAGAAGACAAGGTGAGCGCTACCATCAGTCCTGTGTCATGCCAACAGTAAAGCATCCTGAGACCATTCATGTGTGGGGTTGCTCCTCAGCCAAGGTAGTGGGCTCACTCACAATTTTGCCTAAGAACACAGCCATGAATACAGAATGGTACCAACACATCCTCCGAGAGCAACTTCTCCCAACCATCCAAGAACAGTTTGGTGACGACCAATGCCTTTTCCATCATGCTAGAGCACCTTGCCATAAGGCAAAAGTGATAACTAAGTGGCTCGGGGAACAAAACATCGAATGGCCAGGAAACTCCCCATACCTTAATCCCATTGAGAACTTGTGGTCGATCCTCAAGAGGCGGGTGGACAAACAAAAACCCACAAATTCTGACAAACTCCAAGCATTGATTATGCAAGAATGGGCTGCCATCAGTCAGGATGTGGCCCAGAAGTTAATTGACAGCATGCCAGGGCGGATCGCAGAGGTCATGAAAAAGAAGGGTCAACACTGCAAATATTGACTCTTTGCATAAACTTAATGTAATTGTCAATAAAAGCCTTTGACACTTATGGAATGCTTGTAATTATACTTCAGTACAGTAATCCCTCGTTTATCGCGGGGGTTACGTTCCGAAAATGACCCGCGATAAGTGAAATCCGCGAAATAGAAAACTTTTTTTTTTTACAATTAGCAACTATTACATGTATACAAATACAGTGACTCACGTCTTGAATTTATTGTTCACGAAGGCTTCTGCCTCAGCGGTATCCGCAGACGCCATCTCACCGTGCAGACAAACATTTTTAAGTCCAAAGCGTTTCTTAAACTTTTCAAACCAGCCCTTGCTTGCATTAAATGCGCTTGGCACTTTGTCAGCAGCACTTGCTGGGGGCCTGGCATCCTCTCCCACTGTGTCAGCAGCACTTGCTGAGGGCCCGGCATCCTCTCCCTCTTCCCCGTCACTGACAGCAAAGTTTTCATACAGCATTCTCGCTTTTGTGCAGATAACGTTTGTATCCAGGGTTATGTTTTTTTCCTGCAGTCATTAGTCCACAGAGCTAATGCCGTCTCCATCCGTACCATGGTCTTGTTGCGGACAGTTACAACCCTTTTTGCATTCGTATTAAAATTGACTGCTGCTGTCGTCCTTATGTTTTTTTCCTCCTTCTTTATGTAACGAACGGAAGATTCATTGATTCCGTAATGGCGAGCAACGGCTGCATAGCTTTTACCTTCCCTTAGCATGTCCAGAAGTTTAACTTTATCTGAGATAGGTAGCATCTTCCGCCGTTTGGGCCCATCCGCAGGTGCTTTTGTCGGTCCAGGCCGTTTCAGTCGACATTATGGGTTTAGGAGATGTTCGAAATTACAAGATAATTTGGCCAACTTAATGTAAATTTGCCAAGCTGTTTTATGTACGTACACATAACTGCACGAGACGACAAAATGATAGCACAATTCGTAGCATGTTTTGATACAAGAAGCGGGAGTGAGTTTTTAGCGAATCAGAATGCAGAGCACAATGCACCAAAAAAAAAAAAATGCATTATGAAAATCCGCGAAATAGCGAATCCGCGATAAGTGAACCGCGAAGTGGCGAGGGATCACTGTATACCATAGTAACATCTGACAAAAATATCTCATAACACTGAAGCAGCGAACTTTGTGAAGACCAATACAAACTTTTGACCACGACTGTACATGGCAATAAATCAATTTGACAAAAATAAATCGTTGCTACAAGAATCTAGACAACAGCATGTTGTATATTTAGACTATGTGAGATACAGCTGTTGTAGAAAATGTTTACCTTTTTGGCTGCAGGGTTCCAGTCCAAACACAGCCAAGCCTTGGTGTGTGAAGAATGCATAATGACACCCGAGTCCTGTCACACTTTGTACAGCATAATGATTCAAATGTCTTGAAGGGCAGGACAAGAAATCCTCACAGTTTATTTTCACATTTTCAGTCCCTGTCGAAGTGTATACAGAGGATGGTTAAACCGCGATAAATTGGGCCGAAATATGGCAATGAGTTTCGACGCGCTTGTAATGTGGCTTAAATTGCATGCCCTTTAAGGCAAGGGGGACGAACCTCCTCAATGTCAGTGTGCTCCCCCACATGTTGAGTGCTTAGTTTGCAATGCAGTACAAGATCCCCCGATCTGCTTAGTATGCATCCACTTGAGTTTCCTAAAGGTTACCAAACCTAATTAGACATTTATGCAGGATCTTCAAAGGTCCCTCCGTTATTAATGATGTGCTAATTCTGAGGACTGCATCGACGGCTTGTTTCTGCCTGCGAGAGCATCCCCCCTCACAATATGTGCATACACAATGTGGATCGAGATGGCAGCGGAAATATTAGGCACAAGGAATAGATCAGATTGGTGGTCGGGTCTAAAAAACTGATTTGATATACTCTTTTGTATGTGACCCATAATGCTACACAGATCCATGGGTCCTGTTGTTGTGAATGGAAAGTTAGATCATGATAACCCTTCATAATCACTTCATCTTGCTTGCTTTGAAAGTAGACTAATGGAGAGTGAGAAAAGCAGCAAACTGAAGTTAGAGAAGTGATCAAAAACTCTGGTTAACACATTCACTATGGCTCTCACGTATGGATGTCCAGAGAGGATATATTAATAAAAGCATGATAACCACTTCATCAAGGAGCCCTGCGGCTGTGTTGATCACAATGCGGGGCATTAAATCCCTGAGTAATGCCTGACAGGCATCTCTGTCTCCCAGGCTGCGTGCCGCCCCCAAGCTACAGCCAATCGCATGCAAGGAACAACGCAGCTAACTTGGCTAGGCTTGTGTGCTAGCTAGTTAGTTAGCGAGCTAGCTTGTTATCTATGCTGGTTGTTAGCTTGGATAACTTATATGTGTATAATTATAAGGGACACCATGTTTTGTGGAGAATATTTACATTCACAGTGGGTGAGCTCCATTCCTGACAGGCTGATCAGATAACATTTCAGCGGCTGATAAGTCAGGATTCTGCCTTGTAGGCTGTTTCATAGGTTAGGATCCTTGAAGGCAGATTAGCTGTAAAAGTGTTTTATAGGCATATGCATATCTGATCCAGGGGGTGAGCTCTATTCCTGGCAGGCTGATTAGATTCCATTGCAGCCTCAGAGGCTGATATCAGGAGGCTGCCTTGTAGGTTATTTTATATGTACGGCTCCTTGCAGACAGCCTGTAAGGCAGCATCATGACTTATCAGCCTCTGAGGCTGCTATTGAGTCTGATCAGCCTGCCAGGAATAGAGCACGCCCAGTCTTGATCATATACATAATGCAGTGACTGCTAATCTGCCTGCAATGAGCTTTACCTATGAAACAGCCTACATAGCAGAATCCTGACTTATCAGCCTCTGAGGCTGCTATTGAATCTGATCAAGCTCTGAGGCTGAAATTGAAGGAAGATCACCCACTCTGTAAATTTTAATATTATCCATAAAACATGAAGTGTCCCTTAGAATTATACACATATTAGTTACGCAATCTAACAACAAGCATAGATAACAAGCTAGCTTGATCGCTCACAAGACTAGCCAGGTTAGCTGTGTTGTTGCTTGCATGTGATTGGCTGTGGTCTTGGGGGTGGCACACAGCCTGGGAGACAGGGCTTCCTGTCAGGCATTGTTCACGGCTTAAATGCCCCACGAGGGCTTAGATGCCCAAAGAGCTCTTAGCTCAAGGTAAGGGACATTTACCTTGTTAACATTCTAACTTATAAACTGATAATGAGCTCCAAACACAAATGAAAGCATGATGTTAGCATGAAATGTACCATCCCTCATATGTCCACTACTATTTATAGAATTTATCTCGTGATCTTGATAAAACAACTTTTGTTATGTCGTGATCATGAGAAAATGATCTTGTGATCTCGACAAAACAACTTTTGTTATGTTGTGATCATAAGATAAATAAGATGTGATCTCGACATAACGAGGGAATAATTGTTTTATTCACGTCCTCTCTGGACTTCCGTACTCATGCCCTTTACCGTAATTAACTAAATGGGATTGGCAAATTACTCTGCAAGTACAGAGGCATCTTTGCATCAAGCCTGAACAGTGCCTCAGGTAACTGTAAATGACAAAACATCCTAAATAAAACTACATTTCCATTTATTTATAAATTATGAATGGCAGCTAATTAGTGATATGCCAGAATCATTTTCTCCCTCAATGTCAAAGCTGGAATTGCAGCAGTTTATAATTTATAACACATTATGACAAAATCCCTTTCCCCACTTTACAAAGATTTAGGTGTCTTTTTAGTACTGGGAGTGGGACGCAACTGATCGAATGTGATCTAGTGCATAAACATGCATAAACATTGCAATTTCAGGTTTGATCGAATTCCAGTGCGTTTATGTGTCACCTGCGTGTGTGTGTGTGTGTGTGTGCGTGTGTGTGTGTGTGTGTGTGTGTGTGTGTGTGTGTGATAATAATAATTCAAATTGTAAGTGGAAATGAAGAGGGGGTCAAATTTGTGAGAGTAATTTCTAATTTCTCTGCTTCACTGCACGTCAGCGGAAAGCTCTGCATTTTGAGTGATGGCCCAAACAAGAAAAAGTGAACAACAAACCCTGTGGCGAGGAAGCGAGAGAGAGGGAGAGAGAGGGAGAGACAGAGAGAGAGAGAGAGAGAGAGAGAGAGAGAGAGAGAGAGAGAGAGAGAGAGAGAGAGAGAGAAAGAAAGAAAGAAAGAAAGTCGTAAAGATAGAGAGGGCGAAAGCAGGAGAGAGAGAGAGAGAGAGAGAGAGAGAGAGAGAGAGAGAGAGAGAGAGAGAGAGAGAGAGTATCCAACATCAACACCTTTATATGGCCATGGCATAGACCCCTCGAATTCAAATCTGGACCTTGAAACCAGTTCCACTGCTTTTCTTAAAATGAATACATCTAATAAGGGACTGATTTAGACCTGGACAACCAGGTGGGTGTAATAAAGTATCAGGTAGAACAGAAATCCAGCAGTAGTTCGGACCTCATAGATTTGAATACCCCATGCAGAAACCATGCCTAGAAAGTGGGAAAAAATACCAATGAAAGTAACAGTTTTGTAAGGACCTTTCAGGGGTGAATTTAATGAGAAAGTATCAATCCTTTAGCTGAGAGAGAAAGCCCTGACAGCAACACAAAGTAATCTCTTCTTTATTAAAAAGACTATTCACATTTGACTCTGTAGAGCCTGTAGTATTCCATAATAGTATTCTCATAAGAACCAAAGGTAAGAACAATATTAAATTAGATCAAGGAGCTGCGGTATGAATGATGATTGGACTACACAAATTTCCCATATTCAAGGACTACTCTCAAGAGAAAATTATGTTTCAATGACTTCATCTCTGATTGAGTAAAAGCTTGTGTGGACAACTTTCGCTGCTTCAAATGCAGCTTGAAGGACCTTGACAAATAGAGGGCAAGCCAAGAGAAGTAGGTGCCTTTGGCAATTCAACAATTCACCAGGACCAATAGCTGTCGGCTAGTGCATGCATCATGTTTTAGTAATCTGTGCAAAGCCAATGTTCTCTTGCAAGACATTTAAAAATGGTCAAATATTGCACTCAGAGGCCTAAGTCAGTGGTAACTCTCTACCAAATGTGTTGCAGAATGCAGTTATGAGCCAAAAAAGGGAAACATAGTTTTTTATCGTGTTATGATGTCATGTCATAGTATCGTGGGGACCAGGTTAGAGTTACTAGATAATTGGCTTGGTGCCACGGAGTCTACATTCCATTATGTCAAAGGAGATTACTGATGTTTATTTTAACATGATTGATGGACAGGATATACTGACTTGGGGTAAAGAGTAATAACATCAAAGAATGGGAGTGCCCATGATGATTACCAGATGTTTGTGGAGAGACTTGTAACCAAGTGTATATATAGAGAGAGTGGATCTTTGTTCTGGAGTGAGGGAGATGATAGAGGCAAAGCTCTGTCCTTCTGTTATAACTAACCGTGATACATTTTAAATATATTATATGAACTCCCCTTCAAAAGTGTCTAAGTACATCCTTACATTCGTAATCACTTGATACCCTAGAAACTCATCATAACACCCCCAAAGTCAATACTTTGTAGAGCCACCATTTGCAGCAATTACAGCTGCAAGTCTCTTGGGGTATGTCTCTATAAGCTTGGCACATCTTGCCACTGGGATTTTTGTCCATTCTTCAAGTCAAAACTGCTCCAGCTCCTTCAAGTTGGATAGGTTCCGCTGGTGTACAGCAATCTTTAACTCATACCACAGATTCTCAATTGGATTGAGGTCTGGGCTTTGACTAGGCCATTCTAAGACATTTAAATGTTTCCCCTTAAACCACTCGAGTGTTGCTTTAGCAGTATGCTTAATGTCATTGTCCTGCTGGAAGGTGAACCTCCGTCCCTGTCTCAAATCTCTGGAAGACTGAAACAGGTTTCCCTCAAGAATTTCCCTGTATTTAGCGCCATCCATCATTCCTTCAATTCTGACCAGTTTCCCTGCCGATGAAAAACATCCCCACAACATGATGCTGCCACCACCATGCTTCACTGTGGGGATGGTGTTCTCGGGGTGATGAGAGGAGTTGGGTTTGCGCCAGACATAGCGTTTTCCTTGATGGCCAAAAAGCTCAATTTTAGTCTCATCTGACCAGAGTACCTTCTTCCATATGTTTGGGGAGTCTCCCACATGCCTTTTGGTGAACACCAAACGTGTTTGCTTATTCTTTTCTTCAAGCAATGGCTTTTTTCTGGCCACTCTTCCGTAAAGCCCAGCTCTATGGAGTGTATGGCTTAAAGTGGTCCTATGGCCAGATACTCCAATCTCCGCTGTGGAGCTTTGCAGCTCCTTCAGGCTTTTCTTTGGTCTCTTTGTTGCCTCTCTGATTAATGCCCTCCTTGCTTGGTCCGTGAGTTTTGGTGGGCGACCCTCTCTTGGCAGGTTTGTTGTGGTGCCATTTCTTTCCTATTTTTAAATAATTGATTTAATGGTGCTCTGTGGGATGTTCAAAGTTTCAGATATATTTTATAACCCAAACCTGATCTCTACTTCTCCACAACTTTGTCCCTGACCTGTTTGGAGAGCTCCTTGGTCTTCATGGTGCCGCTTGCTTGGTGGTGCCCCTTGCTTAGTGGTGTTGCAGACTCTGGGGCCTTTCAGAACAGGTGTATATATACTGAAATCATGTGACAGATCATGTGACACTTAGATTGCACACAGATGGACTTTATTTAACTAATTATGTGACTTCTGAAGGTAATTGGTTGCACCAGATCTTATTTAGGGGCTTCATAGCAAAGGGGGTGAATACATATGCATGCACCACTTTTCCGTTATTCCTTTTTTAGAATTTTTTGAAACAAGTAATTTTTTTCATTTCACTTCACCAATTTGGACTATTTTGTGTATGTCCATTACATGAAATCCAAATAAAAATCCATTTAAATTACAGGTTGTATGTCACGGTTTCGGCCGAGGCGGCCCCTCCTCCTTGTTCGGGCAGGTTTCGGCGGTCGTCGTCTCCGGAGTACTAGCTGCCACCGTTCTATGTTTCTTGTTTGATTGGTTTTGTCTGTTTGTCACACCTGTTTTGTGTTATGTCTCATTAAGCACCCTATTTAGTTCCTTGTTAGTTAGGTGTTGTGTGTAATTGTTTTCTTGCCGTGTTGCTGCGCTACCTATTTTGGTGCGCTATTTAGTAGTTTGCCTCCTTGTTGTTTTAGGAGAGATTTACGCACATGTTTAGTGCGCCCGTTTGGTTACGCCTGTGCTCGCTTTTCTCGCCTCCGGGCTGTTCTTGGATTATTTTGTGTTGATCTACTAAAGACTTTGTTTGGACTTAACTTCTGCGTCCTGCGCCTGATTCCACACCACACCTACCTACAGCAACTCATGACAGAATTACACACCTTTTATGGAATCAGCAGGAGCACCCATCGACGTCATGGAGGAGCGTTTTCGTGGTCAAGAGGATCGAATCAACCAGATCGGGCACGCCTTGGACCGCGTCATGAACACCCTCCATCGATGGGAGACAAGCGGGGTACCCACACCCCCACCTATCGCACCATCACCATCGGACAGCCCGCCCGTCCAACTACCGGAACCCAGTGGGATTCGGCTCTCGCTCCCGAGGGCGTACGACGGCACCGCTGCCGGGTGTCAGGGGTTCCTATTACAAGTGGAGCTCTACCTTGCCACCATACACCCGGCGCCCTCGGGATACGAGAGCGTTTCCGCCCTCATCTCCTGTCTCACCGGCAAGGCGTTGGAGTGGGCCAACGCCGAATGGAGGGGAATAGACGCCGCCACAGTCACCTATGCGGAGTTCTCCCGCCGCTTCCGTGCTGTCTTCGACCATCCACCAGAGGGAAGGCGGCGGGGGAGCGTCTATTCCACCTCCGACAGGGGGATGAGGAGCGCTCAAGAGTTTGCGCTGGAGTTCCGGACTCTGGCGGCAGATGCAGGGTGGAATGAGAGGGCCCTCATAGACCACTTTAGATGTAGCCTTCGGGAGGACGTCCGCAGAGAGTTAGCGTGCAGGGATACTACACTAACATTTGACCAGTTGGTGGACATGGCCATTCGGCTGGACACCCTGCTCGCGACCCGCGGACGTCCCAGGTGGGGGCCTCCCATTCCACCCTCCAGCGCCTCCGAGCCGAGCCCGATGGAGCTTGGAGGTGCTGGCGCTAGAGGGAGGAGAGGAAGGAGCCCGAGGGGGGCAGTCTCCTGCACCAACTGTGGCCGCGGAGGGCACACCGCGGCTAGGTGCTGGGGAGGGTCCCCTGGTGAGGGAGATGGCAGGTCACACATTGGGGAGTCCTCCCAGGTGAGTAGGCGCCCTACTTACCCAGAGCTTTCTGTCGTACACATTACATTACCTGTTTGTTTCCCACAGGTTGCACCTCGTTCCCAGCATAAGGCGCTAGTCGATTCAGGCGCAGCTGGGAATTTTGTAGATCGTAAATTCTGTGTTAAGTTAGGGATTCCCCTCCTTCCAGTCGATAAGCCCTTCCCTGTACATGCCTTAGATAGTCGTCCGTTAGGATCTGGGTTGATTGGGGAGGTCACAGCGCCACTTAGGATGATGACGCAGGGGGGTCATGAGGAGACGATTCAACTCTATCTGATCGACTCTCCTGCGTATCCGGTGGTACTGGGGCTTCCCTGGTTGATTACCCATGATCCTACGATTTCGTGGCGAGAGAAGGCTCTTAAAGGGTGGTCTGCTCAGTGTGAGGGGCTATGTCTGGGTATTTCCGTAGGGGCGATCTCGGTGGAGAGCCCGAACCAGATGCCAGCACTGCACATTCCGCCTGAGTATGAGGATTTGGCACTCGTGTTTAGTAAGACCAGAGCGGCACGGTTGCCGCCTCATAGACAGGGGGATTGTGCGATAGACCTCCAGATAGGAGCTGCGCTCCCGCAGAGCCATGTGTATCCTTTGTCACAGGAGGAGAAAGGGGCAATGGAGACTTACATTGCCGAGTCTCTGAGACAGGGATACATACGGTCTTCCACTTCTCCCGCGTCCTCGAGCTTCTTTTTTGTGAAGAAAAAGGATGGAGGTTTGCGTCCGTGTATTGATTACCGCGGTCTCAATCAGGTGACTGTGAAATATAGTTATCCACTCCCGCTGATTGCGACCATGACGGAGTCATTACACGGGCACGGTTCTTCACAAAATTGGACCTCAGGAGCGCATATAACTTGGTGCGCATTAGGGAGGGCGATGAGTGGAAGACAGCATTTAGTACTACCTCCGGCCATTACGAGTATCTCGTCATGCCATATGGGTTAATGAATGCTCCATCAGTCTTCCAATCGTTTGTAGGCGCAGGGAGTAGTGGTGTACATAGATGATATTCTTGTGTACAGTTCTACTCGGGCCGAGCATGTAGCCCTGGTGCGCAGGGTATTGAGGAGACTGTTGGAGCATGACCTGTATGTCAAAGCCGAGAAATGTCTGTTCTTTCAGGAGTCAGTTTCCTTTTTGGGTTACCAGTTGTCTGCGTCAGGGGTGAGAATGGAGGTGGACCGAGTGTCTGCCGTGCATAATTGGCAAACCCCAACTACAGTTAAAGAGGTGCAGCGGTTCTTGGGTTTTGCGACTTACTACCGGAGGTTTATCCGGGGTTTTGGACAGGTGGCAGCTCCCATAACGTCTCTTCTGAAGGGGGGTCCGGTGCGCTTGCAGTGGTCGGCTGAGGCGGACAGGGCCTTTGGGAGACTGAAGGACCTGTTTACCTCGGCTCCGGTGCTGGCGCACCCGGATCCCGCTTTACCCTTCCAAGTAGAGGTGGACGTGTCTGAGGCCGGTATCGGGGCAGTTCTTTCACAACGGTCCGGCACACCACCTAAACTCCGCCCCTGTGCTTTTTATTCTAAGAAGCTCAGTCCGGCGGAGCGGAATTATGACGTAGGGGACAGGGAGCTGTTAGCCGTAGTACAGGCCCTAAAGGTGTGGAGGCATTGGCTTGAGGGGGCTCAACACCCTTTCCTCATTCTGACCGACCACCGTAACCTGGAATACATTCGGGCAGCTAGGAGACTGAATCCTCGCCAGGCTCGATGGACTATGTTTCTCGCCCGGTTTGTGTTCAAGATCACTTACATCCCTGGGTCCCAGAACGGGAAGGCAGATGCCCTGTCCCGGCGGTATGACACGGAGGAGAGGTGCGTGGAGCCCATTCCCATACTACCGGAGTCTTGTCTGGTGGCACCGGTGGTGTGGGAAGTCGATGCGGAGATCGAGCGGGCATTACGCACCGACCCCAGCCCTCCGCAGTGTCCGGTGGGTCGGACGTACGTCCCGCTCGAGGTCCGGGATCGGCTGATTTATTGGGCTCACACGTCACCCTCCTCTGGACATCCAGGTATTGGCCGGACAGTGCACTGCCTTAGTACGAAGTACTGGTGGCCAACGTTAGCCAGGGATGTGAGGGTTTATGTCTCCTCCTGCTCAGTGTGTGCCCAGTGTAAGGCGCCCAGACACTTGCCCAAGGGTAAATTACAACCCCTGCCCGTTCCACAGCGACCCTGGTCTCACCTCTAGGTGGATTTTGTTACCAACCTTCCCTCCTCACAAGGGAATACCACCATCCTGGTCGTTGTGGATCGGTTCTCGAAGGCCTGTCGTCTCCTTCCCATGCCGGGTCTTCCTACTGCCCTACGGACCGCTGAGGCTCTATTTACTCACGTCTTCCGGCATTACGGGGTACCCGAGGATATAGTGTCCGATCGAGGCCCCCAGTTTACCTCCAGAGTCTGGAGAGCCTTTATGGAACGGTTGAGGGTCTCGGTGAGCCTTACCTCGGGTTACCACCCGGAGAGTAATGGGCAGGTCGAACGAGTCAACCAGGATGTGGGTAGGTTTCTGAGGTCATATTGTCAGGGCCGGCCGGAGGAGTGGGCGAGATATGTGCCCTGGGCCGAGATGGCACAGAACTCTCTCCGCCACTCCTCCACTAGACTAACCCCTTTCCAGTGTGTGTTAGGGTACCAGCTGGTTCTGGCACCTTGGCATGAGAGCCAGATCGAGGCCCCTGCTGTGGATGAGTGGGTGCGGCGCTCGGAGGAGACGTGGAACGCTGCACACGTCCATCTGCAGCGAGCCATCCGTCGACAGAAGACGAGCGCCGACCTACACCGCAGTGAGGGGCCAGTGTACGCACCTGGAGATCGAGTCTGGCTCTCAACCAGAAACCTGCCCCTCCGCCTGCCCTGCCGGAAGCTGGGTCGGCGGTTTGTGGGGCCTTTTAAAGTCCTGAGGAGATTGAACGAGGTGTGTTACAGGTTACAACTGCCCATTGATTACAAGAATATTAACCCCTCGTTCCATGTGTCTCTCCTCAGGCCGGTGGTAGCTGGTCCACTCCAGGACTTTGAGATTGAGGAGACTCCTCCGCCCCGTTGGACATCGAGGGGGCTCCGGCGTCACACTGTTCGGACCATCCTGGATTCGAGACGCCGGATGGGGGTCTCCAATATCTCGTGGAGTGGGAGGGGTACGGTCCGGAGGAGCGGTGCTGGGTGCCGAGGAGGGACATTCTGGATCCGTCCCTGCTGACCGAATTCCATCGTGGTCATCCTACGCGCCCTGCTCCGCGTCCTCCTGGTCGTCCCCGAGGCCGGGGGCGGCGCACGGCTGGAGCCGCACGTCAAGGGGGGGGTACTGTCACGGTTTCGGCCGAGGCGGCCCCTCCTCCTTGTTCGGGCAGGTTTCGGCGGTCGTCGTCTCCGGAGTACTAGCTGCCACCGTTCTATGTTTCTTGTTTGATTGGTTTTGTCTGTTTGTCACACCTGTTTTATGTTATGTCTCATTAAGCACCCTATTTAGTTCCTTGTTGTTAGTTAGGTGTTGTGTGTAATTGTTTTCTTGCCGTGTTGCTGCGCTACCTATTTTGGTGCGCTATTTAGTAGTTTGCCTCCTTGTTGTTTTAGGAGAGATTTACGCACATGTTTAGTGCGCCCGTTTGGTTACGCCTGTGCTCGCTTTTCTCGCCTCCGGGCTGTTCTTGGATTATTTTGTGTTGATCTACTAAAGACTTTGTTTGGACTTAACTTCTGCGTCCTGCGCCTGATTCCACACCACACCTACCTACAGCAACTCATGACATTGTAATGCAACAAAATAGGAAAAACGCCAAGGGGGATTAATAGTTTGCAAGGCACTGTAGTGCTGGGATCAAAGTAGTGGTACAGTACAAGAGCTTTCTGATAGGCACACATTGCTCTGGGTGCCAGTTTAGCAAAGTCTACGCCAAGTCTAGTTAGGTTGAAGAGATAAATATTTTAATGCTTCTTGCCATTGACATTTAGCTTCAGACCTTTTTAAGTCTCTGATCAGCCTTATTCAATTTAACGGTCAACTGGGATCTTCTGATATCACAAGCAGAAGTATAATTTTTCTTACACTTATGTATCATTATTCAATGCAGACATTCTCATATTCAATTAACATGGCAGACACTGCATAGTGTCAAACGTTCGTTAGAATCAATCAAATCCAAAATCATTCAGACACATTCATTCTCACCCTGGTTCCTTTTATAAGAGGAATTCCAACCCCAAGCACTGTGCTTCATGCTGTTGCATTGTTCACATTTAATGTCTAATAGATAAAGGCCCAATTTTTTTCATTAAGCTAAGAGCTTTTTCCATCCATCTACAATCTCATCCGTATGCAGATGTCATCTCTGGTCATTACCATTCATTTCAAGCTACATTTCTGAGAACTGTGTGTCACCTTTATGGCTCGGAGTGAAATTTGAGTAATGACGCTAATACGTTAACATCAGCTCTTCATCCAGATCTCATTACACATATGAACATACAGTAGTGGATATACCATGTTATTATGAGAAGAGGATGATGAATGTAAATATCTCTCCACTCAATCCCAAACCACGATTGAGACAATCCTACTTGAAAGTTTTCCCATTTGAAGAACTTTTATAGTTTTTCTTTAAAGAGGATTGGACTGGCACCGCATTTTCTCAATCAAACAGCTCTGGTCTCTCCAATGAAAGCTATAATGTTAAAACACCTTTTGACTTTGACACATTGCTACTTTGATGCGATTGGCACTTCCTTTTGAAAGAAGAGCGGAATTGATAACCTGGCTGTAGCAATGGCAGCAACAGACAGATACCGTTGACATTGTGGAATGGACATGTTCGTTAAATGGACATCTTACATAAAGAAAGGGAGCATTGGGTTAAATTAGCCAGGATATGCAGCATGGGTAATGACAAAAAAAAAATGGAAGTTTAAATGGCCACATGAGCTGAAAGGCTTTAGAGGCTAAGGCACTTCGGAAAAATGACTTTACAAGAGAGTATTCTCTGGCAAATCCAATGTGCCAGATATTGAATCGTAGTGAGGTGTTTGACTTGAAAAGACTTGGAAAATGACACGTTGCGTCACCTGCACGGTCTGCTGAATACCATTGTGAGACTCGACTTAAATTGGAATTTTGTCCAATTGTCCAATACTGTTCATAGACTCCTGCAAAATGTGTATTTCCAGGCTCCATATGAGCAGTAAGACAGTAAAAACAGTTAATAAATCAGTTTGAGGCCCTCTTTTGTCCCACAACTATTCTGAGATTAATATAAACAATCAAAGCTTTTACAGAGGGCCTTCTCTCCACCCTCTTGCCACAACAAAGGTTTGATTTCAAAATTCCATTACATCATCTAGAGTGAAACAGCTCCTGTGAGTTCCACATTGACCTTCTTAGACAGAAAACCGTCCAATTAGTTGATGAGGAGGAAGTGGTAGAGAGAGAGACCTTATCACCTGGATTTTGCCTCGAACTAACCGCTGCTGCAGCATTCAGCATTCACCCACACAACAGCTCCTAGCAGCAATGTTTTACTCCAAACTATAGAACGTGACTGTCTCAGTATTTCACATGAATTTGAAGTGAATCCCTCAAGCAGATATCAGGACCTCAGGCTTCGAGAGGGCACTCGCAGATGTTTTACTTTCTCCTTGAGACATTTTGTCCATCTTTTCAATGCTTTTTTTCCAATTACTTTACCACTACTTACGGTGTATACATGTTGTCTAAAGGGTGTAGTGAAGAGTGCTGTCTGTCTGGCCCACTCCTGTCCTCTGGGTTGATGACAGGGCAGTGATGAGGTGTTGGATGACTCACCAAACAGCACAGAGAACTATTACACATGCCATGTATGCATGTCTCACATTTCTGATGGGGACTAGCTTGATCTCACGCTTCTCAGGGGAGGAATTTAGGGGTGAGGCCTTTGAATAGAAGTGAATACTCATATTTCTGAATAGATATTTCAGAAAGATAAACAAACATTTAAAGGCTGTATTGAAGTTTGCAAAGTAAAACTACCACTTATTTGTTTAAGGCTGTTTTATGGTTATAAATTCATAATACAGAACACAAATGCACAGCTTGTATATAAAGGTAATGACAGGTAGGGTTTCCCTGTATATTATAACACTATACAGAAAATTCTCAAGCATTGACAAAAAACTAAATGAACACTGAGTGTTGAGTCTGTGGACCCATAGGGACACCAGAACAGTGTATAGCCTTATTCAAATATTTCCCAGAGTGTCTTTCAAGTACATTGTAGAGTTACCACCCATGACTGTATTTGTTAGTGACAGAGACATGGTTGTTGCATTCATCCATCTGCGCTCCTATAGACCAAGTGATATATATATATATATATATATATTTAACACAATACCATAAGTTTTTCATAAAGCCTTATTTTGAGGGTGTATATTTACCCTAATACAGGGGCCGGAAACTCATACACATCACTTTGATCCAAAACCACACCCATAATTATCATATTTCCCAGCATGCTCTATTGCAGTTAGATTTTTTTGTATTGTTTCTTTTGCATTGATTGATCAATCGTATGCTACACAAAGATAAATAACATCAAGGACCATCCTCCTCAGTGAATTTCTGAAAATGTAAATAGTGAAACAATAAAAAAGTGATAATTGTTAGATAAAACTATACTAAATATATTCACATCACCAAATAATTGATTAAAATACACTGTTTTGCAATAAAGGTCTATAGTAGCCTCAACAGCACTCTGTAGGGTAGCACCATGGTGTAGCCGGAGGACAGCTAGTTTCCGTCCTCCTCTGGGTACATTTACTTCAATACAAAACCTAGGAGGCTCGTGGTTCTCACCCCCTTCAATAAACTTACACAGTAATTATGACAACTTCCGGAGGATGTCCTCCAACCTATCATAGCTCCTTTGTACCTTTAGTTATAAGTGCATAATTGTACCCCAGTTCCAGTCGGTGCAGTTTAAGATGAGGGAAGACGATTATGCTTTTAATGAACATGGACTTATTTCTATTGCAGCATATTGGAAGACTGTCATTCATATTCCATTCACCCAGCTCAATGTAACGTTGATAGGTTTAGGCCAGGGTTTCCCTCCTGTGGGTGCACACTTTGTTTTTTTTCCTAGTACTACACAGCTAATTCAAATAACCAACTCATCATCAAGCTTTGATTATTTGAATCAGCTGTGTAGTGCTAGGGCAAAAACCAAAACGCGCACCCAGGGGAGGCCCCAGGTCCTCGGGACCTACACAGCTGATTCAAATTATCAAAGCTTGACGGTTAGTTTATTATTTGAATCAGCTGTGTAGTGCTATGGCAAAAACAAAAATGTGCACGGAGTTTGGGAAACCCTGCCTTACAGGGTTCAGCTATAGCACGTGTCAAACTCAATGTCTGCAGGTTTTCGCTCCTCCCTTGTACTTGATTGATGAGTTAAGGTCACTAATTAGTAAGGAAGTCCCCACACCTGGTTGTGTAGGGCTTAATTGAAAGGAAAAAAGAAAAACCTGCAGACACTAGGCCCTCCATGGAATAAGTTTGACACCCTTGCACTATAGTGACAACCTTTTCTGAGCTTGTAATACAATGGCCTGAAACTCATGGTTTACAGGCCACATTAGGCCTGCAAGTCACATTATGCTGGCTTCCAATGTGATGTGTACTCCTATTGGAATCCAGCCAGTGTGGGGATATCTAACTATTGCATTTTTTGGTCACTCTCAACATGTATTAAGAATGACTGCCAGGGTTGGGGGGAAACTAAACTATGAGACTCCCTAAGCATCTAAACTGGAACAACAATTTCAGTAATGGTGCAATAAGTCCAAGTAACATATTGGATTAGTTCAGAAAAATGTATGTGGTTTTATATTTGAGTAGCATAAGATTAATGAATTAATCAATCAATCAACCAATGTACATGCACAAACATAGATATGGAAACAAACAATTCAAAAACATCTACCTGCAATAGAGCATGCTGGGGAATATGATAATGATGGGCGTGGTTTTGATTCAAAGTGATGTGTATGAATTTCAGGCACCTGTATTAGGGTAAAACTCTCAAAATAAGGCCTTATGATATATGTATGCTATTGTGTTAATATATTATTTTTGTATGATAACATATTCGCTTAGGATCTCACTTGGTGAAGTCCATAGGACCAAAAATGGATGAATGCAACAACCATGTCTCTGTCACTAACAAATACAGTCATGGGTGGTAACTCTACAATGTACTCGAAAGACAAGGCACTCAGGGAAATATTGAAATAAGGATTTACACTAAGCAGTGTGTTATTTTAACACTGTTCCACAGACTCAACACTTTCAGTGTTGATGTAACACTCTCAGTGTTCATTTAGGTTTTCTAACACTTGAATTTTCTGTGTAGCTACAGGTCCTATCTAATTCATCTGCCAAGAATGTAAAGTTCTGGCATGTGTCAAGAAACTTATGATGTGCTTATGACACTGTCATGAAGGTTGAAATACTAGAATGTGTTACCCATCTTTTGAACCAATGCAGAATGAGGTCATGTATAGAAAGTTATGTTGCTTTAAATACTGTTAAAAAATAATTAAGAAACTGCCTGTTCAACAAAAAAGTATAACTGTCATAACACTGATAATAATTATTACAGCTAGCTCCACTGTTTTCAACCATACAGCGGAAGAAAACATACTTATTTGTCTCTTCCATCAGGATGTCCAAATTGAGTTCATGGATGTGCAGTACTATTATGTATGTTATTATGTTAGCAGTTCAGAAGGTTGTCTCCTCTTCCGCTCCCCCGTGCCAGAGAGTCAGTCTGACAAGGCGTGATCCGGGATCCCGTGGACATTGGTCAGAGTCCACAAAGTCCCATGACTCCAGGGAGCTAAGGGACCCTGTGGCTGACCCTGTGCCCTCGAAGGCGTAGGTCTTCAGGCAGTCAAATGGCGGCACGTAGGGGTCCTGATCCGCTTCATCCAGCCTGTCCATGATGAACTGTTTAAAGACATCGTCCTCTGGGCCGATGAGGAGGGAGTGGCGGAGGGACATGGACATTCTGATACTGGCCGCCACCTCCTCTCTGCGGAGCCTCCTGTCCCTCCTGCGGGGGTGGGGACGGAGGGGGACAGCAGGCTGACAGAATCCCCCCACGTCACCCCCTCCTCCGCCTCCTAGTTCTCCGTAGTGCAGCACCTTCTCTGAGACCCTCTTAGGCAGCTCCAGCACCTTCTCCGCTCTCCCCAGTCCCTCCTGCTGTTTCCTTCTGTGTCTCCTCAGCATCAGCATTACAATGGACAGCACTGGAGACACAAACCAACAGGAGATCATTATGTTTTAAACACACAGGCTGGCAAACTGAGAAACAAGCATTTCAGGTCTGGATTGAGTATGCACACTCTTTAATGACATGTGCACTGCAAATAATAGGGTGGGCTTAGATGTTACTATTATTTGGGTTAATGTGGAAATCTTTAAGGGGAAACATTGAGAAGAAACAAGTGGGAAAATTAGATGCATATCTTAATTATTTTATTTCTGAGAATTTTCCTGAAAAGCAGGAAATGCAAACTTGTAGTGTATTTGAGTTTTAAAAAAGCTTCTAAAGTTTGAAGTTTCCACTTGAAAATGTCAGACTTGATTTCCCTAATGAAAATTTACCAACCCCTACAAAAATGTCCATTAAAGGTAGTGATATGACGTAGATGCAGAAAGTTAACAGCATAGTAGCTCAACTTCTCCGCTGTTTCAGTGCCATGGCTACCACGCTTTGAAAAGCATAAAGTGAACCCGTGCACATGCACAGATACTGTGTGTGACTGTGTGAGAACAAAGTATTGCATCTCGCTCATCTCAATATCTGTGGTGCTGCTCATGGCAACTTCATTTCGCTGAGTCTACCTGTAATTATAATCCACATAATAATTCACATTTCCTGTTGCTGCAGGATTATTCTCCTGCTGTAGCAAACTGACTCAAATTAAGATCCTACATCTGTACCATCATTTCTGCTAATACTGTAAAATAATATTTGATCTGAAATCATCATTCATATTGTATCCTTATACAGTATCCAACAATTATTTTGTGTGCTGTTAAGCCTAAGGGAGTAGTGGAGTAACCTTGTACAACCATCCGGAAGTCTCGCGAGCAAGCACTGGAGTGCTAGTAGCGGATTGCTTATTGAGGCTAGTATTGGAGTGCTTATTGTCTTGTTTTCATGGGGTATTGCACTCATGTGAGGGGATGTTAGCCCAGTAAGCATAGCTATTCATATTTAATGTGATGGGCATAAGGATTACCCAAAGCAACAGAGGTCATTATAAAGCTCTATACTATTGCAATCCCATCAATGTCCCATGATGGCATTGGTATTGATGCATTGCCACAAATAAGCACATTACTAGCTGAAAAAGCACACCATTATTTAGCTTTGCTAAGCACTTAGAAGTTTTACATTTGTGTTAAGGGCACACTGGTGAGTTTGAGTAAAATATTACTATTATTAATGAGAGTGGGATACGTTTCAGAGACATCCAACTATATAGCCACACACTTCATACTTGCCCAGTTGATTTGAAGTGGAACTGCACTAGCTCACACTAACACAACCGGTCTGTAACTTGTAGATCTGAAACAGTTTATTTTAATCATGATATGTTTCCATGTAAACACATTCAAAATGAAGCCATAATATCGGATCCAAGGCATTTTAATGCAATAACGCATGAAAAAGAAAATCCCAGATATGCCCATTCCAAGGGTACAGTGTCACTGACCTGTGAGTGTTGCCAGGCAGACCAGGAAGCCCAGCAGTGTCTGGAGGCTGACCCCCATGGAGAGGGCCAGGGCCTCCACCCCGCCTGTGGGGCAGTGGCCGGCGGGCTGACAGCTGCACACGCTGATGGTCAGAGTACTGGTACTGGAGAGGGCTGGGGAGCCACTGTCCGCCACCACCATGGGCAGCAGGTACTGGGTACGGTCCCTACGGGTGAACGAGCTCCGCCGTGCCAGGATGCTAGCACTGTTGTCTGTGGTGGATAGGAAGGATCTATTTGAGGAGCGAACCTGATTTTAAAGCTTTAAGGTATGTATGGTGTCCATGTTGAGACAGCATCACAGGTCTATGAAAGTTGCTTTGAACATGTGATGATGTCCTAATATGAACACCGTAAATATCAAAGCTTTTCTATCTTTTCTTTCAGTGCATAGCTACACAGATGCTTAAGTGATGTCAGATTGTATTCATAAATAGTTTGAATAACAGTTAGAGGATCTATCTGTACTCAACCTTGGTTGTCCCTGATGGTGAAATTGGGGTTAATGTGCTTCTCAGGGACCATGGAGAAGTAGAAATGGTGTCCCTCCACAGGGTCGTCCAGATCCACGGCGTTGATCAGTTGGATGAGCTCCAAGACACACAGACATAGCTGTCAGACCATTGTTCTGACTGACAGTGATTCTCATTGAGCATCGGAAAATAACAATAGCATTGATAGTCCTACCTAGGGCATATCCCCACATTTAATTAAGACAGTCAATACAAGGTCACTGACAAACTAACTGAGATAGCCTGTGATTGTGATATAAAACCTGCAATTCAGCATTGTCCTCTCTGAGATACAAACCTTGTGATTCAGCCTATAGCCCACATACCTGTACAGAAGTCAAATGTTGCATTATTCTCAGTGAAAATAGTGAGGTGTCCATCCTACCTCTCCTGACTGTGTGCCCTCACAGATATATGGCTGGTAGTCTCCGGCAAGCATTGGCGCATTGTCGTTTATGTCCAGCACTTTGATGAACACCACAACAGACGAGGATAGATGGTTCTGCTCTGCAGTTGTCAAGATAGACATTTGTTGGAGTCCGTTGGACACATGTATCATAAATGCTTTGGAAAAGCTCTGTCACAAAGGCAGTTTAACGTGATAAATGTTACTGCAATAGTCACATCTCCTTGAATTACAACAGTGGCACAAATCATCACTCAATCCCAAAGCAGACAGGATATTGGACAAAATGAAAGCTATAAAAACAGTTTAGAGCTTTTCAGGAGAGTTGAACATTGTGCTTCCCTTGAGGTTAGATGAAGATGGTTCAGTATACCAGTAAGCTATTGCCAGTCATAGTGCATGTTTGCCATCATAGTGGATATAGATGTGCTTTTCTCTGTATTATCTATACTTTATTGTATTGTATATGAATGAGAGAAATTCTCCTTACTTGTTTCCTTGGCGTTTAAGGTTAGATTGTGCCAGGCTGCTTCCTCACGGTCCAAAGGTTTCGCAACAGTTACGGTCCCATTCTTTGGGTCTATTTTGAAAGCTTTTGTGATATCACTGATTTTGTCAATGGAATATCTGGAAGAGAAATCACCAGGACACACAGTTAGCGAGCAATGCAAACATTGGTTTCTCATAGCTGAGCAGACAAAGCACAGCGATTCCACCGAGAGATCCTTTGAGGAAACTGTTCAGTTTTCTGTTTCCACCGACACATATTCAACGGGCTCGAACAAAGCCCAGTATGACAGAACAGCAATTCAACAAAACAGTATGAAGAATTGTTGAGAATGTTATTGTCAGGTGAATGTTTCTCACAATGCTGTGTATCTGAATAAAATACAATTTCAAAACATCTGAGTAAGGTCAAAGACAGATAGTATTTTTTTCTCCAACTTGCCTTCCTGTGAAGGCCTCCAATAGAAGCTACAGTATACTGTGAGTGATATGCAGCACCTGCCACTCTTTAACACTGCTGGGCTACAGGCAACAGCGCTGTCTCTGCAGCAACGTGCCCCACTTGCAAATGACTCTAAATCTGAATTCCACATGCCACCTCATACGTCTCTTTATTACATTTCTAGCTTCCTCTGCGAGTCGCTTTGTGATAATACCACAGTAATAGATAGAAAAGCCTGTGAGGTATGAAGAATAGCCATGATTTATTCAACAGGCCTCATTTCCTACTAAAGTAATATGAGGTAAATATGACCACGTACGGGCTATCCACCGAAATCAAGGGTCAAATTAAAAAAAGTCAGTAAGCACGTTTCCAACCACAGTCATAGCGTATAAAAAAAATCATGACAGCTGTAATGAAAACAGGAAGTGTTGGTATAATTTCAGAAATGTTGACAGACAATTTGTTAGTTCGTCATGGTGGGATCTTTTTGTGTCGATAAAATGAATTGTGACAAAGGTAACGATTTCTTTCGCAATGGTTGATATAATAACCATCATGTTGAGGTTCATTTGCAGTCATGCGATGCTATGTTGTGTGGTCCTCGGACTACGATTTGAGACAGCATGTACTGTTTATTAGGCTACAAAAAGTTATAACGAACTTCACTGTGTGGTGAAAGTGCACGGTGATGAGTTTGATGTTCCTTTGCTATAAATATTGAGGGTCTTAATTTGTATGATGATCGTTGCTTAGCTACCAATTAACAAATAAGAATGATCTTGCTCTTATCCATCTCATCCAGTGGATGATGCTGAGGGGAGGACGCTCATAATAATGGCTCATAATAATATATTTGATACCATTTCACTCATTCCGCTCCAGCTATTACCACGACCCCGTCCTCCCCAATTAAGGTGCCACCAACATCCTGTGATCTCATTATATAACCTAACCTGTCAAGTTTATCAGTGAACAGTTGTCTAGAGAGAGAGTGTGAAAACCAGATTGGGCAAGTTTGCCATTAATTGCAATAGTTTGTGTGACAAAACCATTGATAGAGTGGAAAATGCAATGGAAACATCTGTTTTTTATTTGGTACACTTTAGCGCAAAAGTGTTTTTTATGTGCACTATGTCATCACGCACAGCCTTTTATTCGCAACAAGTCAGTTTTGATGAAAACAAACCTCTGGTGGGAAAATGTGCTTATTTTGTTAATGCTGATTTTATCATATTCGCATGAAATTCTGTCGCAAAATGGATGGAAACCTAGCTAGTGACACTATTAGAAATAATGATTGTTTTACTCCAAGGAGGCATCCGTCTACCTGTGAACAGCTTAGACTGCTAACTTAGCAGTGCTAAGTGCAACCTATTGCTGGGGTTAGGAGGCGGGACATCTGTCCAGGTTATCTCCTATTTGACAGTCATGGAGGGTCACTTTACCTGATTGGGTTGTTGATTGCATCAGTGTCTCTGGCGCTAACAGTGCCAACCACAGTCCCTGCCACCGCATTTTCCGGAACCTTCCACTCATAATCGGGCGCCATGAAGATAGGGGGCTCATCCACGTCCTCGACGACGATCTTTAGGGTCGTCCTGTCCCGAAACTCGTTGTAGCTCAGAAAGCGGGTGTCTATGTGATCGTTGACAGCCTCCGCAGCCATGATGAACCGTCGCTTGCTCTCATAGTCCAGAGGCTAAAAAAGTTAAAAAATCAATAACAGCTCTTTGTAGCTAAGCTCTTACTTGAAAGCACATTTTGGTACAGAACTTCTAAAATACCTCTTTTGTTGATCGATTTTCCAGCAGTGTGATATAGTATGCCACTTTAGATTAATTGGCCAAAATAATGTATTATGAAGACATAACAGTTTCACAAAACCTGAGAACCAGCACACTGCTCTCTCCTTTCAAGTCCCCTTTCCCCCCAATTCTATCAGATTGGACGAGGAAAATGCTTCATTCGAAGTCAATGAGCCACCAGCTGTGGTCTTGCACTTAACTGATGCAGTATTTAGATTGACAGTCAATGATGAGCCAATGATTTTTATAACAATTATTTCAGCTCCATTCAGTTCCCCTGTGTCTTGAATTGAATAAACAGCATATCGAGAAGAGCCAAAAGACAAGTCTACTGTAAATGAATTGCGCAATAGAGGAAAAGGCCATTCAAAGACAGAACTAACCTAAAAATAATATTCTATAACCATAGACAATATGAAAAACACAAAGCATAAAGAAGTCAAAAGATGTAAGTACGGTGTCCATATTAGAACAGCATCACAAGGATGTAACACTTTGCATTGGTGGCTAAAGTACAGTAAAGTATAGTGTTTAATCTGTGTTCACCTTGGCCAGGAGGACCACCCCTTCCTGTGTGACTGGATCCGTTTGGATCTTGAAGGTGGCGCTCTCCTCCAGGTCCTCTAGACTGTAGTTCATCCTGGAGTTGATGCCCACGTCACCATCGTCTGCCATGATCCTGCCCACCGTGGTACCCACCGCAGCAGACTCCAGAACAGCAAAGGTGTACATGTCTGGGGAAACAAGAGCCCAAGGAAAGTCCAAGGAAATAGATGAATAGTTACATCTGTTCAATTGATTCTGCTACCAGATAAGGAACTTTTGTGAAAACATATAATATGTAAAATTACATTTTACATAGCTTTTCACATTTCACATGCCTGCAAGAAATTAATAAGGACTGTCCTTTTACTTATTGTATGCAAAGTTTCTAGTAGTTTCCTGTGCGGCTGAAGAAGTGTGGCGATTAAGTTGTGAATAGCCAGTCAAGGGTGTCTGCAGTAGTGTGGAAAAATATCAACAGAAATCATTAGAGGTCCATAGGAACCAATTGTGGTGAGGCATAGATAAATCATAACAGGTGATGGGTCTATATAATCCTGGCCCAACTCTAATAAGATGATGAGAAAATGTGATTGTGTCTTTAAGTGAGTCTATTTGGATGACTGCCACATGTTGTGGACGCTCAACAGACTACCCAAAACAAAAACAACAAACAACTACTCACTGATAATAAATGTCAAAGGTTCCAAACCATCTTACACATAACAGTGTATTGGTCAGTGTGTGAGATATATAAGTCATAAACATGTAAGTAACTATTGGAAGCACACTGCATCTCAAATAGCATAAGAATGACGTACTTTGTTAAAAGTGCTGTCCCTGTTTTCCCATTTGAGAGAAATTGATTTCTTCCCTTGGCATTCATTTAGAGAGGTTTATCTCAGAGGAAGCCAGGTTTGTTTCCAAAGGTCATGACAAATGTCCTTTCATGTGTGAATGATTAAATTCATCCAGCGGGCTCACAAACAGACACACACACACGCAGTCGCGCCACACACACACACACGCACTCGCGGGCACACACACGAACATACACACGAACATACACACACACACGCTCGCACTCTCTCTCTCTATCTCTCTCTCAGAATATACATATGCTTGTGTGTTTAAACTGCAGTCTACAACAAGGAGTAAGAGCAGAATACAACTGTGTCATACAAACTAAAGAGGCTGAAAATACTCATACTCACTTCCTCTTTTGTGATGTGAATCAGCATGTGCGAGAGGATTTGAAGTGGCACATTGACTGTGTGGAAGTGACTGATGTGACTCACTGTGCTGGAAGGTGGGTCCGTTGTCATTGACGTCCGTCAGGCTGATGGTGACAGTGGTGGAGGCAGAGTAACCACCGCTCAGTCCCAGCATATCTTTCACCTGCACCACCACCAAATACTGGTCCCTAGCCTCCCTGTCCATGTTGGCCATCGAGGTCATGATGATGCCTGATGGTGGGGGAGGGAGAGGAGAGAGAGAGAGAGACAGAGGAAGGAAGGAAGGTGGAGACAGAGAGAGAGTGAGAGCGAGAGAGGGGGGGTAAAGAGAGAGATACCACCCAGAAAGAGAGGGGGGAATTCACACAAATCTATCTTATGTTCAATAGTTTGATAATCAATTAAATCAAGTACTTGCTCTTTAAAGATCTTGAACACTGAACATGACATATTTTGATATATTCATGGTCCCATGTGAATGTCTCTACAGTATACACTGCATGGCCATAAGTATGTGGACACCTGCTCCTCGATCATCTCATTCCAAAATCATAGGCATTAATATGGAGTTTGTCCCCCCTTTGCTGCTATAACAGCCTCCACTCTTCTGGGAAGGCTTTCCACAAGATGTTGTAAAATTGCTCCGGGGACGTGCTTCCATTCAGCCACAAGAGCATTAATGAGGTCGGTCGATTAGGCCTGGCTTGCAGTCAGCGTTCCAAATCATCCCAAAGGTTTTCGATGGCGTTGAGGTCCGGGCTCTGTGCAGGTCAGTCAAGTTCTTCCACACCGATCTCGACAAACAATTTCTGTATGGATCTCGCTTTGTGCACGGGGGCATTGTCATGCTGAAGGGCCTTCCCCAAACTGTTGCCACACAGTTGGAAGCACAGAATCATCTACAACGTCATTGTATGCTGTAGATTTAAGATTTCCCTTCACTGGAACTAAGGGGCCTAGCCCGAACCATGAAAAACAGCCCCAGACCATTATTCCTCCTCCATCAAACTTTACAGTCGGCACTATACATTCGGGCAGGTAGTGTTCTCCTGGCGTCCGCCAAACCCAGATTTGTCCGTTGGACTGCCGGATGGTGAAGCGTGATTCATCACTCCAGGGAACGCGTCTCCACTGCTCCAGAGTCCAATGGCGGTGAGCTTTACACCACTCCAGCCGACGCTTGGCATTGCGCATGGTGATTAAGGCTTGTGTGCGACTGCTCGGCCATGGAAACCCATTTCATGAAGCTCCCGACAAACAGTTATTGTGCTGACGTTGCTTCCAGAGGCAGTTTGGAACTCGGTAGTGAGTGTTGCAACCGAGGACAGATGATTTGTACGTGCTACGCACTTCAGCACTCGGTGGTCCCGTTCTGTGAGCTTGTGTGGCCTACCACTTTGCGGCTGAGCCGTTGTTGCTCCTAGACGTTTTCACTTCACAATAACAGCACTTACAGTTGACCGGGCAGCTCTACCAGGGCAGAAATTTGATGAACTGACTTGTTGCAAAGGTGGCATACTATGACGGTGCCACGTTGAAAGTCACTGAGCTCTTCAGTACAGGCCATTCTACTGCCAATGTTTGTCTAAGAGATTGCATAGCTGTGTGCTCAATTTTATACACCTGTCAGCAACAGGTGTGGCTTAAGTATCCAAATCCACTAATTTGAAGGGGTGACCACATACTTTGGTCATGTAGTGTATCTCTCAACTATACCTGTCTTGGGCTCCACAGAGAAGTATGGCTCCCCAAGTAGGATGGAGTAGATGAGCTTGGCATTGTTTCCAAACAGGGGATCATCAGCATCTGTAGCTGTCACCTGGGCCACGGTGGTCCCTGTGGAGGGGGGAGAGGATCACACAGGCAGGCTTGGCTCAGGCTGCAGCCTTCCAGCCACCCTCCAGCAGCCAACGGGGAAATAAAGTGATTATGCCACATTCCTACAGGGTCTGTCTGTCTGGCTCAGGGGTGCAGAGGGAGGCGGTGTGCAGGGGAGGGATGGGATGGGGCTGGGTGCCCAATGCTCACTGTGGCCTTTCACTAGGCACTGAGGCTGGGCAGGTGTGCGTGACAACCTCTCCACCCTCCGCCGTGACATCTCTCTTTCTCTCGCTCTCTCGCTCCCTATCGTTCTCTCTTCTCGTTTCTCTCTCTCCACCACTCTGTCACTATCTTTCTCTGTCCCTCTCTTTCAGTCTACATGTCTATCTCTGTTTCTTCTAGCGACCACTCTCTCTCTCTCTGTCTCTCGCTCTCTTTTTTTCTATCTCTTAGCCGGGGTATTACTTTCTGTATCTTTCATTCTCTATGACCACCTTTTCTCTTTTCCTCTAATTCTCTCTCTCGCTTCTTCTCTTTCTCTCTCTCTATCCAAGTCAAATGCATTATGATTTATTACAAGAAAGATATTATTCTGCAAAGGCAGATTACATATAAATTGAAATGGTTATGCTTGCTCTATGAAATGACACTAGTAATGATAACATTATTTACATAAAATAAATAATATGAGGGATTCAGAGGTATGATACACAAACCAATACTTTCAACTTCCTGAAAGGGCAACAGAGGACAGATACAGTGGGGGAAAAAAGTATTTAGTCAGCCACCAATTGTGCAAGTTCTCCCACTTAAAAAGATGAGAGAGGCCTGTAATTTTCATCATAGGTACACGTCAACTATGACAGACAAAATGAGAAAGAAAAATCCAGAAAATCACATTGTAGGATTTTTTATGAATTTATTTGCAAATTATGGTGGAAAATAAGTATTTGGTCAATAACAAAAGTTTCTCAATACTTTGTTATATACCCTTTGTTGGCAATGACACAAGTCAAACGTTTTCTGTAAGTCTTCACAAGGTTTTCACACACTGCTGCTGGTATTTTGGCCCATTCCTCCATGCAGATCTCCTCTAGAGCAGTGATGTTTTGGGGCTGTCGCTGGGCAACACGGACTTTCAACTCCCTCCAAAGATTTTCTATGGGGTTGAGATCTGGAGACTGGCTAGGCCACTCCAGGACCTTGAAATGCTTCTTACGAAGCCACTCCTTCGTTGCCCGGGTGGTGTGTTTGGGATCATTGTCATGCTGAAAGACCCAGCCACGTTTCATCTTCAATGCCCTTGCTGATGGAAGGAGGTTTTCACTCAAAATCTCACGATACATGGCCCCATTCATTCTTTCCTTTACACGGATCAGTCGTCCTGGTCCCTTTGCAGAAAAACAGCCCCAAAGCATGATGTTTCCACCCCCATGCTTCACAGTAGGTATGGTGTTCTTTGGATGCAACTCAGCATTTTTGTCCTCCAAACACGACGAGTTGAGTTTTTACCAAAAAGTTATATTTTGGTTTCATCTGACCATATGACATTCTCCCAATCCTCTTCTGGATCATCCAAATGCACTCTAGCAAACTTCAGACGGGCCTGGACATGTACTGGCTTAAGCAGGGGGACACGTCTGGCACTGCAGGATTTGAGTCCCTGGCGGCGTAGTGTGTTACTGATGGTAGGCTTTGTTACTTTGGTCCCAGCTCTCTGCAGGTCATTCACTAGGTCCCCCCGTGTGGTTCTGGGATTTTTGCTCACCGTTCACTTGTGATCATTTTGACCCCACGGGGTGAGATCTTGCGTGGAGCCCCAGATCGAGGGACATTATCAGTGGTCTTGTATGTCTTCCATTTCCTAATAATTGCTTCCACAGTTGATTTCTTCAAACCAAGCTGCTTACCTATTGCAGATTCAGTCTTCCCAGCCTGGTGCAGGTCTACAATTTTGTTTCTGGTGTCCTTTGACAGCTCTTTGGTCTTGGCCAAAGTGGAGTTTGGAGTGTGACTGTTTGAGGTTGTGGACAGGTGTCTTTTATACTGATAACAAGTTCAAACAGGTGCCATTCATACAGGTAACGAGTGGAGGACAGAGGAGCCTCTTAAAGAAGAAGTTACAGGTCTGTGAGAGCCAGAAATCTTGCTTGTTTGTAGGTGACCAAATACTTATTTTCCACCATAATTTGCAAATAAATTCATTAAAAATCCTACAATGTGATTTTCTGGATTTTTCTTTCTCAATTTGTCTGTCATAGTTGACGTGTACCTATGTTGAAAATTACAGGCCTCTCTCATCTTTTTAAGTGGGAGAACTTGTTCAATTGGTGGCTGACTAAATACTTTTTTTCCCCACTGTATATAGCCTTTATATTATTTTATCATTTCAAATGAGATTATAATAATATAATAATAATATGCCATTTAGCAGACGCTTTTATCCAAAGCGACTTACAGTCATGCGTGCATACATTTTTGTGTATGGGTGGTCCCGGGGATCGAACCCACTACCTTGGCGTTACAAGCGCCGTGCTCTACCAGCTGAGCTACAGAGGACCACCAGATTAAACAATTTATTTAATTAAAATGCTCTTCAAGGTACATTTCAAACCTGTATGAAATCTCCTGTAGCATGTGAGGGACCTCAACTCACAAATCACAACTCCAGTGCTCAGTAAAATACATCCATATGCGTAATTTAAATGTTTTCATTTCAAATGCTCTTCAAGGTACAGGTTCAGGTAACATTTCAAACCTGTATGTAATCACCTCTACCATGTGACTTGAGGGACTTCAAATCGTAACTTCATGTGCTCAGTAAAATTCAAAAGATCCCTCAACTAAGATTTCTCATCATCCATATGCATAATTTAAATGTAATTTACTGTGTCACTGCCCATACTAGGAGAGTCTTCGTCTCAGCAGGAGTTATTTCAAACTTCTGCATAGACTGTGGCTGTCTTAATATGGACCCGTAGTTTGTGCAACATTACCCATGGGACACATCTCAGGGATGCTGGAGACATAGGGCTCGTTCTGGAACTGGGGGATGTTGTCGTTGATGTCTTGGACCTTGATGATGAACTCTGACTGGGGCTCCACGGGTTCGTTGGACTTCCGAGCAAGGGCATGAGCCTGCAGGAGGTAGAAGGCCTTCTCTTCGCGGTCCAGCTTCTGCAATGTACGGATCTCTCCTGAATATTCATCGATCTCAAACATCTCCCCAGCACCTTCACCCGACAGTATATACTTGATAGCGAAATCCCCTCTGTCGTAGTCTGATTTTAGCTGAGGGAAAGGAGAAAAGGAAACACAATTATTTTTTTCAGAATGGGTTTTATTCAAGTCCTGTCAACCTAGAATTTAGTCAAAAGCCATTGACTGCTATAATGTAGGACATTTTCATTCAGGGCATAACTGGTACCTGGCCAATCACGCTTGGAGTGGGGTCCTCCTCTGGGACAAAAAGCTGTTTCCAGATCCAGCCCCGTCTGAGTCTCTGGTGTAGGGCAGTGGTGGGAGACCCCTGGCCCAGCTGGTGGTTGGGCTCCAGACTGTGTGGAGCTCTCACCTTACTCAACATGCAGCATGATGTCAAGGACAAGATAATAACTAAGTCCAGCAGACAAAGATACCGCATTGTGTTAGTCTGTTGATCCGTTTTCTGATCAGCCTCTCCCCGTGGTTAGCGCACAGAGATACAGATGTCACTCATTCATTAAAAAGGTTCCTCTGAGCGTCAGAGAGACACAGTGATATGGCGAGGACCTCAGAGAGGTGGCTGGCCACCCTGCCGTTGGCCTGTTGCTGTAGACAGTCATTCTGCTGTGGAAGGGACAAGGGTGGTTGGAATGGATGACTTGTTTCAGAAGATGAATATTCCAACATATTCATAAGATTTTGTAACATTTATCAAAATGGAGATGATGGGTGAATTAATTCTGGTCAAAGCAATTTGACCACATTGAGAGATGGAATCCTCATCTGAACAATACAAAACCGAAATCAATTTTTAATAAGAGGAGAAGCAAGTCATCTTTCATATTTGATTGTTGTTTATCTAGCTGACAAGATGAAAGAGTATTTTTACCAGGCTTTCACACAAATCTAAATACCAGCCGTGGCCTCTATCAACCCCTAGTCAAACACTGTATTTAGAGACATGAAAATACAATTTAAACAGTGCAGCTTCAACAGAGATATCCAAGAAAAATATATTAAGTTGTTGTGTTTCTGCTGCTTGGAAGGATGCTCTAATGCTGGGGTTTTGACTTTAACTCCTTTGAGGATAAAAAGCCTCCTCTGTTTTATGAGGAAACAAGGCCATGTATTGTATTCCATGGGCAAGCAGTAGGACCCAAACATCATTCCTTCAGCATGAGACAGCTCTCTGCAGCTGACTAATCAAGAATTGGTCAGACATTGACAATAGAGACACATGCGCCTGAAAAGCCCAAATCAGAATGGATGTCCAAGTCCAAGACCATAAAATGTCTTCCTCGGAAAAGTGGAGCTTCGGTCAAGTATAGGACATTTCAGGATGACTACATGTCTAATAATAGTTCTGGAAGGGGGAGTTTAGGGAATGTGGAAACCCAGCTACAGGCCTGGTCAATATTAACAATGGAAACAAAGAGATATGAACTGTAGAACATATTTGACTAATCTTATATTAATAAAATGTAAAACATGTTGTGTTGTACACAAAAACTGAACTGATAATTCTAGTGCATTTTAGTGGTTTTAATTCTAGTGCATTTTAGTGGTTTTCTGTTTGAGCTGATAAATCTTTATTTTTTATTTTTTTATAAACTTTTTGACAGTGCCATAATGACAACCATGCAATATATCTGCTGGTCGCTTCTGCCATTGACAGAGAAACCAATATGAAATCATATCTTTGTTGGTGTCTCTGTCATTACAGAGATGGCTTGTTTCTATTTTAGCGTCTTTCTAATCTACCGTTTCCCTCAGATTGTCTTCATGCTATTCCCAATTTAAATCTTGTCTCATAGAGATGTATAACTAAGTCAAATAGTTGCTGTCTGACTGTTCTCTCCTGATGCAAACATTGCCACACAATTCCTTTTGTGTCTCCTGTTCAGAGAAACTCTCCAAATTACTTTGGGATGAGAATGGCTTAAAGGCCCAGTGCAGTCAAACACGTGATTTTCCTGTGTTTTATATATATTTCCACACTATGGAGGTTGGAATAATACTGTGAAATTGTAAAATGATGATGATGCCCTTTTAGTGTAAGAGCTGTTTGAAAAGCCTGCATGAAATGTCACCCTGTTTTGGTGGGATGGAGTTTTGGCCTGCCTGGTGAAATTAACAGGCGGTAAATTAATTACAAAAAGCTCTCACAGTCTCACCTCAGAATTAGATATTCATACATTTTTCTCAAACGTAAAATTTCTAAGTTGTTCCAAATGTCCGAAGTGTTTGGTTACTCTGTATCGTTCCAAGGTTTAGGCATTAACTCAGAATTCTTAAGGTTAGGCATTAACTTCGAATGGTTAAGGTAAGGGTTAAGGGTTGATATAGGCTCAAAACTAAAATATCTAAAACAACTTTCTATCATTGGATTCAAACATGCAACCTTTGGAATCAGATGCTTACAACCATCTGCCATCCCCATCCACAACACCCTTGCAAAACCAAAGCCTATTTGAAGGGGAAAGAGCTCACTGTTGCCCCTAGTGGCCGGTTTCCATGTCTTCTCCCGATGTCCTTAGACATGGATAGACGTAGAATACTGACTTTTATGATGGATGACCTGCCTGATTAATTAATAGAGCAATAAGAAAAATAGTTCCAAACCTCTCTGCCAATAACAGCTAGTTTTCAGTTTTTCCCTCCCCACTCAGACTACTCCCAGACAGTCCTAGCAAAATTCTAGCTTGGGAAATTGCTCTTTGCTAAGAAGCTATTTTTGTTTATTTTTAACCATTTTAATTGAAAATAATCACAGTAAGATACTTTAATTGTTATCCAGAAATGATTTGATATTGAGATTTTTTAAAAGGCTGCATTGGACCTTGAATTCAAGATATGAAATAGTAGTTTCATCAACATACCATCAAAATGAGAGTATTCTATCAGTGAAATGTTTGCAGTAGTTTAACATTTTGAATGTTTCTGTACATTCAGAAATATAGATCTTCAACGTCACCAGAGATAATGCTGTGTGCAATAATATTAAATAATACAATAATACTGTGTGCATTGTGGAATAAGTAGTGGTCGTCGTAGTAACCATGGAAGTAGTCTGACTGCCTAATGGTCATATTTAATCTCGTCAAGCTCCATACATTACAATGTGATGGTAGAAATCTATTACCAATGCCCAATTTCTTTTCAAAATTCAATTTGGTCGCACAATGTGAGTGAAAGTGTATATGTTTGTGTGTAAGTGCATCTTAACTGAGCATATTCATATCAGCACGAGCCTCGTAGAGTGACATTCCAATTAGTGGCCAGTGAATCATAAGGTAATGATGGGCCTTCATAGGGCTGCCAAGCAGGCTAACTGAACGCTGATGGCCAAAACTAGAAAACAGCCTCCGACGCTACTGAGGCAACTCCCAGTGTTTAACATCTCCCAACTAGTTACGCTAATAAATATCATTGCCAGATAAGTCACACACCACCGTGCTGGCTGACACACTGCCCAACAGATCTAGAGTAAGTTGGCTAACAAGATGCAATAGAAGATGGTGCATAGACTAGGCAGAAAAACAGCACCCATGGTTTTATACAAAGGCTCATAAAGATATGGTGCTATAGGCAGGTCTTTCACTGAAGTCTGTCCTAACTCATAAGTGCTGCGTCGTTTGTCTAGAAATACCTAATGCCATGACAACAGACTAATATGAATACTGCAGGTTTCCTTCCAATCCATATTGTATGCTGAAAATGCATGTCCATTAGCATTTTCTTTTGCAATAGCTTATTTCCATCATAATAAAACTGAAATGGGATCTGGCTCAACGGCATCAAGTAGCACAATGAAACATGGCGTGGATGGCACAATGAAACATGGTGTGGATAGTGGTGCAAATGACGCTGGGGTGTTGATCCGAGCAACCCCAAAAAGTGCTCTATTTTCCATTTGCTGCACCATTTGAATGTATTTTTTATGTATAGGATCAGTGAGTGTAGAACCTTGCGGTTGGCAGCCATTTTTTTCTGTAGTAAGCATGAACATGTACACTTCTCCACTACTCCACGACGAGTGAGAATGAGCTGGGGTCTCGCAATGTTAAGCACTAGATGCAGTGAGACCGTCACATTATTTTCCTATATGTGATCTCATTGAGATATTAAACATTCTCCACATCCCGCTTCACATACTGTTAAACTACTTACCTGCCATTTCTCAGAACTGGCTGCATTAAGCATGTGTGTAACGTGCCGTAAGGCCCATAAGTGTAACACAAGGTAGTCTATGTAGACAAAGATGTTATAACAGAGTAACTACAGTGTAATAAGACATGTAATAACATTATAACACTCCAGTAAGGGTATGCCCATCGCAGAGTACATTTTTTGTGTGTGCAGAGCAAGCTGTGGAAAATATTTACTCTCTGTACTTTCATCCCTGGCATACAATCAGCGGAACAAAGTAACAGTAAAACAATTGTGTAACTAGTAACTTTCAAAAAAGTTGTATGCCTATAGATAGCCAGCCTGAAATGTCACTTTAATACAAAACACTGCTGAATGATACCCCTTTGATTTCCAGCAGACAGATAGAATGGTTGATCTCCCTGTGAAGAACCAAACCATCATTGGATCACTTCACCAAAACTACATGCATTTTAATTGGTCATTTGGGAGCCCATGTTGGGACATGTTGTTTACTGTTCTGCTTCAGAAAGCAATGTCATCTACCTCTCCTAAATCAGGAACATGAATACCCCAAGCTGAACAAAAACAATGGCAGAATGTCACGCTACCTTGTACTACTTATTAGAAGTCTTACTGTATTTGCGTGTTGTTGTGTTAGTCATTAGTATCTACAATGTATCACTAACGTGGTGATTTTCTAGTGAAAAAAAAAGTTAATTGTTATCCTTTTTAGACATCCTTTGTACACTCACACTTTGATATTTCTATGAATAAATTGTTTTGTATTGTTAGTTTCATAACCAATTAGAATAATGCATCTTAATGAAGAATGACAATGTACACTATAGAGTTCAACATGTTCAGAGGAGTTCTTAATTAAGACAATAATATCTCCAAAGTTTACAATGTCATTCTTCATTAAGATACATTATACTAATTGATAATCTATTTCATACAGGCAACTGTAATGATATGTGTTAACCAGTAGAGACAAATGGGACTAACAGCTTAAGATGCATTGGGCAACAGTGAGGTCATTCTATAGCTATGACATCTGGGTGTTTAACCCTTGGCCTTCAATGGTCACACCCCTGTGGACATTAATTAACATAATATACAAATCCCCATCAAAGTCAGTCTGTTTAAACTAGAGATATGTGTTTGCAAGGGCTGCATCTCAATCCACCAAATCCGCCGATATCACCCTTCCGCATCTACGGTGAAAGGTGGCAGACCTAGAGCGGTGTTTGTCAGACCATGAGACATCCCAAAATGCGGTCTTCATACGAAAACGTCTGAACGGTTTGGCCTACAAACTATTATGACCTCTCTATTATGTTCACTCTATTGAACGCTGAGACTCTCACAAACACCATGGTGTTCTCCGTTTTGCCCTAGGATGCCCACAAACCTCACAAGACTCATCTGAAGGTCCCCGGTACCAGTTAAAAATATATATTGAAGTATATATGGAGATAGTTCAGTGCCTAAAATAAGGGGAGAAATACATGTAAAAACATGAATAATAATAGTTATCTGATCTTTCTTATATCGCTCAGATATAGGACAACACTTCAGAACAAATTTTCTTTAGATTTTTTGGGGGACTATCTGTTGTAGTGAATATGCTTTTCACTGTGTTTCCATTAGTTAATAGCAGTAATGCCAAATGTTTCATCCAATATTTTTTTTGTTAATTTTTTTTGATACCTTAAAGGGTCTTAAAATTCCAAATAAAATAGCTAAATGATCCTTTGTATGACCATCTTAAAACAATTCAATATGTTAGCTTAGAACCCCCGGCTTCTATCGCAATATTTATATTGTTAAAGGCTTCATAGAACATATGATGTACTCTGCGAGACAAGAAAATCCAGATTTTTATATGACCGTATATGAACAATGATGAAAGTATTTCTTCAAACAAAGTTTGTCTGGTCCCAGTTTCACATAATCCAGCATTAGTACTCAGTTACATGTAATAACTACATGTTAAATAAAAGAAACCATACCAATTTAGAATTGAATAATCTCTAGTAGATCTATCTCTATACCCTTTATTAATTTCACATTCTGAAAGAAACATTAGCTACACCCACCTTTATGCGTGATTGTCCTCTCTTTAAGCCACTCTTCAACAGCTGCTACCAACAGAGAGCATCATGGTGTGGAAGAAAACACACAGTCTGGTTAACTAAGGGCCCTGGTACTGCAGATACTGCTTTTTAGACCCAATAACAGTAGCACCAAATGGACATGGTTCTCACAATGCGCAATCCCTTCCACTGACGACCTCCCCCTTTCTTCTTATTTTCTCCCATTTTTCTCTCTTTCTCAAACTTCCTGTGAAAGAACAAACACTGGCACTATTGTCTGGGTGCACATCGGAACAGTGCTGAACACTCACAGCCTTCATTGCCATGCAAATAGCCCCAGCCTGGAGATACAACAGGATTTCTATCTTTCTACCAGGCTCTCGCTTGCTCTCCCTCTCTCTCGCTCCCTCTCTGTTTGCGAACAATCCGGCACTTATTAGAATCTTGCTGGTGCGGCAGGATGGCATCCAACGAGACTATTTCTGTGAGTGATAAGAGGGTTCAGTCTGTTTTTGACATTTAAGCCTGAGGAGAAAGATGGAGAAAGCCCTCGACATAGGCCTCGTATTGATATTGACACGAGTTTTGAATTCATGTGTGTTTGGACGTGAATCGTCTGTGGACACTGTGGGACTATTGTGGAGAGTTCACGCTACTCTAGCTGTTGTCGAGGAATGATTATCCCTAATGATAATGGTGCTCACTCCAATAACTAAAATATACTTTGCCCCTTAGGGCAAACGTAAATAACACTATGTTAAAAAAAGATTACACAATAGATTTTCTGCTCCCCGACCAATAAATTAGCACTGGCACTGAGGAGCAGGTTGGAAATCAGCTTCTTCGAAACTATGCATGCAGAAGATATCTGTAGATTTGCTCTGTGGCAGAACTTTCTTTCTTGGTATGTACACTAATTTGATATGCTAACTAACCTTAAAGGTAAAACATAATTAAAAAAAGAGTTGATTGACGCATCCGTGCTTTAAATAGCTGTGTTTATGCTAGAGACTTACCGTTTCTTTTAGTGTCTGCAACTCAATCCCTTCTTTCCGCAGATATAAAGTTTATGCCTATTCCATAACATGGGGCTTGTGAAAGCAGACTTTTTCTACACATGAGAGGATCTTGACAAGAAAATCATCACGAAATAGTTTGTAAAACCTGAACCGTGGGCGCTACAAACACATAAGTCACCACCATCGAAAGTTGAGACTCTCATGAACATGACAGTGTCGGTTGTTTGGCTCTACAACAGCCACAAGAGACTGAATTCTCTGTCACGGACGTCCTCATTTCGAAGAGGTCTTCTCACAAAACCGACTGTCCAGATCGAACCGTTAGAGCTACAAACTAATACCAATATCGAAAGGGGAGACTCTCACGAACTACAAACTAATACCAATATCGAAAGGGGAGACTCTCACGAACTAGAAACTAATACCAATATCGAAAGGGGAGACTCTCACGAACTACAAACTAATACCAATATCGAAAGGGGAGACTCTCACGAACTACAAACTAATACCAATATCGAAAGGGGAGACTCTCACGAACTACAAACTAATACCAATATCGAAAGGGGAGACTCTCATGAACTACAAACTAATACCAATATCGAAAGGGGAGACTCTCACGAACTAGAAACTAATACCAATATCGAAAGGGGAGACTCTCACGAACTACAAACTAATACCAATATCGAAAGGGGAGACTCTCACGAACTACAAACTAATACCAATATCGAAAGGGGAGACTCTCACGAACTACAAACTAATACCAATATCGAAAGGGGAGACTCTCACGAACTACAAACTAATACCAATATCGAAAGGGGAGACTCTCACGAACTACAAACTAATACCAATATCGAAAGGGGAGACTCTCACGAACTATAAACTAATACCAATATCGAAAGGGGAGACTCTCACGAACTACAAACTAATACTAATATCGAAAGGGGAGACTCTCACGAACATGAAGGTGTCGGTTGTTCTACACTATGAAGCACACAAGCTTCAGCAGAGTCTCTGAAGGTAACCCATTACTGGATGTAATATATATATATATATATATATATATATATATATATATATATATATATATATATATCTCAGATATAGGACAGCCACTTCAAAAACTTTTTCCTTTCCTTTATTTTTGGACTGTCTGTTTTGCCATGTACAAATGTGTTATTCAATGTGTTTCTATGGGCTATAGCAGTAAAGGCCAAATTCAATGTTTTATTCTTTTTTATTTTTTATACCTAATGGGGTCCTAAAATTCTAAATCAAATGGCTAAATGATACATTTTATGACCATCTTAAAACAATTCCATATGTTAGCTTAGTAGATATTGCGATCTAAGGTATTAGACCTACAGGGGAACATTCCTAAATGTTAATGGATACATCATTATAAAAGTAGAAAAGCCAGCATCATTAACAGCATTCTTCCCTCTGAGGCCGTAACACGATGATTTTGTTATTTTATAACCGCAGATTAGTTCAGTCGCTGTGAACTCCACGACTCCCAATTTTGATTCCATATCAAACACAGAAATGTCAGGACCTGTTCTGTGACATTTCCAACCTCCATTGTAGACTGGGTCTAATGGAGCCTCCCTCATTAGAATGACGGAGAGTGGGCCAACAACAGCACCATTTAAATGCTTGTCCAACACTTTTGTTTTTTGCTCTTGTTCTTTCACAAGATTATAATTAATACATCAATATAGAAATATGACCTCGTGGTGAGGGAAGAATTTAGAAAACGTCATTGAGATTCCATTCATTCCACTGCACTGAATTTGATGAGGACGTCACATAAAGAATGCGTGTTCCTCGTGTGTTTTTTGGCCTTTGTATCCAGCCATGGGAAACAGCAGACACGTATGACAAATAAGGACCGAGTGCTGATGCAGCCTAGGGGTCGTTCTCTTCATTGAAACAGTAATTGTGTTAGATGTAACATTTACAGTGGTACAACCTTAACAGCAATGCCTGTTCTAGATCACTCATAATGGCTATAGGCATGTCTTAAATTAGCCACCTGACCTTGTTAATGGTTAAATGGGATTATTAAATGTCACCAGAGTAAGAAACATACGGTAAAACATGAGTATAACAACATTTATGAAAAAGGCCCTATAGCAATCCAAGTGTATATCTACCTCTGAACAGGAAGGCCCCCCATCATATATGGTATAAAGCATTTGCAGTTCAAGGTTTAATCAATTTCACAAGGAGAATAATTTACCTCTTTCCATGTTCAATGTCGGTCTCACTGCATTGAAAAAGGACTATGGACAATAGTTCTCAAAAGTAGATGCAAGCAAAAAGCTATAGCTCTCTCTGTTCTCAGGGGAAATATTATTCAGAGGAGGATGTGGTAGTATCCATCATTGTGATGAAATACATAATTAATCCTCATAGTTTCCGTAATCCCTTCTCCAGACTTGACCACCTAGATTACTTTGTGGTTCTGTCACTCCTCCACTTCATATGTATTGTAGCTGTGTTGTCAGCTACTCTGTGGCACGGTGCGACTGTAGATGAGTCATGGATAAGGTTACAAAGTATTTACACAAATAAGTTGAAAACAATCGATCCAGAGCGGAGCACTGACATAGCCCAAAGGGATGTGCTTCCCCTTAAAGAATACACAATCCCCCTGGCCAGGGTTCAATTGAGACGCAGATTGTGTCTGATTGATCAATGAGAACCACTGCTGAGCCATCAATCTAACAGGACTGGAATAGGGAAAAGGGGACATTAACATGTATAAGCCGGCATGTCCCACCAATGCCCTCTACCTAATGTCTGAGAAGCAGCTATACCACAGGGACATAGCAGCTACAAAATAGCAGCTCTTCTGTAAGTGTGAGACCCCTGGACAAGTGTTATGTGGTATGTGTAATGTGAAGACAACATGGGGCTGTCAACATCTTGGGTACAATTTTGATCTTCCCTGACAATACAGTGTCACATTTCAGTGTGAGGCTCTGCTTGTGATATTGAAACTCAGGTTATGCAGGACTCCTATCATTCTTGCAGGTGCCCATTCAGTGTGATTTGTGTATGCATGAAAACAAGAGGTGAAGCATCAAAACACTTCCCATTTATTCTCGAATGGATATTCAATCATCACAATGAATTATATACATTCTATTTAGATAGAGTAGCATGTCCTAAGACTAAGTAGTTCATAAAAATCTTTCAGTTGCCTCAATGTATGCACTTTCATGCTCTTGACTATAGCCAGATATAGTCCTCATTTGTATAAATTATACAAAGAATGGTTATAGACCAAATTGATATAGGAAAACTTCTGGTGTGTTTGAAACTGAGGAGCATTTTATGCTAGATCAGCTTTAAAATAGTCAGTATAAATACACTATACCTGATTCAGCAATGTACACATTGAAATGATTTGGTTCCAGATATTATGCTGTAACTTTCAGAATATTTACCCAACTGGTGGGTTTAGCAGACTTGGACAAAATGTTAAAGAAAACAGGAAAGGAATAGCATGGATGTCCTTCTTTTTTCCCAGTGACTGTAGCGCCAGGACCTACACTTTGTGTCAGTCTGGACAATTGATACATTAAACCCAATTGGAGCTTTCAGTCATCCTCATACTGATAAGGCCAGACAGAGGGAGGTCGAGAGGAACTTTCTTAGCATACATTTTAGTTATTTAGCAGACGCTCTTATCCAGAGCGACTTACAGTAGTGAGTGCATACACTTTCATACTTTGTTTCATACTGGTCCCCCATGGGAATCAAACACAGCACCTAGCGTTGCAAGACCCATGCTCTACCAACTGAGCTAAACGGGACGACAATCTGGTGTCAGTAACTGAAGAATCTCCATTATGTTGAGACAGAAAACAATCAGTTGTGTTGTGACAAGGTAGGGGTGGTACACAGAAGATAGCCCTATTTGGTAAAAGACCAAGTCCATATTATGACAAGAACAGCTCAAATAAACAAAGAGAAATGACAGTCCATCATCACCATAAAACTTTGAACGTTTCTTCAAGTGCAGTCGCATAAACCATCAAGCAGTATGATGAAACTGGCTCTCATGAGGACCGCCACAGGAAAGGAAGACCCAGAGTTACCTCTGCTGCAGAGGATAAGTTCATTAGAGTTACCAGCCTCAGAAATTGCAGCCCAAATAAATGCTTCACAGAGTTCAAGTAACAGACACATCTCAACATCATCTGTTCAGAGGAGAATCAGGCCTTCATGTTCGAATTGCTGCAAAGAAACCACTACTAAAGGACACCAATAAGAAGAAGAGACTTGCTTGGGCCAAGAAACACGAGCAATGGACATTAGACTGGTGGAAATCTGTACTTTGGTTTGATGAGTCCAAATTTGAGATTTGTGGTTCCACCGCCATGTCTTTGTGAGACGCAGAGTAGGTGAACGGATGATCTCCGCATGTGTAGTTCCCACCGTGAAGCATGGAGGAGGAGGTGTGATGGTGTGGGGGTGCTTTGCCAGTGACACTGTCAGTGATTTATTTAGAATTCAAGGCACACTTAACCAGCATTCTGCAGCGATACGCCATCCCATCTGGTTTGGGTTTAGTGGGACTATCATTTGATTTTCAACAGGACAATGACCCAACACACCTTCAGGCTGTGTAAGGGCTATTTGACCAAGAAGGAGAGTGATGTAGTGCTGCATCAGATGACCTGGCCTCCACAATCCCCCGACCTCAACCCAATTGAGATGGTTTGGGATGAGTTGGACCTCAGAGAGAAAGAAAAGCAGCCAACAAGTGCTCAGCATATGTGGGAAGTCCTTCAAGACTGTTGGAAAAGCATTCCAGGTGAAGCTGGTTGAGAGAATGCCAAGAGTGTGCAAAGTTGTCATCACAGCAAAGGGTGGCTACTTTGAAAAATCTAAAATATACTGTATGTTGATTTGTTTAAGACTTTTTTGGTTACTCCATGATTCCATATGTGTTATTTCATTGTTTTGATGTCTTCATTATCATTCTACAATGTAGAAAATAGTTTAAAAAATAAAGAAAAGCCCTTGAATGAGTAGGTGTGTTCAAACTTTTGACTGGTACTGTACATCTACAATAGTCACTGTATTGTCTATTCACAAAAGATGAGGCAAGTAGGTAGGTTTCCTGAAGCCTTGCAGAGCGATTTTCACATCTAAGTAAACAAACTCCTCAACAGCTCTCAATCGGTGTTTATGATAAGTGGATAGATTTGATCTGTATTCACACTTGGCTTAACAAGATAGTGTAGATCAGAGAATGAGTTTAGTGGATGCTAAGTGGATGATATCCGGAATTTGATTTTAACAACATGCGCAAACAACAACATACTGTATTTAGGAATGTCCAGATAAGAAAATACTACTTTGCTACAGTAAGGTGAGTTGTTTGGGTGATCAATAGCGCGTACCCAATTATTTCAAATAAATTTAGGAGGCGTGGGAGGTGGTGTGGGGGTGGGGTAATCCTAAAAACAGTTAGGGGGCCACCCTGTCGAGTTCCTCCCCCATAGCTCTCAAAGGAGCCTGGGTCCATAAAACTGCTGGGCCTGCCCCTCATCTCAGTGTCATCAACTTATTGATCCAGAGACCTCATCAAGCAGTGTGTCTTAATCCAACAGGGTGGCAAGGATTGACTTTGCAAATCCCTACCCCCTTCTAACTTTCCTTTTGATCTGAGCCCAGGCCTCCTCTGTTCTCTGTTCTACATCTTGTTCACTCTCTTTGGTGGAGCAGCTCTTGGCTTGGGGTGTTGTTCTCTATGTAGGTAAAGACAGGTGGAAAGGTTCAACTGTACCATCAAGTATATGCCTTACATCATCGCTTAGGCTAGCTACATCACTTCAGTGGGACAAATTATGTGATTTCAGTGGTATGGGGTATATGGCTGTGATATTTCATAAAATATTCCAGATGAATTGAAAGACTGGTTGATCACAACATATGCATATTGCATATGGCCTGACAACACTAGCTAGAATACAGCAATATCCTAGTCAAATGGACAAGCACAGTTAATCACTGTGATATTTTATTCATGCACCTTTGCACCGTTGCATCATAGATGTCAAAGAACAAAAGGACAAAATAATAAAACATCACAATCATCAGACTAATTGTGATAATTGCAATAGTTGTGCTGTCGGTGTGGATTTTGGTGTTACCGAAAGTAACATAATGCCATTTAGAACGCTCTGATACGAACCCCATGATGACAAGGACTGATAACGAAGACAGCCAGGGCCTGTCTGCTACAAGCAGAGCACATACCCAAATGAAAGGGAAACTGCTCTGTGAAGATGATTTAAAAGATGATCTCTGTTCTCTTTCCTCTCCCACAGGATACAAATCAAAGTCAATAAGGCAGCACAGTGTCAGGATGCACATCGGAACGGGAGCCCATTGGGGTGCAATCAAATAGTGGTAGCACACATGAAACTGTTTATCCGCATCAATAGAAATGAATGTCATATAAAGTGTAGAGAGTGCCTGGAATTGGTTCCTTCATGAACCTTTCATCTTAATCTTGTACATTCCACTGTTTACAGGCTAAACACATTACATACCATCTCCTCCTATGCATCTTAGACATCATGTCCCAGATTTCAGGCTTATATTTCTTTATTTCTGAAGTTTTTACCCATGAAGTATTTATATTTCAATTGATATGTATGTTGACAAAATGCTTTTAATTCCAGCAATTTTTTATCAAAGGCCTCCAACATAAAGATAGGTTGGAAAATAAAGGACGTTTAAAAAGCTTGCAAAGCCTTGACATATCACTATTCAAACTGAGGATAGAAAATAAAACAGCAAACATTGTGACATTCTAGGATCCAGTGTGTGAGGGGGTGCTAGTAAAAAGCCAAAACTTTCCTCAAGGACAGCGGACTTAAAAGGAGAGAACTGGGCTGCTCAAAGGAAAGTTTTGCCCATGGCTGGACACACTCGCTAAAGTGTGTCAACTTCTGCAGCATCAAAGTTAGCAAAGAGGAGTTGAGCGTTATTCAACACTTAATATCCGACGGCTAGCTGTGAGACTTAACCTAACCTGGGGGATCATCTCAGACTGCAGTTAGGCCTAGATTCAATCTGGATCGCAGAAGATCCCCACTATAGCACGATAAAAAAACGTAAAGGCAATGTTCTCAAGTTCGCGGAGACTGCATTTACGGTAAACGCTACATATGTCAGCTCAATCGGAAATTACCTTAACATTTCAGTCGCGCTATAACATGGATCGTCTGCGGTCCGGATTTAATCTAGCCCTTTAGTCTTTGAGACTAAATGCGTCTTGCAGAAAATATAGAATCAAAGCAATGTTTTTCCTTGCGTCATGTGGGGATTCAACATAACTGTTCAAAATGGTGGCCAACACCATGCCAATAACTCTCCCCTTGTAAACGATTCATCCTGAATTGAATCTTTAGTAAGACTCTGCTAGCACTACAAAGGAAAGGTAGTGCTACACTGGTACTGCTATATGCCTCTACAGCACGGAGCACTGCACCGCCATGACGGCTCATGAGCTTGGTTCATTGACCTCATGGGGTCAATTAGGTTTGCCGCGAGGAGACGCAGACCGCCTCGGGTCTGCAAGAGCGTAGCGTCGGCACGGTGATCGATAGCGGCTTATCAGCCGCAGAGTGTGTTTCAGACACCTAATTGCAATTGATCCCCTTTGCTGTACCATTAATTGTAAATCCTCTCCCAATCACCGCGTCCGCACTGCACAGATTGTACTCTAATACTAAAACTAAATTAATCAGTGAGTTCCGCATTGGTTTCCGATAAGACGGCGGTAGACAGTAGTGGACACCACAAGACCTTAATGACAGGGTTTTAGCCAGGGGTGTTCAGATACTCTCTGCTGGTTGAAAGGCCAGTTGAAAGGTCAAGGTTGCAAGCCAAAGTGGAGCTCCTCAGTCATGGTGGTCAATAGGTTTAGGGCTGTCAAGACCTGCTTGATAAGGAGAGGAGTACACATTTGAACATTGATTTAATATGAACATGAAGAATCAATTATTTGATTCCACTGTTGCATTATCATTCAGAGTGCAAAATGGGTCTAGGCACATTCCTTATACATATATATATACAGTACCAGTCAAAAGTTTGGACACACCTACTCATTCCAGGGTTTTTCTTTATTTTAACTATTTTCTTCAAAGTAGCCACCCTTTTCCTTGATGACAGCTTTGCACACTCTTGGCATTCTCTCAATCATGAAGTAGTCACCTAGAATACATTTCAATGAACAGCTGTGCCTTGTTAAAAGTTAATTTGTGGAATATATTTCCTTCTTAATGCGTTTGAGCCAATCAGTTGTGTTGTGACAAGGTAGGGGTGGTATACAGAAGATAGCCCTATTTGGTAAAAGACCAAGTCCATATTATGGCAAGAACAGCTCAAATAGGCAAAGAGAAATGACAGTCCATCGTTACTTTAAGACATGATTTCAGTCAATCCGGAAAATTTCAAGAACCTTCGACGGTTTCTTCAAATGCAGTCGCAAAAACCATCAAGCGCTATGATGAAACTGGTTCTCATGAGGACCGCTGCAGAGGATAAGTTCATTAGAGTTACCAGCCTCAGAAATTGCAGCCAAAATAAATGCTTCACAGAGTTCAAGTAAAAGACACATCTCAACATCAACTGTTCAGAGGAGACTGTATTGCTGCAAAGAAACCACTACTAAAGGACACCAATAAGAAGAAGAGACTTGCTTGGGCAAAGAAACACGAGTAATGGACATTAGACTGGTGGAAAGTCCAAATTTGAGAATTTTGGTTCCAACCGCCGTGTCTTCGTGAGACGCAGAGTAGGTGAACGGATGATCTCCGCATGTGTGGTTCCCACCATGAAGCATGGAGGAGGAGATGTGATGGTGTGGGGGTGCTTTGCTGGTGACACTGTCAGTGATCTATTTAGAATTCAAGGCACACTTAACCAGCACACTTAACCAGCATTGCCTTGATTACAGCTTTGCACACTCTTGGCATTCTCTCAACCAGCTTCACCTGGAATGCTTTTCCAACAGTCTTGAAAGAGTGCATACATATGCTGAGCACTTGTTGGCTGCTTTTCCTTCACTCTGCGGTCCGACTCATCCGAAACCATCTCAATTGGGTGGAGATTGGGGGATTGTGGAGGCCAGGTCATCTGATGCAGCACTCCATCACTCTCATTCTTGGTCAAATAGCCCTTACACAGCCTGGAGGTGTGTTGGATCATTGTCCTGTTGAAAAACAAATGATAGTCCCACTAAGCCCAAACCAGATGGGATGGCGTATCACTGCAGAATGAACTCATCCTCTGCAGCAGAGGTAACTCTGGGTCTTCCATTCCTGTGGCGGTCCTCGTGAGAGCTAGTTTCATCATAGCGCTTGATGGTTTTTGCGACTGCACTTGAAGAAACTTTCAAAGTTCTTGACATTTCTCCGGATTGACTGACCTTCATGTCTTAAAGTAATGATGGACAGTTGTTTCTCTTTGCTTATTTGAGCTGTTCTTGCCATAATATGGACTTGGTCTTTTACCAAATAGGGCTATCTTCTGTATAACACCCCTACCTTGTCACAACACAACTGATTGGCTCAAACGCATTAAGAAGGAAAGATATTCCACAACGTTTGCATGAATCCTACACATATAATGGAAGAAATGTATGACCCTGTATTTCTTTTCAAGAGGACAATGTTTCTATTGAGGCATAATGTTCACAGTATAAAGGTGAATGGTGCACAATGTTTATAAAAAGACAGTGCACTTCATTTTCGATTAGCCACTCCTGCCCTTGCTCTCTCGCTCTAATATATTTAATGCAATGTCAATTTAACTATGCACCGAGCAACCTCTTTTGGAAAAACCTCTGCTTTCCTAAGCCTTTTTTCTTCCTCTGTTGCCTGTGTGTGCTTTTCCCTGGGACTTTGAAAAACCTGCCCAGAGTTATACCAGCATATACCTAATCACATTACAGTGGCAGTGGAATGTGCAACAATAAGGCTCGGAGCCATAAAGTAGTTCCCTTCCTTTAGAGACAGAGCATACATATCTAAACAGAGTTTTAGCAGCCCAGAGAGGCTCACCCAAAGGATAAGCTCCACTAGGAATCCCTTAAAACAAATTGGTTATTAAATAAGCTAGGCAGGGGATGAAGATGTCAGCAGTAATAATGCTTTTCATTTTGACCGTGATCTTATTTATTAGGAGAGGAGGGTGATGGAGCCAGAGCAGTCTCACCGAGTTGACATAAGGCTTTCTCCCAGGAAGAAGGAGAGCGGGAGAGAGACTGGAGCTGTGAGATTGATCCGTCAGCAGATCCGTGGGAATGCCGACTTTGTCACCCTGCCCTGTTGAGGACAAACTCATATAGTGTAACTGCAACGCTGGCACTTTCCATAGGACAGGCACCCTCACACACTCCTACAGTACATTTACACATGGCTGAGGACACGAGGAGAGAGAGGTTAGTCTGTACAGAGGCCAGGAGGCAAGATGTTCCTGTGTCCAGTGGTAAAGAGAGGTCATTCACACTGGAGACTCATGAGGCTTATGCCCAGACACAGTCAGAACCACTAAATCAAATCAAATCAAATGTTATTTGTTACATGCGCCAAATACAACACCTTACCGTGAAATGCTTACTTACAAGCCTTTAACCAACAATCCAGTTCTAAGAAAAAAAAGAGTTACGAAAAATATTTACTAAATAAACTAAAGTAAAAAATAAAAGAGCAACAATAAAATAACAATAACGAGGCTATATACAGGGGTACCGGTGCCGAGTCTTATGGCTTGGGGGTAGAAGCTGTTAAGGAGCCTTTTGGACGTAGACTTGGTGCTCCGGTACCGCTTGCCATGCGGTAGCAGAGAGAACAGTCTATGGCTAGGGTGGCTGGAGTCTTTGGCAATTTTTTGGGCCTTCCTCTGACACCGCCTGGTATAGAGGTCCTGGATGGCAGGAAGCTTGGCCCTAGTGATGTACTGGGCCGTACGCACTACCCTCTGTAGCGCCTTGCAGTCAGAGGCCGAGCAGTTGCCAATCCAGGCGGTGATGCAATCAGTCTGGATGCTCTCAATGGTGCAGCTGTAGAACTTTTTGAGGATCCGAGGACCCGTGCCAAATCTTTTCAGTCTCCTGAGGGGGAATAGGCTTTTTCAACCGCAGTCCCTGGGCAGGTTATTCAAAACAATTACAATAACAATACAGACAAACAATGAGGGGTGAGCACAGCAGAGCAACATGGGACAAGCAACACGTAGCACGCAGACAGAGAAATAGCACAAAAAGCAACAAAACAAAATACATAAAAGCAACAAAGTGTTTCCACACCTCACAAGCTACAGACAACAGATAACATGGAAACCGGCAATACACAGCTAGGCATTATGTTCACAAGTCTGATTGTCCTTAAGCCATGTCTTTATGTTTTTTGTGAAGGTGCGATAGGTGGTGCAGTTGTGTTTGTCTGATGGCCATGTGTTCCAGACATGGGAAGCTCTTCACAGAGAAAGCAGATTGACTAAAGGTGCTTCTCCTTAAGGGAGCTATACAGTCACCTCTCATGGCAGACCTTGTGGATCTGCTGCCATGGGTTTGGGTTTTCTGTTTGACAAAAGTACTAGGTGGATGGGGAGCCAGGCCATTTAGGATCTTGAATAAAAGACATGCGTCGGTGTATTGCACAAGATTTTCCCAACTCAGGAGCTCATGCTTTCTGAGGATGTAACATTGATGATGGCTATTGGGCTTTCTATCAAGCACTTTGAGAGCCTGTTTGTAGACAGACTGAATGGGTTTTAATGTTGTACAGCAAGCTTGGGCCCAACTAGTCAAGCAGTACGTTAAGTGGGGGAGTATCATAGCATTGAAGTACAGTTTTGCTACCTGTGTAGTCAAACAATTTCATATGAATCGGAAATGAGCTAGGTTGAATTTGGTTGTTTGAGTTACCTTTTTCACCTGCTTTTTAAAAGAGGGGTTGGAATTAAGTATGAAAATCGGATATGACCAAGAGCTTCTCCCCTGACACATGGACATTTGGCTCAGTAGCATCCGTTGCCCTCTTTGTGAAGAACATCCAGACTTTTTTTTTCACATTGAGATGCAAACATGAGTCACTGAGCCACTTTGTAACATGGACCATTACAGTAGTGAGTTCTTGTGCAGCTTGTTGTTTGCTCTTTGCATGCACATATACTGTATCACTGTATCATCTGCATACATTTGAACTTCAGACCCAGTACAGACAGAAGGCAGATCATTAATGTACAGGCTGAACAGGAGGGGCCCCAGTATTGACCCTTGGGGCACGCCCACATCATAGCTGAGAGTGGGCGACAGCTCATTGCTCACTCTGACACACTGGGTTCTGCCTTCAAGGTATGATTTCATCCATCTCAAGCCATCGGGCGACAAAGTTGAACTTGGACAGTTTTGTGATGAGAACCTCAGGGTTAACAGTATCAAAAGCTTTCCTTAGGTCTAGAAATACAGCCCCAACAACGCCCCCTTTGTCCATTTTGGACTTCACATTTTCCAGAAGAAAGCAGTTGGCCGTTTCTGTGGAGTGTTTTGCTCTGAAGCCAAACTGCATGGAGTGTAATGTGAAGGGGCTGTTGTTGAGGTGGGCAATCAGTTGCTCTGCTACACACTTTTCAGCAACCTTCAACACCACAGGGAGTATACTAATGGGCCTGTAGTTACTCACGTCAGCAGGGTCACCTGATTTAAAGATGGCAATTATTCTCTCTTTGTAGTTTTTCAGAAAGGTAGAGTCCAGCCCAAACACATCTTTGGCTTTAGACTTCTTTAGTGAGCTAATCACCTTGTTCACCTCTGACTCAGAAACCTCCCTTATGATGAAGACAGGTTGAGTGTCATTCACTGGCGCTGAGCCCAAGAAACCAGTGGAGGGGTACTGTGTCAGTACCTAGACAGAGTCAACAAAGTAGGAATTGAAGGCTGTTGCTATTTCCACTGCATCCTGTGTTAGACTGTCATTCACATTGATTTCTAGTCTTTTTGCAGGGTTACTATGGTCTTTCCCTGTTAACTTTTTTAGATTCTCCCAGATCAATATAGAATTTCCCTTTCCTTTACCAATTATGTTGATAAAAAAGTATGCCTTGGCCTGTCTGATTTCTTTAATCACCTTATGTCTCAACATGGTGAACCTACGTTTGTCATGCTCTAATTTGGACTTTAGGGCTGTTTTTAGAGCATGATCTCTTTCTTTCATCAGTTTCCAGATTTCTCCATTTAGCCAAGGAAGAGTGCTCTTTTGGCCAGGTTTGGATTTGATTTTCTTTGAGAAGCCATTTATTGTACTCTGGATTGTGGATAGAAAAACCTGACTATCAGCTTCGACATTTGTATAGGACAAGAGATCATTCTAGTTAATTCCCTTAATTGTGTTTTCAAAATCATTTAATTCACTCTTAGGTATTCTGACCTGACCAGGCTTTCTAACAGTAGAGAGGTTAAACCTGTTCTTGGAAAGCTTTCTGGCTAGATTATGATCAGACAGCCCAGTAACTATATTGAAGGATTTAGTCACTCTCTGGTTTATTACTGAACACAAGATCAATCTGTGTTTTTTAACAACAAGTCACCCTGGTTGGCCCTTTCACTAGCTGTGTAAGGTCAAGGGTATTAGTGATCCATTTGAGGGTTTTCCTACAATACTTGTCTTCATAATTAATGTTAAAATGTCCCATTAAGATGACCTCTTTCCCAAAATCACGTTCCTTAAGCATGTTATTAAACTGACCAAAAAACACGCTTTTGGTGGAAGATGGTCCTAACATTACAATAAGGTTAAGTAACATTTGGCGAGACAGTGTAACGTTTAGGCCAATACATTCTAGTTCATTATCACATGACCACCCAATTTGTTTATATCGGATATGTTCTTTAACCTCTTAAGGATCGGACCCTTTTTTTCAATTTTCGCCTAAAATGACATACCCAAATCTAACTGCCTGTAGCTCAGGACCTGAAGCAAGGATATGCATATTCTTGATACCTTTTGAAAGGAAACACTTTGAAGTTTGTGGAAATGTGAAATTAATGTAGGAGAATATAACACCATAGATCTGTTAAAAGATAATACAAACAAAAAAACATGCGTTTTCTGGACTATTTTGTATCAAGTCTGCCCAAATGTGCCAAATTGGTCAATTGATACATTTTCAAGTACATAACTATAGAGAACACACAAAAATGATATCGTAATACAAAATGTAAGTTTACACACTCCCAGGAATGTCATACATGATGGATCATTAGCTTATACACTAACTTTCACACATCTAGATGGCCGGACGGGGTGGGTGTGTAACGATCCCGGCAGTCTGAGTCGGGTCCTGTCTGTGGACTAGTTTTTCTGCTCGGGATCTCCAGTTTCCCGAGGGTTCTGGAACGCTCCGGGGAGCTCTCTTGATTTCCGCACCTGCATCCCATCAGCAATCTGCACACCTGGTCCTGATCATCACCCTTCTTAGGCTCTGGCCTAACATCCATTCCCTGCCGGATCGTTAGCCATGAACAGTAGGTTTACCAGAGTATCAGTCTTAGAGCTTCTAGCGTTAGTTTTGTTGTTTTTGCACCTTGTTGGTTTATTGTTTACTTACCTCCGTTTTGTTCCATCTGCAGTCACTCGTCCGGAACCTTCATCCAACCTCTGCCTGGTGGTCGGCGGCTGCCGAGCCATGATGGGATCAACCACTGCACCCCCAACAACTAATCAACGCCGCCCGCTCTGTTCCCTGGATTATTCAGCACCACTCTTGAATTTGTAAATAAACACTCACCTTCGTTTCAACTTACCTTGTCCTGGTCTGCTTCTGGGTTCTGGCTTTGTAACTCCTGACAGAACGATCCGGCCAGTAATGAACCCAGCGGACCTGGACTCTGTTCGCCATGCCATTACCCATCAGGAGAAGATGTTGGGCCATCATAGCACGGTACTACAGGAGATCGCGTTGTCAGTTCGGAACCTTTCTACCGGTCTGACGGAGGTCCAGAACCAACGCAAGTTTCCGGTGGAGGATCCACTACCGGTTTCACCCATCTCGCCTGCCGCTTCTGGAGCTGTGTCCTTCCGTGAGCCCAAGGTTCCGACGCCGGATAAATATGAGGGGGAGCTGGGAAGATGCCGTTCCTTCCTTATGCAGTGTGGATTAGTGTTCGATCTACAGCCCTACTCTTATGCCACAGACAAGGCTAGGATAGCCTTTGTGATTGAGTTGCTGCGTGGTCGAGCGCTGGAGTGGGCTTCAGCCGTTTGGGAACGACAGGATCCCTGCATGGCTTCATACCAGGGGTTCACGGCCGAGATGAGGAAGCTCTTCGACCATTCCGTCCGAGGGAGGGACGCAGCTAGGCGCCTGTTTTCGCCTCGCCAAGGAACTCGCAGCGTGGCCGACTTCGTGATCGAGTTCAAGACGTTGGCTGTGGAGAGTGGGTGGAATGAGGAGTCTCTGCAAGCGGCCTTTTACCAGGGTCTGTCGGAGCAGCTCAAGGATGAGTTGATCTCCTATCCGGAGCCTAGTGACCTGGACAGCTTGGTAGCCTTGTCTATTCGGGTGGATAATCGAGTCCGAGAGCGAAGGAGGGAGAAGCAATGGGGTCCGTCCAATCGATCAGCTTCTCAGTTCCCAGTCGGGTCGGGTGGTGGACCAGAACACGTCGATCATTCTCCACCACAAAGGATTAGTGGAGAGGTCCTCTCTCCCGATTCTGAACCCATGCAAGTGGGGCGGCACGGGTTAACCAAGGAGGAGCGTCAACATAGACGTAAGACCAACTGCTGCCTCTACTGTGGTAGCTCGGGACATTACATCTCCACTTGTTCCCGGCGGTCGTCAAACTGCCCGGCTTCGCTAAAGTTGGGGGGACTTTTAGCGAGCCAGTTTCAACCTCTCAGTACCTCTGTCAGACCCCGTTTCCCGGCTACCCTTGTGAACAGGAATCAGAGCTTAGCGATTAACGCTTTATCGATTCAGGTGCCGATGGGAAGCTTTCTTGATGCCGAGTTGGTGGAACAGCTGGGGCTTTCCAAGGAGCAATTGCCGGAAGCCATTGAAGCGACCACTCTGAACGGCAGTAGTCTGGCACGTATCACGATGAGGACTGAACCGGTTAAGATGCTGTTGTCGGGGAATCATTCGGAGATGATTTCATTCTTCATTCTGCCGTCTTCCCATGTTCCTCTGGTCCTTGGATACCCCTGGCTGAAGGAACACAATCCCACGTTCGATTGGGTGACGGGCAAGGTAACGAGTTGGAGCCTTGATTGTCATGCTAACTGTATCAAGACTGCCTGTTCCCATTCGGTTCCCAGTCAGGTGATTGAGGCTAAACCCCCAGATTTGTCCCTGGTTCCCGAGACATATCACGATTTGGGGGAAGTGTTCAGTAAGCAGAAGGCTCTGTCACTCCCTCCCCACCGACCATATGATTGTGCCATCAACCTGTTCCCTGGAGCTGTCTACCCCAAGGGAAGGTTATACAGCATCTCCCGCCCTGAACGTGAGGCTTTGGAGACCTACATCAAGGAGTCCCTAGCTGCTGGTCTCGTTCGTCCCTCGTCATCACCCCTGGGGGCAGGATTCTTCTTTGTGGGTAAGAAGGATGGCTCTCTTCGACCGTGTATTGATTATCGGGGGTTGAATGACATCACGGTCAAGAACAAGTATCCCCTGCCCTTGATGAGTTCTGCCTTCGACTCCTTACAGGGTGCTACGGTGTTCACCAAGCTAGACCCTACGCAATGCGTATCACATGGTCCGGATCAGAGAGGGAGACGAGTGGTTGACGGGTTTCAATACACCGATGGGTCACTTCGAGTATCAGGTGATGCCGTTTGGACTGACCAATGCTCCAGCGGTATTCCAGAGTATGGTGAACGACGTCCTGAGAGATATGATCGGTCTCTTTGTGTTTGTTTACCTGGATGACATTCTGATCTTCTCGAAGGAACCTTCCGACCACGTCCAGCATGTCCGGCAGGTTCTGCAGCGATTGTTGGAGAATCGCCTGTTCGTGAAGGCCGAGAAGTGCGAGTTTCACGCCCACACGACATCCTTTCTCGGGTACATCATCTCCAGGGGAGAGATTAGGATGGACCAGGAGAAGGTTAGAGCGGTTCTGGAATGGGCCCAGCCCGGTACGAGATTGCAGCTCCAGAGATTTTTGGGGTTTGCGAATTTCTACCGCAGATTCATCCGGGATTACAGCCGTGTGGCCGCTCCGTTAACTGCCTTGACTTCCAGTATCAGGAGCTTCAAGTGGAATCCGGAGGCGGATCGAGCGTTTCTGGATTTGAAGAGGCGATTCACCAACGCACCGATTCTCTCTCAACCGGACACGGCCCGTCAGTTCGTCGTTGAAGTGGACCGCGTCTGATGTGGGAGTTGGCGCCATCCTGTCGCAGCGATGCTCCACGGACAGTAAACTCCATCCCTGCGCCTACTACTCTCGTCGCCTTTCGCCTGCGGAGAGGAATTACGATGTGGGTAACCGGGAGCTTCTCGCGGTGAAACTTGCCTTGGAGGAGTGGCGCCACTGGTTGGAGGGGGCGGAGCAACCGTTTATTGTCTGGACTGACCACAAGAATCTTGCTTACGTGCAATCGGCTAGACGTCTCAACTCCCGTCAGGCCAGGTGGTCGTTGTTTTTCGGACGATTCAATTTTTTTCCTGACGTTCCGACCTGGATCTAAGAACGGCAAGGCGGACGCCTTGTCTCGGATGTTCTCCAAGACGGAGGAGAGTGGGTCCAAGACCGAGACAATTCTCCCCCGGAACTGCGTCGTGGGAGCTGTTAGGTGGAAGATTGAGGAGGAGGTGATGGCGGCTCTTCGGACGCAGCCCGGTCCCGTAACGGTCCACCCGGTCGGTTGTTTGTGCCTGAGTCGGTTCGTCCTCGCGGTCCTCAAATGGTCCCACGCCAGCAAGATGGCTTGTCACCCTGGCGTGGCTCGGACGATGGCGTTTCTTCGCAGACGTTTTGGTGGCCTGCCATGGCCGAGGATACTCGGGGTTATGTTGCTGCCTGTCCAGTGTGTGCGCAGAATAAGAGTACCAATCGGCCCAGCTCTGGACTACTTCACCCCCTTCCTATTCCCCGCGACCATGGTCGATCTGGCCCTGGACTTTGTCACTGGGTTGCCCGCTTCTGAGGGGAACACGGTCGTTCTGACTATCGTGGACAGATTCAGCAAGTTCGCCCACTTTGTGCCAATTGCCAAGCTTCCCTCTGCCTCGGAGACGTCCGAGATCCTGGTTAGGGAGGTTTTCAGGGTCCACGGGTTGCCCAGTGATATCGTTTCCGACCGTGGCCCTCAGTTTACCTCTGCTGTCTGGAAGTCCTTCTGTTTGGCCATTGGAGCTACAGTCAGTCTCACATCTGGTTTTCACCCCCAATCTAATGGTCAGGCGGAGAGAGCCAACCAGAAGATGGAATCCACGCTACGCTGCCTGGCCTCTTCCAACCCCACCTCCTGGGTCTCTCAGTTGCCTTGGGTTGAGTATGCCCACAATACTCTCCCCTACATCTGCCACTGGGATGTCTCCCTTCCAGTGCCTGTATGGCTACCAACCTCCCTTGTTCCCCTCTCAGGAGAAGGAGCTCTCAGTGCCTTCTGTTCAGGCCCATATTCGTCGTTGCCACCGGACCTGGCATCGGGCCAGAAAGGCACTCCTTAGAGTTTCGGACCGGTATCAGCTCCAGGCGAATCGTCGCCGGATCCCCGCTCCCACCTACACCATCGGAGATAGGGTCTGGTTGGCCACACGGGATCTTCCTTTACGGACTGAGTCTAGGAAGTTGTTACCGGGTTCATTGGTCCGTTTGTGGTGGAGAAGGTGATCAATCCGGTGGCAGTTCGACTCAAACTCCCGAGGACGCTCAGAGTCCATCCCACCTTTCATGTCTCCTGCCTCAAGCCTGTTTTCCTCAGTCCTCTGTTGCCTCCTCCGCCTCCTCCTCCTCCTCCTCGGATGATCGGAGGTGGTCCTGCCTACACGGTGCGACGCATCATGGATTCCAGACGGCGGGGCCGGGGTTTCCAGTATCTCGTGGACTGGGAGGGGTATGGTCCTGAAGAGAGGAGTTGGATTCCGCGGCGACAGATCCTAGATGCTGACCTCATCCGTGACTTCTACCGCCTCCATCCTGGCGCTCCGGGGAGTCCGCCCGGTGGCGTTGCGTCGGAGGGGGGTACTGTAACGATCCCGGCAGTCTGAGTCGGGTCCTGTCTGTGGACTAGTTTTTCTGCTCGGGATCTCCAGTTTCCCGAGGGTTCTGGAACGCTCCGGGGAGCTCTCTTGATTTCCGCACCTGCATCCCATCAGCAATCTGCACACCTGGTCCTGATCATCACCCTTCTTAGGCTCTGGCCTAACATCCATTCCCTGCCGGATCGTTAGCCATGAACAGTAGGTTTACCAGAGTATCAGTCTTAGAGCTTCTAGCGTTAGTTTTGTTGTTTTTGCACCTTGTTGGTTTATTGTTTACTTACCTCCGTTTTGTTCCATCTGCAGTCACTCGTCCGGAACCTTCATCCAACCTCTGCCTGGTGGTCGGCGGCTGCCGAGCCATGATGGGATCAACCACTGCACCCCCAACAACTAATCAACGCCGCCCGCTCTGTTCCCTGGATTATTCAGCACCACTCTTGAATTTGTAAATAAACACTCACCTTCGTTTCAACTTACCTTGTCCTGGTCTGCTTCTGGGTTCTGGCTTTGTAACTCGTGACAGGGTGTGGAGCCAGAGACAGCAGGGGTTCAAACTATAGGACCCAGTTCCTACGTTTGAATATAAAAATAGATTTTATCAAACAAAACTATGCTATATTTTATCTCTGGGACCCTTAGGATGGCAAATCAGAGCAAGATTACTGAATGTAAGTACATTATTTAGCTTCAGAGGTGAATGTATCAAACCAGTTGCCATGATAACTTTTTTGATGTTGTGCACTCTCCTTAAACAATAGCATGGTATTGTTTCACTGTAATAGCTACTGAAAATTGGATAATGCAGTTAAATTACCAATAATTTAAGCTTTCTGCCCATGTAAGAAATGTCTATGTCCTGGAAAGTTTGCTGTAAATCATCAGACCCCTTCCTCTTCCTTCAATCCTGTTTCTCCTGAAACATTTGTAGCCAGGCACAATCAAAGCAGCAGATGGAGAGCTTTTATGGAGCCATGTCTCTGAAAGGCAGAGGAAGTCAAGGTTGGAGTCTGTGAAAAGATTTTGAATTTGATCACTTTTTGGAATGACACTGAGAATGTTCAAGTGCCCCCTAGTAGTCCCTTAGGCTTAGCTCGTAGGTCCCAGATGATTAGAGAGTGATTGACACATTGAAAAAAGTCCAAAAAAAATCTGACGGCTGGGTTTAGGCTGTTTTGTTTCGTTTTGATTAGGGGCAGTTCGTTAGTGCAGCCTAGATGTATCGAGTGTCCACCTCCTCCCCTCCTCACCTCCTCATCCTCACCCTTTTGGTCTCTGTTTTTCTGTTGTGTGTGAGCGTAGTAAAGAGAGAATGTGTGTGTGTGTGTGTGTGTGTGTGTGTGTGTGTGTGTGTGTGTACGTGTCAGGGTTGGGTTTGGGGTCAATTTGAATTTAACTCAATTCAGGAAGTGATTCGAATAAAAAATGTGAAAGTGGAAAAAGGAAAAGATCCGGATTTGACTGATTTCAACTCAAATAGACCAAGTGAGATTGAGAGAGAGGTAAAAATATAAAACCGTTTTGGTGGACAGGGTTGTGGGAGTCTACATGCAATGTAGTACATAACCACAACACCAATATCTAGAACTGCTACGTTGAGTGATTTTTCGTTTTTGCACACAGATAAACTACACAGTAGAGATAGTTTACATCCTCTTAATTGTTGTGAAATATGAAAAAAAAATAATAATAAAAATGCACTCACTAACTGTAAGTCGCTCTGGATAAGAGTGTCTGCTAAATGACTAAAATGTAAATGTAAATAAATATAGTTCAAATGTGACTGACTCCCGGTGTCGCGCTGCCTTTTTGAACACACTAAGGGGTGACGCGTTTGGGCAAAGGTTCCTAGGCCATCACAGGAAATGTGCAACCGTTTCCATTTCCCTTTCCATTGGTTAGAAATCTATTTCCAGGTTGTCAGAGACAATGGAGTCAGAGACAATGGAGCTTAATTAAAAAGAACACAGTTATCCACCTCATTAAAGCTGGGAAATCAGGCAAGTCAACCAAGGCATCTCATTATTTAACTAGCTTTTAAAAGCAACGAAAAGTGATTCGTTCTGCTCTTTTTGCTCTAATGTCACAAGGACATAACACTGTTTCAATTGTATTATTGTAAAAAAAAATTTCCAAAATGGATCCCCATCAAGTAAATACACAAAGAACATACGGCATACGGCATTCACAATCTGTAGAAGCAATGAGAATAGAAAGGTTCAGAACTTTTGTAAAACATCACAGTACGGTTGAAATATATATGGCAAATAGAAATCCTATATGGATGGTGTTAAGAGATAGATGGGAGTTATTGAATAGAGTTGAAGGATGGGACTAATAACAAATAACAACAAATAATAACAAAGATAGCTAATAATGTAAGCATACTGTGTCCATAATAAGTATATAGGTTGTACAGTGGGGAAAAAAGTATTTAGTCAGCCACCAATTGTGCAAGTTCTCCCACTTAAAAAGATGAGAGAGGCCTGTAATTTTCATCACATTGTAGGATTTTTTATGAATTTATTTGCAAATTATGGTGGAAAATAAGTATTTGGTCACCTACAAACAAGCAAGATTTCTGGCTCTCACAGACCTGTAACTTCTTCTTTAAGAGGCTCCTCTGTCCTCCACTCGTTACCTGTATTAATGGCACCTGTTTGAACTTGTTATCAGTATAAAAGACACCTGTCCACAACCTCAAACAGTCACACTCCAAACTCCACTATGGCCAAGACCAAAGAGCTATCAAAGGACACCAGAAACAAAATTGTAGACCTGCACCAGGCTGGGAAGACTGAATTTGCAATAGGTAAGCAGCTTGGTTTGAAGAAATCAGCTGTGGGATCAATTATTAGGAAATGGAAGACATACAAGACCACTGATAATCTCCCTCGATCTGGGGCTCCACGTAAGATCTCACCCCGTTGGGTCAAAATGATCACAAGAACAGTGAAACAGAACCACACGGGGGGACCTAGTGAATGACCTGCAGAGAGCTGGGACCAAAGTAACAAAGCCTACCATCAGTAACACACTACGCCGCCAGGGACTCAAATCCTGCAGTGCCAGACGTGTCCCCCTGCTTAAGCCAGAACATGTCCAGGCCCGTCTGAAGTTTGCTAGAATGCATTTGGATGATCCAGAAGAGGATTGGGAGAATGTCATATGGTCAGATGAAGGCCTTGCCTACAACTTTTTGGTAAAAACTCAACTCGTCGTGTTTGGAGGACAAAGAATGCTGAGTTGCATCCAAAGAACACCATACCTACTGTGAAGCATGTTTTTCTGCAAAGGGACCAGGACGACTGATCCGTGTAAAGGAAAGAATGAATGGGGCCATGTATCGTGAGATTTTGAGTGAAAACCTCCTTCCATCAGCAAGGGCATTGAAGATGAAACGTGGCTGGGTCTTTCAGCATGACAATGATCCCAAACACACCGCCCGGGCAACGAAGGAGTGGCTTCGTAAGAAGCATTTCAAGGTCCTGGAGTGGCCTAGCCAGTCTCCAAATCTCAACCCCATAGAAAATCTTTGGAGGGAGTTGAAAGTCCGTGTTGCCCAGCGACAGCCCCAAAACATCACTGCTCTAGAGGAGATCTGCATGGAGGAATGGGCCAAAATACCAGCAACAGTGTGTGAAAACCTTGTGAAGACTTACAGAAAACGTTTGACCTGTGTCATTGCCAACAAAGGGTATATAACAAAGTATTGAGAAACTTTTGTTATTGACCAAATACTTATTTTCCACCATAATTTGCAAATAAATTCATTAAAAATCCTACAATGTGATTTTCTGGATTTTTTTTCTCATTTAGTCTGTCATAGTTGACGTGTACCTATGATGAAAATTACAGGCCTCTCTCATCTTTTTAAGTGGGAGAACATGCACAATTGGTGGCTGACTAAATACTTTTTTTCCCCACTGTATGTTGGGAGCTTTTGGGAAAAAGCACAGTTAGAAAGATATGGCATATAGAAGCAAACCGGATGGACATCATGAAAATTATCGGAGAGGTTGAGAGTAGAAGAAGTTCAGGAGCAAAAAAAGTATTATATATATATATATATATATATATATATATATATATATATATATATAATAGAATTATTGTCAAATTAACTGTGTCCATAAGGTGAAGATAGTAAGTATAGACCGGAAGTAGAGGCCTGGGCATTGTTGTTCACTAATTTACTCCAAGTAGGGAAAGGATGGCGGGGTTGAAAAGTAATAAAGGGGAGTATATATATAAAAAACATGGGGGATTGGAAGTGATGCAGACAATTACATTGATAGAAGATACTATCTATCTGCAATATTAAGGTGATCCATCCCCCAGAAAAAAAAAAGAATAATAAAAAAATAAAAAAGAACATACGGCATGAGTAGGATGGTTTTGTAAAGATGTCGGAAATAGTAATCTCTGGTCAAAATAACTATCTCCATACCCTGGTTTACCTATTTGCTTACGGCCTTGCCTACACCTAGCGACTTGTTTTAAACAAGTACTTAAAAAGGGGGGGGGGGTTCTACTATGCTAACATATGGAATTATTATTTAGCCATTTGATTTTGAATTCTAGGACCCCTGTAGGTATACATAAAAAAATTAAAATAATTTGAAAAAATATAGAATTTGGCCTTTGCCACCATAGCCCATAGAAACGCATTGAATAACACATTCATAAATGTCAAAACAAACAATACAAATAATAATAATCAGGAATAAGGTTTTGAAGAGTTTGTCTTATATCTAGGAGATATAAGAAAGCTCAGGAAATATTTTTGGACACATATTTAAAGGGATAGTTTAGGATTTTGGCAATGAAGGCCCTTTCTCTACTTGAGACCATTTTTATGTCTCTGTGTTCAGTTTAAAGGAAATTGCTAACTAGAGCTAGCGTAATTGCTAACTAGCGTTAGCGCAATGACTGGAAGTCTATGAGTTAGTGCAATGACTGGAAGTCTATCGGTATATGCATAGACTTCCAGTCATTGCACTAACGCTAGTCAGCTTTGATCACAAAATTACCTTCAACAATTGATCTCACTAAAATACATTTTTATATAAAGTTAGTAAAAATAGCTAAGATCTTGCTACCATGGAAAGGAAAATACCTGTCTATTTGTGGAAAAATCACCCTGATTAACTCTTTAGTCATAGCCCAGTTTACCTATTTGCATGTAATAGGCCTTGCCTACACGTAGCGACTTGTTTTTTAAATTATATGAGCAAAAAATATTCCATTTTATTTAGAATTGCCAGCCAGAAAAAATTAAACAGGCCTATTTATATAATGAATATGAATTCGGAGGTCAGAAATTATAAAATATTGAACTATACTATTTTGCAATCTGGAAATGTCTGCTCTACCCACAGCTGTCAATTTTTTGGTCCTTAAATGAAACTGGTATACTTTTTTATTTATCCAACAGACAAGTTCCTTACTTTTTTCCCCCTTCCACTTGCCATTTCCATTTTTGCGGTAATGCTACAATTAGTTGGTTGTAATTTTGGGTAGAGCAGACATTTCCAGATTGCAAAATAGTTGGGAAAAGATTTTTGATGCACCGATTCCATGGCACATGGTTTAAGAGCAGACACACAAAATTACTCCGGATTCAAAACTTCGAATTTTTCAATTTAAATTATTATACACATTTCTTACAACCAATAGAATGTTATATACAGTTGAAGTTCACATACACCTTAGCCAAATACATTTAAACTCAGTTTTTCACAATTCCTAACATTTAATCCTAGTAAAAATTCCCTGTCTTAGGTCAGTTAGGATCACCACTTTATTTTAAGAATGTGAAATGTCAGAATAATAGTAGATAGAATTATTTATTTCAGCTTTTATTTCTTTCATCACATTCCCAGTGGGTCAGAAGTTTACATACACTCAAATTAGTATTTGGTAGCATTGCCTTTAAATTGTTTAACTTGGGTCAAACGTTTTGGGTAGCCTTCCACAAGCTTCCCACAATTAGTTGGGTGAATTTTGGCCCATTCCTCCTGACAGAGCTGGTGTAACTGAGTCAGGTTTGTAGGCCTCCTTGCTCGCACACGCTTTTTCAGTTCTGCCCACAAATGTTCTATAGGATTGAGGTCAGGGCTTTGTGATGGCCACTCCAATACCTTGACTTTGTTGTCAAGTGGGGACCCACTTGTTGTCTTTGGAAGACCCATTTGCGACCAAGCTTTAACTTCCTGACTGATGTCTTGAGATGTTGCTTCAATATATCCACATAATTTTCCTTCCTTATGATGCCATCTATTTTGTGAAGTGCACCAGTCCCTCCTGCAGCAAAGCACCCCCACAGCATGATGCTGCCACCCCCGTGCTTCACGGTTGGGATGGTGTTCTTCGGCTTGCAACCCCCCTTTTTTCTCCAAACATAACGATGGTCATTATGGCCAAACAGTTCTATTTTTGTTTCATCAGACCAGAGGACATTTCTCCAAAAAGTACATCTTTGTCCCCATGTGCAGTTGCAAACCGTAGTCTGGCTTTTTTAAGGCGGTTTAGGAGCAGTGGCTTCTTCCTTGCTGAGTGGCCTTTCAGGCTATGTCGATATAGGACTTGTTTTACTGTGGATATAGATACTTTTGTACCTGTTTCTTACAGCATCTTCACAAGGTCCTTTGCTGTTGTTCTGGGATTGATTTGCACTTTTCGCACCAAAGTACGTTCATCTCTAGGAGACAGAACGCGTCTCCTTCCTGAGCGGTATGATGGCAGCGTGGTCCCATGGTGTTTATACTTGCGTTCTATTGTTTGTACCTTCAGGCATTTGGAAATTGCTCCCAAGGATGAACCAGATTTGTTGAGGTCTACACATTTTTTTCTGAGGTCTTGGCTGATTTCTTTTGATTTTCCCATGATGTCAAGCTAAGAGGCACTGAGATTGAAGGTAGGCCTTGAAATATATCCACAGGTACACCTCCAACTGACTCAAATGATGTCAATTAGCCTATCAGAAGCTTCTAAAGCCATGACCATTTTCTAGAATTTTCCAAGCTGTTTAAAGGCACAGTCAACTTAGTGTATGTAAACTTCTGATCCATTGGAATTGTGATACAGTGAATTATAAGTGAAATAATCTGTCTGTAAACAATTGTTGGAAAAATGACTTGTGTCATGCACAAAGTAGATGTCCTAACCGACTTGCCAAAACTATAGTTTGTTAACAAGAAATTTGTGGAGTGGTTGAAAAACAGGTTTTAATGACTCCAACCTAAGTGTATGTAAACGTCTGACTTCAACTGTAAATGGGGGATACAACCATCCCAGCCATGCAGACTTTGCTGTGAAGAGACAGAATAATTAGATATTTTGTTTGGGTACTGTCCATATGTAGCTTGTTTTTGGTCGCAGGTTCAGGAATGGCAGAAACATTTCTACATTTACCTGGAGCTAGCTTTGCAAATAGCACTGCTGTGTGATTTGAAAAGTCATAGTCAATCAATCAATAATATAATAATACTCTTAGCAAAAATGTTTATCTTTAATTTACAATCTGTAGAAACTATGAGAATAGAAAGGTTCAGAACTTTTGTGAAACAGCACAGTTAAAAATATATGGCAAATAGAAATCAAAATGGAATGGTCTTCAGAGATAGATGGGAGGGGTTGAGGGTAGCTGAAGGTTTGAAAACAAAAAAAAAGATAACTATTGTAAAATACATTGTGTCCGTAAAATGTACATAGCATGTATAAGCTGAATGTAGAAGCCTAAATGTTGTTGTCCATTAGTTGACTCCAATTAGGGGAGGGGTGGTAGGGTTAGGGAAACATCATAAAGGAAAATATATTTAAAAAAAATATATATATATATATATATATATATATATATATATATATATATATATATATATATATATATATATATATATATATATACTACCGTTGAAAAGTTTGGGGTCACTTAGAAATTTCCTTGTTTTGAAAGAAAAGCAATTTTTTTGTCCAGTTAAAGAACATCAAATTGATCAGAAATACAGTGTAGACATTGTTAATGGCGATTGTAGCTGGAAACGGCTGATATGTAATGGAATATCTACATAGGCGTACAGAGGCCTATTATCAGCAACCATCAGTCCTGTGTTCCAATGGCACGTTGTGTTTGCTAATGGATATCCATTTCATTTTACATATTAGTCATTTAGCAGACGCTCTTATCCAGAGCGCCTTACAGTTAGTGAGTGCATACATTTTCATACTGGCCCCCCGTGGGAAACGAACCCATAACCCTGGCTTTGCAAACGCCATGCTCTACCAACTGAGCTACAGGGGACTACTATATAGTATATATATACAGCTAATCCAAGCTGATCATTTTAAAAGGCTAATTGATCATTAGAAAACCCTTTTGCAATTATGTTAGTGTCACGATCGTTATAATGAGCGGACCAAGGCGCAGCGTGAAATGCGTACATCTTTTAATAGTACTTTTACAATACAACAAAAACAACAAAACGAAACGTGAAGTCCTCGGTCATACACACAAACCTACACGGAACAAGATCCCACAAAACACAAGTGCACAACTGGCTGCCTAAGTATGGTTCTCAATCAGAGACAACAAGCAACAGCTGATTCTCGTTGCCTCTGATTGAGAACCACCCCGGCCAACCTAGAAAACACATGAACTAGAAACTGAACATAGAACACAAAACATAGACCCTACACACCCTGGCTCAACATATAAGAGTCCCCAGAGCCAGGGCGTGACAGTACCCCCCCCCAAAGGCGCGGACTGCGACCGCGCCAACATAAACCCAACAGGGGAGGGGCCGGGTGGGCATTCCGCCTCGGAGGCGGATCCGGCTCCGGGCGTGACCACCACCCTCTAACAACCCCCCCGTAGCACCCCTGGTCTTGTCCCGCTGGCTGGAGCTGGACTGGACATCGGTGGAGCGGATTGCTTAGGCTCCGGTGTGGAGCAGCTGACCGGTACCTGACCAGGCACCGGTGAAACAGGCACGGGCTGTGCCGACTGACGACGCGCAACACAGGCTTGTGCGGGGAGCAGGGACGGGCCGGACCGGTTGATGTCGCGCACCACTGGCTTGGTGCGGGAGCAGGAACGGGCCGGACCGGTTGACGTCGCGCACCACTGGCTTGGTGCGCGGGAGCAGGAACGGGCCGGACCGGGCTGACGACGCGCACCACTGGCTTGGTGCGGGGAGCAGGAACGGGCCGGACCGGGCTGACAACGCGCACCACAGGCTTGGTGCGGGGAGCAGGAACAGGCCGGGCCGGGCTGACCAGGCCGGGCCGGGCTGACCTTCTAGGCAGAGTTGCAAAAAAAAAGCCAAATCATAAAGTTCTTTGTGCTGATACTCAACTAGTCTCAAGAAGGCCAGTTGTACTGCTTCTTTAATCAGCACAACAGTTTTCAGTTGTGCTAACATAATTGCAAAAGGGTTTTCTAATTATCAATTAGCCTTTTAAAATGATCAGCTTGGATTAGCAAACACAACGTGCCATTGGAACACAGGACTGATGGTTTCTGATAATGGGCCTCTGTACGCCTATGTAGATATTCCATTAAGAATCAGCCGTTTCCAGCTACAATAGCCATTTACAACATTAACAATGTCTACACTGTATTTCTGATCAATTTGATGTTATTTTAATGGACAAAAATATATATTTTCTTTCGAAAACAAGGACATTTCTAAGTGACCCCAAACTTTTGAATGGTAGTGTATATTTACCCAAAAAATATATGGGGGATTGGAAATAATGGAAGCTACAATCTATCTGCAATATTAAAGCTGACCTTTATCTTCCTTCAAACTGGTACCAGGTTACCTTCAGATGAGTCCCGTGACACTTGTGGAGAAGACAATTGTGTTTGTGAGTCTCATCTTTCCATAGAGTGGTCATATTAGTATACAGGCCAAACCGTTCGGACACTATGGACGTTTTCGTGAGGAGACAGATTTTTGGGATGTCTCATGGTCTGACGAACACCGCATTAGCTCGGCTACCTTCCACCACAGATGCGGAAGGCCAACATAGTATCCCTCAATCCATGTGGTACATTGAGACGCAGCTCATGCAAAAAAACATTTAAAGGTCATTTCCGATTGAACCGACATGCAGCGTTTACCAAGAAAGCGATCTCCGCGAATGGAACATTGCCTTTAAAAAAGCTGCATAACGGAAAAGGGGTGATCAGATTGAATCTTGCTCTTAACCTCCATTTGAACTTTTTGTTACAACGCCAACGCCTGTACACAACATACATGTATGTTTACTTTAACATAATACATCCAAGTGATTTGAGGCCGTGCTCGTTAACAATTACGTCAATGGTGCCATGACATGTCATATTCACGATGCATAATTACACTCACACAATGAGCACGCACCAGATAGAGGCTCCTTATTGATTAAAGGGTGTTTTCACACCTGGCCTTTTCAGCCTGTGACTCTCCCTGCCAGGGTTCTCGGGGTTGGCAATCCATTCTTGGGGGAAGATTAATCTTCACACCTCAGTGAGAGGTTAAAGCGACACGGTCTCCTCAGCCCTGTCAATGACCTCCCACTGCTTGACGGAAACTCAGCTCACGGCACCTGACAGAAGCTTTCAAGTCAGGAAATCGTTTCCCCCTTCCATATTATAAGAACTTAAATGAGCTGAAATGATTGTGGTGATTTAGTGTGTGGAGGCTTTTTTCCTAATTCTGAGAATTAGGATCTGAAAAAAGAGCAGCCTTGATTGTCCAGCATTCATTAACCTCTTAAGGATCGGACCCTTTTTTTCAATTAAAGCCTAAAATGACATACCCAAATCTAACTGCCTGTAGCTCAGGATCTGAAGCAAGGATATGCATATGCTTGATACCATTTGAAAGGAAACACTTTGAAGTTTGTGGAAATGTGAAATTAATGTAGGAGAATATAACACATTCGATCTTATAAAAGATAATACAAACAGAAAAACATGCATTTTGTATTTGTTAGTTTTTTCATCATCTTTGAAATGCAAGAGAAAGGCAAGAGAAAGGCCACAATATAATATTGCAGTTTAGGGTCAATTTAGATTTTGGCCACTAAATGGTAGCAGTGTGTGTGCAAAGTTTCAGATTGATCCAGTGAAGCATTGCAATACTGGACTATTTTGTATGAAGTCTGCCCAAATGTGCCAAATTGGTCAATTGATACATTTTCAAGTACATAACTATAGAGAACATACAAAAATTATATGGTAATACAAAATGTAAGTTTACACACTCCCAGGAATGTCATATATGATGGATCATTAGCTTATACACTAACTTTCACACATCTAGATGGCCGGGCGGGGTGGGTGTGGAGCCAGAGACAGCAGGGGTTCAAACTGTAGAACCCAGTTCCTACATTTGAATAAAAAAATTGATTTTATCAAACAAAACAATGCTACATTTTATCTCTGGGACCCCTAGGATGCCAAATCAGAGCAAGGTTACTGAATGTAAGGAAATTATTTACCTTTAGAGGTGAATGTATCAAACAGGTTGCCGTGATAAGTATTTTGATGTTGTGCACTCTCCTCAAACAATAGCATGGTATCTTTTCACTGGAATAGCTACTGTAAATTGGACAGTGCAGTTAGCTTAACACGAATATAAGCTTTCTGCCCATATACTGTGGCTTGCAGAAGTATTCACCCCCCTTGGGTGAATTGGCATTTTTCCTATTTTGTTGCCTTACAACCTGGAATTAATGTGGATTTTTTGGGTATTTGTACTATTTGATTTACACAACATGCCTATCACTTTGAAGATGCAAAATATTTTTTCTTGTGAAACAAACAACAAATAAGACAAAAAAAAAGAAAACTTGAGCGTGCATAACTATTCATCCCCCCAAAGTAAATACGTTGTAGAGCCACCTTTTGCAGCAATTACAGCTACAAGTCTCTTGGGGTACAGTGGGGGAAAAAAGTATTTAGTCAGCCACCAATTGTGCAAGTTCTCCCACTTAAAAAGCTGTATTTTGGTTTCATCTGACCATATGACATTCTCACAATCCTCTTCTGTATCATCCAAATGCACTCTAGCAAACTTCAGACGGGCCTGGACATGTACTGGCTTAAGCAGGGGGACACGTCTGGCACTGCAGGATTTGAGTCCCTGGCGGCGTAGTGTGTTACTGATGGTAGGCTTTGTTACTTTGGTCCCAGCTCTCTGCAGGTCATTCACTAGGTCCCCCTATGTGGTTCTGGGATTTTTGCTCACCGTTCTTGTGATCATTTTGACCCCACGGGGTGAGATCTTGCGTGGACCCCCAGATCGAGGGAGATTATCAGTGGTCTTGTATGTCTTCCTTTTCCTAATAATTGCTCCCACAGTTGATTTCTTCAAACCAAGCTGCTTACCTATTGCAGATTCAGTCTTCCCAGCCTGGTGCAGGTCTACAATTTTGTTTCTGGTGTCCTTTGACAGCTCTTTGGTCTTGGCCATAGTGGAGTTTGGAGTGTTACTGTTTGAGGTTGCACACAGGTGGACTTTATTTAACTAATTATGTGACTTCTGAAGGTAATCGGTTGCACCAGATCTTATTTAGGGGCACCACTTTTCCGTTATTTATTTTTTAGAATGATTTGAAAAATGTTTCATTTCACTTCACCAATTTGGACTATTTTGTGTATGTCCATTACATGAAATCCAAATAAAAATCAATTTAAATTACAGGTTGTAATGCAACAATATAGGAAAAACGCCAAGGGGGATGAATACTTTTGCAAGGCACTGTAAGACATGTCTATGTCCTGGAAAGTTTGCTGTTACTTACAACAGTCATGTTAATCACATTAGCGCATGTTAGCTCAACCGTCCCGTATACGGGACACCGATCCCATAGAGGTTAAGCTCCGTATTTATGATGTTACCTCTCTGAACCCGACCTTGTGTCACTGTAAGTATACAGTTGGTCTGTGTATATGGCACAGCAGCTGTGCACGGCCTCGTTGTCGTCCAAATGTGGGTCATCAGTGCTTGGTGTTATTTTCTTAATCTCAACTCTATTAAAGAGAGACAGGCTCCAGACAAGACAGAGCTCTACATCACCCAGTGGGGTGCCTGCCTGTCTGCAATAGCCACAGGGTTCAGTCCCAGTGATTTATACCACAATACCAATGGCTGTGATGGTAATATACCACAGGTAATTGAAAAAGAAAATTGAACTAGGTCAACAGAAACAGAGACAGAGTCATTCGGTGTTACACGGAGGCTCTTAAAACTACTGTATAACATCATCCACTACAGCCGCCCATTCTTTAAAACATTTCAGAGACTTCTAATATCTGGCACTGAATAATTGTCCCCATATTTCATTTAGACTTAATACTCCCTGGAATGGATGTGCGAGGTACTGTGATACAAACAGGACTGATAAGATGTAGTATAGAGATAGGCAGCTAGCTTATCTATTGAGTGCTTCTCAGCAGCTGCTTAAAGGGGTCTTTAGGTGAACTGACATGAGGGTGACATGAGGATCCCAATACACAGGACTATATTGTCATTTACATGATTAATCCGAATGATAACAGGGTTGATTTTTGTCATCATAAAGAGAGAGTATGATGACCAATGATCGTTGGCACATCCAAAGTCTCCATGTCAATGACCTTTGAGGCTTAATCCAATATTAGGCATGGTTTAAAATGCCATCCAAAATGTTATTTGGCAAACTGGGGGACTAAGCCATTATTCATCCGAACTGTTTCAAATGACATACAATGCAATTAACAGATAACAAAATGTATTAATTGAAATTTACTGCGACACCTTTTCGGCTTTCAACTTGTTTACCTGAAGAAAATACAAAATTGAACAAATAAGGCCTGTTACACTGTATCAGGTCGGACCATAAACAGAGCATAAAAGAGAAACAATTTAACCCTAAAAGCGCCAACATATTTATAACCCTAAAAGCACAACATTTTGTTATTTTCCCCCCAAAATTCGTAATGATTGATACTGTCTATCAAGCAGTAACCTTTTTTTAATTTTATTAGCCTTTTGTAATACAAGTAAATGGTTATAATCATATATTTTAAAATGTATATTCAAATTGATGTTTAAAAATATATGTTTTTGTACGTTTTTCATGTTTTTAACAGTTATTTTGATCAATTTAATCCATAGCAACTTGTCATGAACATGTTTCTGTTATTCATTCAAAGTCTTGTGTTTCTGTGAAACTCAGAGGGGGAGAAATTGGCCATTGAGCTAGCTCTGGTACTCATCCCCCTTGGCTGTTTTTTCCTATTTTGTTGCATTACAACCTGTAATTTAAATGGATTTTTATTTGGATTTCATGTAATGGACATACACAAAATTGTCAAAATTGGTGAAGTGAAATGAAAAAAATAACTTGTGTCATGCACAAAGTAGATGTCCTAACAGACTTGCCAAAACTATAGTTTGTTAACAAGAAATTTGTGGCGTGGTTGAAAAACAAGATTTAATGACTCCAACCTAAGTGTATGTAAACTTCCGACTTCAACTGTATACACCTGTTCTGAAAGGCCCCAGAGTCTGCAACACAACTAAGCAAGGGGCACCACCAAGCAAGCGGCACCATGAAGACCAAGGAGCTCTCCAAACAGGTCAGGGACAAAGTTGTGGAGAAGTAAAGATAATGGTTGGGTTGTAAAACAATATCAGAAACTTTGAACATCCCACGGAGCACCATTAAATCCATTATGAAAAAATTGAAAGAATATGGCACCACAACAAACCTGCCAAGAGAGGGCCGCCCACCAAAACTCACTGACCAGGCAAGGAGGGCATTAATCAGAGAGGCAACAAAGACACCAAAGATAACCCTGAAGGAGCTGCAAAGCTCCACAGTGGAGATTGGAGTATCTGTCCATAAGACCACTTTAAGCCGTACACTCCACAGAGCTGGGCTTTACTGAAGAGTGGCCAGAAAAAAGCCATTGCTTAAAGAAAAAAATAAGCAAACACGTTTGGTGTTCGCCAAAAGGCATGTGGGAGACTCCCCAAACATATGGAAGAAGGTATTCTGGTCAGATGAGACTAAAATGAGCTTTTTGGCCATCAAGGAAAACGCTATGTCTGGTGCAAACCCAACACCTCTCATCACCCCGAGAACACCATCCCCACAGTGAAGCATGGTGGTGGCAGCATCATGCTGTGGGGATGTTTTTCATTGGCAGGGACTGGGAAACTGGTCAGAATTGAAGGAATGATGGATGGCGCTAAATACAGGGAAATTCTTGAGGGAAACCTGTTTCAGTCTTCCAGAGATTTGAGACTGGGATGGAGGTTCTCCTTCCAGCAGGACAATGACCCTAAGCATACTGCTAAAGCAACACTCGAGTGGTTTAAGGGGAAACATTTAAATGTCTTTGAATGGCCTAGTCAAAGCTCAGACCTCAATCCAATTGTGAATCTGTGGTATGACTTAAAGATTGCTGTACACCATCGGAACCCATCCAACTTGAAGGAGCTGGAGCAGTTTTGCCTTGAAGAATGGGCAAAAATCCCAGTGGCTAGATGTACCAAGCTTATAGAGACATACCCCAAGAGACTTGCAGCTGTAATTGCTGCAAAAGGTGGCTCTACAAAGTATTGACTTTGGGGGGGTGAATAGTTATGCACGCTCAAGTTTTCTGCTTTTTTGTCTTATTTCTTGTTTGTATCTGTGCTCGGATTGCGTAATCTAGATTCAGCCCACTTGAAATACTGTACAGCAGGTACAGCGTGTAACTCTTTGAGGGAATTCAGCTGATGTTCATGTATAACCAGGAACTGAAATACACAATCTACCAAAAAACCCTCCAACTCAGGAGGAAATTGGTTAGTCAGAAATGGGTTCTTGACATGGTTTGATGCTCTGTTAGACGTATCAGGGTGTTTCATGTGGAATATGGGAGTTGTCTATAGCGAGAAAGTCTTAATGATGAAGCATGTGTATGTAAATAGGTAGTATGTTAATGATTGTTATGGTACATGAGACTCATGCTCAGCTAGAAATAATGAAATAAATGGGAATGTACTCCGGGAGCACTTCTCCTCTTCATCACTCCATTCTCTATGCCAATGTGAGAGAGAAGAGTTGTGTTTGACAGAACTGAGCCAAAATAAGAACATTATTTCCTTCATGCAGGAGGACGCAGGCTTATTAGAATGAGTTTAGCTCAGTCAAATGCACAGCTGCCATGATGGTAAATATAATATGCACTGCTTTTATTCACACAATTATTACTTCTCATGCGGATGATGGAAATGGGAAATGTTCTTATAACAGCTGGGTCGCCAGCCTTATTCGGAAGTGTGTTGCATATAGTCATGATCTGGCCAGCAAGATGCAAATGTGTCCCCCTGATTCCTTGGATCCACCGTGTTTAGTATTGAGCCGCATTAAGGGTGATTGACAAAGACAGTTTTGTCTGAGGGGGGAATAGAGTGGAGATAAGAGTGACACACACGACCATGAGAGAGAGAGAGAGAGAGAGAGAGAGAGAGAGAGAGAGAGAGAGAGCTTGTCATCACCAGCTTACTAGCCACTACTGCTCCATTTATCATCACTCCATTTGTCTTGTCTTGTCAATCACACACACCTGGTACTCATTCCCTCATTAGTCTGTGTATAAGTGTTCCCTCTGCCCCCTTGTCCTTTGTGAGTGATTGTTCATTGTGAGAGTGAGTAGCTCGGTTGAGCTACTCTTTCCTTGTATGTAACCAAGGTGGATATTTCCCTTGTGCTAGTTTCGTTTTGACGCTTGATGCGCTTAATTCATGTACACTGAATAAACTTTGGATTTCTGTGTTTTACCTCCTGCGCCTGACTCCATCATTCACACCTCATCACACCAAAGGATGTTAGGAACTGTCCCACAGTCCTGACTCCTGGCTGACGTGTTGCATAATGTCTGTCTCCTTTCTGCATGGCAGGGAAATAAAGCAGCAGCATTCATCCACAGCCTTCTATGTTCATCTGAGATTTAGTATCACATCCTCAAATGACAACAGTCATATGAATTGTCATGGGATGTACCTGGAATATATAGTACAGTAAGGTGGTTAAACAATATCTAAACTACTTCATGGTAAGTTTGTTCAATAAGGCTAACTAATGTATGTAATGTATTGTGTATTTGAGTTGACATTTATGTACAGTATAGAGCAGGGCTCTCCAACCCTGTTCCTGGAGAGCTACCGTCCTATAGGTTTTCACTCTAACCCTAATCTAGGGCACCTGACTCTAATAATTAGCTGGTTGATAAGCTGAATCAGGTTAGTTACAACTGGGGTTGGACCGAAAACCTACAGGAGGGTAGCTCTCCAAGAACAGGGTTGGAGAGCCCTGGTATAGAGGAACTGAAAAGGGCACACAAGGGCTTCATTCTATTCCATTCTGAAGTAGTGAAAACCGGAACTCAGATCAGAAAGCATCACATCCTAGCCGACTGCTACAACCTGTGGAATACAGTCCAATAGAGCCAGTCCTCAATTTCAGAGAGAGAGAGAGAGAGAGAGAGAGAGAGAGAGAGAGAGAGAGAGAGAGAGAGAGAGAGAGAGAGAGAGAGAGAGAGAGAGAGAGAGAGAGAGAGAGAGAGAGAGAGAGAGAGAGAGAGAGAGAGAGAGAGAGAGAGAGAGAGAGAGAGAGAGAGAGAGAGAGAGAGAGAGAGAGAGAGAGAGAGAGAGAGAGAGAGAGAGAGAGAATGGTGGTGGCAGCTGTGGGGATGCAAAAAAATATATACATGATCAAATGCAAATATTAGAATCAACTATTAAAGAGTACCAGAACCCACTGGATTCTCCAATTACATTGAATGAACTACAGGACAAAATACAAACCCTCCAACCCAAAAAGCCCTGTGGGGTTCATGGTATCCTCAATGAAATGATAAAATATACAGACCACAAACTCTTTAACATCATCCTTAGCTCTGGCATCTTCCCCAATATTTGGAACCAAGGACTGATCACCCCAATCCACAAAAGTGGAGACAAATTTGACCACAATAACTACCGTGAGATATTCATCAACAGCAACCTTGGGAAAATCCTCTGCATTATCATTAACAGCAGAGTAGTTCATTTCCTCAGTGAAAACAATGTACTGAGCAAATGTCAAATTGGCTTTTTACCAAATTACCGTACGACAGACCACGTATTCACCCTGCACACCCTAATTGACAAACAAACAAACCAAAACAAAGGCAAAGTCTTCTCATGCTTTGTTGATTTCAAACAAGCTTTTGACTCAATTTAGCATGAGGGTCTGCTATACAAATTGATGGGGTTGGGGGAAAAACATACGACATTATAAAATCCATGTACACAAACAACAAGTGTGCGGTTAAAATTGGCAAAAAAACACACATTTCTTTCCACAGGGCCGTGGGGTGAGACAGGGATGCAGTTTAAGCCCCACCCTCTTCAACATATATATAAACGAATTGGTGAGGGCACTAGAACAGTATGCAGCACCTGGCCTCACCCTACTATCTGAAGTCAAATGTCTACTGTTTGCTGATGATCTGGTGCTTCTGTCACCAACCAAGGAGGGCCTACAGCGGCAACCTAGATCTTCTGCACAGATTCTGTCAGACGTGGGCCCTGACAGTAAATCTCAGTAAGACAAAAATAATGGTGTTCCAAAAAAGGTCCAGTTACCAGGACCACAAATACAAATTCCATCTAGACACCGTTGCCCTAGAGCACACAAAAAACTATACATACCTCGGCCTAAACATCAGCGCCACAGGTAACTTCCACAAAGCTGTGAACGATCTGAGAGACTTGGCAAGAAGGGCCTTCTATGCCATCAAAAGGAACATAACATTTGACATACCAATTAGGATCTGGCTAGAAATACGGTCTGGGGTCCGCTCACCAACCAAGAATTCACAAAATGGGACAAACACCAAATTGAGACTCTACATGCAGAATTCTGCAAAAATATCCTCCACACCAAATAATGCATGCAGAGCAGAATTAGGCCAATACCCACTAATTATCAAAATCCAGAAAAGAGCCGTTAAATTCTATAACCACTTAAAAGGAAGCGATTCCCAAACCTTCCATAACAAAGCCATCACCTACAGAGAGATGAACTTGGAGAAGAGTCCCCTAAGTAAGCTGGTCCTGGGGCTCTGTTCACAAACACAAACAGACCCCACAGAGCCCCAGGACTACAACAACAACAACACAATTAGACCCAACCAAATAATGAGAAAACAAAACGATAATTACTTGACACATTGGAAAGAACAAACAAAAAAACAGAGCAAACTAGAATGCTATTTGGCTCTAAACAGAGAATACACAGTGGCAGAATACCTGACCACTGTGACTGACCCAAACTTAAGGAAAGCTTTGACTATGTACAGACTCAGTGAGCATAGCCTTGCTATTGAGAAAGGCCGCCGTAGGCAGACCTGGCTCTCAAGAGAAGACAGGCTATGTGCACACTGCCCACAAAATGAGGTGGAAACTGAGCTGCACTTCCTAACCTCATGCCAAATGTATGACCATATTCGAGACACATATTTCCCTCAGATTACAGAGATACACAAAGAATTTGAAAACAAACCCAATTTTGATAAACTCCCTTATCTACTGGGTGAAAAACCACAGTGTGCCATCACAGCTGCAAGATTTGTGACCTGTTGCCACAAGAAAAGGGCAACCAGTGAAGAACAAACACCATTGTAAATACAACCCATATTTATATTTATTTATTTTCCCATTTGTACTTTAACTATTTGCACATTGTTACAACACTGTATATATACACATAATATGACATTTCAAATGTCTTTATTCTTTTGGAACTTCTGAGTGTAATGTTTACTGTTAATATTTATTGTTTATTTCAGTTTTGTTTACTATCTACTTCACTTGCTTTGGCAATGTTAACATGCGTTTCCCATGCCAATAAAGCCCTTAAATTGAAATTGAATTGAATTGAATTGAATTGAATTGAGAGAGAGAGAGAGAGAGAGAGAGAGAGAGAGAGAGAGAGAGAGAGAGAGAGAGAGAGAGAGAGAGAGAGAGAGAGAGAGAGAGAGAGAGAGAGAGAGAGAGAGAGAGAGAGAGAGAGAGAGATAAATAGCCTAATTCAGAGTTGTTCCCCCAAATCTCTCACCCCCCTACTTTGTCCTGCTGAATGATGCAAAAATGTTTAGGCAGGAGGAGATGCATGTGGGAGCAGGATAGCCCAAATGTCACGAATTCAGCCGAGGCTGCCCCTCCTCCTTGCTCGGGCAGGTTTCGGCGTTTGTCATCACCAGCTTACTAGCCACTACTGCTCCATTTATCATCACTCCATTTGTCTTGTCTTGTCAATCACACACACCTGGTACTCATTCCCTCATTAGTCTGTGTATAAGTGTTCCCTCTGCCCCCTTGTCCTTTGTGAGTGATTGTTCATTGTGAGAGTGAGTAGCTCGGTTGAGCTACTCTTTCCTTGTATGTAACCAAGGTGGATATTTCCCTTGTGCTAGTTTCGTTTTGACGCTTGATGCGCTTAATTCATGTACACTGAATAAACTTTGGATTTCTGTGTTTTACCTCCTGCGCCTGACTCCATCATTCACACCTCATCACACCAAAGGATGTTAGGAACTGTCCCACAGTCCTGACTCCTGGCTGACGTGTTGCATAATGTCTGTCTCCTTTCTGCATGGCAGGGAAATAAAGCAGCAGCATTCATCCACAGCCTTCTATGTTCATCTGAGATTTAGTATCACATCCTCAAATGACAACAGTCATATGAATTGTCATGGGATGTACCTGGAATATATAGTACAGTAAGGTGGTTAAACAATATCTAAACTACTTCATGGTAAGTTTGTTCAATAAGGCTAACTAATGTATGTAATGTATTGTGTATTTGAGTTGACATTTATGTACAGTATAGAGCAGGGCTCTCCAACCCTGTTCCTGGAGAGCTACCGTCCTATAGGTTTTCACTCTAACCCTAATCTAGGGCACCTGACTCTAATAATTAGCTGGTTGATAAGCTGAATCAGGTTAGTTACAACTGGGGTTGGACCGAAAACCTACAGGAGGGTAGCTCTCCAAGAACAGGGTTGGAGAGCCCTGGTATAGAGGAACTGAAAAGGGCACACAAGGGCTTCATTCTATTCCATTCTGAAGTAGTGAAAACCGGAACTCAGATCAGAAAGCATCACATCCTAGCCGACTGCTACAACCTGTGGAATACAGTCCAATAGAGCCAGTCCTCAATTTCAGAGAAAAGGCGCCTCAGAGAAACTCACTCCAGGGTGTGGAGCCCTGGGCATCCAGATCTCTGGGGCCTACCACATGAGGAGTACAATGGGGAGCAGTTTCGGTTTCATCTCTCTCTTTCTCTCTGCTATTTATTAATGACAGCAGCATTTTAATTCACAATCTTCTGTACAGACCAGTGAAGATAATCTGATATTACCAGATTCATCTAATATGAACACATAGTATTATAATATGCCATATTATGCCTGTTTCTAATAGGCAAAGGAGGGGGTACATTGAAAGAAGTGCCACAAAAAAAAGGGTTGCGATATAAAGATAACATCCGTAATATGAGAATCTTCAACTGGTGTTAGGTCTAAAATTCACAATCTCAACAGAGAGAATTATTGATAGTATGAGCATATGAGCATCGCAAAGAAGCCAAGGCATTTTTGGAACAGCATGAGGGGGATCTTTAAATACACAGCATGGGTATTTCAAGGGGGAACTAGCGTCTTTGATCAGGGTTGACACAGCGTTTTGTGTGTGGGTTTTTCTTCCCCCTCTGGGATTCTGCTGTGTCTGGATAAACAAATGTCAGTTTGTATCAAAATGTTTCCCTACCTTTACTTCTGATGTGCACTCCTCTGCTGCTATCCATGGAGAATGTCTCCATCAGGTGATAAAACGGTTAACCTTTGTCAGGTGGAGGTTTAGGATTTTCACTTGTGTTGTGTGCAACTTGTGATGGATGGAAACAATGTTTCGGGAAAGCTGACAGAAAGAAAAGCACTCTTCTCTTTGTATTTCAATCATTCCAGTACATTCAAATATTTCAACTGAATTTGATTGAGCTTGAATGGCACAATGGAACAAATGGAATAATCCCAAAAGTGCAAACCCCTCCTACAGATCTGCTCTCTTAATATGGCCGGTTTTGTCAGAGCAGGAAAATAATCCTGCAGCAACAAGAAATGTCCATTATTATGTGGATTATAATTAACTAAATGTTTTGTAGGGGCTGATACATTTTCGCAAGGGCAAATCAAGTCTGACATTATTAAGTGGAAATTCCAAACTTTAGATTACTTTTTAAAACTCGAATACACTACAAGTTTGCGTATCATTCTGCGCATGAAAATTATCTGCGACGACAGAGTGATCAAATTAAGATCCTACATCTGTTGTGGAAAACAAGACCTCAGATTAGAAAGCATCACACCCTTGCTGGCTGCTACTGACTGTGGAATAGAGAGTCCAACAGAGCCAGTCCTCAACTTTACATCAAAAAGACGACTCAGAGAAACTCACTACAAGGCGTGGAGCCCTGGGCATCCAGATCTCTGGGGCCTACCACATGAGGAGTACAGTGGGGAGCAGTTTCGGTTTCATCTCTCTCTTTCTCTCTGCTATTTATTAATGACAGCAGCATTTTAATACACAATCTTCTGTACAGACCAGTGAAGATAATCTGATATGACCATATTAATCTGATATGAACACATAGTATTATAATATGCCACATTATGCCTGTTTCGGATAGGCTGAGGAGGGGTACATTGAAATAAGTGGCATTCCCGGCTGCACTGTAAAAAAGCCAACTTAACCAATGGCTTAATCAGCGTTATTATGTGAGATTAGTGGATTTCAAAAGGACAAGAATTGGAGCTATTTGAACCCAGGTCTATCAGCAATCCTATATATTTTGTATTAGGTACGGCTTTGAGAACGAGGGCACAGAGAGAGGCACAAACAGTGTACTTTATCAAAATTGATGTTTTGCAAAGGCCCAACTCTCGAAATAATTTGCATAGAAAACCTATCATAATTCACTACTGCGTTCTAACACTTCTTCTCCCATATACTTCCCATTCTAAAATACACTGTTTGCCATCGGTTATGAAGCCCAATAATCCCCAGGTCAATTTAACAGAATCTGCTCGCCTTAAGGGCAGGAATATTTTGCATTTAAATGCAGTGTTTACAGTGTTCCTGGGTTGAAGTTGCATGCAGAAACATGAAAAAGGTCTGTGTTTAGTGCCTCTCTATTGATCAAAGTTGACAGCTACACATGTTGGGTAAAGATAAACATCATGATGATGTATTTTTGTTGCATTATTTACTATGGCTGGCCTGGTAAGGCGACAGTCCCTGCAGTAATCTCTCCAGATACATTACATCACATTTGGTTTTAATTTTTTTCTTATGCCTTTTTTAACATTTTATTTAAGGTCAAAGAAGCTGCTTGTACTTTCGATTCAATTTGTGAATGATATGTCATTATTTAGACTAGAACATTATGCATGTTTTAAAGAAGGATGTTTAAACCTTGAGACAATTGAGACATGGATTGTGTATGAGTGCCCTTCAGAGAGTGAATGGGAAAGACAAAATATTTAAGTGCCTTTGGTATTAGGTGCCAGGCGCACCGGTTTCAAAAACTGCAACGCTGCTGGGTTTTTCATGCTCAACAGTTTACCATGTGTATCAAGAATGGTCCACCACCCAAAGGACATCCAGCTAACGAATTGAGGCTGATCTGAAGGCAAAAGGTGGGGTGCAACTCAATATTAGGAAGGTGTTCTTGTCTCACTATGTAGAACTGCTATCAAAACCATTTACAATAGACTGACAGCTCAAAGTAAAAAACACTACATCTGTTGGCTTTCAGATGTTCAACTTTAACCACAGTTTGGGTATATTAAGATAGAAAGAGAACTTTGCATGCAGATCAGAAAGCAGCACCTGAGGCAAGGCAACGTGGTGGCCAAGCTAATTGATCCTGCCAAGTTGCCTAGCTTCATTTCTGCCATCCCCTCATCTGGCCATAGTGGGGTGGATTTCTGTTTCTGACATATCGTCCCCTGCCTCAAAGACCAGACAGCCTCAATGATGAGTGAATAAGTAGCTCACCTTCAACTAATTACGCAAATGTGTTAGGTACGGATTGGCTTATCAACAATACTCCCAATTTAAAATCAATATGCCATCTCACCAGAAAGATATGCATCTATAGGACTGGTTGCACTAGCGCTGTTGTGGGTTAGCTTGATTCACTATGAGCTAGCTAACTTGATCAATTTTTCTGGTGGGTTTCTGAGGCTGTATTAGTTTGTTCTGAGGCGGTCGCCCACACCAAGCTTGGCGCTCTCTGATTAGCTGCTACAGGGACATTTGGAGATAAAGTATTGGATTTCTCTCAAGCGTCTGGAGAACCTGTGGCTCTGTATAGAGGAGAGTTTGGTGCTTTGGGCAGGGAATTAAGAGGTGTGTTTAGCAGTTCAGAAGTTGGATTAAGATGTTTTGGAAAGTGAAGAAATCACTGTCAAATCACTGATTGGAAAAGGTCTACTCATGGGATTTAGCAGAATGTAGGGGGCTGTGCTTTCATGCTTGTGCAGCTTTGTTGGTTTCACGTCAACATGGAGTGTCAGGACCCTCTGTCTTAATATACCAGAAACAATGATAAACAGTGATAAATGACAAACAGAGACAGTCATAATTTCACATTTAAATGTAAAAGTCCAATAGTGTGTGTTTTATGAACCTTGATGAATTCCCAATGACCAAATGTGCTACTGATACATTTCAAAATCACATCATTACCTAATTCCCTTATGATGGAAAGCAGCTCTTTTATACCACTGAAAGACTATAGCTTTGAATGCAAGCCTTACATACATATACTTTAGTCCAAATGTTTTACCTTTGCCCCTGTGATTCCAATACCCGATAGAGGTAACATACGATGTCGGAGCAGCATTGTACATATCAATTGGAAAATGATGATTTAATTATGATAATTTAGTTTTTTCCTAGTGAGTTCACCATCCCCACGGAGTATAATAATTAATCCATTACAAACAACACCTGTTAGTCAATATGGCGACACCTCTGAGCTAAAGAACACAATAGAACATCATCGCGTTACAACGCATCCACCATGTGCATGACTTGTAATTTGTAAAGATAAAAACTAATTATCTAGTTTGTTGATGTAAAGGACGACACGCTGCTTACTTAGCGAGTACCACTTCCTCCTGATTCGGCTCACACCGAGGCTCAAACCCAGGACCTCTGCCTTGCTGGCACTAGTGACCGCCCTCCTGAAGCGTTTTACCAGTCGGCGTCAGGCAAAAAGCTAGCTATTTGGTGGCGCAAGTGGGGACACTTCAGGCTGAGGAGTAAGTTTCATACATACCCATGTGCTTCATGACAGCTATGATTTTTTCTAATCAACCCTTCGCTTCACCTGTTATATTGAGCTCCCTTACAGATCCCTGTATATAAACCACACGCATCTTCCTCCGTAACGTGCCATTTCAAACATCTGTCGCTTTATTAGCCTGACATTTACACAGTATTAGTTGTTGTTCAGAACTGTTGATTGCGTCTCATTGTCTGATCTCACATTATTACATTCTTCCTCCATCCTCTATCAGTGCCAGCTGGAAATGACTTCAGACATTTCATTGCAGGAATTGTCGATATGTGATATTTAATTTGAAGAGGCCCATAAATCTGGTAGAATGTGAGACAAATCCATGCGAAGTTTAAAGTTTGAGTGTGAACAGGAGAACCCATATTTTTAAAGGTGACTAATTTGTTTTGTTTTGTTTACAGCACATCAGGACACAACATATTGTTTCTTTGTTGGTAGAAGTGAGAAGTTCAGACAAAGTAAACACTGTACACCTTTAGACCTTTCATAATAACCTATCATAAAATGGATTTTTTTTAAAGTTATTTAAAATGACTGCCAACCAAGAGTACATTATATGGTGATCTGATGGGTAACAGGATACTGTCAGAGCTTCAGTGTGTGGGTGGAGAGTACATCATGCCCTTGTAACCATAGCTATTACATTAAGGCAAAAACACATGTAGGTTGAGTTAGCAAATTAATAATTTCTCCACATAAATAATGAACTCCCTTTACTGTAGAAATTCAATGATAGTGCTCAGATCAAGTTTGCTGGGATAGGTCAAATGCTGAAGTTGTGTGTGAGGGTGGTAAAGTCAGCTAGAATCACAGTACAAAGCCTACTGAGATCCTTTTTAGGAGTGAACTGCATAGTTTAGATCAGTAGGTCCTGACCTTGCATGCATATCCATAATCAGTTCTCTGAACTCTCTGGCCTGACACACACACATATACTGTATATATCAAGGTTTAATGTTAGTTAGGCTCAGAGCTAAAAGCTGAATTGCAGTATACAGACCAAAGTTACTTGAAGAAGAATAAAAAATGGAGAGTGAACTTCACTAGTTTAATTTCACCCTCTTTGCAAATGCTGGTTGGTCCTTAGTACCATCCAACTCCGCTGCCAGCAGAATAAGAGGCCTTCACCAAGAGCAGGCACCATCCGAAGCTATCAAGACTACAGACTTCACTCAGTGAAGTCTGTAGTCTTGATAGCTTCGGATGGTGCCTGCTCTTGGTGAAGGCCTCTTATTCTGCTGGCAGCGGAGTTGGATGGTACTAAGGACCAACCAGCATTTGCAAAGAGGGTGAAATTAAACTAGTGAAATGAAACTTAGTTGATTCTGTGTCTTGATGAGTAACAGGTGAATGAGGTTTAAACAAATAAATCAAGTAATTCCCAAAAACACATGACACTATGAGGTTACAAGGAAACATCCATGTGCCAAATCTTACTTTTTCAATTTCTCCTTTAAGGTCCCTAGAAGATCCCTTTGCTTTAATTCTGCAGCTAGGTGACAAGCCAGTGGTCCTCTGCCGTGGCGGGCAATGTAAATGCCCAGCACAGGGTAATTGCTCCAGTATTGGGGGGCCGGGACAGAATTGGATTGAGTCTTGGAGGTCGGCACCACGTTGATTGAGAAGCAGCAGAGGAGGCGAGGGAAGGCTAGGGGAGGCGAGAGGCTGGCCGCCTCCGTGGGAGCACTGATAAGGAGGATGCAGACAAAAGAGCTGTGGAGACCCGGGCCTCTATTAGAGTTGTGTGGGCAATGCCACAGTGACTAGGGGTACGTGAGCATCAGTTGCCTGTGTAATGAGTGAGCGCTGTGCACTGGGCTCCGCTAGTAGGACTGAAGGAGGGAGAGAGCATGTGAGACAGGCCTGAAGAGGTATGCAGCTTTGGCCTTGGCATGGGCGGCTGTTTCCTTCTCGCGTCAGGCCGAGCGCATGTTTCATCAATGCTTAATGTTTGCGCGCAGGTGATGAGCTAGTCTGTGTTAGTGACACACCACAGGTGTTTGTATCAATGTTCTACTGTACTGCTTGGCTTTACGAAAATGCCGGAAGACTCATACTCGCTTCTGCCTTTTAAACCAATGCAATTCAAAAGAGATTCTAATTGTTGAGTGATTGATTCAACGGTCTTCTGAACGCCATGTGCAACTCTGTACCACAATTACTGATTATTTAAGATGTACTTCATGTTTAAAGTGTTGTGTTTTTTCTCTTGGAAACCTAGTTTGCTATGACGCTCAGTTTATACTCCTTACCAACACAAAACGGGAAACTTTTAGTCCATCATAATAGAATTTTGACTTTGATACCGATACCGATACTAGAATTTTGACTTTGATACCGATACCAGGTTTAGGATCACAATACCCAATACCAAAACGATATTAAAACGATACCGCGGCTAATAAAGAAAGCGTATTAGCCAAAGTCACAGAATGGCACTTTATTCAGACAGATAAACTTAGCTACTGATGTTCAATCGTTGGCCATTTTTTTTTATACACAGTACCAGTAAAAAGTTTGGATACATCTACTCATTTCTTTATTTTTACTATTTTCTACATTGTAGAATAATAGTGAAGACATCAAAACTATGAAATAACACATATGGAATCATGTAGTACCCAAAACATTTTAAACAAATCAAACTATAATTTATAGTTGAGATTCTTCGAAGTAGCCACCCTTGATGACAGCTTTGCACACTCTTGGCATTCTCTCAACCAGCTTCACCTGGAATGCTTTTCCAACAGTCTTGAAGGAGTTCCCACATATGCTGAGCACTTGTTGGCTGCTTTTCCTTTACTCTGTGGTCCAACTCTTCCCAAACCATCTCAATTGGGTTGAGGTCAGGTGATTGTGGAGGCCAGGTCATCTGATGCAGCACTCCATCACTCTCCTTCTTGTCAAATAGCTCTTACACAGCCTGGAGGCAGTGGCGGCTCCTGAAAAAATTCTCAGGGGGGGCAATTTTTCTGATGATTTAGGTGACCTACACACATTTTAAAAAAGATATGTCCAGCAACAACATGAAGACAGGGGCAGCATATAAGTCAATACCAGAAGCATTTATTGACTGATCTCAAAAGTGTTGGCTTACCAGGGTTGGTGGAGCCCTCAGTTTCATCTTTGCCTCGCAAAGCTAACTCAAACACTCCGCAAAACTTCACACACTGGATTAGCCGGCTGAGGATGTGGCGGTTCTTGCTAATGTCGTAGTAAATATATTTGTTATAGTGAATATGGAATATGATATGTTGAGTAAAATGTTGTGCTAAGATCTATTTAGGTCAGGAGCTGGTTATAAGTTCTGTTCCTATCCAATAACAATGGACAAAAGGGTCCTATCTTGTCAGCCTTGTCAGTTTCAGTTCTCCAGTAAACTTGTGATTATCAACACTAACCTCATCGTTGTGGCGGCGGACAGCTAGCCTGTATCCCTCATCCAGTTGAGTGGGAATGTTCACTCTCCCCAAAGCAGACAATCTCAAACAGCTATCCATGTGGGTCTTTGACAGCTCATGTTTCTTAATCTTTCCTGAAAGATGGTGCATGTCCGTTACACACCAGTCGCTGTCCAAGCGGTGCTGTCTGCCGTGCCGCCTTCAGGGTGAAAGAGTAAGCAGGGGGTAGCAGAAGACTGCATTAGCTACATCGCAGCCTGCTAGCCAGGTTTTTCGTTCGTACCAATTTTTGGAAAATCCTCGGGTGTAGGACTTCCCCCCTTTAGTAGAAACCTGTTGAATTATTAAATTTGGTCTGGGAGGTCCTAATTGTTTCGTTGCCAATTTATCTTCATTTGTTCGCCGACAAAAAGGAACTTCTTTCAAAGACACAATCGAGTTGCACTGAAGCCTAGCCATTTTGATAGAAGTAGTGAATTGATTGACGCTGCTACCCGCTCTTTTCTTAGTTACGTTCATGGTTATATGTTACGTATGACGAAAGCGCGTAAGTGCAAGCCCTCAGAAACCCATAGAGATTGTATTGAAAGCTCTGATATTTGAAAAAAATTGATTTTACATGGGAGTCTATGACAGACTTCTGGGCGATTTTCAACCTGACTGAAATCGCCCCAAAAGGGGGGGGGGCCATTTGAAGCACGACTTTAGCCTGATTGGACATTTAGTGGCACTGTGGCAGATCAGACGTCTAGATTACAACACTGATAACTACTGTTGCCGTGATATAATTGATTAGAAAAAAAATCCCTTCCTTTTCCCGTTTGGCAGTGCGTCGCCCATATCGCCCTATTGAACACACCGCCCCTGCCTGGAGGTGTGTTGGGTCATTGTCCACATGAAAAACAAATGATAGTCCCACTAAATACAACTTTTATTTTACCATGTAGTTTACCAATAAAATGGTCTGACGGTGAAAGGGACATGCTCTCTATTCATATCCGGTAAGAAAGAAATTATCTCACTGCAATACATTTTAATAGAAAGTTAGCAAAAATAGATAAGATCTTGCTACCGTGGAAAGGAAAAATCACCCTGATTAACTCTTTAGTCATATCCCAGTTTACCTATTTGCTTATGGCCTTGCCTACACCTAGCGACTAGTTTTTTAAATTATATGAGCAAAACATATTCCATTTTATTTGGAACGGCAAGCCAGACAAAATTAAATGGACCTATTTATATAATGAATATGAATTCGGAGGACAGATATTTTTAAATAGTAAAGCATTAGACCTCTCACTAAAGGCTTCAGTCATACAAAAATCATACTGAAATCCGAACTGGTTTTCTAACAGATTTGTAAGAATATCTCACCCCTTTATGCCTTTTTCCCTTTATTCAGATTACAACCTCTCACTTTCGTTTATTTGAAAATGAAGTAATCTCAAAAATATCACAATTTTTAAAACAAGCCATAGAAAGTTGGTTGCAATTTCAGTTTAATCCACCAGAAAAGACAGAATAAATATTACAACAAATAGTATGGTTGAACTCAAATATACTAATAGATATTTTTTTAAATCTTAGGGGGAAAAAATGTAAAAGACATCATCTTTGTAAATTATATTATTAATAAGACTGGTGGAGTTATGTCACACATGCAGCTAACAAAAATATATGGAAATGTCTGCTCTACTCAAAATTACAACCAACTAATTGCAGCATTACCACAAAAATGGAAGAGGCAAGTGGAAGGGGGAGAAAGTAAGGTCTGTCGGCCCTGCATTAAAGACAAAAAGGAGTTAAAGAAGATTGTGATAAATTAAAAAGTATGCCAGTTTCATTTAAGGACCAAAACATTGACAGCTGTGCCATGTAGATTGCAAAATTGAGATTTTTGATGTAACGATTCCATAGCACATGGTTTATGAACTGATACACAAACGGCACTGGATTCAAAACATTGAGTTTTTAATAAAAATTATTATACAAAATTCTTGCAATCAATATAATGATATATAGAATGCATTCGGAAAGTATTCAGACCCCTTGACTTTTTTCACAATCATTTTTTTTCCTCTCATCAATCTACACACAATAAGCCATAATAACAAAGCAAAAACCGATTTTGATTTTTTTTGCAAAATTATTAAAAATAAAAAACAGAAATATCTTATTTACATAAGTATTCAGACCCTTTGCTATGAGACTCGAAAATACCCCAAAAGACTTGAGGCTGTAATCGCTGCCAAAGGTGCTTCAACAAAGTACTGAGTAAAGGGTCTGAAAACCTGTTTTTGCTTTGTCATTACGGGGTATTTTGTGTAGATTGATGAGGTAAAAAAAACAATTGAATCCATTTTAGAATTAGGCTGTAACGTAACAAAATGTGGAAAAAGTCAAGGGGTCTGAATACTTTCCGAATGCACTGTATATGGGGGATACAACCATCCCAGCTCTGCATATTTTGCTGTGAAGAGACAGAATCATTAGATGATTTGTTTTGGTACTGTCCATATGCATCTTGTTTTTGGTCGCAGGTTCTGGAATGGCTGAAGATTTGCAAATTTACTTGGCGCTAACTCTGCAAATATCACTGCTGGGTGATTTGAAACGTCATAGTCAATCGATCAATAATATAATAATACTCTTAGCATAAATGTTTATCTTTAATTTACAATCTTTAGAAACTATGAGAATAGAACGTTTCAGAACTTTTGTGAAACATCACTTGAAAAATATATGGCAAATAGATATCAAAACTGGATGGTGTTCAGAGATAGATGAGAGGGGTTGCGTGGAGCTTAAGGATGGGACTAAAAACAAACAAAAGATAACTATTGTAAAATATAGTGTCCATAAAATGTATATAGTATGTATAAGACGGAAGTAGAAGCCTAAGTGTAATTTACTGCAATTATGGGAGGGGTGGTAGGGTTAGGGGAAAATAATAAAGGAAAATATATTGCAAAATACATATTTTTTATATATTTACCCCAAAAATATATGGGGGATTGGAAATGATGCAGACAATTACATTGATGGAAGCCACAATCTATCTGCAATATTAAAGCTGATCTACCTCCCGCATTGTTTTGCGAACAATAATGAACTGTTTCAACAATTCTGCATGCCGTGTTGCATTATTCAAGTGTGTTAACTTCTGTGCAGCATGAGTGTGGAGCTAACATGATCCAGCCTAGACTCCCAGTGCAGTGGTTCCTCAGGACAGGCTAGAGAGCTAGCTCTAGCAATGAGTAAGTCAGAGCTGCTAAGTCTCATGCATTTCAACCTCTTCTCAAGCTCTCACGGCACACCTCTTATCTCACGCATATTTACTTATTGAATTTTTCTAATTAGTCAATTGTATAGGCAGCACAATAACTTTTCAACTGTGCTCCAAATCATTTTGAAATCTGCACCTGCAATTTAATAACATAACGAGCGGAACCTCTGTCATTATTGTCCTGTCTTGCCACAGCACTGTGAACAGCAGCACATTGAAACATACAGTCACTGCTCTAGAGGAGATCTGCATGGAGGAATGGGCCAAAATACCAGCAACAGTGTGTGAAAACCTTGTGAAGACTTACAAAAAACGTTTGACCTGTGTCATTGCCAACAAAGGGTATATAACAAAGTATTGAGAAACTTTTGTTATTGACCAAATACTTATTTTCCACCATAATTTGCAAATAAATTAATTAAAAATCCTACAATGTGATTTTCTGGATTATTTTTTCTCAATTTGTCTGTCATAGTTGACGTGTACCTATGATGAAAATTACAGGCCTCTCTCATCTTTTTAAGTGGGAGAACTTGCACAATTGGTGGCTGACTAAATACTTTTTTTCCCCACTGTATGATTGGTCTAGTTATGTAAGGGATCAAGGGGATTGGATACATGTTTTAAAGAAACACCCCTCAAGATTAGAGTTCTCTGTTGAGTTGATAAAACTCTAAAAAGAGTAGCACGGTAGTGTTTTATGTACAATGTTGTCAAAAAAATTAGGTTGCTGTTACTCCAGTCCCTATTGCAGAATGCAGCCTTTTGACAGCATGTACTAAAGTCGATTTCATCCACACTTGCATTAGTCCCCTCTTTTGGTGATTGGCGTTAAGGCTGTGACAAGGAGAAAGCAGCAGACAGACCTACAGTATGTTTTAGCAGGGAAGTTTGTTAGGGAGACCTGATTTGTAACTATGAAAATGATTTTGTCAAACAGATTGTGAACCCAAAAGTGTACGTTTTATTCTAGGGGGGACAATAAATATAAAAAGTATTTGGTTAGGGTGTAGGGCCAGATTTATGTAATCTTGTCTTCAGGAGATTTTTTAAATATTTACTTTATTTAGTCTGATCAGTGGAACAATTCTCATTCTTAACAATGGGCTAAAATACAGGGTAATTAGTGTACTTGTCAGCAAGAACACTACTATTATTCCCCACACTTATTTTATTATTCCACTTCTTCCCAATTTTGCCAGTGCAATAACATATTTGAAATCTGATATGGGTACTTGTGTCTTTGAAAATGAATTATATGAGGCTATGTAGCCATTCATGGACAGTTTTGAATAAGTCATACAAATAAGCATTGGATATTAAATGCTCCAGGAATCAAATATAAATTTTGACATTTTAGTATTGTGTACATGCTAGGCAGATATGGAACGGGTACTCACAACTCATTAACATATCATATTTTGTATATGTAGAGTAAGATGATGACAAAAATCTTCAACTAGTAGTCATAAACCACCTGAACATTGATATTCATTAGATTATTTTTGAAGGTTGGGTGATTTTGACAAATTAATTGTTATAACAAGAACATTTTCAAAAACCCAACCCTCCTGGACAGCAAGCAGGATTTTCTTCAAGCCCTATTTTAAAGAGATAGTTCACCCAAATTACAAAATGTTTGTGTCCTTACCTTGAAAGCAGTCTATGGACAAGGAGACTGCAATCTATAATTTGGTTACCCACAGCCATCAACCATTAACATCACAATTTCATCCCCGAAAAATCTCAAAGTAACAAAGTCATCAAATTTTGTGTTCATTTAATGTTCAAAGCATCCTGAATACACCTGAACTGTGGTTTACATTTTTTAATTTCCACCCTGGTCATAGGCCTAATCAAATCAAATCAAAATCAAATCAAATGTTATTTGCCACATGCGCCGAATACAACAGGTGTAGACATTACAGTGAAATGCTTACTTACAAGCCCTTAACCAACAATGCCGTTTTTTTTAAAATAAAATAAAAAAAAGTGTTAAGTAAACAATAGATAAGTAAAAAATAAAAGCAAATAATTAAAGAGCAGCAGTAAAATAAAATAAAATATTCCATGTCATAATACGTAGAATTGCAGGAAATTAGCTTTAAAACAGTACAATTTTCCATCTAGGAGTTGTGTCAGGGGGCAATGAAATTCACAAAGCAAATCTCACTCCAAGCTTTCTTCAAGAGTTGGCAGCCCTGGTAAGTGGAGCAAGCAAGATAAATGTACGGTGTGCTCGCTCTATAAGGGGACATCGGCTACGCTGATAGACAGACTTGATCCTCTCTCAATCAGTAGATGACATGAGACACATTTGATAGAATTGCCGAAAGTAACACAAATTTGAGTAACCAAACTGTTTTTCATGTTCTAGTATGGAAAAAGTACCAAAGTTGTGTTATACCATGCAACACTTGTTCATCATCATACCATCCATGTCAGATGTTACAGGGAGCAATAAGCAATTACTCCCCCCAAGTACAGTAAAGTAGACTACACTGCAGTGCAATAGAGTAAGGATGTTTATTACAGAGAGCTAGCAGCAGCAGAGATGCTCAGCCTGGGATGGCACTAGAGGGAAACTTAAGATTTAAAGATATATCTGGCCTGCCAGTACGGAGAGACAGCAAAGTAACTATTAGAATTATATATTTATTTTCCTCTCAACGTTGCACAGATAAAGCTGATTAAGAGCCTCTTTTAATGCAGGACTCCACAGCGAGTGGAGTGCCTCGCTCACCCGAAAGACCCAAGGATAATGGAAGGGGGAGAAGAACACAGCGGGTGAACTCTGGACCCTGATGCAGAACCATGGAGCTGGAGCTCGCCACTGAAGCGCCACTTGTGATCTGCTCAGGTTGCCATGGCAGGAGGACGAGGTCAGGACGGTGGCGCGCCTGAAGGATTCCTGCTCTGCTCTGTTCTCTCTGCTATGTCCCAAATGCCCCCCCTATTCAAAAATAGTGCACTTTTGCCATTTGGGACACAATAGCAAAAGTGCTTTGTGGGTGCTTTGTGGGTGTAAATGAATACTCTCTGGAGCCAACTTGTATATCAACTCTGATGTGAGTGGTCAGGCCAACATATAGGCTACAGTCGGTAATTTTACCCTTTGTTAAAACATTTCGAATATGATCAGCTTTCCATAAAATGTTTAACTGGATCATAGTAGGTTCCTTTGTGGGGAAAGGTAAATCCAATATTACATCCAATGACAATGCCGAAACAGACCTACTGAGACTGAAGCTGTCCTAATATGGATACTGTATATCCCTTCTATGTTCAGTCCTCAGGGTGATCATGAGGACAATAGCTCTGATACAACAGTTTGAGTCTAAACCCCCAATCATTATTTTGATTAGGTTGTAAGCAGTAGAAATACCCCAATGTGAATGAAATATGCTACCAATGCTGTGTTCTATAAAAGCAGGGGAAAACTCACAGCATTTTTTTATCATTCCAATGTACTCGTCACTGTGCACGCAGCAACAAGCCTCCCCTGGCTCTCAGATAAAACATGGGCTCTGTCACATAGTCTTGTGCCCTAATGATTGCAATAAAAAACAAATGCAAATTATTACCTTGGGGTTCCCTCTTGTGTTGAGACTGTCGCTCAGCCCCTGGCTTCAAGGATGGATCACTGCCATGTATACAGTCTCCGGCCATGGAGCGCTCAGCAAAATAAACACACACAGGGTAATATAATAATAACATATTTTCAGTTGTTCTCCATGGTGCATTTCTTGAAGACCACAGTGTGATAGAAACATCTACCAGTACAGTTGACTGTACAGATTATGGTCATGTGATCTTTTATATGGATTTATATGGTGTTTCATTGAAATGCATCTGGAGCAGCCTAATGAATATTGCACACTGTTTTCATTAGCAGAGTCTACCATATGCATATGATAATACTGTGTACTCTTTAATAATTTCGATTTGGTCTTGACCTTTAATTAGGTACAGTGTTAACGAAACGTAGCATATCTAATGAGGTACAGGTATGCCATGTCATAAAGCTTCGCAGATCCATACCACATGGTATCTTGAATAATTATGAGGCAGGTCAGTATAGCATGTTAGAAAATCATAGTACTGCACAGAAGTAAAACATGCTAGTTAACATCCATTGGGCCTTATTTCCAGTCTGTAAAATAACCCTTATGTGAGTGTAATGACAACTTTGTTATCTTAGTGCATACATGAAAGGCAACATTGCCTACATTGGAGCAGTATGTGTACAGTGTCCATATTAGGACAGCTGTGCAAAACATAGGAGGCACCATACTGCCTCCTTCAAGCCTTTTACTGCAGTGGGCTAAATCAGGGTGACACAGAGTGTTTCTTGGTAGTGTTAAACAAATCTACTTTGAAACAAAAGTATACATCTCACACATATGGTTATAGGATAAAAAAGAAAGAAGACACCTGTACCATGTCAGATATAGAGTTGAAATGTATTCAAGTTTGAGTTTGCATCCCAATATTACACCTAATTTACATCACAGAAGACTGAAATATAAGAAAACCGCTTGACATAGAAACACCGGATTTTCTGTGTTTTTTTATTTTTATATAATGTTTATTAATTATGAAATTAAGAAAACTATTAATAACATTCCACCCATGAGGCCACTAGGTCATTTTACTGCAGGAAAGGGCTATGGGGAGTATTTGGGTGGTTAATAATTTGGCTATTATAGAAAATACTTGAATTAACCAAGAAAGCAGATGAATATTTATGAAATAGAAGGCCATTTATTACCTTTAACCTCATTCCACTAACACATTGACCCCCTCATTAGTTTTGCTTCTGGTTTTTGGACGTTGTTTGGGGAAAAGTGTCAGCTCGTTCTCACATGGGCTCATAGATAAATAGCCTTTCAATACACTGTCAGACTTCAAGCAATCTTCTTGTCAAGCTTGATCCCAGAAACCTCCCAGTATTGAGGTTTCTCTGGCCTTTTGAATCTAAGGTTATTTCATGATTCGCTATGCTCTATCCACTGTCCTTTATCCTTTTGTTTTTACTGTAGGCCTACATAGCTAAAATCACAGCACCCACTTTAAATGAGTTTTACAGGATAAATAATTTAGATTATTTGTGTTGTCATTCAGTGGTCGTGTGTATACATGTATAGCAATAGGCAGTTCATAAACATTAGATTAGGCAGTCTTTTGCCAGGAGCTGCTTTTCTCCACTAAAATATTCTGTTGTGTTTTTCATTGATTTGTTACAAAGTAACATCCATCTATCAAAGCATGATTGATTTATTAAGTATCTTAGATGTGAACCAACTGTACACTGGAGAATTCCATTAATATACTTTCATAAATGTGAACTGAACTGCCTACCGCTACATTTGGAAAATCTAAACGTGATCATGTCAAATTAGACACAGTATTCAATGGATGCTTCATTCTTTTTAGCTAAATTATAGAATTATGGTGAAACACACCATTGCTGCGAAAACACCATTGGTTCCACAGAGGCGAGATTTAGGTGGACTCAACTAAAGTGTCAGCTGAAATTACTTTTCTAATAATCTGAATCTAAATAATGTATTCAGGGACAGATTTGGATGGCAGATATGGTGCTGATGAGGATCTATGACTAAAGACCAGATGTGCCAAACCACCTCTGTGAGATTCACGGCATGATGGGATGATTAACGATTACTACTGATGCCTCATACATTAGGCGGCTCAGAGAGCGTCTTGTCTTATCTGAAACCCTCTCTCTTACAGACTGAGATAAAACATGCATGGGCTCAACTTTTTGGGGAGAGAGTTGGAGACCAGACTCAGACTCCATGTCTTTAGTGCTAAAGATAGTGCACACATTCAAGGCACATCGGAATATTGTAAATGCCCTGGTCTTTCACATTTAAAAAATGTATAAACAAGTATTATTTGCTCTTCTTCATATTCAAGAAAACTTGCCACCTCATTAGGCTGAAAATATTTGCCATGATCCCTCAGATCCTCAAAAAGTTATACAGCTGCACCATCGAGAGCATCTTGACTGGCTGCATCATCGCTTGGTACGGCAACTGCAAGGCACCCAACCGCAAGGTGCTACAGAGGGTGGTGAATTCAGCCCGGGCCGAGCTCCCTGCCATCGAGGACCTCTATACCAGGCACTGTCAGAGGAAGGCCCAAAAGATTGTCAAAGACTCCAGCCACCCAAGACATACAGTTGAAGTCGGAAGTTTACATACACTTAGGTTGGAGTCATTGAAACTCGTTTTTCAACCACTCCACAAATTTCTTGTTAACAAACTATAGTTTTGGCAAGTCGGTTAGGACATCTACTTTGTGCATGACACAAGTCATTTTTCCAACAATTGTTCACAGACAGATTATTTCACTTATAATTCACTGTATCACAATTCCAGTGGGTCAGAAGTTTACATACACTAAGTTGACTGTGCCTTTAAACAGCTTGGAAAATTCCAGAAAAAGATGTCATGAATTTAGAAGCTTTTGATAGGCTAATTGACATCATTTGAGTCAATTGGAGGTGTACCTGTGGATGTATTTCAAGGCCTACCTTCAAACTCAGTGCCTCTTTGCTTGACATCATGGGAAAATCAAAAGAAATCAGCCAAGACCTCAAAAAAAATGTGTAGACCTCCACAAGTCTGGTTCATCCTTGGGAGCAATTTCCAAATGCCTGAAGGTACCACGTTCATCTGTACAAACAATAGTACGCAAGTATAAACACCATGGGACCACGCAGCCGTCATACCGCTCAGGAAGGAGACGTGTTCTGTCTCCTAGAGATGAACGTACTTTGGTGCGAAAAGTGCAAATCAATCCCAGAACAACAGCAAAGGACCTTGTGAAGATGCTGGAGGAAACAGGTACAAAAGTATGTATATCCACCGTAAAACGAATCCTATATCGACATAACCTGAAAGGCCGCTCAGCAAGGAAGAAGCCACTGCTCCAAAACCGCCATAAAAAAGCCAGACTACGGTTTGCAACTGCACATGGGGACGAAGATCATACTTTTTGGAGAAATGTCCTCTGGTCTGATGAAACAAAAATAGAACTGTTTGGCTATAATGACCATTGTTATGTTTGGAGGAAAAAGGGGGTTGCAAGCCGAAGAACACCATCCCAACCGTGAAGCACGGGGGTGGCAGCATCATGCTGTGGGGGTGCTTTGCTGCAGGAGGGACTGGTGCACTTCACAAAATAGATGATATCATGAGGAAGGAAAATTATGTGGATATATTGAAGCAACATCACAAGACATCAATCAGGAAGTTAAAGCTTGGTCGCAAATGGGTCTTCCAAATGGACAATGACCCCAAGCAGACTTCCAAAGTTGTGGAAAAATGGCTTAAGGACAACAAAGTCAAGGTATTGGAGTGGCCATCACAAAGCCCTGACCTCAATCCTATAGAACATTTGTGGGCAGAACTGAAAAAGCGTGTGCGAGCAAGGAGGCCTACAAACCTGACTCAGTTACATCAGCTCTGTCAGGAGGAATGGGCCAAAATTCACCCAACTTATTGTGGGAAGCTTGTGGAAGGCTACCCGAAACATTTGACCCAAGTTAAACAATTTAAAGGCAATGCTACCAAATACTAATTGAGTGTATGTAAACTTCTGACCCACTGGGATTGTGATTAAAAAAATAAAAGCTGAAATAAATCATTCTCTCTACTATTATTCTGACATTTCACATTCTTAAAATAAAGTGGTGATCCTAACTGACCTAAAACAGGGAATTTCTACTAGGATTAAATGTCAGGAATTGTGAAAAACTGAGTTTAAATGTATTTGGCTAAGGTGTATGTAAACTTCCGACTTCAACTGTAGACTGTTCTCTTTGCTACTGCATGGCAAGCTGTACCAGTGCACCAGGTCTGGAACCAACAGGACCCTGAACAGCTTCTACCACTAAGCCATAAGACTACAAAACAAGACTGATAAATAGCTCATGAAATGGCTACCCGACTACCTTCATTGACCCTTTTTTGCACTAACACTGGCGCTATGCACACACACTGGACTTTATCCACACACTCACACATACCTGTGGTCCTCTGTAGCTCAATTGGTAGAGCATGGCGCTTGTAACGCCAGGGTAGTGGGTTCGATCCCCGGGACCACCCATACGTAAAAATGTATGCGCACATGACTGTAAGTCGTTTTGGATAAAAGCGTCTGCTAAATGGCATATTATTATTATTATATACTTACACTGACACCCCAACACACACATACACACACATAACATGCATACACATGCATACTGCGCCACACACACACTTTCACACTCACCACATATGCTGCTGTTACTGGTCCACATACGCTGCTACTACGGCTCAGTCTCTTATCTATCCTTTTGCCTAGTCGCTTTACCCCTACCTATATGGGGCGGCAGATAGCTTAGTGGTTAAGAGTGTTGTGCCAGGAACCGAAAGGTCACTGGTTCTAATCCCAGAGCCAACTAGGTGAAACATCTGTCTGTGCCCTTGAGCAAGGCACTTAACCCTAGTTGCTCTGGATAAGAGTGTCTGCTAATTGACTAAAATGTACATAGCTACCTCATACCCCTGCACATTGACTCAGTACTGGTACTCCCTGTTTATAGCCATGTTATTTTTACTCGTTGTTATTCACTGTGTATTTATTCCTTGTGTTACTTATTTTTTTCTTTAACTCTGCATTGTTGGAAAAGGACCCGTAAGTAAGCATTTCACTGTTAGTCTACACCTATTGTTTACGAAGCATGTGACAAGTAAAATTGTATTTTATTTTATTTGTGTTGTATGGGTGTCAAGGTTGTGCAGTGCACTCAACATAATGTGTGAAGTGTTTTTAACAAATATTGTTAAAGTACGTCTGTTTCCAGTACATTTTAGTCATAGTCCATGCGGATATAACTTAGTTGGAGTTAGGTACAATTAATATAAATGATTTTAGCACCGTAGGTGTCGAAGAAATGTCTAAAATGAAATCAGAGTGCCAAAAAAACGAATTAACCTCACCTCACTTAAGAGTAAATATACAAATAAGGTGGCATCGGTAGCTCTGGGACTAAATAAAGTGAGAGGGTTGTTAGCCTGGCCACATGAACTGATAGGGATATTTACATCTCTGATTTTGCTGCAACATCACTAGCTAGCTAGCTCACATTAGCTAGATAATGCTAGCTAGATAGCGAGCTAATGCCTACAGATGTAACTCAGAGGTGAAGCCTACTTTCTAAATTAGGCAAAAGCGTCGATACTTCTAGAATTAATAGGGTTATCATTTAGCTTGCTAACTACCTAGGCTAATCTCCCTATTTGAAACAGTTTGGCCACAGATACAACAATGAGACAGATATTTCACCGGATGTATAAATATGAAGCATCCGCTTGGCATTTCCGCTCAGTGGCCGGCTGTGGCAGAAGATGGAACTTGTTCTGACCACTATGACTCATTTGTTCCCATTGGAAACGACAGGCTGTGGTTTGTCTTGGCTTTGTTTTGACTTCAAAATTAGCCCGGCCTCAATCACAGGCTGCATCTGGCTAAGCTAGCAGCTAACTACAGTCAAATAAGGAGCATGTTGTAGTTTATGTCATGATGGAATAAGTCGAGGTAGCAATTGTTAGTGAAAATGTAAATGATACGTGGTGCCAAACTATAAACAACAGCTTAGCTATAAATTCACAAGAATGCCATGTAATTTGTCGTAACCATTATCACAAAATGGTGTCCATATTTTTTACCAGCTCTGTTGGGTTTCCACTAGTTAAACCACCAACGTTTACCCAATAAATTACTGGGAGTTTATATATATAGAATGTGCGACTCTCTTTATTTATTTGCTTACAGTTTATTCGCCATTAATCAACATATTTTTTTCTCTGGGTGTGCGCCAGCTCATGCTTTTTATAAGGGTTTCAACTAGTTACCACAGCCACAAAGTCAAAATTGGCCAAATCGTAAAAAATCATGAAAACAAACTTTTGCTTTTTGGTTTTAATTTAAGGTTAGGTATACGGTTATTATAGTGGTTAGGTTAGGCTTAGGTTTAAAATTGGATTCTAAGAAGAGTAATTGTAGAAATAGGCGGGACATACACGCTTAGAAAAAAAGGTGTTAAGTAGAACCTTACCCTGTATATGGTTCTACCTAGAACCCTCTATGAAGGGTTCTACCAATAACCATTTTATCATCTATAGGTTCTTCCTAGAACCATATTTGAAGGGCTCTTCCTAGTACCCTCTATTAATGGTTCCACCAGCCTTATTAGCCTTAAACATTGTATTATTTATGACAATATATTACATATATCATAAGGCCTTTATTTGAGGGCCTAATTATACCCTAACAAAGTGGTGTAAGGAATCTCCTGGTTTACAAGCCACATCAGGCCTGCAAGTCACATTATGCTGGCTTGCAAAGTGATGTGTAACAATGAGTGGAATTGTTAATCACCTGCAACCTGCATTCAGAATGACTGCCAGGGTAGGGAAGATTGAATACTGAGACTACCTCAATTATCTAAACTGGAACAACCATCTCAGTAACGGGTGCAACAAATAAAATTACTAACAGATTGGATTAGTTTAGAAAACTGAATGTTATTTATCTTTGTGTAAAATTAATCAACCAAGCAATGTACATGCAAAAACACAGATATTACAGTAAAACAAAAAATCTCCCTGCAAAAGAGCATGCTGGAAAATATGATATATGGTTCTATGTAGAACCCTTCTTGTCATAAAAGTATACTATCTAAACGTCTTTCACTATGGTAGTCTGCCTGTGTGACAACATAGCATATTATCCAGGGTCAATGGTTGGATTGGAGATACTGTACACACTCCACAACTCATGCTCTCTCCTCCCTGTAAAAGTCTCCCAGACTTTTATCAAAACGGACATGTGTCCATCCCCCTTTCCTCTACAGTGCCTTGCAAAAGTATTCAGCCCCCTTGGCGTTTTTTTCCTATTTTGTTGCATTACAACCTGTAATTTCAATTGATTTTTATTTGGATTTCATGTAATGGACATACACAAAATAGTCTAAATTGGTGAAGTGAAATGAAAAAAATTAAAATAAAAATCTGAACATCCCACGGAGCACCATTAAATCCATTATAAAAAAAATTTAAGAATATGGCACCACAACAAACCTGCCAAGAGAGGGCCGCCCACCAAAACTCACGGACCAGGCAAGGAGGGCATTCATCAGAGAGGCAACAAAGAGACCAAAGATAACCATGAAGGAGCTGCAAAGCTCCACAGCGGAGATTGGAGTATCTGTCCATAGGACCACTTTAAGCCGTACACTCCACAGAGCTGGGCTTTACTGAAGAGTGGCCAGAAAAAAGCCATTGCTTAAAGAAAAAAATAAGCAAACACGTTTGGTGTTCGCCAAAAGGCATGTGGGAGACTCCCCAAACATATGGAAGAAGGTATTCTGGTCAGATGAGACTAAAATGAGCTTTTTGGCCATCAAGGAAAACGCTATGTCTGGCGCAAACCCAACACCTCTCATCACCCCGAGAACACCATCCCCACAGTGAAGCATGGTGGTGGCAGCATCATGCTGTGGGGATGTTTTTCATCGGTAGGGACTGGGAAACTGGTCAGAATTGAAGGAATGATGGATGGCGCTAAATACAGGGAAATTCTTGACGGAAACCTGTTTCAGTCTTCCAGAGATTTGAGACTGGGATGGAGGTTCACCTTCCAGCAGGACAATGACCCTAAGCATACTGCTAAAGCAACACTCAAGTGGTTTAAGGGGAAACATTTAAATGTCTTGGAATGGCCTAGACCTCAATCCAATTGAGAATCTTTGGTATGACTTAAAGATTGCTGTACACCAGCAGAACCCATCCAACTTGAAGGAGCTGGAACGGTTTTGCCTTGAAGAATGGGCAAAATTCCCAGTGGCTAGATGTGCCAAGCTTATAGAGACATACGCCAAGAGACTTGCAGCTGTAATTGCTTTAAAAGGTGGCTCTACAAAGTATTTACTTTGGGGAGGTGAATAGTTATGCATGTTGAAGTTTTCTGTTTTTTTGCCTCGTTTCTTGTTTGTTTCACAATAAAACATATTTTGCATCTTCAAAGTGGTAGGCATGTTGTGTAAATCAAATTATATACACCCCCCAAAAATCCATTTTAATTCCAGGTTGTAAGGCAACAAAATAGGAAAAATGCCAAGGGGGGTGAATACCACATTTTGGGGATGATCAAATGCAATAAAGTTTTGTATAAACAACTTGTTTTCATTATTTTATTGAACGATTACAAAACAATAACTTTTTCATAGCATGTTTGTCATGTTGTTCTTCAAATTATTACTGACTTCTGTGATAACTTAAACATCAAGACAAATACACACTAAAAGAAATGCAAGTCTCAGGTCCAAAGTAATACATTTTTATTCATGTATATCATACCGGTGTCTCAACTCAAATATACAGTGGGGAGAACAAGTATTTGATACACTGCCGATTTTGCAGGTTTTCCTACTTACAAAGCATGTAGAGGTCTGTAATTTTTATCATACGTACACTTCAACTGTGAGAGACGGAATCTAAAACAAAAATCCAGAAAATCACATTGTATGATTTTTAAGTAATTTAATTTGCATTTTATTGCATGACATAAGTATTTGATACATCAGAAAAGCAGAACTTAATATTTGGTAAAGAAAACGTTGTTTGCAATTACAAAGATCATACGTTTCCTGTAGGTCTTGACCAGGTTTGCACAGGGATTTTGGCCCACTCCTCCATACAGACCTTCTCCAGATCCTTCAGGTTTCGGGGCTGTCGCTGGGCAATACGGACTTTCAGCTCCCTCCAAAGATGTTCTATTGGGTTCAGGTCTGGAGACTGGCTAGGCCACTCCAGGACCTTGAGATGCTTCTTACGGAGCCACTCCTTAGTTGCCCTGGCTGTGTGTTTCGGGTCGTTGTCATGCTGGAAGACCCAGCCACGACCCATCTTCAATGTTCTTACTGAGGGAAGGAGGTTGTTGGCCAAGATCTCGCGATACATGGCCCCATCCATCCTCCCCTCAATACGGTGCAGTCGTCCTGTCCCCTTTGCAGAAAAGCATCCCCAAAGAATGATGTTTCCACCTCCATGCTTCACGGTTGGGATGGTGTTCTTGGGGTTGTACTCATCCTTCTTCTTCCTCCAAACACGGCGAGTGGAGTTTAGACCAAAAAACAATATTTTTGTCTCATCAGACCACATGACCTTCTTCCATTCCTCCTCTGGATCATCCAGATGGTCATTGGCAAACTTCAGACGGGCCTGGACATGCGCTGGCTTGAGCAGGGGGACCTTGCGTGCGCTGCAGGATTTTAATCCATGACGGCGTAGTGTGTTACTAATGGTTTTCTTTGAGACTGTGGTCCCAGCTCTCTTCAGGTCATTGACCAGGTCCTGCCGTGTAGTTCTGGACTGATCCCTCACCTTCCTCATGATAATTGATGCCCCACGAGGTGAGATCTTGCATGGAGCCCCAGACCGAGGGAGATTGACCATCATCTTGAACTTCTTCCATTTTCTAATAATTGCGCCAATAGTTGTTGCCTTCTCACCAAGCTGCTTGCCTATTGTCCTGTAGCCCATCCCAGCCTTGTGCAGGTCTACAATTTTATCCCTGATGTCCTTACACAGCTCTCTGGTCTTGGCCATTGTTCTGTTTGATTGAGTGTGTGGACAGGTGTCTTTTATACAGGTAACGAGTTCAAACAGGTGCAGTTAATACAGGTAATGAGTGGAGAACATGAGGGCTTCTTAAAGAAAAACTAACAGGTCTGTGAGAGCCGGAATTCTTACTGGTTGGTAGGTGATCAAATACTTATGTCATGCAATAAAATGCAAATTAATTACTTAAAAATCATACAATGTGATTTTCTGGATTTTTGTTTTAGATTCTGTCTCTCACAGTTGAAATGTACCTATGATAAAAATTACAGACCTCTACATGCTTTGTAAGTAGGAAAACCTGCAAAATCGGCAGTGTATCAAATACTTGTTCTCCCCACTGTATATCCCAGACAAGATTAAAGAATGGGACAAAGTGAATATAAGGTGGTAATAATAATATAATATGCCATGTAGCAGACGCTTTTATCCAAAGCGACTTACAGTCTTGCGTCCATAGCATTTTGTATGAATTTGAGTGGTTACATACAATACATGTTGATAGAATGGCTGCGAGACTGAGAGACTGTTACTATACTCCAAGATAAGGCCCTTGCTTCTGGAACCACTGAAGGCTCCAGTATTCTGTCAGGAAGCTTGAAGAAGATGTGTCACCGTCCAAGCCCATGTCACAGCATGCGGTGGCCTGATAGGGAGATGACAATATATACATTATGTACCTTTCATCACCAAAGCCATGTTCACTGCACATAAACATTGACTGTAATACCTTTAGTGTCCTGAGGTGAAAGACTGCTGTGCAAGGTATTGGGTAACAGCTTTCTTCCCAGGCCCGTATTCACAAAGAATCTTCAGAGTAGGAATAGTGATCTAGGATCAGCTCCCCCTTGTCAATTTAAACATTAATTGTGATATGAAAGGCAAAACTGATCCTAAATCAGTACAGTACTTTGTGAATATGGGCCCTGGTCTGTCTGCATGCTGCTTTTCTAGTGATCTAACTCCCTCTTCATCTGAAATTAAACAACACCAAAAACATGAAAAATAATTAGCCTAGTCGGTCAGTAACTTAGTTAACCTCTTAAGGATCGGACCCTTTTTTTTTTTTTTTTTGCCTAAAATGACATACCCAAATCTAACTGCTTGTAGCTCAGGACCTGAAGCAAAGATATGCATATTTGTGATACCATTTGAAAGGAAACACTTTGAAGTTTGTGGAAATGTGAAATGAATGTAGGAGAATATAACACATTAGATCTGGTAAAAGATAATAAAAAATAAAAATTAATGTGTTTTCTATTTTTTTGTTTGTTGTATTCATCTTTGAAATGCAAGAGAAAGGCCACAATATAATATTGCAGTTTAGGCGCAATGTAGATTTTGGCCACTAGCCAGCAGCAGTGTGTGTGCAAAGTTTCAGATTGATCCAGTGAAGCATTGCAATACTGGACTATTTTGTATCAAGTCTGCCCAAATCTGCCGAATTGGTCAGTTGATACATTTTCAAGTACATAACTATAAAGAACATACAAAAATGATATGGTAATACAAAATGTAAGTTTACACACTCCCAGGAGTGTCATACATGATGGATCATTAGCTTATACACATCTAGATGGCCGGGCAGGATGGGTGTGGAGCCAGAGACAGCATGGGTTCAAACTGTTCAAACCCAGTTCCTACATTTGAATATAAAAATTGATTTTATCAAACAACATTTTATCTCTGGGATCCTTAGGATGACAAATCAGAGCAAGATTACTGAATGTAAGTACATTATTTACCTTCAGAGGTGAATGTATAAAATCAGTTGTCGTGATAAGTTTTTTGTTGTTGTGCACTCTCCTCAAACAATAGCATGGTATTTTTCCACTGTAATAGCTACTGTAAATTGGACAGTGCAGTTAGAGTAACAATAATTTAAGCTTTCTTCCCATAAGACATGTCTATGTCCTGGAAAGTTTGCTGTTACTTACAACAGTCATGCTAATCACATTAGCGCACGTTAGCTCAACCGTCCCGTATACCGATCCCGTAGAGGTTAACTAATGAAACACTAATGTAAATGGTCACAAGCCTATTCAGCCAAATTATACCAAAAGAACACAGCCTATTTGCAGTGAAATCAAGAGGGACATTTTTCTTGCCAACTTTCTCAGTCACCAGTGCATCAACAAACAGGCATGGGAACAAAGTAGTTTGACAAAAAGTGTTAACAATAGTCAGTATTATAGCTAACAGATATATAGTTGTTATTTTAGTTGGTGAGCTCAGACTAATGGTGGGAGTTAGGTAACGTTAGCTAACTTTCCTCCAGCAGTCTCAAGCTAGCTAGCTAGCTAATGGCATTTTTATCAACATTCCAGAACATTGTACTTGTTCTTCTGCATAAATGCCCGGGTAGATTTTGAGAAGTGTTTTGGGTCGTTGTCTTGTTGAAATATCCAGCCCCGGCGTAACTTCAACTTTGTGACTGATTCTTCAACATTATTCCCAAGAATCTGCTGATATTGAGTGGAATTAATGCGCCCCTCAACTTTAACAATATTCCCAGTACCGGCACTGGCCACACAGCCCCACAGCATGATGGAACCCCCACCAAATTTTACTGTGGGTAGCAAGTGTTTTTCTTGGAACGCTGTGTTCTTTTGCCGCCATGCATAACGCCCCTTGTTATGACCAAATAACTCAATCTTTGTTTCATCAGTCCACAGCACCTTATTCCAAAATGAAGCTGGCTTGTCCAAATGTGCGTTTGCATACCTCAAGCGACTCTGTTTGTGGCGTGTGTGCAGAAAAGGCTTTTTCCGCATCACTCTCCCGTACAGCTTCTCCTTGTGCAAAGTGTGCTGAATTGTTGAACGATGCACAGTGACACCATCTGCAGCAAGATGATGTTATAGGTCTTTGGAGGTGGTCTGTGGGCTGTTTTTGACCGTTCTCACCATCCTTCGCCTTTGCCTCTCCGATATTTTACTTGGCCTGCCACTTCTGGCCTTAACAAGAACTGTGCCTGTGGTCTTCCATTTCCTCACTATGTTCCTCACAGTGGACACTGACAGCTTACATCTCTGCGATAGCTTTTTGTAGCCTTCCCCTAAACCATAATGTTGAACAATCTTTGTTTTCAGGTCATTTGAGAGTTGTTTTGAGGCCCCCATGTTGCCACTCTTCAGAGGAGAGTCAAAGAGAACAACAACTTGCAATTGGCCCCCTTAAAAACCTTTTCTCATGATTGGATGCACTTGTCTATGAAGTTCAAGGCTTAATGAGCTCACCAAACCAATTGTGTGTTCCAATTAATCAGTGGTAAGTAGTTACAGGTATTCAAATCAACAGAATGACAAGGGTGCCCACATTTTTGCATAGCCTATTTTTCACATCTGATTTAATTTCTTACAACTTAATATTGCTACACTAAAAATCTTTGTCTGGACAATACCCCAGTACTCAGCTTTTATTAGAAAAAGAATGGCATGCCACTGTGATCATGTTCTGTGATGACAGAGTAAATTATTATGCAGCCTCAGAGGGGTGCCCAACATTATTCATACGACTGTACTTGTTTGTAGAACTGGCTTCTTCACCAGATGTTGTCCCCAGTCAGCTCCAGAATCTTCACCTGAACGAACGTCACAGGTAAAATCACAGGATGCGTCATGCACTTGAGGGGGTGTTGCTTACTAGCGCACATGTTTCACAAATGATTTCTTTAGCAGGAGAAAAAAAGTAAATTTTTACATTTTTATTATTGCCATCTACAAGGGGTGTATATTCTATTTATATTGGCAAATTTGACTTGCAACATGATGGCCTTTAAGATTAAGATTACTTTATTGTTCAATTTCAGACAAGGTCCCACCGAAAATGTACTTCCTTTTTAACCAAACCCATCCAAAGACACACATACATACACATACACTACCGGTCAAAAGTTTTAGAACACCTACTCATTCAAGGGGTTTTCTTTATTTTGTACTATTTGTACTACATTGCAGAATAATAGTGAAGACATCAAAACTATGAAATAACACATATGGAATCATGTAGTAACCAAAAAAGTGTTAAACAAATCAAACTATATTTTAGATTTGAGATTCTTCAAATAGCCACCCTTTGCCTTGATGACAGCTTTGCACACTCTTGGCATTCTCTCAACCAGCTTCACCTGGAATGCTGCTTTTCCAACCATCTTGAAGGAGTTCCCACATATGCTGAGCACTTGTTGGCTGCTTTTCCGGTGTGGTAGCCATGCTGGTTAAGTGTGCCTTGAATTCTAAATAAATCACAGACAGTGTCACCAGCAAAGCACCCCCTACACCATAACACCTCCTCCTCCATGCTTCACGGTTGGAAATACACATGCGGAGATCATCCGTTCAACCACACCGCGTCTCACAAAGACAAGGCGGTTGGAACCAAAAATCTCCAATTTGGACTCCAGACCAAAGGACATATTTCCACCGATCTAATGTCCATTGCTCGTGTTTCTTGGCACAAGCAAATCTCTTCTTATTATTGGTATCCTTTAGTAGTGGTTTCTTTGCAGTAATTCGACCATGAAGGCCTGATTCACACAGTCTCCTCTGAACAGTTGATGTTGAGATGTGTCTGTTACTTGAACTCTGTGAAGCATTTATTTGGGCTGCAATTTCTGAGGCTGGTAACTCTAATGAACTTATCCTCTTCGGCAGAGGTAACTCAGGGTCTTCCATTCCTGTGGCGGTCCTCATGAAAGACAGTTTCATCATAGCTCTTGATGGTTTTTGCGACTGCACTTGAAGAAACTTTCAAAGTTCTTGAAATGTTCCGTATTGACTGACCTTCATATCTTAAAGTAATGATGGACTGTCGTTTCTCTTTGCTTATTTGAGCTGTTCTTCCCATAATATAGACTTACCTATACCTTGTCACAACACAACTGATTGGCTCAAACGCATTAAGAAGGAAAGAAATTCCACAAATGAACTTTTAAGAAGGCACACCTGTTAATTGAAATGAATTCCAGATGGCTACCTCATGAAGCTGGTTGAGAGAATGCCAAGAGTGTGCAAAGCTGTCATCAAGGCAAAGGGTGGCTAATTTGTTTAACACTTTTTTGGTTACTACATGAGTAGGTGTTCTAAAACTTTTGACTGATAGTGTACATATACAGGTTTTGGAGAGGTGTGGGGGGCTGCCTCACTGGGTGCTCGGAAGCTGTTGATGTGGGGGGTACATCAAGGGCACAATGGCAGGTTGCCGGCTCACTTCCCGCCAGATTTTTCTAGTCGGACCCGATTTTTTCAGTTTTTCCTGTCAGACCCGGGAACTTGCAACCCTCCGGTTGCTTCCTCGCCTCTCTAACCACTAGGCTACCTGCAGTAGTTTGCATGGCTCCCCATCTGAGGGGCAGATCTTGGTTTCCTGTGAATGTGGAGAGATGGGCCAATAGATTTGTCACGATCGTCAGGAACAGATGAGGACCAAGGCGCAGCGTTGCAGGCAAACATACTCATTTATTAAGCGAAACGATATCAAAACAACAAAAGACGGAAACGTGACAGTACACGGTATAACACAACCAACTCGAAACAAGAACCCACAAAACCAAAGGAAAAACCGACAGATTAAATATGGCTCCCAATCAGAGACAACCAGCAAACAGCTGACACTCGTTGCCTCTGATTGGGAGTCACTCAGGCCAACATAGAAATAGGGAACATAGATCTACACACCCTGGCTCAACATAACAGTGTCCCCAGAGCCAGGGTGTGACAGTACCCCCCCCTAAAGGCGCGGACTCCGACCGAGCCAACTACATACCACAGGGGAGGGACCGGGTGGGCACTCCGCCTTGGCGGCGGATCCGGCTCTGGGCCCGATCCCCACTTCCTCTCCAACCCCCCAAAGTACCCCTGGTCCGGTCTGGCCCCGCTGGCCGGAGCCGGACTGACGACACGCGCCCCTGGCTTGGTGCGTGGAACAGGAACGGACCGGACCGGGCTGACGATGCGCACCCCTGGCTTGGTGAGTGGAGTAGCAACTGGCCGGACCGGGCTGACGATACACACCCCTGGCTTGGTGCGTGGAGCAGGAATGGACCGGACCGGGCTGACGACGCACACCACAGACTTGATGCGTAGAGCAGGAACGGGCCGGACAGGGCTGACGAAATGCACCACAGGTTTGGTGCGGGGAGCAGGAACAGGCCGGACCGGGCTGGCGACGCGCACCACAGACTTGATGCGTAGAGCAGGAACGGGCCGGACCGGGCTGGCGACGCGCACCACAGACTTGGAGCGGAGAGCAGGAACGGGCCGGACAGGGCTGACGAAACGCACCACAGGTTTGGTGCGGGGAGCAGGAACAGGCCGGACCGGGCTGGCAACGCCGCACCACAGACTTGGTGCGGAGAGCAGGAACGGGCCGGACAGGGCTGACGAAACGCACCACAGGTTTGGTGCGGGGAGCAGGAACAGGCCGGACCGGGCTGGCAACGCGCACCACAGACTTGGTGCGGAGAGCAGGAACGGGCCGGACAGGGCTGACGAAACGCACCCCAGACTTGGTGCGGGGAGCAGGAACGGGCCGGACCGGGCTGGCGACGCGCACCATAGGTTTGGTGCGGGGAGCAGGAACAGGCCGGGCCGGGCTGACGACACGCACCACAGGCTCGATGCGAGGAACAGGAACAGGCCGGACCGTACTGGGGACACACACCACTGGCCCTACGCAGGGATCAGGAACGGGCCGGACCGGACTGGTAACACACCCCAGTACCTCTCGCCGTGCCTCCACACTTTCCCTCTCCTCTGTGACCAGTGGCCCCCCTTAACCTGGCGGCCTCCTCTGCACACCCGCTGGACCGCTCCATCGCGGCATCCTGCTGCCCCGTCGTCCACGTCGTGAGCCCCCCCCTAAAAATGTTCTGGGGTTCTCTCCTCCCCGTGGACCAGGCCTCCCTAGTTCTCGCCAGACTCTCACTCCACTGCTTCAAAGTCCAACCTCTCTGCTCTTCACTTGGCTTGGCCCAGTCGAGACTCTTAATCCATTGCTCCATAGACCAGCCTCTCTTCTCTTCACTTAGCGGGGCCCAGTCGAAACTCCTACTCCACTGATCCCAGGTCCTTCCTCTCTCCTCTTCACGCTGCTTGGTCCAGTTTTGGTGGGTTCTTCTATCACGATCGTCAGGAACAGATGAGGACCAAGGCGCAGCGTTGCAGGCAAACATACTCATTTATTAAGCGAAACGATATCAAAACAACAAAAGACGGAAACGTGACAGTACACGGTATAACACAACCAACTCGAAACAAGAACCCAAAAAACCAAAGGAAAAACCGACAGATTAAATATGGCTCCCAATCAGAGACAACCAGCAAACAGCTGACACTCGTTGCCTCTGATTGGGAGTCACTCAGGCCAACATAGAAATAGGGAACATAGATCTACACACCCTGGCTCAACATAACAGTGTCCCCAGAGCCAGGGTGTGACAAGATTAGCCCATGTAGTCCAGATATTGGTATACTGACGTCTCACTGCACAAGGAGCAGCCTCAGTTCTGCACAGAGTTGGCCTGGGAACTTGATCGCAGGACCCTGCACCAGCACAGACTCCAGCGCACACCCATCAAACTACAGTGCTATGCTGTTGATACTACCACATCTGTGAAATAGTGTGTTGGATATATTATTCTTGATTCAAGATCTGTGCAAGAAATCAAACAGGTATAGACTAACAGTTCCAAGATGGCGTAGCAGTGCGGTCGCTTTTATTTTTCGTCCTGTGTAAATATCCCGTTTCTTGTTTTTTTTGTCTATTTTGTATATATTTCTCAAATTTTTACTTTCATTCTTTAACTAAATATACTTTCCTGCAACCCGCCTCACCCAACGTGGAAAGGATTCTATTATTTCTTTATAACTTTCATCAAGAACCGTAAGCTGAAAATAGTGGCTACCTGTTATTAGTCACCGTTAGCGTCTTCACCACTGTCCGTGGCCTACACTATCCACCAGCCAGCTCTAGCTCTAGCCTGGACAATTCGTCGGCCAGTCTGCACAGCGTGCTATCGACCCAGCGTGCTATCGATCCAGAGCTTATTGGACTTTCTGCCGGAATCACTGGACCCTAGCGCCGGATCATCACAACCAGCTAGCTAGCTGCAACCTGTTGTTGGCTGATTACCATTACCACTGCCCTATAGCAAGCACCAGTTAATCTTGAGCTAGCCTCAGGCCCATCTCCCGGCTATCTACCTCTCTGTCAACCGGACGGGACCTCCTAGTGTTGACACTGAGCCCCGCCGATCCAACACGACTGGTTTGCCGACGAAATAGTCTGATGTGGTTTCAACAGGCTTCCCGTTGCGACGACCACGAAGATCCATCTGCCAGCCCCGGCCCGCTAGCACACGCAAACTACAACTGTGCTCCCTGCTAGCTGTGCTGAAGCACCAATTTGAACTGCTCTCGGACTCACATATTGCTGTTCACTGGACCTTATGATCACTCAGCTGCACAGCTGATGCCTGCTGGACTGTTCCTTTACACGGTACCCTGTCCTGTTTATTCTGTTTAGTCTTAGCCCAAACGTTATCGCTATTTCCAGTTGTGTCTTAGCTCTCTCTAATAACACCTGTGACTGCTTTATGCCTCTCTCCCATGTCAATTATGCCTTGCCTATTGCTGTTTGGGTTAGTTCTTATTATACAATTTCAATGTAGAACCCCTAGTCCCTCTCAAACTGCCTCATATAGTTCCTTTGTTCCTCCCCCCATACACGCCGAGACCGGCTCAATCGATGCCTCCAATGATGCTATCTCTTTCATTGTTACCCAACGCTTAGGGTTACCTGAACTGTACTCATATCCTTCCATATCCTTTTCTGTACATAATGCCCTGAATCTTTTCTACAACGCCCGGAGAACTGCCCCCTTTATTCTATGTACCCAACGCACTAGAAGACCAGTTCTTAAAGCCTTTAGTCGTATCCTTATTCTAGTCCTCCTCTGTTCCTCTGGTGATGTAGAGGCTAACCCAGGCCCTGCAGCCCCCAGTATCACTCCTACTCCCCAGGAGCTATCATTTGTTGACTTCTGTAACCGTAAAAGTCTTGGTTTTCTGCACATAAATATCAGAAGCCTCCTTCCTAAGTTTGAGTTATTCACTGCGTTAGCACACTCCGCCAACCCTGATGTTCTAGCAGTGTCTGAATCCTGGCTTAGGAAGGCCACCAAAAATTCTGAAATTTCCATCCCCAACTATAACATTTTCCGTCTAGATAGAACTGCCAAAGGGGGTGGAGTTGCAATCTACTGTAGAGATAGCCTGCAGAGCTCCACAATACTATCCAGGTCTGTGCCCAAACAGTTTGAGCTTCTACTTCTAAAAATCCACCTTTCCAGAAATAAATCTCTCACTGTTGCCGCTTGCTACAGACCCCCCTCAGCCCCCAGCTGTGCCCTGGACACCATATGTGAATTGATTGCCCCCCATCTATCCTCAGAGTTCGTACTGCTTGGTGACCTAAATTGGGATATGCTTAACACCCCGGCCATCCTACAATCTAAACTAGATGCCCTCAATCTCACACAAATTATCAACGAACCTACCAGGTACAACCCTAAATCCGTAAACATGGGTACCCTCATAGATATCATCCTGACTAACTTACCCTCTAAATACACCTCCGCTGTCTTCAACCAGGATCTCAGCGATCACTGCCTTATTGCCTGTGTCCGTAACGGGTCCGCGGTCAAACGACCACCCCTCATCACTGTCAAACGCTCCCAAAAACACTTCAGCGAGCAGGCCTTCCTAATTGACCTGGCCCAGGTATCCTGGATGGATATAGATCTCATTCCGTCAGTAGAGGATGCCTGGTTGTTCTTTAAAAGTAATTTCCTCTCAATCTTAAATAGACATGCCCCATTCAAAAAATACAGAACTAAGAACAGATATAGCCCCTGGTTCTCCTCAGACTTGACTGCCCTTGACCAGCACAAAAACATCCTGTGGCGTACTGCATTAGCATCAAATAGCCCCGCGATATGCAACTTTTCAGGGAAGTTAGGAACCAATATACACAAGCAGTTAGGAAAGCAAAGGCTAACTTTTTCAAACAGAAATTTGCATCCTGTAGCACTAACTCCAAAAAGATTTGGGACACTGTAAAGTCCATGGAAAATAAGAGCACTTCCTCCCAGCTGCCCACTGCACTGAGGCTAGGAAACACTATCACCACCGATAAATCTACAATAATCGAGAATTTCAACAAGCATTTTGCTACGGCTGGCCATGCTTTCCACCTGGCTACCACTACCCCGGCCACCAGCTCTGCACCCTCCGCTGCAACTTGCCCATGCCCCCGCTTCTCCTTCACACAAATCCAGACAGCTGATGTTCTAAAAGAGCTGCAAAATCTGGACCCCTACAAATCATCTGGGCTAGACAATCTGGACCCTTTCTTTCTAAAACTAGCCGCCGAAATTGTCGCAACCCCTATTACTAGCCTGTTCAACCTCTCTTTCGTAACGTCTGAGATCCCCAGAGATTGGAAAGCTGCCGCGGTCATCCCCCTCTTCAAAGGGGGTGACACTCTAGATCCAAACTGTTACAGACCCATATCCATCCTGCCCTGCCTTTCAAAAGTTTTTGAAAGCCAAGTCAACATACAGATCACCGACCATTTCCGAATCCCACCGTACCTTCTCCGCTATGCAATCCGGTTTCCGAGCTGGTCATGGGTGCACTTCAGCCACGCTCAAGGTCCTAAACGATATTATAACCGTGATCGATAATAGACAGTACTGTGCAGCCGTTTTCATTGACCTGGCCAAGGCTTTCGACTCTGTCAACCACCGCATTCTTATTGGCAGACTAAATAGCCTTGGTTTCTCAAATGACTGCCTCGCCTGGTTCACCAACTACTTCTCAGATAGAGTTCAATGTGTCAAATCGGAGGGCCTGTTGTCTGGACCTATGGCAGTCTCTATGGGGGTGCCACAGGGTTCAATTCTTGGGCCGACTCTTTTCTCTGTGTATATCAATGACGTCGCTCTTGCTGCTGGTGACTCTCAGATCCACCTCTACGCAGACGACACCATTTTGTATACATCTGGCCCTTCATTGGACACTGTGTTAACAAACCTCCAAACGAGCTTCAATTCCATACAACACTCCTTCAGTAGCCTCCAACTGCTCTTAAACACTAGTAAAACTAAATGCATGCTCTTCAACCGAACGCTGCTTGCACCCGCCCACCCGACTAGAATCACTACTCTCGACGGGTCTGACCTAGAGTATGTGGACAACTACAAATATCTAGGTGTCTGGTTAGACTGTAAACTCTCCTTCCAGACTCACATTAAGAATCTCCAATCCAAAGTTAAATCTAGAATCGGTTTCCTATTTCGCAACAAAGCCTCCTTCACTCATGCTGCCAAACATGCCCTCGTAAAACTGACTATCCTACCGATCCTTGACTTCGGCGATGTCATTTACAAAATAGCCTCCAACACTCTACTCAGCAAATTGATGTTGTCTATCACAGTGCCATCCGTTTTGTCTCCAAAGCCCCATATAATACCCACCACTGTGACCTGTACGCTCTTGTTGGCTGGTCCTCACTACATATTCGTCGCCAAACCCACTGGCTCCAGGCCATCTATAAATCACTGCTAGGCAAATCCCCGCCTTATCTTAGCTCATTGGTCACCATAGCAACACCCACCCGTAGTCTGCGCTCCAGCGGGTATATCTCACTGGTCATCCCCAAAGCCAACACCTCCTTTGGCCGCAATTCCTTCCAGTTCTCTGCTGCCAATGACTGGAACAAATTGCAAAAATCTCTGAAGCTGGAGACACTTATCTCCCTCACTAACTTTAAGCATCAGTTGTCAGAGCACCTTACCGATCACTGCACCTGTACACAGCCAATCTGAAATTAGCCCGCCCAACTACCTCATCCCTATATTGTTATTTATTTTGCTCATTTGTACCCCAGTATCTCTATTTGCACATCATCTCTTGCACATCTATCATTCCAGTGTTAATACTACCGTATTTTCCGCACTATAAGGCGCACCGGATTATAAGGCGCACCTTCAATGAATGGCCTATTTTAGAACTGTTTTCATATATAGGGCGCACCGGATTATAAGGCGCATAGAATAGAAGATACTGTAGTCAAACGAATTGACTGGGGTTGCGTTATGCATCCACTAGATGGAGCTGTGCTAAAAGGAATGTCAACAAAACAGTCAGATAAAGTCAAACTTTATTAAGCGTTCTGACAACTCCGTTCACTCCCATGGTAATGTTGTTCAAACGTTAATGTGCATATTAACAATATCTCCCAGCCTTGCTCACTCTTCTCCCAAACGTGGAGGGGAACCTTTCCCTGATTCAGTAAACACGTAGTAAAAGAAACAGTCTGATACCACTAAATCAAACGTTAGTGCATAACTCAACATTGTTCAGTTACATATAACACGTAAAGCTCACTTTTTTCAGTTCATTCCCCATCCACGAACCCCTCGAATTCTTCTTCTTCAGTGTCCGAATTGAACAGTTGGGCGACTACGGCATCCAACCTGCCCGGCTCCCTCTCGTCATTATCCGAGTCAGTGTCGCTGCTGTTGCCTGGCAGTTCAGAGATTATTCCTGCCTTCGTGAAAGCTTTGACCACAGTTGAGACCGATATATCAGCCCAGGCATCCACGATCCATTGGCAGATAGTGGCGTAAGTCGCCCGGCGCTGTCTCCCCGTCTTGGTGAACGTGTGTTCGCCTTCTGTCATCCACTGCTCCCACGCAGCTCGCAGTCTAGCTTTGAACGCCCTGTTGACACCAATATCTAGCGGCTGGAGTTCTTTAGTTAATCCACCCGGAATGACGGCAAGCTCCGAATTAGTTTGCTTCACTTTTTTTTTGACAGCATCGGTGATATGGGCGCGCATTGAGTCGTAGATCAATAGGGACGGAGCTGTGTGGAAAAAGCCACCCGGTCTCTTGACGTAAATTTCTCTCAGCCACTCACTCATCTTTTCCTCATCCATCCATCCCCTTCGGGCTAGCTTTGATGACGACGCCGGCTGGAAAGTTCTCTTTTGGCAAGGTCTTCCTCTTGAAAATAATCATGGGTGGAAGTTTCTGGCCATTAGCCTGGCAGGCGAGAACTACAGTGAAGGATGACTTCTCATTCCCTGTGGTACGTACAGACACCGTACTGGTCCCCGTTTTCTCCACAGTGCGGTTCACGGGAATATCAAAGGTGAGTGGAACCTCGTCCATGTTGGTGATGTGCTCTGGCCGGATCTTCTTTTCAGTGATCTTCTTTTTGCAGTATGCGCGGAAAGTGACCAGCTTTTCTTGGTAATCTTTTGGAAGTTGCTGCGAGACGGTAGTTCGTGTGCGGATGGAGAGATTACGTCTTTTCATAAAACGAAAGCACCAAGAAGGACCGCCTCGAAATTCATCGATTGTCATGTCCCGTGCTAGCGCTGTTGCCTTCATTCGAATAGTGACTGTAGAGACGCTTCTACTTGCTGCTCTCTGTTCAACAACCCACTGTTCGAGTTTGTCCTCTAACTGTGGCCATCTCGCTTTGTTCCTGCGGAAACTCTGTTTAGTCTTCTTTACTTGGCGCAGGTCATCTTCTTGCTTCCTCCACTTCCGTACCATTGATTCATTAATGTTGAATTCTCTCGCTGCTGCTCTATTCCCATATTCTACTGCATGACCGACAGCCTTGAGCTTGAACTCTGCGTCGTAAGCGTGTCTCTTGAAAGGTGCCATTTTGGGGTCTTTATACACACACAAGTGGTGTGGGACTGTGAGTAAGCACAATACCGGTGTGTACTGGCTACCGTAATGCTGCAAGTGGTGCGGCTTTGTAGTTTACCAGTCGTACTGAAACATTTCATTATTAAATTGTTTTTATTGGTTTTTCATACTGAAACATTTTGACAGAGCACCTTGAGCGCCGTGTACAACCAGTATGGATCAACCAATTAACCAATTGATCCATATATAAGGCGCTCCGGATTATAAGGCGCACTGTCGTTTTTTGAGAAAATTAAAGGCTTTTAAGTGCGCCTTATAGTGCGGAAAATACGGTAATTGTAATTATTTTGCACTATAGCCTATTTTATTGCCTTACCTCCATAACTTGCTAAATGTGCACACTGTATATTATATGTATTTCTGTTGTATTTTTGACTTTGTTTTGTTTTACCCCATATGTAACTCTGTGTTGTTGTTTTTATAGCACTGCTTTGCTTTATCTTGGCCAGGTCGCAGTTGTAAATGAGAACTTGTTCTCAACTGGTTTACCTGGTTAAATAAAGGTGAAATAAATAAATAAAATGCACAGAAAAAGACACTACTAACGACCTAGATTTGAGATTCTTCAAATAGCCACTACTAACTTGACCTAAGTGATTTTATGGTGGCATCTGGCTGGTGTCCTTTTAAAGTAGTTTTTTGCAATTTGTGTAGCGCAATAAACAACGCTTAAAAAAATGACATGTAGTGATAAACTATGTCCTTGGATCATGTGAATGTGTGATGTAAATATGTATGTGTGAATATGTGTGCTTATATGTGCATTTTACTTCAACAACAAAGGCAGATGCATAGATTGGCACTTACGATTCTGATTTAATTAGCTGCCACTCTTGGGAGTGGCTGTAAGGTAGCTGCTCCTACATGCTACACAACTCATTATGGATGAATTAATGAAGGGGGACGTGCGGTTGGCACCATCCACCTGGCACCAACTGATGCATTATGTATTATTATTATTATTTAGTGCAAGAACAAATCAAGTCGCTGGGCCTGGTGGTGCATATCAGGGACAGCAACTAAGAGGCATATATTGATTCTACCGTATGATCGAAATATATCACCTCATATATCACCTACCTCCAGTTTATCACCTCCAACCACAAAAATCTCCCTTCACCGGTTCATCCCAGCATTTTTCTGGATTTAAGTAGAATTATAAATAGGACTGTAATTATTGATATATGATTTTTTTTTCCTGCTTTGTTGCTGGTACTCTAAAGATCATCCCAGAGATTTGTCATTTCTGATCATCGTTGACATGCTAAGCATCATATAGACTCATCAGCTACTGTCCATTTCATAGTTGTGTGTAACGAATGGCATACGTTTATTACATTTGAGCAACTTTTTTAATGCACCCAACTTGATTTGGCACTTTACCCATAGATTGCCTAAGCATGTGATATCGTCATCGGACAAGTGAGCAATATCAAAGTGAATGGAGTTGTAAAGATGAATGTTATCTCTGGTTATATGTAATTTACTGTACATGCATGAGTACATCTAGTTGATGGAGCAATACATCACCAAATGAATGCATCTGTGCTGTTGGCATTATATAGACTACAATGCACCAATCATTTCTACTTGGATGCTCTCTTAATAATAATAATCATCATATATATATTTTTTTTACAGTATATAGCACTTTTCATTGCAATCAAGAATCTCAAAGTTGCTTTGAAAACAAAACACATTTAGGGATCTGGCAGTACATGGGTGATGGTCTCTCACAGCTTCAGATTTCTGAATGAAGGGGAAATGGAGACAGGCGATTTCCTCACTTCTCTTCTTATCAGATGAACAGAGAGACTGTGTGGCAGTGATTTTAGATCTCTCACCTGCCCATGAAGCTAGTGAGCGTTGCCATCCCGCTTTGCTAGCTTTTCATATTTCACCCATGACAGAAATTACATGATTCAATGGTCTTGTGGAAGAACCGATGGACAACTGGCACTAAAATTTTAATAAACACAGCGTTTTATATAGCGGGCATTCATATTTCACTGGCAAATACAGACATGGTTAATGATTTTCAATGGTGCATTTGACCTTCCAGATGCTTCCTGTCCTCCAAGAAACTGATGCTGGAGGCTGTCTTTACCATACTGACTACACAGGGTACCTGACAGATACTCCAAAGCAAACCACATTTTCATCATCACTCCATTTATTGAGGCGTAAGTGGTGAGTATGCGTGCGTGCGTGTGTGTGCATGTGTATATGTGTGTATGTGTGCGTGTGTGTGTTACTCATGGACATTGAGACACAGCAAATCAATGTATGCTCATTGTTTAACTCAATGTCAGTTCTGAGTTTGAATTACGTACAGTGGGGAAAAAAAGTATTTAGTCAGCCAATTGTGCAAGTTCTCCCACTTAAAAAGATGAGAGAGGCCTGTAATTTTCATCATATGTACACGTCAACTATGACAGACAAAATGAGAAAAACAAATCCAAAAAATCACATTGTAGGATTTTTTATGATTTTTTTTGCAAATTATGGTGGAAAATAAGTATTTGGTCAATAACAAAAGTTTCTCAATACAATAGTTGATTTTTTTATGATCACCAACATTGCTCATTCTGCGACGATGCATGCTTTTAAATGTGCACCCCTTCGTTGTGCTCTATATGTGTGTAGCATAAGTCTGTGTACTGTTAATGCTCTCTGTAACCAGGTTTCCAGCCAACCTTTTTATGTGAGGAAAGTACATGTTGGTTAAAAAATGTCAAGACGGGCATGATGGAAACAGCACATTTGTTGGTAAACGTTCTAAATGTCGACAAAATAAAATGTCTTATTTTTTTATTCAAATGAAATACCAAGACTGCTAACAGTGACAATGAGTACTGAGGAGGACTGACATTTTAGATAATATCCCCATTATAAACTGTAAAAAAACAACAACAAAAAAACACAGTACAGAGCATTGACTTCCAGACAAAGTTTACATTTGGTTTCCAGGGTCTCTAATGACAAATTAGAACTCAATATTGTTATGGGGCTTTTCATTGAGTATTGACCTTTTAGAATGATGGATGTTTTTGACAACTGTAATAAAACCTTCTACATGCATGGAAATGCTTGCCGGAAGCCTAGACATTTTGCCAAATGACACCGCCTCATAATCGTTTTGTGTCACATTTCAGAATGCCTTGCAAAGAGTTCTTAGTCTTATAAAGGAAATTGCATTCAGTAATTCATGAAAATCCTGTCTCAGTACTTTTCAGGCTGGTTACAGTGTTGTTGCTGTCTAATACTGTAAAAGTCTTAATCATATGTACAGTATTTCCTCTGAAATCCTTGTTATCCATAACTGATTATTGTATCAACATGGTTACCATGAACCAACACATGAGATTTGAAATATACAGTTTTCAATTAGTGACTGGTTGTGTTTTATTTGATGAATGATTGCATAGCTATTGGTCATGTAGCCTACATACAGCACTTATTATTTTTTTCAAACCCTTGCAAGACAAGGATGAGTAAAGTTGGACATTACATTTGTATAAACTTTACTCATTAATACACACAAGTAAAGTATCTAAATGAGAGACAAGAGTTGCTTCTTGAATAGCAACAACCTTTCCCAACTGTGAATCTACTGCCCTCTAGTGAAATATATAAACAATCACAATTCGACATGATTGGATACTGTATTTATACCTTTTCTTTATGACAACCAGAGGAGGCTGGTGAGGGGAGAACATCTCATAATAATGGATGGAATAGAGTAAATGGAATGTTATCAAACATATGGAAAATCAGGTGCTTGATGTGTTTGATACAATTCCATTGATTCCGTTCCAGACATTACTATAAGCCCGTCCTCCCCATGTAAAGTGCCACCAGTGATGACAACACATCCTTGTTGACTCTGGCTTCCACGGCTAATGACAACATAACAGCCCATTGATTTTGTTTGTCCTAAAAAGTCAGAAGTAAACACATGACATTTGCATTATTATCTTATTATAAAAAGGTGAACCAAGAGTTCACACTATACATTAGTACAATATGCATACTTTGAGGTGGGAATAACCACAATAGATTTCATATCCACCTGGCAATTTAATTGGTATTTAAGTTTCACCCATGTCCTATATTTCCTGAAATAATTCACTACACATCATATTGATCACATTAATTGTCTTCCAAATCTATACTGAACAAAAATATAAACGCAACATGCAACAATTTCAAAGATTTTACTGAGTTACAGTTCATATAAGGAAATCTGTCAATTGAAATAAATAAATTAGGCCCTAATCTATGGATTTCATATGACTGGGAGTATAGATATGCATCTGTTGGTCACAAATACCTTTTTTTTTTTAAGTAGGCGCATGGATCAGAAAACCAGTCAGTATCTGATGTGACCACCATTTGCCTCATCCAGCGCAACACATCTCCTTACCATTGAGTTAATCAGGCTGTTGATTGTGGCCTGTGGAATGTTGTCCCACTCCTCTTCAATGGCTGTGCGAAGTTGCTGGATATTGGCGGGAACTGGAACACGCTGTCGTACACGTCGACCCAGAGCATCACAAACATGCTCAATGGGTGACATGTCTGGTGAGTATGCAGGCCATGGAAGAACTGGGACATTTTCAGCTTCAAGGATTATCATGCTGAAAGATGAGGTGATGGCAGCGGCTGAATGGCACGACAATAGGCCTCAAATCTCGTCACGGTATCTCTGTGCATTCAAATTGCCATCGATAAAATGCATTGTGTTCGTTTTCCGTAGCTTATGCCTGCCCATACCATAACCCCACAGCCACTATGGGGCAATCTATTCACAACATTGACATCAGCAAACCGCTCGCCCACACAAAGCCATACATGTGGTTGTCACGATCGTCGGGAACAGAGGAGGACCAAGGCGCAGCGTGGAATGCGAACATATTATTTTATAGAAAGTATCACACGAACAAAACGAAAACGTGACGTCCCTGGTTACATACACAAACCAACACGGAACAAGAAACCACAATGAATTAATGCCTAACGGCTACCTAAGTATGACTCCCAATCAGAGACAACGAGCTACAGCCGTCTCTGATTGGGAGCCACCCTGGCCAACATAGATATACAACAACTAGAACCAACACACATGAAAACTCACACCCTGGCTCAACATACTAGAGTCCCCAGAGCCAGGGCGTGACAGTACCCCCCCCTAAAGGCGCGGACTCCGACCGCGCCAACCAAATACCACAGGGGAGGGACCGGGTGGGCACTCCGCCTTGGCGGCGGATCCGGCTCCGGGCATGATCCCCACTCGCTCTCTAACACCCCAAGGTACCCCTGGTCCGGTCTGGCCCTGCTGACCGGAGCTGGACTGCACACTGGTGGAGCGGATTGCTCTAGCTCCGGCGTGAAGCAGCTGACCCGTGCTGAACCAGGCACCAGTGGAACAGGCACGGGCTGTGCCGGACTGACGACGCACACCACTGGCTTGGTGTGGGCAGTAGGAACGGCCCGAGCCGGGCTGACGAAACGCACCCCTGACTTGGTGCGGGGAGCAGGAGCGGGCCGAACCGGGCTGACGAAATGCACCACTGACTTGGTGCGGGAGCAGGAACGGGCCGAGCCGGTCTGACGAGCGCACCACTGACTTGGTGCGAGGGAGCAGGAACGGGCCTAGCCGGGCTGACGAGCGCACCACTGACTTGGTGCGGGGAGCAGGAACGGGCCGAGCCGGGCTGATGAAGCGCACCACTGACTTGGTGCGGGGAGCAGGAACGGGCCGAGCCGGGCTGACGAAGCGCACCACTAACTTGGTGCGGGGAGCAGGAACGGGCCGAGCCGGGCTGACGACGCGCACCATTGGCCTGGTGCGGGGAGCAGGAACAGGCCGGACCGTACTGTGGACACACACCACTGGTCCTACGCAGGGATCTGGAATGGGCCGGACCGGACTGGTAACACACCCCAGTACCTCTCGCCGTGCCTCTACACCTTCCATCCCCTCTTCGACCAGTGGCCCCCGTAACCTGGCGGCCTCCTCTGCCAACCCGCTGGGCCACTCTGCCGCGGTCTCCTGCTGGCCCGTCGTCCACGGCGTTAGCCCCCCCCTAAAACATTTCTGGGCGTCTCTCCTACCCGTGGACCAGATCTCCATGTCCCTCGCCAGCCTTTCGCCCTTCTGCTTCCATGTCAAGCACTTCTCTTCCTCACCCGGCGTGACCCAGTCGAGGAGGCGAAGGAGATCTGCTAGAGATCTCCCTGGCGATGGCTCCTGGACACGCTGCTTGGTCCAGTCTTGGTGGTTTCTTCTGTCACGATCGTCGGGAACAGAGGAGGACCAAGGCGCAGCGTGGAATGCGAACATATTATTTTATAGAAAGTATCACACGAACAAAACGAAAACGTGACGTCCCTGGTTACATACACAAACCAACACGGAACAAGAAACCACAATGAATGAATGCCTAACGGCTACCTAAGTATGACTCCCAATCAGAGACAACGAGCTACAGCCGTCTCTGATTGGGAGCCACCCTGGCCAACATAGATATACAACAACTAGAACCAACACACATGAAAACTCACACCCTGGCTCAACATACTAGAGTCCCCAGAGCCAGGGCGTGACAGTGGTCTGCGATTGTGAGGCCGGTTGGACATGCTGCCAAATTCTCTAAAACGACGTTGGAGGTGGCTTATGGTAGAGAAATGACAATTCAATTCTCTGGCAACAGCTCTGGTGGACATTCCTGCCAATTGCACGCTCCCTCAAAACTTGAGATATCTATGACATTGTGTTGTGTGACATAAATGCACATTTTAGAGTGGCCTTTTATTGTCCCCAGCACAAGTTGCACCTGTGTAATGATCATGCTGTTTAATCAGCTTCTTGATATGCCACACTTGTCAGGTGGATGGATTACCTTGGCAAATGATAAATGCTCACTAGCAGGGATGTAAACAAATTTGTGCACAGCATTTGAAAGAAATACGTTTTTTGTGCGTATGAAACATTTCTGGGATCTTTTATTTCAGCTCATGAAACATTGGACCAACACTTTACATATTGCGTTTATATTTTTTTTCGGAGTAATTCATCATGGGAGGAAGTCTGGGAGCTGAGACTATCGTCAGATATATTTTATTTGTCAGTAGTAAATACTTTAGGCCACTAGATGGACTACTTCTACAAAATTTAGAAGCACAAGGCTAGGAGAAAATGTTGAGCCTCAGTGGCAGGATCACTCATGTAATGCATCAGCAACATTTACCCCAGAAGAATGGTAAGTGCTCCTCCTCATATCACATCCCATTAATGAATACAAGTGTTCGCCAATAACAAAGTCCTCTTGAGTGTTCTAGCATTTTTTCTCCTTACCATGTCAAGCAAAAGGCCTCCCTTTAGCAATGATGTAATTTTGCTTCCTTTATTTATTTATTTGCTTCTAGAATAAATATTTGCTCATTGTCCTAAGGGATTTGATTGGGCATTTTTTAATTAGCACTCCCAAGCAGATGCTTAAATGTCCTTGTGTCCAATGGAAATTGCATTAGTGTCACTCCCAAAATGGATTCTATGGTCCCTGACTGTGATGGCGGACCAATTGTTGCAAGCATCATTATGCCTGATTATGAGGGCAAATATGCCCTGCACTTAATTGCTATAATATATTTGTCGATTCAGTTTGATTAGATAGTGCACGTTTGTCCACTCGGTGTCAAAACAAACTTTAATGCCTATTCAATTTCACTGGATATACAGTATGTGTGTGCAGATACAGTCAGTATTGGCATCCTTGATAAAGATGAGAAAAAAGACTGTATAAAATAAATAATATAAATACTGAGCTATATTGTGTGTTCATTTTTTTTATTTTATTATATTATTTTATGCTAATACAATTGCTCAGATAAAGAGATTTAGTTTGACAAGTAACCATTTTTTTCTCCAAAAACTGTGGTCGAAATGATTGGCACCCTGGTTTCCATACATTTCATTCTGAACCCCAGAATAAGCAGGCCAGTATTACACAGGTGAAAAAAAGGTAGCAAAAACACTACACCACAACACTTTAAAAATGTGTTACAGAGTATCAGCGTCGGTCACCTACTCAACTGATGCGGTTACAATGTGATGATACTTCATAAGAAAAAGAACAATAGCTTACAAATACCTTCAGTTTTTTACAACATCAAGACTCTGTAAACCATTAAATAACACAATCAATGTGTTTGTCATTCTACAGTACACTCCCTGGGTTCTATGATCGCACAGTATGTCACAGCTCTTCCCATTAAATATGACATTGATTACAAAGTGCAATCATAGAACCCAGGGAGTGAAATTAATGATAGCCTGTTAGGTTGAGGAGTGTGGGGAACACATCCAATGCATTAGTGCACATTCTCTTACTTGAGGTTAGCGGATTGTATGTTTTTCTGTGGAGTCATCTCTGTATCATGTGGAGTCGTCTCAGTCGGGTACATTCATAATACTATTCATGAATGTGGTATATGCAGCACACTGTAATACATCAGGCAGACAAGTTGAAATTGCTGGGAGCATGCAAGCAGCTCGGTGGCGGTTTAGAGAAAGGAAGCTGATTTTAGTCGGTTGTGTCTGGTTTTCTGGTCTCCGCGGCGATTAACGAGGGCTGGAGATGGAGGCACAGCCTACAGTGAGTTATTGGCTGTTTGTTATTCTCAATTGAGGGGACAAATTTGAGTGTTACAGGGCAATTAGCTGGGTGTGTATGGCGCTCTGCATTGTAAGTGTAAGAACGCCTAAGCGAGGCCATTCGTTAGATGTCCCTACAGACCCATAAGTCTCACACACACTGTCCTAGAAATGCTGGGTTTGTTTGGAGGGGTTAGTTCACTAAAAATAGACATTTAAATATGGCAAATATGCACTTGATTGTCTGGGTCGATCCACAATAGTCTAGGTAAGTGGAAAATCCTAAATTGTAAATTTGTATTTGTAGTGAAATAACCAAAGCTGAAGCCAATTTGAATGAGATACTGTACTTCTGTATCTTATTATAGGTTATGGAGGTTATGCAATGATGAGGCAGAAGTCACGGATTTTAGAAATTTTATTTATCATTCCATTAAGACCTCACATTAATTAAAGCCTGTTTCTAATGGGCTATATCATAAAGAACGTCAGGAAATATAATGAGATTACCCTGTCTTTGAGAAGTACTTTGAGACGATGCCCACATTGGAAATGAAGACATGCCTCCACCGGCGGAATAATTGACAGTGATGAAGACGGATGGAGTCTATCCTGGTGTACCAACGTTCCGGCCTTCCATCCGTTCCAGACCAGCCATCCTACAGCTGTGCCCTCTAAAAAGCATGGAGGGATTCAATTGGCTTCAAAAGGCTTTTTATAAGAACCTGCTTTTGCCAGAATCTGGTTAGGAACTGTAGAAAGTGAAGGTTTAGCAAATGCTTGGTGGCAGGATCGGCAGGTCTGCCAACAGGCAGTGTTTCGGAGTGAGTTGCTAACATCTGAACTCAGTCTCAATATAGTAAAATTCATTTTTTATTTAACTCAGGAAGAGAAACACCCTGACTGTGATATAAAAAGCCATTGTGGTGTATTGATTAGGTCTTGGATTAAAATTACTGCCATTATGAATTGTGCCATAAAAGTTATGACAGAAGGTTAGAAATAAAAATAGAATGAACTCGTTCTAGTTCTGAGGTTCGCTCACTCAGTTCTGAAAGCAACTGAGAGTTAATATAAAAAGGCCTTGAATATTTCACTCTTGCAATATTTTTGGTTCAAACACAAGGTTCTTACAGGAAATGCATGTGGCCAAAAACTGAACTGATGTGTGTTGGCTTTCTTTTTGTTGTTTTTGGGTGGGTAAGGAAGATGCACAGCTGTAACAGGTGGTCACAGAAATATGAATTAATAAATACGTTAATAGGCAAGCTGTAGAAGCAAACCCACCGCCTTCTGGGCGTGATTAGAGTAATGGTTTAATGAGCTGTTAATGTGCACAGGTGTGTGTGTGTGTGTGTGTGTGTGTGTGTGTGTGCCTGCGTGTATATTAACATTTGTGTGTGTGCATGCCTTCATGTGTTTATTACCATATTTATTACCTTTTTAAACCTGTTTTATATTTAAACAGGGTGATGTCAAAATATATGTCAAAAACATTTGTTTTTGGTGAACGTGACAGCCATTTTTCCTTCTACTACTTGTGTTGAGAGATTAATTGCTTTTACAAATGTGCCTCTGGGGAGTGGATTAGCGTTTTTCGTCATGAATCTTGTTCTGGAGGCAGCTCTGCAGAGTGGTCACTAGCTGGCACAGCCACACAGTCATAAAATCTGATTTTAAACCTAACCTTAAACCTTACATTAACCACACTGTTAACGCTAATGCCTAACCCTAACTGTAAAATTAAGATAAAAAACCTCATTTTTGTTTTCATGGATTTTTACAGTACAGCCAATTTTGACTTTGCAGCTGGCCCATTTAGCGGAAATCGCTCTGTTCTGCCTCAAGGACAAGACTCATCCCAATAAACGTCAACCTTCTCCTGGGGATTTGGTTTCTATGGAGAAGAGGAGCCTAGGGGCTATTTTCTTTGGCTTCCATTTGTAGAACAGCAGGCCAGATCCCATTCCAGGTGATTGAGAAGCGGTAAAATGGATCATTACGCCTCACACTCCTCCCTGTTTCAAGTTTCAAGTTTTATTAGTCGTATGTGCAGGATACGCATGGTATACATCCTCCAACAAAATGCTTACTTGCAGGTTCCTGCCTGTCAGACATATGGGAGAGTGGGGTAAATTGAGACATTTTTTACATTCAGCAACACGCCATCAAGGGAAATATAGTATTCTTTCTAACAAAGATATCTACATATATTTCAGGATGTTGTGTATGCCTGGAAATAATCAGAATTCATGGAAACATTATAGTTTTGAAAACATAGCTTGTCCAAAAAAAGTGGTCTCTCGGCACAACTTCCCCTGAATGAAATATTACCACTACCTTTTTAAAACCATGTCTATCTTTATTTCCCATACACAAGTTAACACAATCACAATCGCTTTTTTGTCTTTTAATCTTCTAACACAAGCTTAACCCCTAACAAACACTTTGTACTTTTTTACACTTTTAACATTGGCCATGCCCTGTTGTTACCTCCTATCCCAGCAATAATGCCTTGCATTACACCTGGGAAGAAAACACTTACATTTGCTTAACTTGCCATGGGCTCAACCATTGGCTCAACTTACCCCGAGGTAAAATTGTTGACTATATTAGCCCACACAGCTACAAGGATGCACATTCATGCTAGGTTTAGGACCTCATATTGAAGCTTATAGAGATCCCAACTGATGTATAGAACAATCTTAAAGTGATCTACTTTGATTTAGATACAAGCATCATGAAATCACTAATGCAATAAATCCACTTTATTTACTTTTCAGGTGGTTTCTTCCTTCACAGACTCCATGAAATGATGACCTCTTACTAAATATTTGGTCAAATTATAAATTTTGTGTATGGTTTCCTAGAAACAAGGGTGGCTCAACATACCCCTTTGGCTAAACTTACCCCACTCTTCCCTACAGGAGCTACTACTGCTGCTGCACTGCCTGGTGCTCCCCAGAAGATGGCCTCCATGTCATCACCAGTTACGTCTTAGAAAGTGTAAATTTCTTCTCTCAACCTTTCCTGAGTTCTCATCCAGTCATAGATTGCACTCTTATGGCTCAACTACATCCACAGTAAAGTATCTGTCAGAATCAATGACTTGGTTAGCAGTAGAAGTCCAAATGTTCACCAACATGGTGGAAGATTCAACCTCAGTTACCTCAGGGTATTGCTGTGTAAACTCTCCAATAAATGTCAAATTGATGCTGGGAAAGTATCCATGGCGCAATTCAATCACCAAAGAAAATGCAGTCCCCGTGCATAATTCCAGCAACAGATATACAGTGAGGGAAAAAAGTATTTGATCCCCTGCTGATTTTGTACATTTGCCCACTGACAAAGAAATGATCAGTCTATAATTTTAATGGTAGGTTTATTTGAACAGTGAGAGACAGAATAACAACAAAAAAATCCAGAAAAACGCATGTCAAAAATGTTATAAATTGATTTGCATTTTAATGAGGGAAATAAGTATTTGACCCCCTCTCAATCAGAAAGATTTCTGGCTCCCAGGTGTCTTTTATACAGGTAACGAGCTGAGATTAGGAGCACACTCTTAAAGGGAGTGCTCCTAATCTCAGTTTGTTACCTGTATAAAAGACACCTGTCCACAGAAGCAATCAATCAATCAGATTCCAAAATCTCCACCATGGCCAAGACCAAAGAGCTCTCCAAGGATGTCAGGGACAAGATTGTAGACCTACACAAGGCTGGAATGGGCTACAAGACCATCGCCAAGCAGCTTGGTGAGAAGGTGACAACAGTTGGTGCGATTATTCGCAAATGGAAGAAACACAAAAGAACTGTCAATCTCCCTCTGCCTGGGGCTCCATGCAAGATCTCGCCTCATGGAGTTGCAATGATCATGAGAACGGTGAGGAATCAGCCCAGAACTACACGGGAGGATCTTGTCAATGATCTCAAGGCAGCTGGGACCATAGTCACCAAGAAAACAATTGGTAACACACTACGCCGTGAAGGACTGAAATCCTGCAGCGCCCGCAAGGTCCCCCTGCTCAAGAAAGCACATATACAGGCCCATCTGAAGTTTTCCAATGAACATCTGAATGATTCAGAGGAGAACTGGGTGAAAATGTTGTGGTCAGATGAGACCAAAATCAAGCTCTTTGGCATCAACTCAACTCGCCGTGTTTGGAGGAGGAGGAATGCTGCCTATGACCCCATGAACACCATCCCCACCGTCAAACATGGAGGTGGAAACATTATGCTTTGGGGGTGTTTTTCTGCTAAGGGGACAGGACAACTTCACCGCATCAAAGGGACGATGGACGGGGCCATGTACCGTCAAATCTTGGGTGAGAACCTCCTTCCCTCAGCCAGGGCATTGAAAATGGGTCGTGGATGGGTATTCCAGCATGACAATGACCCAAAACACACAGCCAAGGCAACAAAGGAGTGGCTCAAGAAGAAGCACATTAAGGTCCTGGAGTGGCCTAGCCAGTCTCCAGACCTTAATCCCATAGAAAATCTGTGGAGGGAGCTGAAGGTTCGAGTTGTCAAACGTCAGCCTCGAAACCTTAATGACTTGGAGAAGTTCTGCAAAGAGGAGTGGGACAAAATCCCTCCTGAGATGTGTGCAAACCTGGTGGCCAACTACAAGAAACGTCTGACCTCTGTGATTGCCAACAAGGGTTTTGCCTCCAAGTACTAAGTCATGTTTTGCAGAGGGGTCAAATACTTATTTCCCTCATTAAAATGCAAATCAATTTATAACATTTTTGATTTTTTTGATGTTATTCTGTCTCTCACTGTTCAAATAAACCTACCATTAAAATTATAGACTTATCATGTCTTTGTCAGTGGGCAAACGTATAAAATCAGCAGGGGATCAAATACTTTCCCCCCTCACTGTATGTACTGTGGGACCATATTAATTATGCACTGTTGGCGCATTAAAACTGCAGCAACAGAGATATGCACTGTGAGACGGTAATAATGATGCACTGTGGGATGCATATTTTGACGTGCTGTTAACTGCCAAAATAAAGGAAACACCAACATAAAGTGTCTTAATAGGGCATTGGGTCACCACAAGCCACTAGAACCGCTTCAATGTGCCTTCTACAAGTGTCTGGAACTCTATTGGAGGGATGCGACACCATTCTTGCACAAGAAATTCCATTATTTGGTGTTTTGTTGATGGTGATGGAAAACGCTGTTTCAGGCGCCGCTCCAGAATTTCCCATAAGTGTTCAATTGGGTTGAGATCTGGTGACTGAGACACACACACAGAGAGAGAGAGACTTTAAACCCCATATGCTCCTTTGAGACCCCGCTTTCAAAGTAATTGAGACCTCTTATTCTAGCCATCCCTAATGAATAAGTCCTACTGAATTACTCCTCACTACTACACAAGCTCTACACAAAACCTACTGGTTTTACTATTTGATTGCTATTGAGATGAAGAAGTGTCACCGGAGAAGATGGCTGCCGTTTTACAGCCCTCTAACCAATTTTACTATTATGTGTGTTTTTTTGCGTTATTTGTAATTTATTCTGTACATAATGTTTCTGTCACTGTCTCTTATGACCAAAAAGAGCTTCTGGATATCAGGACAGCGATTACTCAACTCGTATTGGACGAATACTTTTTCTTCAATGAGCCGGACGTGAAGGATATTCTGATAACAGCGCCGGAGAAGATGGCTGCCGTTTTACAGCCCTCCAACCAATTGTACCATTATGTGTGTTTTTCTGCGTTATTTGTAATTTATTTTGTACATAATGTTTCTGCCATCGTCTCTTATAACCAAAAAGAGCTTCTGGATATCAGGACAGTGATTACTCACCTCGTATTGGACAAAGATTTTTTCTTCAACGAGGCGGCCGCGAAGGATATCATACAGACACCCGACAAGGCCCAAATCCCCGTCATTCGCGTGAGGAAGAGACGGAGATATCGTGGACGTAGATCGGGGTGCCTTGTAAGGATCCGACGGCGAGTGAGTAACCTGCCTCTTCCATCAATCCTATTAGCCAACGTTCAATCATTTGAAAATAAATTGGATGACCTAAGATTACGGTTATCCTACCAACGGGACATTAAAAACTGTAATATCTTATGTTTCACCGAGTCGTGGCTGAACGACGACATGGATAACATACAGCTAGCGGGCTATACGCTACATCGGCAGGATAGAACGGCTGACTCCGGTAAGACAAGGGGTGGCGGTCTGTGTATATTTGTAAACAACAGCTGGTGCACAAAATCAAATACTAAGGAAGTCTTGAGGTTTTGCTCGCCTGAGGTAGAGTATCTTATGATGAGCTGTAGACCACACTATTTACCAAGAGAGTTTTCATCTATATTTTTCATAGCTGTCTATTTACCACCACAAACCAATGCTGGCATTAAGATTGCACTGAATGAGTTGTACAAGGCCATAAATCAACAGGAAAACGCTCATCCAGATGCAGCGCTCCTAGTGGCCGGGGACTTTAATGCAGGGAAACTTTAATCCGTTCTACCTAATTTCTACCAGCATGTTAAATGTGCAACCAGAGGGAAAAAAACTCTAGACCACATTTACTCCACACACAGAGACGCATACAAAGCTCTCCCTCGCCCTCCATTTGGCAAATCTGACCATAACTCTATCCTCCTGATTCCTGCTTATAAGCAAAAACTAAAGCAGGAAGCACCAGTGACTCGGTTAATAAAAAAGTGGTCAGATGACGCAGATGCTAAGCTACAGGACTGTTTTGCTAGCACAGACTGGAACATGTTCCGGGATTCTTCAGACAGCATTGAGGAGTACAGCACATCAGTCACTGGCTTCATCAATAAGTGCATCGATGATGTCGTCCCCACAGTGACCGTACGTACATACCCCAACCAGAAGCCATGGATTACAGGAAACATCCGCACTGAGCTAAAGGGTAGATCTGACGCTTTCAAGGAACGGGACTCTAACCCGGACGCTTAAAATAAATCCCGCTATGCCCTCTGACGAACCATCAAACAGGCAAAGAGTCAATACAGGACTGAGATTGAACAGGTTGAGAGCTTCAAGTTCCTTGGTGTCCACATCACCAACGAACTATCATGGTCCAAACACACCAAGACAGTCGTGAAGAGACCACGACAAAGCCTATTCCCCCTCAGGAGACTGAAAAGATTTGGCATGGGTCCTCAGATCCTCAAAAAATTCTACAGCTGCACCATCGAGAGCATCCTGACTGGTTGCATCACCGCCTGGTATGGCAACTGCTTGGCCTCCGACCGCAAGGCACTACAGAGGGTAGTGCGTACGGCCCAGTACATCACTGGGGCCAAGCTTCCTGCCATCCAGGACCTCTATACCAGGCGGTGTCAGAGGAAGGCCCTCAAAATTGTCAAAGACTCCAGCCACCCTAGTCATAGACTGTTCTCTCTGCTACCACACGGCAAGCGGTACCGGAGTGCCAAGTCTAGGTCCAAAAGACTTCTCAACAGCTTCTACTCCCAAGCCATAAGACTCCTGAACAGCTAATCATGGCTACCCGGACTATTTGCACTGCCCCCCCACCCCATCCTTTTTACGCTGCTGCTACTCTGTTAAGTAAGTATTTATGCATAGTCACTTTAACTCTACCCACATGTACATATTACCTCAATTACCTCGACTAGCCGGTGCCCCCGCACATTGACTCTGCACCGGTACCCCCCTGTATATAGCCTCCCTACTGTTATTTTATTTTATTGCTGCTCTTTAGTTGTTTGCTTTAATTTTTTTTACTTAACACTTAGCATTGTTGGTTAAGGGCTTGTAAGTAAGCATTTCACTGTAATGTCTACACCTGTTGTATTCGGCGCATATGGCAAATAAATGTGATTTCATTTGGTTTGAGATGTGTAGTAAACCAGTAGTGATTTATGTAGTATTTTAAGTAGTTATGAGTGATACAATGGGACATTTCACTACTTGTGAACACTACATATATCCTATTCAAATCACTTCATAATTCTTCCTTAATGACTACTGTGTAAGACTACTGTGTAACTACTGCGTTTTTGGGTATCTACTACTTAAAACCTACACATTCCTACACAATTCTTACATGTTCTCTATATATTACTATACAATGTCTACACATTACATCTGTATGCCACTCAATCCCTATTGAATTACTATACATCTGTGTGTGTAGTGTTGTGTCACTACTGATCACTACTGAAATACTTACATTTACATTTACATCATTTAGCAGACACACTTATCCAGAGCGACTTACAAATTGGTGCATTCAACTTATGATAGCCAGTGGGACAATCACCTTTTTTTTATGGGGGGTGGGGGAAGAAGGATTACTTTATACTATTCCAGGTATTCCTTAAAGAGGTAGGGTTTCAAGTGTCTCCGGATGGTGGTCAGTGACTCGCTGTCCTGGCGTCGTTGGGGAGCTTGTTCCACCATTGGGGTGCTAGAGCAGCGAATAGCTTTGACTGGGCTGAGCGGGAACTGTGCTTCCGTAGAGGTAGGGGAGCTAGCAGGCCAGAGGTGGATGAATGTAGTGCCCTCGTTTGGGTGTAGGGTCTGATCAGAGCCTGAAGGTAAGGAGGTGCCGTTCCCCTCACAGCTCCGTAGGCAAGCACTATGGTCTTGTAGTAGATGCAAGCCTCAACTGGAAGCCAGTGGAGTGTGCGGATGAGCGGGGTGACATGAGAGAACTTGGGAAGGTTGAACACCAGACGGGCTGCAGCGTTCTGGATAAGTTGAAGGGGTTTAATGGCACAGGCAGGGAGCCCAGCCAACAGCGAGTAGCAGTAATCCAGACGGTAGATGACAAGTTCCTGGATTAGGACCTGTGCCGCTTTCTGTGTAAGGTAGGGTCGTACTCTGCGAATGTTGTACAGCATGAACCTGCAGGATCGGGTCACCGCTTTGATGTTATCGGAGAACGACAGGGTATTGTCCAGGGTCACGCCAAGGTTCTTTGCACTCTGGGAGGAGGACACAATGGAGTTGTCAACCGTGATGACGAGATCATGGAGCGGGCAGTCCTTCCCCGGGAGGAAGAGCAGCTCCGTCTTGCCGAGGTTCAGCTTGAGGTGGTGATCCGACATCCACACTGATATGTCTGCCAGACATGCAGAGATGCGATTCGCCACCTGGTTATCAGAAGGGGGAAAGGAGAAAATGAATTGTGTGTTGTCTGCGTAGCAATGATAGGAGAGACCATGTGAGGATATGACAGAGCCAAGTGACTTGGTGTATAGAGAGAATAGGAGAGGGCCTAGAACTGAGACCTGGGGGACACCAGTGGTGAGAGCACGTGGTGCGGAGACAGATTCTCGCCACGCCACCTGGTAGAAGCAACCTGTCAGGTAGGACGCAATCCAAGAGTGAGCAGCGCCGGAGTATCAAAGGCAGCGGATAGGTCTAGAAGGATAAGAGCAGAGGAGAGAGAGTTAGCTTTAGCAGTGTGGAGAGCCTCCATGACACAGAGAAGAGCAGTCTCAGTTGAATGACCAGTCTTGAAACCTGACTGGTTTGGATCAAGAAGGTCATTCTGAGAGAGATAGCAGGAGAGTTGGCTAGAGACGGCACGCTCAAGAGTTTTGGAGAGAAAAGAAAGAAGGGATACTGGTCTGTAGTTGTTGACATCGGAGGGATCGAGTGTAGGTTTTTTGAGGAGGGGTGCAACTCTCGCTCTCTTGAAGACGGAAGTGACATGGCCAGCGGTCAAGGATGAGTTGATGAGCGTGGTGAGGTAAGGGAGAAGGTCTCCGGAAAAGGTCTGGAGAAGAGAGGAGGGGATAGGGTCAAGCGGGCAGGTTGTTGGGCGGCCGGCCGTCACAAGTCGCAATATTTCATCTGGAGAGAGAGGGGATAAATAAGTCAAAGCATAGGGTAGGGCAGTGTGAACAGGACCAGCGGTGTCATTTGACTTAATAAATGAGGATCGGATGTCGTCAACCTTCTTTTCAAAATGGTTGACAAAGTCATCCACAGAGAGGGATGAGGGGGGGGAGGAGGAGGGGGATTCAGCAGGGAGGAGAAGGTGGCAAAGAGCTTCCTAGGGTTAGAGGCAGAGGCTTGAAATTTAGAGTGGTAGAAAGTGGCTTTAGCAGCGGAAACAGGGGAAGAGAATGTAGAGAGGAGGGAGTGAAAAGATGACAGGTCCGCAGGGAGTCTAGTTTTCCTCAATTTCTGCTCGACTGCCCGGAGCCCTCTTCTGTGAGCTCGCAATGAGTCGTCAAGTCACGGAGCAGGACGGGAGGACCGAGCCGGCCGGGAGGATAGGGGACATAGAGAGTCAAAAGATGCAGAAAGGGAGGAGAGGAGGGTTGAGGAGGCAGAATCAGGAGATCGGAGGGAGAAGGATTTAGCAGAGGGAAGAGATGATAGGATGATCATTTTTCTTTTCCTACATAAACCCTTTTGAATTACAATTGAAAACGGATACATTTACGACTGTTTGCCTATTCAAAATCACTATTGACATCTTGTTTCACTACAGTGTCACTACTAGACTAGTGCACATGTTATTTCCTCAAGTTTATAACTCTAGTTATATCCTAAAGCAACAAATAATAAGCTCTATTATAAAATGAATTACATATTAAATGACATATTTATACTTTTTTGTATACAAACACACATACTTATTAGCTAACATTATGAAAACTACATACAGTGGGGCAAAAAAGTATTTAGTCAGCCACCAATTGTGCAAGTTCTCCCACTTAAAAAGATGAGAGAGGCCTGTAATTTTCATCATAGGTACACGTCAACTATGACAGACAAATTGAGAAAAAAAAATCCAGAAAATCCCATTGTAGGATTTTTAATGAATTTATTTGCAAATTATGGTGGAAAATAAGTATTTGGTCACCTACAAACAAGCAAGATTTCTGGCTCTCACAGACCTGTAACTTCTTCTTTAAGAGGCTCCTCTGTCCTCCACTCGTTACCTGTATTAATGGCACCTGTTTGAACTTGTTATCAGTATAAAAGACACCTGTCCACAACCTCAAACAGTCACACTCCAAACTTCACAATGGCCAAGACCAAAGAGCTGTCAAAGGACACCAAAAACAAAATTGTAGACCTGCACCAGGCTGGGAAGACTGAATCTGCAACAGGTAAGCAGCTTGGTTTGAAGAAATCAACTGTGGGAGCAATTATTAGGAAATGGAAGACATACAAGACCACTGATAATCTCCCTCGATCTGGGGCTCCATGCAAGATCTCACCCCGTGGGGTCAAAATGATCACAAGAACGGTGAGCAAAAATCCCAGAACCACACGGGGGGACCTAGTGAATGACCTGCTGAGAGCTGGGACCAAAGTAACAAAGCCAACCATCAGTAACACACTACGCCGCCAGGGACTCAAATCCTGCAGTGCGAGACGTGTCCCCCTGCTTAAGCCAGTACATGTCCAGGCCCGTCTGAAGTGCATTTGGATGATCCAGAAGAGGATTGGGAGAATGTCATATGGTCAGATGAAACCAAAATATAACTTTTTGGTAAAAACTATACTCGTCATGTTTGGAGGACAAAGAATGCTGAGTTGCAGCCAAAGAACACCATACCTACTGTGAAGCATGGGGTTGGAAACATCATGCTTTGGGGCTGTTTTTCTGCAAAGGGACCAGGACGACTGATCCGTGTAAAGGAAAGAATGAATGGGGCCATGTATCGTGAGATTTTGAGTGAAACCCTCCTTCCATCAGCAAGGGCATTGAAGATGAAACGTGGCTGGGTCTTTCAGCATGACAATGATCCCAAACACACCGCCCGGGCAACGAAGGAGTGGCTTCGTAAGAAGCATTTCAAGGTCCTGGAGTGGCCTAGCCAGTCTCCAGATCTCAACCCCATAGAAAATCTTTGGAGGGGAGTTGAAAGTCTGTGTTGCCCAGCGACAGCCCCAAAACATCACTGCTCTAGAGGAGATCTGCATGGAGGAATGGGCCAAAATACCAGCAACAGTGTGTGAAAACCTTGTGAAGACTTACAGAAAACGTTTGACCTGTGTCATTGCCAACAAAGGGTATATAACAAAGTATTGAGAAACTTTTGTTATTGACCAAATACTTATTTTCCACCATCATATGCCAATAAATTCATTAAAAATCCTACAATGTGATTTTCTGGAATTTTTTTTCTAATTTTGTCTGTCATAGTTGACGTGTACCTGTGATGAAAATTACAGGCCTCTCTCATCTTTTTAAGTGGGAGAACTTGCACAATTGGTGGCTGACTAAATACTTTTTTTCCCCACTGTAGCTACATTTCAATGGGGCTAGCAAACAGCTAGGCTAAACACAGTAGATCTCTATGACAACGGCTAACAACTAAGACCCTTTTGGTTAGCAAACCAACTACTTTTCTATTTTGTCTTCTTCTGCATTTACGAGCACAGGAAGCCACGAGCTGCAAAACTCTACTGATCACTACTGAAAAGCCGGTGTAGTCTGGTTGTGGTGTTGTGACTGCTTATTCACTATACAAATATGTAGTAAAAACTGTACCTGAGTCCAACTGAAAAGCCTGTGTAGTAAAGCTGTGGTGTTTTGACTACTTCTTTACTACCAACATCAAGTAGTAAAAATCTCTACCTGATTACTACTGGAAACACTGCTGTTTTCCTACGGAACAATACAAAACTCTACGTGTGTATCTTGAGTAGTGCATAGACCCCTTTCTCTGTTTGCAAAGGGTTTAGTTCTTATAGAACGGCAGCAGAAATAGCCTCTATTTACATGTTGCTTATGAGTGCATTTCACACTACTTTTGGATGATAATTGTCCTGCCTAATATAATGTTTGTGTCATCATCGCAAATCAACTGCATTATACTTCAAAAACACTTAAAAAACAACCAGTAAAATGGCTCTTTTGCTAGCTTTTGCTACAGCCTATATCAATGAGCGTTAGCATTCTAGCTAACAACTGCTGCATCCAAAATAGTTATTTTGCAAAGATCACAACCAAATATAATCTCAGCGACTGTTCAAGCAAGAATCAAAACATAATTGTAAGTGTATGAGAAGCCAAAAAAGTTATTTTGTTTAAAAGTAATACAAACGTAAATCTAGGCTATGTTGAATGGGTGCAGATTACACATTCTTACACAATACTTAGAAGTTTATATTGATACATTGCTCTTTACGGTATTTTGTAATTGTATTTTGTAATTGTATTTGGACCTTTTTGCCCATCCTTGACTGAAGTGAAGCAGAAAAAAGGAAACCATTTGAAACCTGTAGGTATCATGACAACATAGCCGTAACAAAGACAGCACACACTCTGGAGATACTGGCAGAAAGATCTCTGTAAAAGCCTATTTAGTTTCAAGTTTTCTCTTTGATTGCCTCTGAATTTAAAATAAAAGGGACTCAGGATCAATTTTGGGGTGTTTAGTATGCGAACCTAGCCGTGCCCTGCGTCTCTTTCGTCAGGACATTTATTCACCAATTTTTTTTGCCTTGTTCAATCCCATTATGCACTCTGATTATTTTGCAATAAAGCGCTCTGCCAGGTTAATTGAGCGCTCAGCTCGGCGTGGGAGAGTGAGCCAAGTCTCAAGTCCGGCCGCCACAGAACGGCTATTGTCACACTCATTTTTAACAGGGTACAGTCAGCAAGCATGACGGGGAGAGGGTAGAAGTGTCCCAAGTGCTCCTCTCATTCATCAAAAGTTGCAGAGTGCAGCAGCATGGACAGGGGATGAAAACATAACAAATTGAAGAGGAATTGTTGCTTGCACTCCTCCGTCCCCAGCCTGGCCACCTGGGATGGGGGAGGTCATAAACAAGGGAGTTCAGAACGTGGGTCGTTAGGAAAGTTCCTGTATTAGACAAAAGGAAAATACACAATAATGTTCTAACCTCATTGTTTCACAGCGTCCCATGTGGTGCCACGTTCCCATTCCTTGATGACCCTCCTGTGGAACTCACACTCAGTGCATCACTCTCTCTCCACCTCCCCCACACATAAGGACCAAGCCATATTACAAAACATAGCCTTCAGTGTGACCACATGCAACAGCTCATGTCACATCGGTGGGAGAAATGGCCCACGCATAGCGGAAACTGTGACATTGTTTTGACAGCCTCCAGTGAATGCCTTATTCAACAGATGTCTCAAAAGATGGAAAATAAACCTTGCCTGGTAACTAAGTAGATTTGGGCAAACAAATAGTGTGCTGTAGGTCTAAGCCTGGCTCTGGGTCGATGTCTCTCATGGCCTTACCAAAATATGCTTTAGTTAGCCTTAGGTAATGAAGAAAATTGGGTTTTGATTTGAACCAGGTGAACCTTCAGTACAGTATATTTTTGCCTTCATGATGACCCTGCAGACAACTTTGAGTTACCATTCAGTATAAAAAACAGCATAGACCAGCCTAAATTTCAACCTTGTCCATGCTGGTCTATGCTGGTCCATGCTGGTCAAGCTGGTCTGACCAGCAATGTCTAGCTGGTTAGACTGGCCGACAAGCTGGTCAAGCTGGTGATGCACAGCAAATTCTCTAGTGTTAAACGTTTTTGAAATTAGTGTTAAATCAACACTGAAAGTGTTGAGTCTGTGGACCCATATATACACCGGAACAGTGTTAAATTAACAAACTGCTTAGTGTAAAGCCTCATTCAAATATTTCTCAGAGTGCCTTGTCTTTAGAGTAAATTGTAGAGTTACCTCCCATGACTGTATTTGTTAGTGACAGAGACATGGTTCATCCATTTTCGATTCTATGGACTTCAACAAGTGAGATCATACGCGAATATGTTATCGTAAAAAATACATGATTTAACAAGATACCATACGAATATCATAAGGCCTTATTTTGATGGCCTAGTTTTACCTTAATACAGGAGCCTGAAACATAGTGATGGGGAAACAAAGCTCCCTGAAGCATTGAGCATTTCCAGTCAATTGTGACAAAAACAGTTTCATTACTCGAGGCTTTGATCACCACGTTGTACACTAGTGAAACCTGCTGGTCAAAATAATTTAGACCAGCCAAATTATTATAGATGACATCGCACACACCGTAGCGTGTCTGCAGGGTAGCCTTTTTGTCGTCTACCGAAACCAATAAGATGTTTTTTCCACAAAACGAAGCTTCGGACATCATTGTTCATGTGCTTCTGATAAAGTAATACAAGCATCGGCACACTGCTTTGAAGAAAACTGCTTAGCAAACGTAACATCACTAATGAAACGCATACACATCACTTTGAACCAAAATGATGCCTATCATTATCATATTTCCCAGCATGCTCTACTGCAGGTTGATTTTTAGAATTGTTTGTTTGAATATCAATGTTTGTGCATTGATTGATTAACTAATTAATCTTATGCTACTGAAATATAAATTACAAACATTTTCTTAAGTAATCCAATATGTTACTTGGATTTATTGCACCTGTTACTGAACTAGTTTTTCCAGTTTAGACGCTTAGGTCATCTCATAGCCAAGTCTTCCCAACCCTGGCAGTCATTTTAAAAACAGGGTTGAACAATTACACAATACCTTGCAAGACAGCATAATGTGTTATTCACCTGCATTCAGAATGAGTACCAGGGTTAGAAGTTTTATGAATAGACAACCTAAGGCATTTAAACTAGAACAAACATTTCAGTAACGGGTGCAAAGAAATCTAACTGTGTCACGAGTTACAAAGCCAGAACCCAGAAGCAGACCAGGACAAGGTAAGTTGAAACGAAGGTGAGTGTTTATTTACAAATTCAAGAGTGATGCTGAATAATCCAGGGAACAGAGCGGGCGGCGTTGATTAGTTGTTGGGGGTGCAGTGGTTGATCCCATCATGGCTCGGCAGCCGCCGACCACCAGGCAGAGGTTGGATGAAGGTTCCGGACGAGTGACTGCAGATGGAACAAAACGGAGGTAAGTAAACAACAAACCAACAAGGTGCAAAAACAACAAAACTAACGCTAGAAGCTCTAAGACTGATACTCTGGTAAACCTACTGTTCATGGCTAACGATCCGGCAGGGAATGGATGTTAGGCCAGAGCCTAAGAAGGGTGATGATCAGGACCAGGTGTGCAGATTGCTGATGGGATGCAGGTGCGGAAATCAAGAGAGCTCCCCGGAGCGTTCCAGAACCCTCGGGAAACTGGAGATCCCGAGCAGAAAAACTAGTCCACAGACAGGACCCGACTCAGACTGCCGGGATCGTTACAGTACCCCCTCCGACGAACGCCACCGGGCGGACTCCCGGAGCGCCAGGATGGAGGCGGTAGAAGTCACGGATGAGGTCAGCATCTAGGATCTGTCGCCGCGGAATCCAACTCCTCTCTTCAGGACCATACCCCTCCCAGTCCACGAGATACTGGAAACCCCGGCCCCGCCGTCTGGAATCCATGATGCGTCGCACCGTGTAGGCAGGACCACCTCCGATCATCCGAGGAGGAGGAGGAGGAGGCGGAGGAGGCAACAGAGGACTGAGGAAAACCGGCTTGAGGCAGGAGACATGAAAGGTGGGATGGACTCTGAGCGTCCTCGGGAGTTTGAGTCGAACTGCCACCGGATTGATCACCTTCTCCACCACAAACGGACCAATGAACTTCGGTAACAACTTCCTAGACTCAGTCCGTAAAGGAAGATCCCGTGTGGCCAACCAGACCCTATCTCCGATGGTGTAGGTGGGAGCGGGGATCCGGCGACGATTCGCCTGGAGCTGATACCGGTCCGAAACTCTAAGGAGTGCCTTTCTGGCCCGATGCCAGGTCCGGTGGCAACGACGAATATGGGCCTGAACAGAAGGCACTGAGAGCTCCTTCTCCTGAGAAGGGAACAAGGGAGGTTGGTAGCCATACAGGCACTGGAAGGGAGACATCCCAGTGGCAGATGTAGGGAGAGTATTGTGGGCATACTCAACCCAAGGCAACTGAGAGACCCAGGAGGTGGGGTTGGAAGAGGCCAGGCAGCGTAGCGTGGATTCCATCTTCTGGTTGGCTCTCTCCGCCTGACCATTAGATTGGGGGTGAAAACCAGATGTGAGACTGACTGTAGCTCCAATGGCCAAACAGAAGGACTTCCAGACAGCAGAGGTAAACTGAGGGCCACGTTCGGAAACGATATCACTGGGCAACCCGTGGACCCTGAAAACCTCCCTAACCAGGATCTCGGACGTCTCCGAGGCAGAGGGAAGCTTGGCAATTGGCACAAAGTGGGCGAACTTGCTGAATCTGTCCACGATAGTCAGAACGACCGTGTTCCCCTCAGAAGCGGGCAACCCAGTGACAAAGTCCAGGGCCAGATGCGACCATGGTCGCCGGGGAATAGGAAGGGGGTGAAGTAGTCCAGAGCTGGGCCGATTGGTACCCTTATTCTGCGCACACACTGGACAGGCAGCAACATAACCCCGAGTATCCTCGGCCATGGCAGGCCACCAAAAACGTCTGCGAAGAAACGCCATCGTCCGAGCCACGCCAGGGTGACAAGCCATCTTGCTGGCGTGGGACCATTTGAGGACCGCAGGACGAACCGACTCAGGCACAAACAACCGACCGGGTGGACCGTTACCGGGACCGGGCTGCGTCCGAAGAGCCGCCATCACCTCCTCCTCAATCTTCCACCTAACAGCTCCCACGACGCAGTTCCGGGGGAGAATTGTCTCGGTCTTGGACCCACTCTCCTCCGTCTTGGAGAACATCCGAGACAAGGCGTCCGCCTTGCCGTTCTTAGATCCAGGTCGGAACGTCAGGGAAAAAATTGAATCGTCCGAAAAACAACGACCACCTGGCCTGACGGGGAGTTGAGACGTCTAGCCGATTGCACGTAAGCAAGATTCTTGTGGTCAGTCCAGACAATAAACGGTTGCTCCGCCCCCTCCAACCAGTGGCGCCACTCCTCCAAGGCAAGTTTCACCGCGAGAAGCTCCCGGTTACCCACATCGTAATTCCTCTCCGCAGGCGAAAGGCGACGAGAGTAGTAGGCGCAGGGATGGAGTTTACTGTCCGTGGAGCATCGCTGCGACAGGATGGCGCCAACTCCCACATCAGACGCGTCCCACTTCAACGACGAACTGACGGGCCGTGTCCGGTTGAGAGAGAATCGGTGCGTTGGTGAATCGCCTCTTCAAATCCAGAAACGCTCGATCCGCCTCCGGATTCCACTTGAAGCTCCTGATACTGGAAGTCAAGGCAGTTAACGGAGCGGCCACACGGCTGTAATCCCGGATGAATCTGCGGTAGAAATCGCAAACCCCAAAAATCTCTGGAGCTGCAATCTCGTACCGGGCTGGGCCCATTCCAGAACCGCTCTAACCTTCTCCTGGTCCATCCTAATCTCTCCCCTGGAGATGATGTACCCGAGAAAGGATGTCGTGTGGGCGTGAAACTCGCACTTCTCGGCCTTCACGAACAGGCGATTCTCCAACAATCGCTGCAGAACCTGCCGGACATGCTGGACGTGGTCGGGAAGGTTCCTTCGAGAAGATCAGAATGTCATCCAGGTAAACAAACACAAAGAGACCGATCATATCTCTCAGGACGTCGTTCACCATACTCTGGAATACCGCTGGCGCATTGGTCAGTCCAAACGGCATCACCTGATACTCGAAGTGACCCATCGGTGTATTGAAACCCGTCAACCACTCGTCTCCCTCTCTGATCCGGACCATGTGATACGCATTGCGTAGGTCTAGCTTGGTGAACACCGTAGCACCCTGTAAGGAGTCGAAGGCAGAACTCATCAAGGGCAGGGGATACTTGTTCTTGACCGTGATGTCATTCAACCCCCGATAATCAATACACGGTCGAAGAGAGCCATCCTTCTTACCCACAAAGAAGAATCCTGCCCCCCAGGGGGTGATGACGAGGGACGAACGAGACCAGCAGCTAGGGACTCCTTGATGTAGGTCTCCAAAGCCTCACGCTCAGGGCGGGAGATACTGTATAACCTTCCCTTGGGGTAGACAGCTCCAGGGAACAGGTTGATGGCACAATCATATGGTCGGTGGGGAGGGAGTGACAGAGCCTTCTGCTTACTGAACACTTCCCCCAAATCGTGATATGTCTCGGGAACCAGGGACAAATCTGGGGGTTTAGCCTCAATCACCTGACTGGGAACCGAATGGGGACAGGCAGTCTTGAGACAGTTAGCATGACAATCAAGGCTCCAACTCGTTACCTTGCCCGTCACCCAATCGAACGTGGGATTGTGTTCCTTCAGCCAGGGGTATCCAAGGACCAGAGGAACATGGGAAGACGGCAGAATGAAGAATGAAATCATCTCCGAATGATTCCCCGACAACAGCATCTTAACCGGTTCAGTCCTCATCGTGATACGTGCCAGACTACTGCCGTTCAGAGTGGTCGCTTCAATGGCTTCCGGCAATTGCTCCTTGGAAAGCCCCAGCTGTTCCACCAACTCGGCATCAAGAAGCTTCCATCGGCACCTGAATCGATAAAAGCGTTAATCGCTAAGCTCTGATTCCTGTTCACAAGGGTAGCCGGGAAACGGGGTCTGACAGAGGTACTGAGAGGTTGAAACTGGCTCGCTAAAAGTCCTCCCAACTTTAGCGAGCCGGGCAGTTTGACGACCGCCGAGAACAAGTGGAGATGTAATGTCCCGAGCTACCGCAGTAGAGGCAGCAGTTGGTCTTACGTCTATGTTGACGCTCCTCCTTGGTTAACCCGTGCCGCCCCACTTGCATGGGTTCAGAATCGGGAGAGAGGACCTCTCCACTAATCCTTTGTGGTGGAGAATGATCGACGTGTTCTGGTCCACCACCCGACCCGACTGGGAACTGAGAAGCTGATCGATTGGACGGACCCCATTGCTTCTCCCTCCTTCGCTCTCGGACTCGATTATCCACCCGAATAGACAAGGCTACCAAGCTGTCCAGGTCACTAGGCTCCGGATAGGAGATCAACTCATCCTTGAGCTGCTCCGACAGACCCTGGTAAAAGGCCGCTTGCAGAGACTCCTCATTCCACCCACTCTCCACAGCCAACGTCTTGAACTCGATCACGAAGTCGGCCACGCTGCGAGTTCCTTGGCGAAGCGAAAACAGGCGCCTAGCTGCGTCCCTCCCTCGGACGGAATGGTCGAAGAGCTTCCTCATCTCGGCCGTGAACCCCTGGTATGAAGCCATGCAGGGATCCTGTCGTTCCCAAACGGCTGAAGCCCACTCCAGCGCTCGACCACGCAGCAACTCAATCACAAAGGCTATCCTAGCCTTGTCTGTGGCATAAGAGTAGGGCTGTAGATCGAACACTAATCCACACTGCATAAGGAAGGAACGGCATCTTCCCAGCTCCCCCTCATATTTATCCGGCGTCGGAACCTTGGGCTCACGGAAGGACACAGCTCCAGAAGCGGCAGGCGAGATGGGTGAAACCGGTAGTGGATCCTCCACCGGAAACTTGCGTTGGTTCTGGACCTCCGTCAGACCGGTAGAAAGGTTCCGAACTGACAACGCGATCTCCTGTAGTACCGTGCTATGATGGCCCAACATCTTCTCCTGATGGGTAATGGCATGGCGAACAGAGTCCAGGTCCGCTGGGTTCATTACTGGCCGGATCGTTCTGTCACGAGTTACAAAGCCAGAACCCAGAAGCAGACCAGGACAAGGTAAGTTGAAACGAAGGTGAGTGTTTATTTACAAATTCAAGAGTGATGCTGAATAATCCAGGGAACAGAGCGGGCGGCGTTGATTAGTTGTTGGGGGTGCAGTGGTTGATCCCATCATGGCTCGGCAGCCGCCGACCACCAGGCAGAGGTTGGATGAAGGTTCCGGACGAGTGACTGCAGATGGAACAAAACGGAGGTAAGTAAACAACAAACCAACAAGGTGCAAAAACAACAAAACTAACGCTAGAAGCTCTAAGACTGATACTCTGGTAAACCTACTGTTCATGGCTAACGATCCGGCAGGGAATGGATGTTAGGCCAGAGCCTAAGAAGGGTGATGATCAGGACCAGGTGTGCAGATTGCTGATGGGATGCAGGTGCGGAAATCAAGAGAGCTCCCCGGAGCGTTCCAGAACCCTCGGGAAACTGGAGATCCCGAGCAGAAAAACTAGTCCACAGACAGGACCCGACTCAGACTGCCGGGATCGTTACAAACTGATTGGATTAGTTTAGAAACATTCGTTATTTATCTTTGTGTAGCAATCAATTTACTTGCGCAAACATAGATATTCAAACAAACTATTCTAAAAATCAACCTGCAATAGAGCATGCTGGGAAATATGATAATGATGGGCATAGTTTTGGTTCAAAGTTATGTGTATGAGTTTCAGGCTAAAGACAAAACTAGGCACTCAAAATAAGGCCTTATAAAACACATTTAAAAACAAATATGATAACATATTTACTTAGGGTCTCACTTGGTGATGTCCATAGGATTGAAAATGGATGAATGCAGCAACCATGTCTCTGTCACTGACAAGTACAGTCATGGGTGGTAACTCTACAATTTACTCGAAAGGCAAGGCACTCTGGGAAGTATTTGAGTAATGCTTTACACTAAGCAGTGTGTTAATGTAACACTGTTCCGGTGTCTATATGGGTCCACAGACTCAACACTTTCAGTGTTATTCATTTGTTTACACTGGATAATTTGCTGTGTGGTGATGCTGGTATGCTGGAGACCAGGGATGGGCAAAAATTACAAAATACAATTACAAAATACCTAAAGATCAATGTATCAAAATAAACTGCAAAATAAAAAATTCAGCACTTTGATGCTGGTTTTGCAGGTGACCAGCATGCTGGTACACTGGTCACCAGTGTCCAAAACAGCGAAGGCTGGTGACCAGCATAACCAGCCTATGCTGGTCAATGCTGTTTTTTTTAGCAGGGTAATGTTTATGATTCACTAGCACTGTGCCATAGCAGAACCAATTATTCAAACAAATACCCTTAAAAACACTTCCCTACATAAACAATGTTACAACCTAGCCCTCACCCGCCTCATATTCTCTACTGGAGCCAGCAAAGCACTGCCGACCCCATTCACCTCAGATAAATGTTTGCACTTACTTCATATTGGTTCCTGTTGTCCTTCTCTAAAGTACCATTTGAAATATTTTTTCAGTTTGCTCTAGGCTGCGGTTGGCTTTGTTTTCATCGAGTCAGCTTTGCAGTGTTTAGATCAAGTTTATTTTCTCCTTCTTTAAAAAGATGTGAGAGAGCGAATGAGGTAATCAGTATGAGAGGGGCCTGTACTTGGCCACATGCAATATTAATCCAATCTGTGGAGGCGGTTTGGCTTCCAGGCTGGCCCATCCCGAGGGGACTTCTCCATTACCTCGCTCTGCTTATCTTCTACTCCACCATACTTATGGAGAAAAAGCTCACCGGGTAGGCTCATCTGAAACTTCTCCTCTCCTTTTTTCTACCTTTTTTTCTCCTTTCCTGCTTTCCTTTCTTCCCTCTTGGAGAGATTAAGCTGTAATTATTTAATAATTACATTGCAAACTATTGTCTAACACTTCACAACAGCTGCTACAACAATGACAAATATAGCTGTTACCTAATAATGTAGCTATGTCACTAATCTTTTATAGTGCATCAATTGTCAGTTGTTTGAGGTTAAAGTGGGAAAGTGCTGTAAGTGCTTCTGACTGCTGATGAAGATCTCACACTGTGGACATTTCACAGATGATGGTCATTATGCTATGATCCTGTGTCACTTTATTTAACCTGAATTCAATATATCATTCCAAGGAGGTATTTGTAGTTTTAACCAGTGAATGTTGCCGTTTTGGGAATTTTGTGAGGTTTTGAAACATTTGGCTATCCTGGAACTAACCCCTGATTTCAAATGCAATGAGTGGCATCATTTCAACAGCATTGTGATTCTAAGCAAGGGATTATCACCACAAGCAGAGTGATTGGATTGATACCAGTGGTAATCCCTTGATATCCTAGATATCGCTTCAGATTCCAATGTACAAAATTAGCTTTCATGCAAAAAACTTTTTTGGGGGTATAAATAATGTTGTTAATTCCTTGTACATACTGTATATAGAGTGATTTAGACTGATGATTAATTGCCATCTGCCGATACATGAGTTATTCCATCCCAAGGCAATGGTAAGTTTAAGGTATAAAATAAATGAAAACACTTGAATGTAAAACTTGACTGAATATCTGCATGTTGTGCCAGACAAGATTCTCTTTGGTCAGAATATCTCAATGTAACCACTATCAAGGCTTGACCTGGACTAGCTGTCCAGATCAACTAAAGCATTTTTGAAGGGTGTCTGCAGTATATGCACCCATCTAGGGCTAGTAAATCAATAATACTATCATTATGTCAATCAAGTATAGATCAATGTGCAAAACAGTGATGACATACAGGAACATGATTGATTGCATTGTTACAGCTCACTCATGACAGAGTGGATGAATAGGGAAATTATGGAAATGTAGGAAGGGAATAACCTTTGGCTGTAGCATACTTTATGTCAGAAGCCAGAAGTGGCAGAAGAAAATGAACAACTCTTGTCCACAAGCCCTCTTTAAAAACAACTGGATCCAAATGGGATAGGAATAGACTCTCCAGTTACACTATCAACACTGTTAAATATTTAATCACCTCTGTCACAGGATCTCACTTTTGACATTGGCGTCAACCTCTACATGATGAGCTGCCAAGCCTGTCCATTATACAGGCTCACACACTCCTCCGCTGTCGATTGCATCTCAAGCACCTCACTTTCTGAGATCACACGGTCTTGACCTCAATCATAGTGATGTGAACAGATGAGTGGAGAAGAACTCCACCACCAGCCCATTGACTTGACACTGACAGTCTCACTGTCATATCTTTCTGATGGTTTGAGGACATGTATATGCAATATCATAAGTGGTATACATAATTCCTGGCGTATTTGATGTTATCATGGTTATAGTGGATCATCGATAGAGGATATCATTTTAACAGTAGCTGTTAAACAGTAGTTAACAGTTAGCTAAGCCATAAGGCACCCCTGTGAATCATCAGTGTTATTTTGCCTGTTGTCACCTGGACAACGGTGTTTGTGTGGGTTAGTCCTCAAGGTGAGCGTGGAGGGAACTGGTCCAGTCCCCATGATAATGGAGCTGAAAATAGACCTCTCTCTCTCTCTCTCTCTCTCTCTCTCTCTCTCTCTCCTCTCTCTCTCTCTCTCTCTCTCTCTCTCTCTCTCTCTCTCTCTCTCATTGTTATAACCTGAAAATAACAGATGTTAAGTGTTTGGTAATTGTATACAGACAGCAGCTACACATTAATACAGGCATGGCTGCTGAGGATACCTAGATCTCCCTAAAAATGAACTTCTGTTGTGATACATAATTTTTGTTAAAAATACTGATAAACATGAATATTTAGACCTGACATTATTTATTAAGCTTATCATGTATTATTCATTGGGTCAGAATTTAATTCAAATAATAATCCTATTGTTTAACTCCCAAAATCAATCTCAATTGCAAATGAGCAATCCGGCTTGGCCTAGTCATTTTTTCATGCTTTTCACCGCCTTGCCATTGTCAATCTTGTCTCGTGTTTGCCAGTGCTTAATTTCTCCACATTTTCTAATTAAAACTTGAGCAGTTCAATATCACGGCCTGATTAAAACATTACAAGGGCCTGGGCTTCCTCAGCCACAGTAATTACAGATTGCGTGGCTGGACAGTACGCATCACTCTGGACAATTTAACAGTGACTATAAATTCAGCAGAAGGAGTTTAATGGATCGTTTTAGTCCGCTCCTCCAAACAGAGTTATTGCTTGGATAGGATGATGGTCTAGTGAGTTCAGTACAGGCATAATGGTAGATAGACCTTATGTCTATTTTCAAGATGCACACAAACAGAATAATGGAGGTGAGTCTCTACGAATGAACCAAATTACCTTAGATGCATTTATAGAAGGTACAAGATGAATGACAAGTAGAGATTTTTTGACTATGGATACAATAGGAAAACATCAGCCACTGGTGATATCTTAATAAGTAAATCGGTGGACATCAATAAAGTGACATGTTTCCACATGGTCCCAAAACCTCCCTGAATCATTACTGAAGACCGCAAAGCATCTTGATAATAACTAACAGTTTACATGGCATCATAGAGATAGAACACGGTTTTATCTTCATACATTACATTGTTCTTATTACAAGCACATACATGGCCAATCACAATAGCAGTAGGATGGCAGGTTGGCACGAGAATAAACCCCCCCCCAAAAAAAATTGCATCCTCTCTTTTGAGTTATGATTAGAATGCCCATGCAGGTAGCGCGTGTCTTTGGGGTTATATTGGGAATCAATGAAACAGCCTTATCTCTGTGGCACCACACAGCTGGAGGACTACAAAGGAACTGCTGCACCATGTGATCAAACCTGCCAGAGATGAGAAGAAGAGCGATAAGAGGGGCCTTCTTGCTCACTTTTCTTTTAGCACAGCATCCGGACCCAGGGAGGGGAAGGGGTAGGGGGAGAGAGGGGTGAGGGGGAAGGGTGATAACTCCTTTGAGAGGAGAAAGCTTCTAAGAGATAAATTGCACTTACCCCTGTGTTCACTGTGTTCAGTGTTTCCCTTTGATGCTGTTGTGAAATGGGGTTCACTATTACATGTCTCCCTCCTGCTTAAAGCGTCAGCATGCTTCAGTTCGGCTGGCGCCTAGCCGAACTCGGCTAGCTGAACCAAATGAGTGTGCTCGCATACTCGCTTAAAATACATTTGCTTGAAAAACAAACAAGAAAAAAGTTTCCTCAAAATAGTCAGAATTAATTAAGTTAACACAATTAAGTTAACACAAGAAAATGTCATTAATTTTGACATTTTTGCCGAAGATATCTTAGTCACATAATTTTACATCTAACTAATATGTTTGGTGCAGTACTTTTCAATAAAAGGAATTGTATGACAACGGCTTCGGCTCCGAACTTTGGCTTGCCTCCAGAAAATGTTTTGTGTGCCTGAACCGCCCCAATAAAACGAACCGAAGTCCAAAACTAATAAAAACATCACAAAATGTCGTCATAATATATGCACAAACTCTACTGAACTGTTTCGGCTGGGAAGCATGCGGACGCCTTTAGACCCACAGTACCAGTACACCTCTACACTCTTAGAAAGAAAGGTGCTATCTAGAACCTGTCCCCATAGGATAACCCTTTGAAGAACCGTTTTGGGTTCCATGTAGAACCCTTTCCACATAGGGTTCTGCATGGAACCCAAAATGGTTCTACCTGGAACCAAAAAGTGTTTTACCTGGAACCAAAAAGAGTTATCCTATGGGGACAGCCAAAGAAACCATTTGGAACCCTTTTTTCTAAGAGTATAGTGAGGGTAGTGGATAAAACTCATGTATCACATCATACCGTATCCAACGTGAAGACAACAATACAAGTTGTGTAGTTCGTGTCGTTAAACTTGTTCAAATCCTATATGGAGGAAAATATGATAAGATGGCAACTGAGGCGGACATTCGCTACAGAGCTCCTATTCATTCTCCTCATTCACGTTTAGGCCTTGTTGTGCTTCACAGACATGCTTCCTCACAGCACCGCAAATATCCTGTGAAACATGATATTTCTCAACACAGGAAGGGTTTGGCCATTAAATGGCAGTGAAGAGGTTTATGACATTCATGTGGACAATCCTGCATATTCATGAACATCTCTGCATTGGCATGATACACAGATTACCATAGCACATCTGTGTGTTTACTAGTTCTGTAGTAAAGTGTCTGTGTACATGCCCTATATTGTCACCATAAACACTTGTAAAATATTGACACTCTTCTAATGAGAGGTTTTACTATCCAAAAGTTTTTTTAAATTCTTTCTACCGATATTAACCTGCATGTTCATGCCAATAAGGCTGATGAATGGCAGTGTTGGCATGGCCATCACTGCTGACTGGGTTGGTATCCACATCACCACGGGCAGACAAGATTGTGTGCAATTAAGCTGGATTGAAAGCCATGGGCCATGATCACAAACTAAGTTAAAGGGTAATCTCATATGCAAAGATCTTCGGTTGAAATGTCAAGTTAAAGGGAGCAGAGATAGTTTTGCTCAAAAGAAGAATGGGTGTTCTGCTTTTATCTCCCAAAAGCTTCAATGTGGATTTATGGCTGTGTTCCAAAAACATTCTACTGAGCCTAGGCCAAACAATACATCGGCATTGATTGTCACTTCAGTCTTTCCTGAGCAAATACTGTTTTTCTTTTCACTTTGTTAACATTGAGTCGTCCAAGAGAATAAATTAATACCAGCACACACAAAGAGAAATAGATAGCCTATACCCAGTTAACTGATGTTCAAGGGTTGCCAAATTAAGCTCAGTGAGTTATCAGTCAAAGAACACGATTCTCATTGAACTGGACTATTCTATTCTCTTCAGGAGTAAACAACATCACCAGCAAACCACCACACATAGTAAAATGAATCTTAAAGGAATCTCAAAGGGAACCTGTGATAGACTTTCTGAGGAATAAGCTATTATCTACAATCAATGGTCTTCAGATGAAAAAGGAATCCAGTAATGGACATCACTGTGTGAAAAACTCAACATTTGTTTTTTGATACCACTGGGTAATCTGGGACCTATATAGATGCCATTACCACTGGGTAATCTGGGACCTATATAGATGCCATTACCACTGGGTAGTCTGGGGCCTATATAGCGGCCATTAACTAGACTGACATGCGGGGCAACCTACTACTAATCTAGATTCAGACACATTTGGTTAGCATGGAGGAATATCTGCCACTTGAAAGTTTGCAAAGAATGGAGCAAAAGGCAAGACTGTTTTGTCTGAGGGGGAATAGAGTGGAAAGTGACACAACCATGGCCTCCTGCAGAGAAGAGTTAGAATGAGAGAGCGAGAGAGAGAGGCAGAAATACTACATTTTCTTGCTTTTTTTTCAGCTCAGCTAACCAAATCTTGCTACTCATACATAGAGTATCTGTAAGACATGTTAGCTAATTAATGTGTAGCCTACTGTACAGTACGTGTCTTCAGCCACATCTTCCGAGATAAAAATGCACCCGGAGTGTCCTGAGCTTCGTTTCAGATTAGGAGCGCACCAGTATGCTGGCTGACAGACAGATGTGCTCTATGCTATATTATTCTCTCAAAGCTTGTAATTGAGGACAGAAAAACCAGAGCCACAGCCCTCTGGATAACTCCCTGCCTGAGGTCATTCTGCTTATGTGAGGCTAGCTACTGTACTACTCCTTTCAACACAGTTTTACCCTATCACAGCCTATTGAAATAAAGCTTAGCTTTGCAAATGTCGAGGTTTACAAATCATGGCCAATACACTTTGTGGGTTTTTGAGAATTCCGTTTTGGGTAGTCCTGACGCGTGCAACTTTCTTGATAACTTTGCTGCCAGTGAGGGTAGCTGTCGTAGGCAGGCCAAACTGTTATTCATTTATTTTCCCATTTCGAGAGCTTGGGACTATAAGGTTCTATCTGCAAAAAGATAATACTGAGATAATTGGCTTTGAAGTTCTGTACCCTGATTGGTTTGAATGGTGTCATCAATTTTTTAATTGTATTATTTTGAACTTAACAACATGAATTGGGATATTTAGAGGACTATGTAGGTAGAGCACATTGAACAGACCAAGGCTATGTCAATAACTCAATTTTGACAAAAATGCAGATAGAACCTTATAGTCCCAAGCTCTCGATTTGTCACCAGGGAATTATGCATAATACTACAGACATGGAAATTTAGGCATTACTGCAAACAGTGTGTGGCTGAGCCCCAGCTTTGGGACTCAACATTCTGCATGCAGACCAATGGAGAGACAGTGGGAGAGATGGATGTGCTAGTACCTCTTTGTGAATGTCTATCTGAACTCTCATTGGTCTATTCGTTAAAGCTGGCCTGTTTTTATAGTGGCTACAGAATTAGTCTGAGCTTAATGGCCTGTTAGCATAAAGGGACAGTCTGGGATTGGACTTTTAATTGAATGATATAGCCATTGATTCTTGAATAATATAACTTATAAATGCCTCATGAGCTTAGTTCAACTGTCTCATCCCGTCAGAACCCAAAACATCTCTGTATGTTTTATCAGACAAACATATTCCGTAGGTGCAAATGATAAAATGAAAAGTACTTCAATTGACTTTTAAGTATTTCATTAGTTTCATTTATCTACGTTGGGTTTTTACTAAATTATTTGGGTTTGTTTGAATCATAAATAATTGAATGTTGCGAGGTAATCACTTGCAATAATCTACCCTGGCAAGACATAAGTCACTGATACGAGAACAGCATCAGCAATGTCTGTAAACCAAAGTTCAATCTAGAGAATGAACTCAATATTTGCATGTAGACTCGAAATGCAACAAGATAATGGAAGTGCTGCTTGGCTTTGTTCACTTTTGATTGCTTTCACTAATCCATCTTTGTCCTGCGGTTCGTCTCTTGACAGCTTCATAATTTATTTACTCCTTCCTGCGTCGCAGGTGCAAGGGTCCAGCATCTGGGGAGATGAGCAATGCACTCAGTCGGTCCCTCCACATAACTATCACCTGCTATTCCGTTACTATGCTAATGTCCAGTCCTCCACACAACAATGCATAAATCCTCATTCTCATTTCAATGCCATTTCAATCCTGTATATATGAATAAATCATTAAGGTAAATCATTCTAAGTATTAATAGGAACGCTAGATTGCAAACTTATAAATAAACAAGTAACAGCCTTTTTTCATCTGATAATTTCTCATCCCACAAGAAAGGATGGCATTTTTTTGTTAGAATTGCTGTTACATGAGGTATCTAGTATCAACACAATAAAGGTGTAATGAGCAGGTCAGAGTGGGAGACTTCTGTATGAAACAGTAATTGTGAATCTCACACTCTCAGGAGTGTGTATCAGCGTTCTTTGCCAGACTGAGCGTTGGACTTACTAGGCCATTCACACTGAAGACACCCATCTCTCTCTCACCTCCGGCACAGTGAATATTTTCAAGTAATCAGCCCGCGCCATTGGTCCCTCATTAATAATGCAGCGCCCCTGCAGCCAATCACTCAACTCATTTATGCCCTGAGGAAAAACCACTTCCAAAAACCTGCCAATCTTTGCTAGCCAAAAGGACACGGATGACAATAAGAAAACACACTGGGAACCCTGCAGGTAAAGTAAGCCATGTGGCCACTGTGTAATTGAGTGCTATCCGGTGAATGTGACAATAAAATCATCATCTTTTTTTTGTATTTTTTATTTTTAGCTCAGGTTTCAGTATCTTTAGCTGGGATTTGAGCAGCCATGAGAGGTTTGGTATGTACGATTGATTAATTATTTAAATAGAGCTGGGAACAGTTTTACTGTGACAGAGAAAAGTGTTCTGATTTGATATAATCTTCTTTGAAAGTAAAGTTGGACCCAATCTTAAAAAGCGGGCCCAGAGAGGAATACGGCTGTCAAGAATGCAAAAAGTTACATTGAAAATCAATCCAATTATAGTTGTAGCTTGCCCCATTTTTTACTTTTCTATTTTTTACTTAACACTTATTTTTCTTAAAACTGCATTGTTGGTTGAGGGATTGTAAGTAAGCATTTCAAATAAAATAAAATACAGTTGTATTGGCCCAATACAACAGGTGTAGACATTACAGTGAAATGCTTACTTACAGCCCTTAACCAACAATGCATTTATTTTTAATAAAAAAAGTAAAATAAAACAACAACAAAAAAGTGTTGAGAAAAAAAGAGCAGAAGTAAAATAAAATAACAGTAGGGAGGCTATATATACAGGGGGGTACCGGTGCAGAGTCAACGTGCGGGGGCACCGGCTAGTTGAGGTAGTTGAGGTAATATGTACATGTGGATAAAGTTAAAGTGACTATGCATAAATAATTAACAGAGTAGCAGCAGCGTAAAAAGATGGGATGGGGGTGGGGGGGCAGTGCAAATAGTTTGGGTAGCCATGATTAGCTGTTCAGGAGTCTTGTGGCTTGGGGGTAGAAGCTGTTGAGAAGTCTTTTGGACCAAGACTTGGCACTCCGGTACCGCTTGCCGTGCGGTAGCAGAGAGAACAGTCTATGACTAGGGTGGCTGGAGTCTTTGACAATTTTTATGGCCTTCCTCTGACACCGCCTGGTATAGAGGTCCTGGATGGCAGGAAGCTTGGCCCCAGTGATGTACTGGGCCGTACGCACTACCCTCTGCAGTGCCTTGCGGTCGGAGGCCGAGCAGTTGCCATACCAGGCGGTGATGCAACCAGTCAGGATGCTCTCGATGGTGCAGCTGTATACTTTTTTGAGGATCTGAGGACCCATGCCAAATCTTTTCAGTCTCCTTAGGGGCAATAGGCTTTGTCGTGCCCTCTTCACGACTGTCTTGGTGTGTTTGGACCATGATAGTTCGGTGGTGATGTGGACACCAAGGAACTTGAAGCTCTCAACCTGTTCCACTACAGCCCCGTCGATGAGAATGGGGGCGTGCTCAGTCCTCTTCTTTTTCCTGTAGTCCACAATCATCATCTTTGTCTTGGTCACGTTGAGGGAGAGGTTGTTATCCTGGCACCACACGGCCAGGTCTCTGACCTCCTCCCTATAGGCTGTCTCATCGTTGTCGGTGTTCAGGCCTACCACTGTTGTGTCGTCTGCAAACTTAATGATGGTGTTGGAATCGTGCCTGGCCATGCAGTCATGGGTGAACAGGGAGTACAGGAGGGGACTGAGCACGCACCCCTGAGGGGCCCCCGTGTTGAGGATCAGTGTGGCAGATGTGTTGTTACCTACCTTACCACCTGGGGGCAGCCCGTCAGGAAGTCCAGGATCCAGTTGCAGAGGGAGGTGTTTAGTCCCAGGATCCTTAGCTTAGTGATGAGCTTTGAGGGCACTATGGTGTTGAACGCTGAGCTGTAGTCAATGAAGATTGCATCATCTGTGGATCTGTTGGGGCGGTATGCAAATTGGAGTGGGTCTAGGGTTTCCGGGATAATGGTGTTGATGTGAGCCATGACCAGCCTTTCAAAGCACTTCATGGCTACAGACGTCAGTGCTACGGGTCGGTAGTCATTTAGGCAGGTTATCTTAGTGTCCTTGGGCACGGGGACTATGGTGGTCTGCTTGAAACATGTTGGTATTACAGACTCAGTCAGGGACATGTTGAAAATGTCAGTGAAGACACTTGCCAGTTGGTCAGCACATGCTCGGAGTACACGTCCTGGTAATCCGTCTGGCCCTGCGTCCTTGTGAATGTTGACCTGCTTAAAAGTCTTACTCACATTGGCTACGGAGAGTGTGATCACATAGTCATCCAGAACAGCTGGTGCTCTCATGCATGCTTCAGTGTTGCTTTCCACGACACGAGCATAGAAGTGGTTTAGCTCATCTGGAAGTCTTGTGTCACTGGGCAGTTCGCGGCTGTGCTTCCCTTTGTAGTCTGTAATCGTTTTCAAGCCCTGCCACATCTGACGAGCGTCAGAGCCGGTGTAGTACGATTCAATCTTAGTCCTGTACTGACTCTTTGCCTGTTTGATGATTCGTTGGAGGGCATAGCGGGATTTCTTATAAGCGTCCGGGTTAGAGTCCCAGTCCTTGAAAGCGGCAGCTCTACCCTTTAGCTCAGTGTGGATGTTGCCTGTAATCCATGGCTTCTGGTTGGGGTATGTACGTACGGTCACTGTGGGGACGACGTCATAGATGCACTTATTGATGAAGCCAGTGACTGATGTGGTGTACTCCTCAATGCTATCTGAAGAATCCCGGAACATGTTCCAGTCTGTGCTAGCAAAACAGTCCTGTAGCTTAGCATCTGCGTCATCTGACCACTTTTTTATTAACCGAGTCACTGGTGCTTCCTGCTTTAGTTTTTGCTTATAAGCAGGAATCAGGAGAAAATAGTTATGGTCAGATTTGCCAAATGGAGGGCGAGGGAGAGCTTTGTATGCGTCTCTGTGTGTGGAGTAAAGGTGGTCTAGAGTTTTTTTTCCTCTGGTTGCACATTTAACATGCTGGTAGAAATTAGGTAGAACTCATTTAAGTTTCCCTGCATTAAAGTCCCCGGCCACTAGGAGCGCTGCCTCAGGATGAGCGTTTTCATGTTCACTTTTGGCCTTATACAGCTCATTCAGTGCAATCTTAATGCCAGCATTGGTTTGTGGTGGTAAATAGACAGCTATGAAAAATATAGATGAAAACTCTCTTGGTAAATAGTGTGGTCTACAGCTTATCATAAGATACTCTACCTCAGGCGAGCAAAACCTCGAGACTTCCTGAGTATTTGATTTTGTGCACCAGCTGTTGTTTACAAATATACACAGACCGCCACCCCTTGTCTTACCGGAGTCAGCCGTTCTATCCTGCCGATGTAGCGTATAGCCCGCTAGCTGTATATTGTCCATGTCGTCGTTCAGCCACGACTCGGTGAAACATAATATATTACAGTTTTTAATGTCCCGTTGGTAGGATAACCGTAATCTTAGGTCATCTAATTTATTTTCAAATGATTGAACATTGGCTAATAGGATTGATGGAAGAGGCAGTTTACTCGCTCGCTGTCGGATCCTTTAAAGGCACCCCGACCTACGTCCACAATATCTCAGTCTCTTTCTCATGCGAATGACGGGGATTTGGGCCTTGTCGGGTGTCTGTAGGATATCCTTTGTGTCCGACTTGATGAAGAAAAAATCTTCGTCCAAACAAGGTGAGTAATCGCTGTCCTGATATCCAGAAGCTCTTTTTGGTTATAAGAGACGATGGCAGAAACATTATGTACAGAATAAATTACAAATAATGCGGAAAAACACACATAATAGTAAAATTGGTTAGAGGGCTGTAAAACGGCAGCCATTTTCTCCGGCGCCATTCTAATACTGTAAGGTCTACACCTGTTGTATTCGGCGCATGCGGCGAATAAAATTTGATTTGATTTGATTTGACCTGTCATCGATATGCAACCACTGGGCAAGACCACTTGCATCCAATTTAGGGGAGGACCACAAAATTACTTCCAGAAAGTGCTTAACAAGATGGTATGACTTGGTTTGGCCTGCTGTACAACATCAAATATTGGGTGCATCTGGTTGGAACGTAGCATTACGAATAGCTCAAATGACAGGTTGTGTAACCGACAAACTGAGAAACAAGTTCAATTCCCAGACAACTCATATTAGCCTACACTGGTAGTAGGTTTTAAAATAGGGCTAGAGTTAAACAGACAATATATCTGTCTCTCTAGATAGGCCTATGGTCTTGGGAGGGGTTCTTTGGGAGGATGTGTGGTAATTTATTGTAATTATGCCCCATGGCTGAGCAGCGACAAGATGAACACACATAAATATCATCTCAGTGAATATCCTTCCGATCTCCTGGTCACATTCTCATTAAGAGCCTGCTAAGCAGGTGGATAAAGCCAAACTTCTGGCAGTGTCAATCTATCTTAGGCCCTCCTGGTGGTGTTTTTTGTTCAAGTCGTTGAGGACAATTTAGCACTTCCTCTTTAAAAGCTATTACTACTGTCACCAGATCATCACTCTGTCTGTATGATGGTGCTGACACCTCTGTATGCCTCTATCACTCTCTCAAGGTCACCTCCTCTTTTTCTTTCATCCCACTGTCAAATCTTCCTGACACCTTCACAAAAGCCTGAGTGTCCAGCTGTGTGAAGACATACATTTCGCTTGGACACCTACTACACTCTTAAAAATAAAGGTGCAAGTTGGAACCAAATAAGGTTCTTGAGAGCGATGACATAGGGGAACCATTCTAGGGTCTCTGAAGAACCATAAACTCGATAGTTCTTTGAAGAACAATACAAAAATCCATAACCAGAAATGTTTCGGCCCTCCTAGACCGGAAATTAATAGCCCTGCTGTAGGGTTCTAAGCCTTATTTGCTTTTTTCCCAGGGCGCTTTTTAAATGAATTTTTGAGTTACCAGTACCACCCCCGACTGTGTTTGCTAGTGACAGAGACATGGTTGTTGCATTCATTCATTTTCAGTCCTGTGGCCTTCACCAAGTGAGCTCTGAACTGAATATGTTGTCATTAAAATGTAATTCTTTAAAGTGCAATATGGAGCTTTTTGGGCGACCCTACCAAATTCACATAGAAATGTGTGTTATAGATACAGTGGGGGAAAAAAGTATTTAGTCAGCCACCAATTGTGCATGTTCTCCCACTTAAAAAGATGAGAGAGGCCTGTAATTCCAGAAAATCACATTGTAGGATTTTTAATGAATTTATTTGCAAATTATGGTGGAAAATAAGTATTTGGTCACCTACAAACAAGCAAGATTTCTGGCTCTCACAGACCTGTAACTTCTTCTTTAAGAGGCTCCTCTGTCCTCCACTCATTACCTGTATTAATGGCACCTGTTTGAACTTGTTATCAGTATAAAAGACACCTGTCCACAACCTCAAACAGTCACACTCCAAACTCCACTATGGCCAAGACCAAAGAGCTGTCAAAGGACACCAGAAACAAAATTGTAGACCTGCACCAGGCTGGGAAGACTGAATCTGCAATAGGTAAGCAGCTTGGTTTGAAGAAATCAGCTGTGGGAGCAATTATTAGGAAATGGAAGACATACAAGACCACTGATAATCTCCCTCGATCTGGGGCTCCACGCAAGATCTCACCCTGTGGGGTCAAAATGATCACAAGAACGGTGAGCAAAAATCCCAGAACCACACGAGGGGACCTAATGAATGACCTGCAGAGAGCTGGGACCAAAGTAGCAAAGCCTACCATCAGTAACACACTACGCCGCCAGGGACTCAAATCCTGCAGTGCCAGACGTGTCCCCCTGCTTAAGCCAGTACATGTCCAGGCCCGTCTGAAGTTTGCTAGAGTGCATTTGGATGATCCAGAAGAGGACTGGGAGAATGTCATACGGTCAGATGAAACCAAAATAGAACTTTTTGGTAAAAACTCAACTCGTCGTGTTTGGAGGACAAAGAATGCTGAGTTGCATCCAAAGAACACCATACCTACTGTGAAGCATGGGGGTGGAAACATCATGCTTTGGGGCTGTTTTTCTGCAAAGGGACCAGGACGACTGATCCGTGTAAAGGAAAGAATGAATGGGGCCATATATCGTGAGATTTTGAGTGAAAACCTCCTTCCATCAGCAAGGGCATTGAAGATGAAACGTGGCTGGGTCTTTCAGCATGACAATGATCCCAAACACACCGCCGGGGCAATGAAGGAGTGGCTTCGTAAGAAGCATTTCAAGGTCCTGGAGTGGCCTAGCCAGTCTCCAGATCTCAACCCCATAGAAAATCTTTGGAGGGAGTTGAAAGTCCGTGTTGCCCAGCGACAGCCCCAAAACATCACTGCTCTAGAGGAGATCTGCATGGAGGAATGGGCCAAAATACCAGCAACAGTGTGTGAAAACCTTGTGAAGACTTACAGAAAACGTTTGACCTGTGTCATTGCCAATAAAGGGTATATAACAAAGTATTGAGAAACTTTTGTTATTGACCAAATACTTATTTTCTCATTTTGTCTGTCATAGTTGACGTGTACCTATGATGAAAATTACAGGCCTCTCTCATCTTTTTAAGTGGGAGAACTTGCACAATTGGTGGCTGACTAAATACTTTTTTCCCCACTGTATGTCATTCTCATTGAAAGCAAGATGCACTAGATGTTGGAACATTGCTGTGGGGACTTGCTTCCATTTAGCCACAAGAGCATTAGTGAGGTCGGGCACTAATGTTCGATGGGGTTGAGGTCAGCGTTCTGTGCAGGCCAGTCAAGTTCTTCCACAACGTTCTCGACAAACCATTTCTGTATAGACCTCGCTTTGTGCACGGGGGCATTGTCATGCTGAAACAGGAAAGGGCCTTCCCCAAAATGTTGCCACAAAGTTGGAAGCACAGAATCATCAAGAACGTAATTGTATGCTATAGCGTTAAGATTTCCCTTCACTGGAACTAAGGGGCCTAGCCCGAACCATGATAAACAGCCCCAAACCATTATTCCTCCTCCACCAAACTGTACAGTTGGCACTATGCATTCGGGCAGGTAGTGTTCTCCTGGCATCCGCCAAACCCAGATTAGTCTGTTGGACTACCAGATGGTGAAGCGTGATTCATCACTCCAGACAATGCGTTTCCACTGTTCCAGAGTCCAATGGCGGCAAGCTTTACACCACTCCAGCCGACGCTTGGCATTGCGCATGGTGATCTTAGGCTTGTGTGCGGCTGTTCGGCCATGGAAACCCATTCCATGAAGCTCCCAACAAACAGTTATTGTGCTGACGTTGCTTCCAGATGGCAGTTTGGAACTCGGTAGTGAATGTTGCAACCGAAGCAGACGATTTTTACTTGCTACGCGCTTCAGCACTCATAGGTCCCATTCTGTGAGCTTTGTGTGGCCTACCACTTCGCGGCTGAACCGTTGCTGCTCCTAGATGTTTCCACTTCACAATAACAGCACTTACAGTTGCCAGGGCAGCTCTAGCAAGGCAGAAATTTGACGAACTGACTTGTTGGAAAGGTGGCATCCTATGACGGTGCCACATTGAAAGTCATTGAGCTCTTCAGTAAGGCCATTCTACTGTCAATGTTTGTCTATGGAGATTGCATGGCTGTGTGCTCGATTTTATACACGTCAGCAACGGGTGTGGCTGAAATAGCCAAATCTACTAATTTGAATTGGTGTCCACATACTTTTGTATATACAGTATAGTGTATTTCTTAAGGCCTTTTTTTGAGGGCCTAGTTTTACCCAATACAGTGGCCTGAAACTCATATTTTACAGGCCACATCACTTTGGCCACATTATGCTGGCTTGCAAAGTGATGTGTAATTCCTATTGGAATTCAGCCAGAGTTGGGGTTACCCAACATTTTGAATTTTTATTCACCCGTAACCTGCATTCAGAATGACTGCTAGGGTTGGGTAGACTAAGATATGAGACTACCTTAAACATCTAAACTGGAACAACCATTTCAGTAACGGGTTCAATAAGTCAAAGTAACAGATTGGAATAGTTTAGAAAAATGTATGTTATTTATATTTGAGTAGCATGAGATTGATAAATTAATCAATGTAAATGCAAGAACATAGATATTGAAACAAACAATTGAAAAATCAACCTGCAATAGAGTATGCTGGGAAATATAATTATGGGCGTGGTTTTGGTTCAACTCTGGTTATTTACACAAACACTGGGATTATTTTACACCACTGAGTGTTAATTTAACTCTTTCCATTGTTAATTTAACTCTTGAATCAACACTGAAAAATCAACACTAGTTAACACTGGCCAATTTGATGTGTGCTATGAAAGGGACACATCTGCAGGCTTCCATACATTTCAAGAACCTTTTAGAATTCTGAAGAACCGTAGATGTCACATAAAGAACCCCACATTTAACCCAAAGGTTATTTATTGGTCAAGTGTTCTCCAAGGAACCTTTAGAGCTGAGGAAGAACAATTTAAGAACCTAAATTGCACCTGCTTTGTACTTGACAAGTGGAAACCACAAAATGAAAAAGACAAATTCCCCAATGGCAGGTTCATAGATACACGTATGTGCTGAGGGGGATTGTCCTGGCCGCTTGTCTCTTTCAATATATATTTTTTTACTCATAATTTCTCACCACTCTTGCATACGGAGCCAGGGGACAAGAGAGATGGTGTCGGAGGAACAGAAGCAGATGACTGCAGAAATCGACCATCTGGCTTCTTCTGCTGCTGAATATAGCAGGGGAGTAGGGGAGAATGATGAACGTCCCTTCATCCCTCGTCTCTCACCAGCCTGGCTGTCAATGGCAGGACGTCTCTTTCACTATAAAATAGTGCTGTCACTAGACTTGTTTGGGACATGGCTGCATCCATTTAGATGAGCTTTGAAATGGATGCAGCATCTCCACCTGTCTTTATGAGTATGCCAAGTCCTGTCATGTGTAACCTTTGTTCACTGTCACCCAAGGATATTAGATAAATTTTTCGAAGAATACAAAACAAAATGTGTTGTGGTCAGGGGGTTGTTTACTCTAGAATCAAGCATCTTCTCCAATGTGTATTCTATCCATTGGACCAGACACACATCAGTTTGTATAGAAGACAGTGGTGTCTGGTCTACACAACAGTAAAGGTGTGTTTAAGGACATCTTGGAGTGCAAGTGCCCTTTTACTATAATCACATTTAGGAGGCCAAACGCAGAACCAGCCTTGTCACTGCAAGAAACAATGCCCTTGTTAAAAGTTAAAAGTTTTTCCACAGAAAGTCACCACAGTGTCTCGAAAGTCGAGAAAAAGTAATCTTAAGCTGAAAAGTGCCTTTGCACCGCGCCAGAGGTGTAGATAGCACGAGCTGGGTGGGAGGGTTAGAGGATGGATAAGAGAAAGTCTATGGTACTGTATAATGATTGGCTTATCTGAAAAACTCATAGGGCAAGGATTCCTCTGCCACTCTGGTCTCCTGTCAATTTCTTATCAGGCAAAGTACCCTTTCGCAGTATCCTCGAGACAGTGATATGAGGATATTCGAGGTGGTAGAAAAAACGTAATGACTCTTAAGCTTCCCATTGGTTATATCTAGCCTCTTTACAACATACTTTTTCGGTACTGCCAGTTCCACGGCTCAGTTGGTAGAGCATGGCACTTGCAACACCAGGATTGTGGGTTTGATTCCTGGGGCAACCCATACATAAAATGTATGCACGCGTGACTGTAATGAAAGCTTTAGATGTCACAGAGGCCATTATAGTTACTACATGTAAATAACACTAACGAGACATCAATGATTCATGTTTGAGCAAATCAACCCAGGATGGGGCTCCTCCGCAAGACAACATCATACCTTGTTTTCTCTGTCTGTCGGTCTCTGTTTGTCTCTCTCTGTCTCTCTCTCACTCTCTCACCAATACTATTGGTCTGACAACTCAACCATGATTGTTGTTTTAAAAGCCTTCAAATGTCTCCCAGACATGAAACCAGAGTGACTGCCCGCCGTCGCCGTAGTAGCCGTGTGACAGCTCGTCGTTATGGTTTCCTGAACCCTCATAATGAAGGACTACTGAGTCTGTCATCCAAGAACGGCCTCTCCCCGTCCCGTCCCTTCTGTCTATCTGTTGGCTAGCCAGCTGGCCAGTTTCCCTCACTCCAGAAAAACAACACAAGCTCGGAGGTCTCGCTACTGTAGCATGGCAGGCCCTTAATGGGCAGAAACACCTCATTAGGTTACGCTATTGGCTCGTCCCGTTGAACAACTCCATTTCGACCAGAATGGGGTCAAGTCCAATTTAGGCTGACATTGTCATGTTGTGTAGTTAAATCAGTCAGTTGCCAGCACAGTAAATTCTTTCAGTTGAAAGCTTTTTTCATTTTCATTTCCAAACACGTCATCCTGCTTCGTTTGTGCTTGGTTAGCAATTGAGGACAAGCCACAACGGTTGAAACATGAGGAACAGTTCAGGCTTCAGACAGAGATACAGCAGCTCTGTTTCCTAGAGTCACAGAACTGCAGCTAGCCTGCAAGCTTCGCCAGCTACACAAACGAACGGAGCAAGAAAGAGGATTTAACACGACTGCACAGACAGACAGGTTAAGCTGACAGGCCGCTGACAGGAACTATAAGGTTTCACTTTCAAAATCAAAAAGTAATCAACTCTTAAAAGCATATAGGTCCTGATTCATATACCGCATGTGTATTGCTCCCAAGAAGAAACTGAATTTGTAAAGATATTTTTAATTACTTTAGAGTTAGAGGCGCATTCATGATAGGAGGGTCAGAGCTACTGTAGGCTTTCAGGTTTCATGGGGAAAATACATTTCTCTATGGCTTTTAAATTGGTGATGCTCTCGGAATGTAAACAAATGGAAGGAAGGGACATTATGCTAATGAAGGCACTGAGTGGCCTCTTCCATTAGGGCTGTTGAGATAAAAGGCAAAGCGCTTTGAGCACAGCCACAAACACAAACACCATAGACAGGGATATGTAGTACTGTTTGTCCTCTTCACCAATTAGAGTGACAGTCATGCTCACGTTTAGACTCAAAAGCAACTCCGTGTCAACCATATTTAGATATGACTACAGTACAGAAAATAAAAAGCACTTTCTTTCAGATAGAAAAATATCAACATGCATTTTAGACTTTTATAACTGCTTACCAAAACATTATAATGTGCATCACCCTCTCTCTCTTTATATGAGCAATACTGTAATGTTCAGCTCAACTGAGTGGTGGTATGAATATAGTTGACATTTTTGTGCTATATCCTGTGTGATTCAGAGATCATGCCTGACTCCTGTGGTCTTATATTGATTAGTGACTGCCGCTCTGCTTTATTGGCATGAAGGATTCCATTTTCACCGCAGACGTGACTTGTCCTCAGGCGTAAATTGACAATGCCCCCTCATTTCCTCTCCAGTCAAGTCCCATTAATACCAATCGGAATGATCCATGCCGCCCCATATCCAAACAGAGAGCTGCTCACTCACTCTATCATCAGTGGGTAAATCTGAACAACGACAGTCGCCGAGGAGGAATCTGATGGCCGGGTATTATTCTGCCAAGGTGAAAGTGACCCATTGGGGACAATAGGTATGCCATCAGCTTTACACCTTGTCAATAGATAATGAACATTTAATTTAAAAAATACCTTTCTTGTCTCTGTATCCTCTGTACCCTTGTCTGTTCAAGGGCACCCATACAAAGATTTTGTTTGGTGTGGTTGTTAGTTTAGCTTTCTGTAACTTTCTAGCAAGTACGGTCTGCATGTGTAGGAGCATATTGCATCATGATTGCAAGGTGTCCCGATATCTTTTCCAACTGTCCATTATCTGGTTTTAATGCCCATTCTAAAATGCCCTTCTAGCCAATCAGAAACAAGCATTCAACAATGTTGTGAGACTATAATAATGGCTATAGTATCTCTCTATACTGTAGCACCCAGCTTTGCAAACACACTGTATAACAGTGCTCCAGCTCCCCACTAGAATAGTTCCTGACTGATGGCGGCTGCAGTAAAGGTTAATTAATGAGTGTTGGCAGGGCTGGTGGCTGCCAGGAGAGAGAGGACCCCCTGGGACCAATACTGGGCTGGTGGAGGATACGGAGGATACAGATAGCAAGGAGAAGAGTACAGCTATAGATGGTTACTCAGCTGAAATTGAGTCCCTCGACCGTTCCATTTGGTTAACCTCTGCTTAGTGTGATACAGTGGATCACTTACTCATACTATATTATAGGGCCGCAATCACATTATATCAGTGTATCTGGTCTCCTGGACTACTTTGAGATTTAATATGGTGAATAAGGTATGCCTTAGCCCACACAATACGAGCTGAAGATGAGCAGAACGCTTTTCAGTTATATTATTTATCACTGTCCTCACATTATTTCTCTGCAATCAGACATCAAACGATATTGCATAATATAATTTGGCTTGGTATAAACATGAGAGGATAGGTGTGGGAATTGAATGAGTCAGAAATAAATACCTTAGGGGTACTCCATCAAATAAGAACTGTTTGAGATACTGACTTGAGTTAGACAAGGAAGTAATTCCTTCTTATATAATATGCATAGTTGAACTAATTGGCTTTGATTTTGAATATCTAATTTCATTGGTTGACATTAAATGTTATTCCTTCGCTACTCACAATCAGCATCAAAACACTCTGTTTTGACTTTAATGTAAATCATAACTTATCTCAACATAGAGTATCAAAGTAAAAATATTCATTATATGGGAATATTTACTAGCATAATAATTGTAGTATTGCCTTGAATAAAATGGGGGGGGGGAAATCAGCATAAGTACAATTAGGAATAGCTAATTTTGTTTGATAGCATTTACTATATATTTTAGTTTTATATATTAAGGTTGTTTCTTTAACATTATGAGTAGAAGGCTTTGCCAGTACCTGAGTGTCAGTAGAGGATGGAGTGTCATGGAGACAGTGAGAATAAGGAATGTTAGCGGGCTAACAACACAGCTCTAGTTAAGACATGTTTTATGTGGCTCAGAGCTCGTTAAGGCGAAAAGGTGACATGAGCATTTCTTTACAGGCTTTTAATGGCTGTTCCTTGTCATGCATGGCGCACATATAGGCAGTTAGGTTTCTGTCACCAATTTCCTAGAAAGAGCTATAATAGACCTTGATTACCATATATAGTGACGAAGCAGCCTCCGTTTTTGGAACTACAAAAGAGAACTACAAAGTGAATCAATTATGCAATGGATCAGAGCGATCACTGGTTGTCAATGTTCTGTATTTAAGAATGTGTTATTTTCTTTTACATTGTCTTATCATCCTGCTCCCACTAAACCAGATGTAGAGAAGTATGTTTGTAATTCAAGGCCACAGAAGCAAGGAAACACATCCCCACAAGCAAATACAAAACAGAGTTGGTAACAGGATTGCAACACCAAAGTGAGAGCATGGCTGCCAAGTCTACACACAGTCATAGACCACAACATCAAACAGGTTTCCAAGCAGTCACAGGTTTCAGTGTTCAAAGTGGAAAACCAGGACAGTTTCTGGCTGAGAAAGGACTGATATTTCCGTATGATATGATATGCATTTATTTACATACACAATGCTAGTTTTTGAGTGTGTATTTTTTCCATGTTGTTTAATATCCAATTATGTAAATGTATATTAAGCATAAAATAAAAAATAAAAAAGACTCATACATTTTGTCCACACTGGTGGCTTACAGAACAGAACATAACGACCCAGAAAACATCTAGACTCCCTTTAATACACACTTAATATTCATATCCAGCGGAGGCTGATGTCTAGTGAACTGTTTAAGGACAAAGTCCTGAAAGATCATTAGATATCTGATTGAGCGCATCAAGAAATGGAAACTTGCATTGTTTGCATTTCCTCTAGGGCCTAGTGAAGATAATGCAGCAATAGAAACAGAGGACGGTGCCCCAGTTATGGCGTTTTGCAGATTAATATGGGTAGCTGGGGGGATGCTTTGGAATAGCTCAGACTAAAACTGTGTCAGGGCTGTCGTTTAGCCCAGTTTGATCTCTATGGAGCTGACCTTCTTAGGAGTTAACTCAATGGATGCCATGAAAGGGTTAAACATCATGTCATGCTCATGGTATTCATTTCCATATTCATTTGTTATAACCTTTGGGGTATGTGTGTTTGTAACAAGCCATTGATTTCCTTTTCCTCCAGAAAACCAACAACCTAAGATTACCATTTGAATAATTACTTCAACTTGATTCTAAAGGCTTGTACACAGTCTTTCACACATTTTCTGAGGGAATCCCTGCAATGTGCTAAACCATTAACATGTCATGACATCTTTGAACTTCAAATAAAATTCCTTGATGGCATATTTGTCTAACATAAAACATTTCCAGTATACATTTATATGAAAATACAGTCCACAATATTCATATACATATTTATATAAGCACTAGGAACACATTATTCATATATATATATTTAAAAACAATTAAGCACTTGGAACATACTGTATTTCTAAGCTCCAAACAGCTTTACAAAAATAATCTGTTTAGACTTTGCAGTTTTTTGGGAGACTTTTTAAGAGAAAACTGTAAGACATCAAAGGATGGAAATCTCACTCCAACAAAGAGTGTTTAAAGTAATTGTCCAGGGATAATAGGGAGAAAACACAATCAAATACTTTCACTTTTTAAGCTCCCCTTCAACTAATTTTAATGTAAAACATCCCTCACTTGCAAACACAAGGTATCATGTGCCCACATATAATGTAACAGAGTAAAACCCAGAACACAGTTAAATAATAGGGCTTAAATAATTGTTTTTGTCCCGTGTTACTACTTGCCATCAGTGATTCAGTGATGATATCACTTCCATTACCGGTCAGTGCAAAATACAACATTAGAGATGATCAAAGTAAAAGATTTGCAGCTACAAACAAGACTTCATATCAGCTGACCTGCAGCAGTAACGTTAACTAGCTGATAAATCTGGAGTACCCAAGTCTTTTCATGACCACCCCACATGTGTCCTCTATCAGTCTGATGTCCTTGCGAGGCATGTTCTGCCTCCATATGTTAATGTTGGCTGGTGATATGTCCCCCTCGTACATCAGGTTGTACAAGTTTGTGGAGGTGGTGAACATGAGCTGGTTGAGGGCTGCCGGTGTGACCGGCACCCCCAGAAACGTGTGGATCCTTTCACCTGTCTCCTGGGGGAAAGTGACTATGTCCTCAAACCGCACCTGGAGGTAGGCCTCTGCCTGGAGGCTCCCACCGACCCGGAGCACTGCGGAAGTGTGTGCCAGCCACAGGTGAGCCAGCATGAGGACAGCGCTGGTCTCCGAGTGGGACAGGAGCATCCGGATCATTCTGAACTCAGGGGCTGAGGCTGGGCACGTGTCCCTTGTACTGCTACTGCTACCGTCCTCCTTGAATATCAGGGACAGGTGTTGAGGAATGTTCTTAAGGGAGTAAAAGCTGGGCTTACTGTTATAGAGCATGAGATAGATCCACGCCCGGGGGTCTCTGACTACATTGATGGCCCTTAGGGACGGGCCCACCACCTCCTGAATGAAGGGGAGTTTGAGCCCCCAGCTTCCACTCCTCATGTTGAGGACCACGCGGGCATTGGGGTACTCACTGACGTGGCGCCTCATCTCCCTGACATACTCAGCATCCCGGTCAAGGCTACCCCTCATCTTGCCCCTCAGCTCCGCAGCAGGCTCCTTCCTCCTGGTCCTCTTCCTCCTGTCACTGCCGGGGCCTGGGGCTCTCTGGGGCAGCTTGGCCCTGCTACTCTCCACTAGCTGTATGTTCTGCAGGTGCAGCTTGGTGTTGTGGACCAGAGAGTGCAGCCAGCCCTGGATGATTTTAAAGCGTCCACGCAGGGCGTCCGTTCTGGACCACTCACAGGCATCGACCAGCGAGTCAAATTCGAACTCGGTCTCTGGAATGTCTACGTGCTCCGTGGGGACCCGTATGTAAACAAAGTCGGAGCTGTTGTCAAAAAGGTGCTTAAGTATTTCCGATCCAGAGCCAGGCAGGGTCGTTATGACAACAGTTGGCAGGGGAAAGTGATGCTGATCATAAAGTCTGATTTGTTTGCTGACCTCTGGGTCAGTGCTGACACCTTTCCATTTGACCCCACAGAGGAGTTGATCGCAGGTGTTCGACATGAACAACAACGCAGCTATCCACAGTATGAGCACCGAGAGCAGAGCATAGCGCATCAGTCTACTGAAGCACACATAGAACTTTCTCTGCAGGGTCAAAAAAACAATAGCACCACAAAGTATCACCCCCGCTATTACATTGACTGTGAATCCAAAATCAAACAGCTGACTGTCCACTGTGGTTTGTTTCGGAACCAGTTGAGTCCCCAGGCCATATCGAATGATCTGATGTCTGTCCTCCATTTTGGCATAACCCCCAAATCCTAAATAACTTAATCTTGTTCCTATGTCTTTATAGTTTGTTACAATGGAAACTATTCTCTCTGTGTTGTTTATAACTAGAGATAGCCTGACACCATTTTTGCTATTGTCCAGAAATCGACAGTTGGACACTTTGACATAAGGTCCATGCATCACATAGGCCACTCGGCTTACTGTGCCCCTCATGGGGAAAGTGACGTTAACATACTGTGTCCACCTCTTTTTGAACTCTGCAGCCTGCTCGGCCTCCTGTATCCTAGTATCTGGGCTGAGACCCTGACTGTCAAACCAGAACATTTTATAATGAGCGTCCCACACATCCATCAACGCCCCATTATACTTGTCCATGAATTTATAGGGGACATATTTAAAGTCGATGTCGAGGTTGTGGAAGAACGCACTCTGCGAGGTGATGGGCGAATCGTCCAACTTCTCGACATGGTCCAGTACTAGCAAGGTTTGGGAGTTGAGCAGCACCAGTGCCCTGTACACACTCCTTAACCGCATGGCTGGAGAATAAGCTGGGGCTGCCTCCCCGCTTACAAACATAGTGTCTCTATGGGAGGAGGCAGCGACCAGCTCCCCAGCAGCATCCCCCACCCCTTCATCTGTCCAGCGCAGCCACTTAGCACACTCCCCCAGCTGGCCCTCCCATGGGGCATTACACTGGCTGCTGGGAGAGGGGCCGAACACAAGCACATTGTTCAGATAACTGTACTTAGGCCCGTAAAGTGCTTCAGACACAAATACCTGTCCGTTAGGGGCAAAAGTGAAGGAGTTTTGGTCCGGGTGCTCGTGGCCTGGGTTGAAGCTATTCCAGCCGTCCAGCCATGAATAGGGCTTTGCATGAACAATGTCATACACGGCACGGCCACCCAGCTTCCCGGATTTAAAGGAGACAAATGTGTTGCCCTGACCGTTGGGCAGCCCGGCTCCGTACGTCACCACACCCCAGTTGGAGAAAATATGCATCCTGGCTTTGCCAAAGCCATGGGGAGGTTGTGGCGTGAGATGGACATTGTACCAGATGTACTCAGTGTGAAGGGTAGTCCAGCGCTGGGCAGAGGACTGGCCCATGGGACCGTCCTTGGGCCTGTGCTTTCTAATCTGCTGGGCTAGCCAGTTCCCAGTGCCGTTTCTTATAACAAATGTGTCTAGGAACACCAGCTGGCTCTCTGGGCCGTAGAACCAGTTGTAGTTGGAGTCGGCGATGCCCACAGTCCTCTGAAAGCCGGGCAGCAGAGTTGCATAGTAGAACCAGAAGTGTTCCAGCAGCCAGTTGTTCTGTGTGTTGTCAATGTTGAAATGACGTTGCGCTAAGAAAACATACTGCGTGATTGACTTGGCCGTGTAGCTCCCGTATGCCACGCCCTCATCTAGTGACCCGTCCACAATGTGGTTTAGGAGAAACATGGTCTTCTCCATATAATTGACTGACACCTGTTTCCAGACCATTGTTTCTGGGTCTTCATGGGTGCCGACCACAATAGCCCCAGTCAAGATGGCTAATATATTAGTGGTTTGATGATTTTGGAGATACTGCTTCCCCCAACCCCTATACTTAGATGTCTCAAACAGTTCCTCTGTCTCAGAGCGAATTCTCCTGAGGTAAACATCCCGTCGGTCCTCGTCCAGGAACGAGTAAATAAAGTCATATGCGGTGGCAAACCCAGTAAGTGAGTGTGCCATGGGCACCTCATCATTGGGAGCACTGGTCACCTTCCAGTCCGGGTAATCTGCCATTCTATCCATAAACTTGATGAGAAACTGCAGGGCACCTGAGTCCTCTGGGCACAGCAGGCAATACAGAGCAAGGGGGGGTAGGTTGTTCCCATAAATCTCATTCCACTTGCTAGTAAACTCCTCATGTTTTGCAGGGGGCATGTAAAGGGGCACATTGGACAGCATGGTCAGGACCGCTGCCCTGATTACTTTGAAAATGTGGCTGTGTGTGCTGGAGGATCTTTGCCTCATAAGCTGTACATCTACTTGGTTGAAATACAGGTTGGGATGAGAATCGGTAGATTGAAGTTTTCGATGCTCTGATGCTTTGCCCTGGGTGAGTTTGAGTGGCACCAAATCATCCGTAAAAATATATTTTTCTGACGCGTTGAATACACCCGAAAAAGCCATTCCCACTGCCAAGAGTGCCAGTAAAAATATATAGCACCCTATCCACTTTTTTGCCATGGTCCAAGACATTTTGTTGTTGTTTTGTTTATATTATCATCTCTTTTTTAAGCTGAATGGCAAATTATTTTCCTTTGTGATAACAAGTTCAAGTATTTTTCAAAAACTTCTGAAATGTATTTTGGAGACATATTCAAATATATATGAGATGTGTTTTCAATCTCACATTCTATAAAAAAAAAAAAAAAACGACAGACTATATTCTTTCACAATAAAACAACATGTATTCTACAATACCAGTCCGCGTGAATAATTGCCAGGAGGCGAGTGCTTGACAGCACTAATGTTCAGCCTAATGTATAGGCTACTCCAGTCCTATACAGTACAAAAACGCACAATGTCCATCTCCACTTGGAAAGGTTTGAAAACGCAGCAGCCAGATAAAGTTGTGGAGGTTTGCACATATGTACTACCCCATAAAACAAAAATACAATCAAACAGCAATCTTACATTAATCTTTTAGAAAAATTTAACATAGAATTCATCCATGAATCTGTTAGTTTTTGCCGGCACGTTTTCTATCCTCACTGGAGTGTGGCGCATGGAGAGACTGGCATCTCTCCTGCTGCGAGCAACAGCAAACACGTATTCATCTCTCCCCAAAAAACATTTCCTCCTGGAAAAACATCAGTCAGCCCCAGTCGGTGTCCGGTCCAATCACAGACACCCAAAGGCTTTTTATTCTCCTCGATCGAGCTGCAATATCCACAAACCAAAGAAAATAGCGCATTTCCGCATCTAACATTGCAAACTGTCGCGATGATGTACTGTCCCAATCCAAGGTTTAGTCGTTTTCCATTGTAAAATTATCTATTTTCCCCTATTCGCCGTTTGTCTTCTTTCCCAAACCAACGAACGTTAGATTAGGTAGGCTAGTTAAAAGGGGAAAGTTGTCGTCACTGCCAAGTATTCAAAGAAAGAGACATAACAGTCAATTGAAAAAAAAACTAAATACATTCCCAAAAATAGACAAACATTCAGGCTGGAAAATCCTTGCAGCCTAATCAACTGCTTTGCGCTTCCTATCGCCACTCCGGCATATATATTGCATCATATAACAATTGCGGTTGAACATGTATGTATCTTACTGCGTCTGATATGTCCGTCCTACTTACTGTATTACAGTGTGATATTGTTTTCTAGCAGTCAGTGAAAAATGTACACGGTACTACCTGTAGAGGGAGCCGTGACTTTGGAAGCGCGCTCTCAGACTTCCCTGCGCGAGAATGCAGCTGTGAAATGTGAAATTCAATGAGTTGCAGATTATTGTGTATCATTTATTTACACACATATGAATTAAAAACAACGCACAACGGACCCGCTGCCCCTAGTTGGAATTACTCTATCGTGAGTTAATACTTGTAGCCTACATCAAATTACATAAGGTAGTAGAAAACCTATATGTCCAAAAACCTGTTGATCGATCTTGCCAATAATGAATGTCAATCACACCGACACTACTGTGTACATGTTTAATTACAGCGTCTTTGAAGTCTAATAACAATCAGCATTATCTAATTACTCTACCACTGCATGGGCACCTTAATCAGTGCCAGGATGTCAAGTGCTGTAGAAAATCAGAAAAGTAATTAGCCTACTGAAAGGACCATAACAGTAAACAACACATGTGAGGAGATGAGACATGTATTCACTATAGGCAATTTTGTGTTTTTATTTTACAGTGTACTTTTTTTTCTCATTGCCAGACTTATACAAGCTCATAGTGTCTACATGGAAGGTATTCTGTGGGGACCACCGCACTGAGTTGCACTTTCAGACTACATGTAAAAATTGACCAACAGTTACCCTTATCAGCCCCATTGCAGGAGTCATGCATCTAGATCTCCCCTAGGACACAACTCTCCTCTTCCACGAGGGAGAGAGAGAGATGGAGGCTCCTGTGCCACATCCACTTCCCTTCCTTTTAATGCCATTAATTGTCCATCTGTTCAGGTTCCAGGTTTCTCAACAGTATACCAGTGACTCATTTAATCTCCATTAAGCATCCCCCTCCTCCTTCATTATTTTCTAATTTATTTTTTAAAGAGAATTCATTCAAAGATGGCTAGATTTCTCTTGCTTCTGATACACAAGGATGAACGTAATCCCTTGTGTTTGCTACAAACACCTCCCACTGGGCACAAACGTCAATTCAACGTCTAGTCCACATTGGTTAAACGTAATTTCATTGAAATGACTTGGAAACACTCCCGAGTGGCGCAGTGGTCTAAGGCACTGCATCTAAGGCACTGCATTGCAGTGCTAGCTGTGCCACTAGAGATGTATGCACTCAGTAACTGTAAATTGCTCTGGATAAGAGCGTCTGCTAAATGACTAAAATGTAAAATGAAACAACGTTGATTCAACTAGAGTGTGCCCAGTGGGTTTTACCTTAAGGGAGAAACAAAGAACATTCTTAAAAAGGAGATTAAAGTCAACAACTTAAAAATGTCAGATATGTATTTTAGACAGAGCAGCATCGGATCGACTGAGCCGCCTAATTACAAGAGACCTCTGCATACTGTGATGATGGAGTCCCATTACCACAAGATAAAAACACTCTCTAATCACTATTATCCACAGCTGTCGGTGCCTAGGGCCCTGAACAGGAGGTCTTGAGGTTGTTGCTTGGCACTCGTTGCCTAGTGACGTTTCAAACACATCAGAGTTGAACGCTATGGCTCTCTGTTGCCAAAGATGTCTCAAGCAAGGCAACATGGCATCCACACACAGAGAGAGATTATTGACTGACAAGCGATAGGTGTTCCTTTGCCATCCACTGCTGTTCGTAGTGGTTGTTTGAAGTATCAGAAAGCTCAGGGTTTGGCTGGGGTTGGGGTAAAAAGGTCTGGTCATGCATATTGAACAGGGAGGTGTGAACAGACAGCCGGTGACCTTATTAAAACCGTGGCATGCTGGGAGCAAAGGGAGGAGTGAACCAGGGTCCTATGAAAGACTCCTCTCAGTCCCTGCAGAGAATATCAATTCCTCCCCCAGAGTCTCGGGGTAACACAGCATGCCAGCGTCCTGCATGATGGCCTCTGGGTAGAGTCTGACTGAAGAAATGTGTCTGTTTCAGTTTTGTAAGAGCGTTGCAACACTTTACCTTACCATGAGGTCTGCCTGTCAATCATGTCGGTCTGAGAACTCTTCTCTAGCTAATAACACATACTCTCTCCTAATGAGCTGTTGGCTGTCAAACTATCAGCCGCAATGTTTAGTAGCCTACTTTCAGCGTAAGAGTTTTGTTTATTATTATGGTAACTAATTGAAACCAAAGCCATTAATGCGGAGACTTTTGTCAATGTACTCTGCAGAAATTGAATTATGAAATACACTGAGCATACCAAACATTAGGAACACCTTCCTAATATTGAGTTGCACTCCCCCTTTTGCCATCAGAGCAGCCTCAATTTGTCGGGGCATGGACTCTACAAGGTGTCGAAAACGTTCCACAGGGATGCTGGCCCATGTTGACTCCAATGCATCCCACAGTTGTGTCAAGTTAGCTGGATGTCCTTTGGGTGGTGGACCATTCTTGATACACATGGGGAACTGTTGAGCTTGAAAAACCCAGCAGTGTTGCAGGTCTTGAGACAACTGCCTGGCACCTACTACCATACCCTTTTCAAAGGCACTTACATCTTTTGTCTTGCACATTCACCCTCTGAATTCCGCACATACACAATTCATGTCTCAATTGTCTCAATGTTTAAAAATCCTTCTTTAAGCTGTATCCTCCTCTTCATATACACTGATTGAAGTGGAGTTAACGAGTGACATCAATAAGGGATCATAGCTTTCAACCTGATTCACCTGGCCAGTCTATGTCATGGAAAGAGCAGGTGTTCTTAATATTTTGTACACTCAGTCATTGGACACACAATATCCAGCGATGACTCGCTGTCAAACTTCTACATCCATTGCTTTATCTTGGCCAGGTCGCAGTTGTAAATGAGAACTTGTTCTCAACTGGCTTACCTGGTTAAATAAAGGTTAAATAAAAAAATAATAAATAAAAAAATACATTATTGAAATAAATGGAGGCCTAAACCAATTCAAGTGTTACCTATTGTGAGTAAAATCTTTTGTCACACTCTCTCAATGTACATTATTAACCACTGCACCAAAATGATCTAACGTTGATATAATGTTATTCTAATGACCTTAAAAGCAGTCTTCTGAAACAGCTGAAGGTGTGAGAGGAAAAGGATCCATAGAAAATATACAATTCTATGTATTTCAGTACGTGCAAGCACTTTCCAAGTCAAAAGTGCACCTCTCAAACTAGTTCTTTCTTCCACTTCATTCGTTCTTTTGATGACTCGCTATCAAACTTCCACATCCATTAAACAACGTGAGACTGCTGCATTTGACATAGCATTCAAAGAAGATAAATAGGAGGATGATTGAGAACAAACACATTCTGATAGCGGGATCAACCTATCAGACCTTGAGTGAAGGAGACTGATGTGATGTGCCAGGCAGGCAGCCTTTAATGTGGGAGACGTTCTGAGCTGGGAATACGCCGGGCTGTGATCATGAAACATTTACCACACATGCTGCGTTGATACCTGTTCTATTCCGAGGAAGTGCATGGTACAACCCAGCTCCTAAACCTTCCATGAATATTTCAAGATGCAAATTTCATAGTCCCCCAGGGTAATTTGGTGCAGAGAAAAAAACAAAAAGGAAAAAGAATGAATGTTTTAAGTGAGAAGAAAATATATGGCGATATTATGAAAGAGTGTGAGCGAAACAGGCACACTACCAATTAAGATCTGTGGGAATAGAACAATGTTTCAAAGGTCCCTGTCACCACTGCTCTACACCCATGGTACAGTATAGTGCTTCTACTAGAACGGATTGTATTGTGTTGCTTAATGCTCCTCCCTTTGCTCACAATGCTTATGCAGATGATTGGCTTGTATTATATCATATATGACACAATCGTTCTGTGTGGAGAAGAAAACACAGTTCCCAGATGTAATTCCAATTTCGTCGTATGACATCTGATGTTCTCCCAGGGGTGTAAATGAAACCTCTCTGTGTGATTGATATTGCAAAAACCGGTTGTGGTGTGATTTGGCTCTGTGCACGGCAAGATTAGAACTCACAGTTTTTGTTTTGCTTCTACCCCTCCCCACTTTCAGAGACAGAGGTTTAATTTGACGCTGTCAGGAGTCGTCTCTTTGCCGCACACACTTCAAACGGTCTGGTAAGGAAATCTGTGTTCTCCAAGGCTCACATTATTCAAATGGGCCGGCTTCCATCTCACAAATTTGGATTCTTTGCATCCTCCTCTGCTTTGACAGTATTAATGTTGCCACCTCAAAGTGGGGGAGAACCTTCCAACGCAACTCACTGCAATGTCCGCTGGGAAAGTGACAGGCTTCTGTTGAAATGGGACTGAAGCAGAAATGAGCAGTGATGCACAGCTGACTGAGTCCAACGTCCATCATAACAGATTTTGGCATGAGAAAGCATGAACTACTCCCTCCCTGCACAAAGCTTGCATCACTGGGCTGGGCTGGCCCTCTCCCCTAGGCCACTGTGACGTATTAACGCATTACATAAATTCATTAAATGCTATTCTCCCTAATTAAAATCGTGCTGTGTATTAATTCTCTGAAGAGTAAGTTCATTAACAGTTCACAGCAAAATGCCTCATTGATTTCCCGTTGCTGTATAATAGACATATGAGGATTCCCTATAAATCCCAAATGAGAGGGCTAACTAATATAATTTCAGCTGCTCAGATGTGATTTTCCTCTAGAATGTGCATTCAAACTTACTGTGTGTTGCCTCTCAATCATACTCGCTTGAATTGTCTTCTTGTTTCGGTATGTATGTGTTTTGCTGCCTGCAGTCTCTCTGCCAACTAAACCTTGATTATTGGTGTTTGTTTGTTGCACCTTAGGCAATGTCATACCTGAATGAGCTGTCAAACAAAGCAAACCTAAACTCCCGTGTGGCTCAGTTGGTAGATCATGGTGCTTATAAAGCCAGGGTTGTGGGATTGATTCCCACGGGGGAAAGGTATTAAAATCTATGCACTCACTACTCTAAGTTTCTCTGGATAAGAGTGTCTGAAAAATTACTTAAATGTAATCAAGTAGGTTAGCTGTGCCTTCAATTGATTAAAGATTTGAAATGGAAAGGCATAACAATGTAATTTCCTGGTCAAATGTTACCAAACCTGGTGGGACAGTGCTTAAAGTAGGTAGTCTAGACATCCTGAAGGTTTGACTTGATTCTACAGTTGAAGTCGGAAGTTTACATAAACCTAGGTTGGAGTCATTAAAACTCGTTTTTCAACCACTCCACAAATTTCTTGTTTACAAACTATTGTTTTGGCAAGTCGGTTAGGACATCTATTTTGTGCATGACACAAGTAATTTTTCCAACGATTATTTCACTTATAATTCAATGTATCACAATTCCAGTGGGTCAGAAGTTTACATACAGTGAGGGAAAAAAGTATTTGATCCCCTGCTGATTTTGTACGTTTGCCCACTGACAAAGACATGATCAGTCTATAATTTTAATGGTATGTTTATTTGAACAGTGAGAGACAGAATAACAACAAAAAAATCAAGAAAAACGCATGTCAAAAATGTTATGAATTGATTTGCATTTTAATGAGGGAAATAAGTATTTGACCCCTCTGCAAAACATGACTTAGTACTTGGTGGCAAAACCCTTGTTGGCAATCACAGAGGTCAGACGTTTCTTGTAGTTGGCCACCAGGTTTGCACACATCTCAGGAGGGATTTTGTTCCACTGCTCTTTGCAGATCTTCTCCAAGTCATTAAGGTTTCGAGGCTGACGTTTGGCAACTCGAAACTTCAACAGATGTTTTATGGGATTAAGGTCTGGAGACTGGCTAGGCCACTCCAGGACCTTAATGTGCTTCTTCTTGAGCCACTCTTTTGTTGCCTTGGCTGTGTGTTTTGGGTCATTGTCATACTAGAATACCCATCCACGACCCATTTTCAATGCCCTGGCTGAGGGAAGGAGGTTCTCACGCAAGATTTGACGGTACGTGGCCCCGTCCATCGTCCCTTTGATGCGGTGAAGTTGTCCTGTCCCCTTAGCAGAAAAACACTCCTTAGCATAATGTTTCCACCTCCATGTTTGACGGTGGGGATGGTGTTCTTGTGGACATAGGCAGCATTCCTCCTCCTCCAAACACGGCGAGTTGAGTTGATGCCAAAGAGCTCGATTTTGGTCTCATCTGACCACAAAATTTTCACCTAGTTCTCCTCTGAATCATTCAGATGTTCATTGGCAAAGTTCAGACGGCCCTGTATATGTGCTTTCTTGAGAAGGGGGACCTTGAGGGCGCTGCAGGATTTCGGTCCTTCACGGCGTAGTGTGTTACCAATTGTTTTCTTGGTGACTATGGTCCCAGCTGCCTTGAGATCATTGACAAGATCCTCCCGTGTAGTTCTGGGCTGATTCCTCACCGTTCTCATGATCATTGCAACTCCACGAGGTGAGATCTTGCATGGAGCCCCAGGCCGAGGGAGATTGACAGGTATTTTGTGTTTCTTCCATTTGCGAATAATCGCACCAACTGTTGTCACCTTCTCACCAAGCTGCTTGGCGATGGAATTGTAGCCCATTCCAGCCTTAGGTCTACAATCTTGTCCCTGACATCCTTGGAGAGCTCTTTGGTCTTGGCCATGGTGGAGAGTTTGGAATCTGATTGATTGATTGCTTCTGTGGATAGGTGTCTTTTATACAGGTAACAAGCTGAGATTAGGAGCACTCCCTTTAAGAGTGTGCTCCTAATCTCAGCTCGTTACCTGTATAAAAGACACCTGGGAGCCAGAAATCTTTCTGATTGAGAGGGGGTCAAATACTTATTTCCCTCATTAAAATGCAAACAATTTATATGCGTTTTTCTGGATTTTTTTGTTGTTATTCTGTCTCTCACTGTTCAAATAAACCTACCATTAAAATTATAGACTGATCATTTGTGGGCAAACGTACAAAATCAGCAGGGGATCAAATACTTTTTTCCCTCACTGTACACTAAGTTGACTGTGCCTTTAAACAGTTTAGACATTTCCAGAAAATGATGTAATGGCTTTAGAAACTTCTGATAGGCTAATTGACATCATTTGAGTCAATTGGAGATGTACCTGTGGATGTATTTCAAGGCCTACCTTCAATCTCAGTGCCTCTTTGCTTGACATCATGGGAAAATCAAAAGAAATCAGCCAAGATCTCAGAAAAATAATTGTAGACAACCACACGTCTGGTTCATCCTTGGGAGCAATTTCCAAACGCCTGAAGGTACCACGTTCATCTGTACAAACAATTGGTCGTCATACCGCTCAGGAAGGAGACGTGTTCTGTCTCCTAGAGATGAACGTACTTTGGTGTGAAAAGTGCAAATCAATCCCAGAACAACAGCAAAGGACCTTGTGAAGATGCTGGAGGAAACAGGTACAAAAGTATCTATATCCACAGTAAAACGAGTCCTATATTGACATTACCTGAAAGGCCACTCAGCAAGGAAGAAGCCACTGCTCCAAAACCGCCATAAAAAAGCCAGACTACGGTTTGCAACTGCACATGGGGACAAATATCGTACTTTTTTGAGAAATGTCCTCTGGTCTGATGAAACCAAAATAGAACTGTTTGGCCGTAATAACCATCGTTATGTTTGGAGGAAAAAGGGGAGTGGTTGCAAGCCGAAGAACACCATCCCAACCGTGAAGCGCGGGGGTGGCAGCGTCATGCTGTGGGGTTGCTTTGCTGCAGGAGGGACTGGTGCACTTCACAAAATAGATGGCATCATGAGGAAGGAAAATTATGTGGATATATTGAAGCAACATCTCAAGACATCAGTCAGGAAGTTAAAGCTTGGTCACAAATGGGTCTTCCAAATGGACAATGACCCCAAGCATAAGGCTTAAGGACAACAAAGTCAAGGTATTGGAGTGGCCATCACAAAGCCCTGACCTCAATCCTATAGAAAATGTGTGGGCAGAACTGAAAAAGCGTGTGCAAGCAAGGAAACCTACAAACCTGACTCAGTTACACCAGCTCTGTCAGGAGGAGTGGGCCAAAATTCACCCAACTTATTGTGGGAAGCTTGTGGAAGGCTATCCGAAATGTGTGACCCAAGTTAAACAATTTAAAGGCAATGCTACCAAATACTAATTAAGTGTATGTAAACTTCTGACCCACTGGGAATGTGATGAAAGAAATAAAAGCTGAAATAAATCATTCTCTCTACTATTATTCTGAAATGTCACATTCTTAAAATAAAGTGGTGATCCTAACTGACCTAAAACAGGGAATTTTTACTAGGATTAAATGGCAGCAATTGTGAAAAACTGAGTTTAAATGTATTTGGCTAAGGTGTATGTAAACTTCCGACTTCAACTGTATGTCAAGAACCAATCATTTTGTACTAGGGATATGCATCTTATCTAGATACAGTACATGAGCAACGATATGGTACAGGAACGATACGATTTAGTTTGAAATGATTCTGTGCGATTCGGTTTGATTAGAGGAACGAATCGATTCGATTTCGTTCGATGCGATACGATTTGATGCACTAACGTTTGTTGCATAAACATATTCATTGTCCATTCTAAATTAAAATCTGCTGCTGAAGGAGCTCATGAGCTGGATCTGTCTGGGCTGACTTCTCTTTCTCTTTGTGTGTTTCAAAATCAAATCAAATTGTATTTGTCACATGTGCTGAATACAATAGGTGTAGGCCTTACTGTGAAATGCTTACTTACAAGCCCTTAACCGACAATGCAGTTTAAAGGAAATGACAGTTTAGAAAATATTTACTAAATAAACTAAAGTAAAAAAAGTAACACAACAAAATAACAACAATGAGGCTATATACAGGGGGTACCGGTACGGAGTCAATGTGTGGGGGTACAGGTTAGTCGAGGTAATTGAGGTAATATATACAGTACATGTATATAGGGGTAAAGTGACTATGGATTAAATGTCAGCAATTGTGAAAAACTGAGTTTAAATGTATTTGGCTAAGGTGTATGTAAACTTCCGACTTCAACTGTATATGGAAAATCATAAAACTACAGCCAATGGCATACCTCATCTCCTAATTTATCAGTCTTTCTTCATTGCCAGGATCACCTTAACAGACGGACCACATTTCTTTCCTTGCAGGCAAAGCATGGCACCTGGATCCTCCAGGTATACAGTAGCCTGAGGGCTAAACCAAGCAGATATGGCATCTAAGAGTGGCAGTGTTGGGTGCCTCCACTGCCATATGCTGCTGTGTTCAACCCTCTAGCACCAGCCAATTTGTACCTACGTTGACTCTAGCTAGACCTGAGCCGCTCTACCTCGACAAGGAACTGTTAATAGAAGGCCTACCCACAAAGTGGCCATAGTCTTCAGCATGTCACAAGAATCTGGAGACAGACGTACAAAATAGGGGTGTAATGATTCACTGATATGCATCAGATCAAATGTAAGATAAGAGTGCATTGGTCCGTGGGACCCCAAACGATCCAAATCTAGCATGCATAGGTCAGAAAACCGATTAAAACTAATATTTTTGCTCAAATTACTTTTTTCTACCTTCCGAAAATAGAGCTAATCTTTTGTGACAACTGATGCGTCCTCTCCTTCAGTGTCGAACTAAGCATGTAACTGCGTTGACAGTCATTGATCTACAAGTCATTTAGCATGCCGAACAACCAAAGTTGTGCTATATGTCATAGCAATTTTTGAAAGATAAATATTGATACATTACTAGCTCAAACACTTATAATCTGCAAAAATGTGTGTGGGTGATGGTGATTTCACCTCAAAAGTGGGGGGACAAAAAGCATACATGCAAAAACATCCCCACAGCATGATGCTGCCACCACCATGCTTCACCATAGGGATGGTGCCAGGTTTCCTCCAGACGTGACACTTGGCATTCAGGCCAAAGATTGCTCAGTTTGGCCTGGCAGCCAGCTCTAGGAAGAGTCTTGGTGGTTCCAAACTTCTTCCATTTAAGAATAATGGAGGCCACTGTGTTCTTGGGGACCTTCAACGTTGCAGACATTTTTTGGTACCTTTCCCAAGATCTCGACACAATCCTGTCTCGGAGCTCTACGGACAATTCCTTCGACCTCATGGCTTGGTTTTTGCTCTGACATGCACTGTCAACTGTGGGACCTTATATAGATAGGTGTGTGCCTTTCCAAATCATGTCAAATCAATTGAATTTACCACAGGTGGACTCCAATCAAGTTGTAGAAACATCTCAAGGATGATCAATGGAAACAGGATGCACCTGAGCTCAACTTCGAGTCTCATAGCAAAGGGTCTTAATGCTTATGTAAATACATTTCCAAACATTTCTAAAAACCTGTTTTCGCTTTGTCATTATGGGGTATTGTGTGTAGACTGATGAAGGAAAAAATTACTTTAATCCATTTTCGAATAAGGCTTTAACGTAACAAAATGTGGAAAAAGTCAAGGGGTCTGAATACTTTCCGAATGCACTGTACATCATTTACACACACACACACACACACACAAACATTTGCATTGACCCCCCATTTTTGTTTACACTGCTGCTACTCGCTGTTCATTATCTATGCATAGTCACTTTACCCCTACATACATGTACTGTATATATTATCTCAATTACCTCGACTAACCTGTACCCCCACACATTGACTCCTTACCGGTACCCACTGTATATAGCCTCATTGTTGTTATTTTATTGTGTTACTTTTTTTACTTTAGTTTATTTAGTAAATATTTTCTTAACTGTCATTTTTTTTAAACTGCATTGTCGGTTAAGGGCTTGTAAGTAAGCATTTCACAGTAAGGCCTACACCTATTGTATTCAGCACATGTGACAAATACAATTTGATTTGATTTTGAAACACACAAAGAGAAAGAGAAGTCAGCCCAGACAGATCCAGCTCATGAGCTCCATCAGCAGCAGATTTTAATTTAGAATGGACAATGAATATGTTTATGCAACAAACGTTAGTGCATCAAATCGTATCGCATCGAACGGAATCGAATCGATTCGTTCCTCTAATCAAACCGAATCGCACGGAATCATTTCAAACTAAATCGTATCGTTCCTGTATCATATCGTTGCTCATGTACTGTATCTAGATAAGATGCATATCCCTAGTACAAAATGATTGGTTCTTGACATACAGTTGAAGTCGGAAGTTTACATACACCTTAGCCAAATACATTTAAACTCAGTTTTTCACAATTGCTGACATTTAATCCTAGTAAAAATTCCCTGTCTTAGGTCAGTTAGGATCACCACTTTATTTTAAGAATGTGACATTTCAGAATAATAGTAGAGAGAATGATTTATTTCAGCTTTTATTTCTTTCATCACATTCCCAGTGGGTCAGAAGTTTACATACACTTAATTAGTATTTGGTAGCATTGCCTTTAAATTGTTTAACTTGGGTCAAACATTTCGGATAGCCTTCCCCAAGCTTCCCACAATAAGTTGGGTGAATTTTGGCCCACTCCTCCTGACAAAGTTGGTGTAACTGAGTCAGGTTTGTAGGCCTCCTTGCTCGCACACGCTTTTTCAGTTCTGCCCACAAATTTTCTATAGGATTGAGGTCAGGGCTTTGTGATGGCCACTCCAATACCTTGACTTTGTTGTCCTTAAGCCTTATGCTTGGGGTCATTGTCCATTTGGAAGACCCATTTGTGACCAAGCTTTAACTTCCTGACTGATGTCATGAGATGTTGCTTCAATATATCCGCATAATTGTCCTTCCTCATGATGCCATCTATTTTGTGAAGTGCACCAGTCCCTCCTGTAGCAAAGAACCCCCACAGCATGATGCTGCCACCCCCGTGCTTCACGGTTGGGATGGTGTTCTTCGGCTTGCAACCACTTATGGCCAAACACGTTATATTTTGGTTTCATCAGACCAGAGATCATTTCTCAAAAAAGTATGATCTTTGTCCCCATGTGCAGTTGCAAACCATAGTCTGGCTTTTTTATGGCGGTTTTGGAGCAGTGGCTTCTTCCTTGCTGAGCGGCCTTTCAGGTTATGTCGATATAGGACTCGTTTTATTGTGGATATAGATACTTTTGTACCTGTTTCCTCCAGCATCTTCACAAGGTCCTTTGCTGTTGTTCTGGGATTGATTTGCACTTTTCACACCAAAGTACGTTCATCTCTAGGAGACAGAACACGTCTCCTTCCTGAGCGGTATGACGGCTGCGTGGTCCCATGGTGTTTATACTTGCGTACTATTGTTTGTACAGATGAACGTGGTACCTTCAGGCGTTTGGAAATTGCTCCCAAGGATGAACCAGACATATAAATAAAACGAGCTTCAATTCCATACAACACTCCTTCAGTAGCCTCCAACTGCTCTTAAACACTAGTAAAACTAAATGCATGCTCTTCAACCGAACGCTGCTTGCACCCGCCCACCCGACTAGAATCACTACTCTCGACGGGTCTGACCTAGAGTATGTGGACAACTACAAATATCTAGGTGTCTGGTTAGACTGTAAACTCTCCTTCCAGACTCACATTAAGAATCTCCAATCCAAAGTTAAATCTAGAATCGGTTTCCTATTTCGCAACAAAGCCTCCTTCACTCATGCTGCCAAACATGCCCTCGTAAAACTGACTATCCTACCGATCCTTGACTTCGGCGATGTCATTTACAAAATAGCCTCCAACACTCTACTCAGCAAATTGGATGTAGTCTATCACAGTGCCATCCGTTTTGTCTCCAAAGCCCCATATAATACCCACCACTGTGACCTGTCCGCTCTTGTTGGCTGGTCCTCACTACATATTCGTCGCCAAACCCACTGGCTCCAGGCCATCTATAAATCACTGCTAGGCAAATCCCCGCCTTATCTTAGCTCATTGGTCACCATAGCAACACCCACCCGTAGTCTGCGCTCCAGCGGGTATATCTCACTGGTCATCCCCAAAGCCAACACCTCCTTTGGCCGCAATTCCTTCCAGTTCTCTGCTGCCAATGACTGGAACAAATTGCAAAAATCTCTGAAGCTGGAGACACTTATCTCCCTCACTAACTTTAAGCATCAGTTGTCAGAGCACCTTACCGATCACTGTACCTGTACACAGCCCATCTGAAATTAGCCCGCCCAACTACCTCATCCCTATATTGTTATTTATTTTGCTCATTTGTACCCCAGTATCTCTATTTGCACATCATCTCTTGCACATCTATCATTCCAGTGTTAATACTAATTGTAATTATTTTGCACTATAGCCTATTTTATTGCCTTACCTCCATAACTTGCTAAATTTGCACACTGTATATTATATGTATTTCTGTTGTATTTTTGACTTTGTTTTGTTTTACCCCATATGTAACTCTGTGTTGTTGTTTTTATCGCACTGCTTTGCTTTATCTTGGCCAGGTCGCAGTTGTAAATGAGAACTTGTTCTCAACTGGTTTACCTGGTTAAATAAAGGTGAAATAAAATAAAATAAATAAAATAAAATAAAAATAAAATAAAAATAAAAGACATGTGGAGGTCTACACATTTTTTTCTGAGGTCTTGGTTGATTTCTTTTGATTTTCCCATGATGTCAAGCAAAGAGGCACTGGGTTTGAAGGTAGGCCTTGAAATACATCCACAGGTACATCTCCAATTGACTCAAATGATGTCAATTAGCCTATCAGAAGCTTCTAAAGCCATGACATCCTTTTCTGGAATTTTTCAAGCTGTTTAAAGGCACAGTCAACTTAGTGTAAGTAAACTTCTGACCCACTGGAATTGTGATACAGTGAATTATAAGTGAAATCATCTGTCTGTAAACAATTGTTGGAAAAATTACTTGTGTCATGCACAACGTAGATGTCCTAACCGGCTTGCCAAAACTATAGTTTGTTAACAAGACATTTGTGGAGTGGTTGAAAAACGAGTTTTAATGACTCCATGCTAAGTGTATGTAAACTTCCGACTTCAACTGTACAGTACGTATTGAATGACATAGAAGCGTTATGAATGAGCATCCAAATGAAAACAAGGTTAAGATGTGTTGCGCAGGAAGGAAAAGTGTCAAATTAAATGTTCTCACTATTTTCAAAGCTTTGTGACCACCTAAAATATAAAAATGGAGATAAAACAGAATATCAAATAGAGATTTCATTGTAAAGCACACAATTATCCTGTAAATGCTCTGTAAAGCAGGAAGCACCAGTGACTCGGTTAATAAAAAAGTGGTCAGATGACGCAGATGCTAAGCTACAGGACTGTTTTGCTAGCACAGACTGGAACATGTTCCGGGATTCTTCAGACAGCATTGAGGAGTACACCACATCAGTCACTGGCTTCATCAATAAGTGCATCGATGATGTCGTCCCCATAGTGACCGTACGTACATACCCCAACCAGAAGCCATGGATTACAGGCAACATCCACACTGAGCTAAAGGGTAGAGCTGCCGCTTTCAAGGAACGGGACTCTAACAAGGACGCTTATAAGAAATCCCGCTATGACCTCCGACGAACCATCAAAGAGTCAATACAGGACTAAGATTGAATCGTACTACACTGGCTCTGACGCTCGTCGGATGAGGCAGGGCTTGAAAACTATTACAGACTACAAAGGGAAGCACAGCCGCGAGCTGCCCAGTGACACAAGCCTACCAGACGAGCTAAACCACTTCTATGCTCGCTTCGAGACAAGCAACACTGAAGCATGCATGAGAGCACCAGCTGTTCCGGATGACTATGTGATCACGCTCTCCGTAGCCGATGTGAGTAAGACTTTTAAGCAGGTCAACATTCACAAGGCCGCAGGGCCAGACGGATTACCAGGACGTGTACTCCGAGCATGTGCTGACCAACTGGAAAGTGTCTTCACTGACATTTTCAACATGTCCCTGACTGAGTCTGTAATACCAACATGTTTCAAGCAAACCACCATAGTCCCCGTGCCCAAGGACTCTAAGATAACCTGCCTAAATGACTACCGACCCGTAGCACTGACGTCAGTAGCCATGAAGTGCTTTGAAAGGCTGGTCATGGCTCACATCAACAGCATTATCCCAGAAACCCTAGACCCACTCCAATTTGCATACCGCCCCAACAGATCCACAGATGATGCAATCTCTATTGCACTCCACACTGCCCTTTCCCACCTGGACAAGAGGAACACCTACGTGAGAATGCTATTCATTGACTACAGCTCAGCATTCAACACCATAGTGCCCTCTAAGCTCATCACTAAGCTAAGGATCCTGGGACTAAACACCTCCCTCTGCAACTTGATCCTGGACTTCCTGACGGGCCGCCCCCAAGTGGTAAGGGTAGGTAACAACACATCTGCCACACTGATCCTCAACACGGGGGCCCCTCAGGGGTGCGTGCTCAGTCCCCTCCTGTACTCTCTGTTCACCCATGACTGCATGGCCAGGCACGACTCCAACACCATCATTAAGTTTGCCGACGACACAACAGTGGTAGGCCTGATCACAGACAACGATGAGACAGCCTATGGGGAGGAGGTCAGAGATCTGGCCGTGTGGTGCCAGGACAACAACCTCTCCCTCAACGTGACCAAGACAAAGGAGATGATTGTGGACTACAGGAAAAAAAATAGGACTGAGCACGCCCCCATTCTCATCGACGGGGCTGTAGTGGAACAGGTTGAGAGCTTCAAGTTCCTTGGTGTCCACATCACCAATGAACTATCATGGTCCAAACACACCAAGACAGTCGTGAAGAGGGCACGACAAAGCCTATTCCCCCTCAGTAGACTGAAAAGATTTGGCATGGGTCCTCAGATCCTCAAAAAATTATACAGCTGCACCATCGAGAGCATCCTGACTGGTTGCATCACCGCCTGGTATGGCAACTGCTTGGCCTCCGACCGCAAGGCACTACAGAGGGTAGTGCGTACGGCCCAGTACATCACTGGGGCCAAGCTTCCTGCCATCCAGGACCTCTATACCAGGCGGTGTCAGAGGAAGGCCCTCAAAATTGTCAAAGACTCCAGTCACCCTAGTCATAGACTGTTCTCTCTGCTACCGCACGGCAAGCGGTACCGGAGTGCCAAGTCTAGGTCCAAAAGACTTCTCAACAGCTTCTACCCCCAAGCCATAAGACTCCTGAACAGCTAATCATGGCTACCCGGACTATTTGCACTGCCCCCCACCCCATCCTTTTTACGCTGCTGCTACTCTGTTAATTATTTATGCATAGTCACTTTAACTCTACCCACATGTACATATTACCTCAACTACCTCAACTAGCCGGTGCCCCCGCACATTGACTCTGCAACGGTACCCCCCTGTATATATAGCCTCCCTACTGTCACTTTATTTTACTTCTGCTCTTTTTTTCTCAACACTTTTTGTTGTTGTTGTTTTATTTTTACTTTTTTTGTTAAAAATAAATGCACTGTTGGTTAAGGGCTGTAAGTAAGCATTTCACTGTAATGTCTGCACCTGTTGTATTCGGCGCATGTGACCAATAAAATTTGATTTGATTTGATTTGATTTAATGAACATTTATGATAGAGAAATAAAGTATTTTTCTTAGGCACTGCTGCATATTGCCCAAGAGATATACTTTGCCTTTCATAACTATTTTTGAATGGCTTTGTCACATCAAAAAACAAAGGTCATGCCTAATCTTACCCCCTCTTACCCCCATGCCACCAGAAAGACCTACAACAAACCAGGTCATGAAAATACATTAGATTTCTTAAATAATATTTTCACTGACTGCAGCAATGCCGAATGCACACAGCACCATCGCACTTTGATGACTGAAATATAATATAATTTTTCCCAGATTATGACTTGTGCTATACCAATGGGGAGAGAGAGGGAGCGATAAGGGCGGTGTATTCCCCGTTAAAATGGGTACACAGCCGACTGAGAACGTTGAGATTAAACACGCACTTTGATGAAAAATGGAATTATGAACACAGGCTTGTCCTCGCTGAAGGATGCAGCACTAGAAAAGGTTCGCCTTTCCTGAGCCTTGAAGTAAATCCCTTGACATTTCCTGATGTGATTTTTTATTAATTCTGAACTTTCTCACACAAAAAAAGACAAGTTTTCCTCTGAAGAGACTGCCTTTTGATCCATGGGTTTGGCATGAAATTGAAGAGCATCTCCTAATTCAATCGCAAAGTACTACTCTATCGAATGACATCCCACTGTGGTAGTTTATACTTGGAGAATATTTCTGTCATTGTGCTTCAAAGTTCAAAGCAGGAGACAGAATTAGTAGTAAAGTGGTGTGGTTGTGAACCTAGAAGAGACCAGCGAAGATGGAATTCCTTATCCGAACACTGAAAGAGAGAAGTAGCAATATTCCTTGTTCTAGACAGCTGACCTTTGGATGGACAATAACAGGGTGTCAGACAAAGAAAATGTTTCACCATATAGCGTACTACTGAGCACTCACAAATTAATTTGAAATGTGACATGAATGTTTATGACAAACACTGACCATGAGAGGCCTCATGTCCTTCAGACAACCAGATACAGTGGGGGAAAAAAAGTATTTAGTCAGCCACCATTTGTGCAAGTTCTCCCACTTAAAAAGATGAGAGAGGCCTGTAATTTTCATCATAGGTACACGTCAACTATGAGACAAAATGAGAAAAAAAAATCCAGAAAATCAAATTGTAGGATTTTTAACGAATTGATTTGCAAATTATGGTGGAAAATAAGTATTTGGTCAATAACAAAAGTTTCTCAATACTTTGTTATATACCCTTTGTTGGCAATGACACAGGTCAAACGTTTTCTGTAAGTCTTCACAAGGTTTTCACACACTGTTGCTGGTATTTTGGCCCATTCCTCCATGCAGATCTCCTCTAGAGCAGTGATGTTTTGGGGCTGTCGCTGGGCAACACGGACTTTCAACTCCCTCCAAAGATTTTCTATGGGGTTGAGATCTGGAGACTGGCTAGGCCACTCCAGGACCTTGAAATGCTTCTTACGAAGCCACTCCTTCGTTGCCCGTGCCGTGTGTTTGGGATCATTGTCATGCTGAAAGACCCAGCCACGTTTCATCTTCAATGCCCTTGCTGATGGAAGGAGGTTTTCACTCAAAATCTCACGATACATGGCCCCATTCATTCTTTCCTTTACACGGATCAGTCGTCCTGGTCCCTTTGCAGAAAAACAGACCCAAAGCATGATGTTTCCACCCCCATGCTTCACAGTAGGTATGGTGTTCTTTGGATGCAACCCAGCATTCTTTGTCCTCCAAACACGACGAGTTGAGTTTTTACCAAAAAGTTATATTTTGGTTTCATCTGACCATATGACATTCTCCCAATCCTCTTCTGGATCATCCAAATGCACTCTAGCAAACTTCAGACGGGCCTGGACATGTACTGGCTTAAGCAGAGGGACACGTCTGGCACTGCAGGATTTGAGTCCCTGGCGGCGTAGTGTGTTACTGATGGTAGGCTTTGTTACTTTGGTCCCAGCTCTCTGCAGGTCATTCACTAGGTCCCCCCGTGTGGTTCTGGGATTTTTGCACACCGTTCTTGTGATCATTTTGACCCCACGGGGTGAGATCTTGCGTGGAGCCCCAGATCGAGGGAGATTATCAGTGGTCTTGTATGTCTTCCATTTCCTAATAATTGCTCCCACAGTTGATTTCTTCAAACCAAGCTGCTTACCTATTGCAGATTCAGTGTTCCCAGCCTGGTGCAGGTCTACAATTTTGTTTCTGGTGTCCTTTGACAGCTCTTTGGTCTTGGCCATAGTGGAGTTTGGAGTGTGACTGTTTGAGGTTGTGGACAGGTGTCTTTTATACTGATAACAAGTTCAAACAGGTGCCATTAATACAGGTAATGAGTGGAGGACAGAGGAGCCTCTTAAAGAAGAAGTTACAGGTCTGTGAGAGCCAGAAATCTTGCTTGTTTGTAGGTGACCAAATACTTATTTTCCACGATAATTTGCAAATAAATTCATAAAAAATCCTACAATGTGATTTTCTGGATTTTTTTTGGGATCCATTTTAAATTCAGGCTGTAACACAACAAAATATGGAAAAAGTCAAGGGATGTGAATACTTACTGAAGGCACTCTAAGTGTTCATTAGAGCATAATAGTCGACGTGTACAAAACACTAATCTGTTTCCTCAATTTTCCAATTGAAAGTGACAGAACTCTTTAGTCTACTTCAGCATCAGAAAGCACAGTGATCCAAGGAAAATATTCCCCAGTAATTAAAATAGTCTTCCCACCAGCCCACCCTCCACTCAAACTGTCAATGTTGTTGTTTGGGGAATGATAGCCACGGCTCATATTTTTATGTAAATGAGTTGTTGGAAGAGAGGAATATAGATAGGAGCGGCGGGGTGGTGTAGTGGTGATGACGCTAGCCAGCCACTTACCCCTCAGCCCACTCAACCACTGAGGGGAAGAAATCACCAGCCTGCATGCCACGTTGGAATTGATTAGCTTGGGGCTCCTGATTGTTGATTGTCAGTCTCTGTCCTGCTGAGCTCAGTGGGGTTATATGACTCAATGTCAACCTACTCCTGTGGTTGTGGCTCTGGCTCTGCTCTGATGAGTGGCATAGAGCAGACAGGGAAAAGTTGCCCAAACATAAAGGACCGCTCAATAGATCTGCAGTCGATCATGACCAGGGTTGAGTAGGTTACTTTCTAAATGTAATCCGTTACAGTTAGTAGTTACCTGTCCAAAATTGTAATCAGTAATGCAATTTTTGTTTTACCCAAACTCAGTAACGTAATCTGATTAATTTTAGTTACTTTTGGATTACATTCCCCTTAAGAGGCATTAGAAGAAGACAAAACGGATCCATCAAACACATTTGTTGTGTCATCATAGTCGCCTCTGAATTGTAGTCAGACTCGCTGAGGTGAAACAAACTTAAACATGCACCTTTTTTCAGTGCTGAATTGAATGTCATTGAGAAAACAGAAAGGTATCCTAATATTTTTTTTTTTACAAACATCCTTTTCTAATTTAAAAGTAATCCCAAAAGTAATCATCCCGTTTTTCAAAAGTATCTGTAATTTGATTACAATATTTTTTGCTGGAAATGTAAATTATTACAGGTACAGTTTTTTGGGGGGCGGGGGGGGTAATCAGATGACATGTAATCGATTACTCCCCAACCCTGATCATGACTCATGATGAGCTGAGAGTCAACTCAAATGAAGAGGGAAAAAAAGTAAAGGAATTGTGTCAGCCATTTACTTCAATTTGCCTTTCATGAAGGTCAAAAGGTTTTCACAGTACAAGCTTCCGGTGAGCTTCACTGTAGTGCTCACAGTTCAATAAAAGGAGGCATAGAGCAAAATACAATGAGTGGGAGTCTTACTTATATAGCAGTCAGAGCATTGAAATATTTAAAAGAGTATTCACTGTTGTACTTAAGGCCAGTTCAATTCACGTTTTTGTTTTTGGACATACAGTACATGCTGTGCATCCTTGTTCCTAATGAGCGGTTGCTTTCATCCATGTCTGGACCACCCCGGCTTGGCGATTGGGTCCTTCCACTCTCCCTCCTACTGATCTGTCTAATCAACAATGTTAGAGCAGTGTAGGCCTTGCCCTTAGGGATATCCCACTAAAGGCCTTCTTTAACGTTTCTCTGGGCGATTACTCTCAGATCCATCGGCTATACTCTAACCCACATTATGAAAATCTGAATCTTTTACAGAATGCAGACATTTCTCTGGATGTTGCTGAGGATGTTGCTCTGGATGTTGCTGAGGCACTTTATCCATACGTAAAAATGTATGCACACATGACTGTAAGTCGCTTTGGATAAAAGCGTCTGCTAAATTGCATATTATTATTATTATTATCCTGGAAATAGCAGTTAGAAGAAAAACATGTTTTTCTTATTTTTCCCGGTACTACTTTCAGTGATAGATCATTACAGTAGTGAAAACCTGCATGGTAGATGATGCAGAGGCAGTGGAGGCACATTTGTCTTAATCAGGCAATCAGGGAGACTGGGGGGTTGAGCCATCTATCAAGGTCTTAGGGCAAAAAAATACTTTAAATCAATCTCCACATCTAGATGACTGCACTTTACTTCAGAGATACAAGTTTAGGTATCTGGAGGTTTACCACTTCAAATGAAGTTTATATGGAACAGAGTGATCTATTACGGGATCGTAACAGCTCTTCTGGGTTCAAATACTATTTAATATAATTTAATATACGTCAGCTGGGCTTGATTGAGCATGCCTGTTGCAAATTAACCAATGGAATACTCGCAAAACTGCAAAACCCTCCCATCTGACACTCCAGGCAGACTAAAGCAAATTTGAAATATTTCAAATAGTATTTGAACCCAGGTCTGAGGCTTCTAGCCTAACACAGAGCTTTTAGAGCTATGTTGGGCCTATCGGTATGCATTAACATTATTTTGCTGATGTGTATCACTTTACTGACCTCTATTGGGGGTCATTCAAGGCCCATAGGGATAGTTTGGTGATCAGTCTAACCATACTGAGAGGATGTCTGATCACGTGTCTAGACTCCAGAGAAATGGTGTGTTGATATTTAATACAGATCCATACATTGGCAGTGTTCCCAATAAACGTCTCGATAACGATGCTAAGAAATTATTTATTGAACATAAATGCATATAAATATGAACTTACTAACCAACTATTGAAGTAGCTTCTCAGACAGCAATTTGAATGGGAAGGTAGCTTAGGAATACCACGTTTCTGCCAGCTGTAGAAGTAAAATGTCAGAACTATTCATTTTTCTCTGCTTACAATCTTGGCTGTATGTGATGTTCTTCTTTCACCCATTGCTTTAAAATATATCCTACTCCAACCAATCAGTCTAGAGCTGGAAGAACACTATGATGTCACTTATCCTTAATTTTACTCTGATTTACAGATGTCCACTGGCAGGTAAACAAAAACCACTGCTAGATAGAATTTGCCGGGGTATATACTGCACAGGGGAGAGAAGAGTTATAATGTTGTAAGCATCAGTCAGACAGGTGCACTTGTATGGTGTCCATATAATGGCAGCCTCTCTCCAGCTGAAATTGAAAGAGGCTCTCCTAATATGAACACCATACAAGTGTACCGGTTTGAAGATAATTTATGGAAGCAATTTATATTGTCAAGTAAAGAAATTCAATGCATTCGGAAAGTATTCAGACCCCTTGACTTTTTTGACATTTTGTTACGTTACAGCCTTATTCTAAAATTGATTAAATTGTTTGTTTTTTCTCATCAATATACACACAAGACCCCATAATGAGGCGGCAGGTAGCTTAGTGGTTAAGAGCGTTGTGCCAGTAACCGAAAGGTCGCTGCTTCTAATCCCCGAGACGACTATATGACAAATCTGTCGATGTGCCCTTGAGCAAGGCACTTAACCCTAATTGCTCCTGTAAGTCGCTCTGGATAAGAGCAAAATGACAAAGCAAAAACAGGTTTTTAGAAATGTTTGCAAATGTATAAAAACTTCAAAAATGAAATATCACATTTACTCAGTACTTTGTTGAAGCACCTTTGGCAGCAATTACAGCCTTGAGTCTACTTGGGTATGACGCTACAAGCTTGGCACACCTGTATTTGGGGAGTTTCTCCCATTGTTCTCTGCAGATCCTCTCAAGCTCTGTGTCAGGTTGGATGGGGAGCATCGCTGAACAGAGATGTTCGATCAGGTTCAAGTCCAGGCTCTGGCTGGCCACTCAAGGACATTCAGAGACTTGCCCCGAAGCCATTCCTGCATTGTCTTGGCTGTGTGCTTAGGGTCGTTGTCCTGTTGGAAGGTGAACCTTCGCCCAAGTCTGAGGTCCCGAGCGCTATGGAGCAGGTTTTCATCAATGATCTCTTTGTACTTTGCTCCGTTCATCTTTCCCTCAAAACTGACTAGTCTCCCAGTCCCTACCGCTGAAAAACATCCGCACAGCATGATGCTGCCACCACCATACTTCAACGTAGAGCTGGTATTGGCCAGGTGATGAGCGGTGCCTGGTTTCCTCGAGACGTGACGCTTGGGATTCAGGCCAAAGAGTTCAATCTTGGTTTCATCAGAACAGATAATCTTGTTTCTCATGGTCTGAGAGTCCTTTACGTGCCTTTTGGCAAACTCCAAGCGGGCTGTCATGTGCCTTTTACTGAGGAGTGGCTTCCGTCTGGCCACTCTACCATAAAGGCCTGATTGGTGGAGTGCTGCAAAGATGGTTGTCCTTCTCCACAGAGGAACTCTGAAGCTCTGTCAGCGTGACCATCGGGTTCTTGGTCACCTACCTGACCAAGGCCCTTCTCCCCCAATTGCTCAGTTTGGCCAGGCGGCCAGCTCTAGGAAGTCTTGGTGGTTCCAAAGTTCTTCCATGTAAGAATGATGGAGGCCACTGTGTTCTTGGGGACCTTCAATGCTGCAGACATTTTTTGGTACTCTTCCCCAGATCGGTGCCTCGACACAATCCTGTCTCGGAGCTCTACGGACAATTCCTTTTATTCCTTGTGCTCTGACATGCACTGTCAACTGTGGGACCTTATCTAGACAGGTGTGTGCCTTTCCAAATCATGTCCAATCAATTGAATTTACCACAGGTAGACTCCAATCAAGGATGATCAATGGAAACAGAATGCACCTGAGCTCAATTTCGAGTTTCATAGCAAAGGGTCTGAATACTTATGTAAATAAGGTATTTCAGTTAGAATGATTTTATAAATTTGCAAAAATGTGTCATTTGGGGTATTGTGTGTAGATTGATGAGGGAAACTCATTTAATTCATTTAATACATTTTTGAATAAGGCTGTTACGTAACAACATGTGGAAAAAGTGAAGGGGTCTGAAATCTTTCCAAATGCACTGTATGTAATGATGTGCCCCAGAAGGCTAGTCTATCTGGTCTATTGAAGCTTTTCATCAGTGTTGCACGATTTCCCCAACGACACAAGAGGTAAACCAACCAATGCATTTCCCATCATCATCTGTACAGACAGGAAATGGAGCTCTCGAATAGATGGCATATGTCAATACAGTTGACGCTCCACTGTCCAGGAAAACTGGGGTGTAGGGAATGGAGAGGAAGTAGACTATGTGGGACAGCTTAAGCCAAAAAAACGGGAGATCAACTGTGTGTTTTATACATTAAAGTGGCTCAGGTTCAGCTACCCGTCACACCGCAGCAACAGTCAGCCAGGCAGCGCTTTCCCTGGGTCCCCTCCTCATCCCTCGTCACAATCAATCCACCACAGACCCACGACTGTAATCGTATTTGTTCAAATAAATAATGAAATAGCAGCAGCCCCACACAGAGGCACACAGAGGGTGGTAATTGCTGCGTTTCGCCTCGGATCAGATGGGCTCTGTGGGAGACTGGCTCAGCTCCACTGTGACCTTGTGTGTTTGTAATTTTCCACAAGCTTAGTGGATATGCACCAGGCAGGGGCTCTCGGTGGGTGCACAGAAATCCCAGCAACCAGGGACCGCACCAAGGCCAAGCCGAGTGAACGGCCCCGGTGTGATGGAGCTCTCAACACAGACACGAAAGTACTAATGAAAAGCTTGGGAGGAGAGAAGGAATCATTGACATGACAGCTATTAGAGGGCCGCCAGGATGAACAGGGGGATGCTGTGTACTCGGCAGTGCACGGCCTGTTCAATTTGTTTTCCTCAAAATATTGTGATGCCTCGATGCATCACAAAAGCATCTTAGACTAAAGCACCATCAAGCACCATTACAACCAAATTTCTAACGCTGTAGCCTCCATTTGAACTCTCAACTACTACAGTACATGTTTCCTCAGATTAACCTACTACAGCACTAGATCTGCTTTACAATTATTGTTCATCCACCTCCTGTGGCTGTTATCACGTTTGCGCTTTTAATCGTGTTATACTCCTGATTTAATCTCTCTGTTGTTGACAATCTATTTTTTAGGGAAGTACTGTGCACAGGGGATTGGCTCATCCTCGGTTGCCGCAGCAACAATCAGCGCAGGTATACACTGATGGGGTATTATTTTGAAAAGTGACATATTGATAGTGCTGAGGGTTTCCCTATTGGGTGTGAATGGTAGGCCATTCCTTGAAGTTATTTCCCGTGGGTGACAGTAAGGTGTGATTGCAGTGACTATTATGGGCCATCTCTCGACATTGTTAGGGCATTAAGCTGAGTCAGCTAAGGGTCAAGCCAGGGAAATGCCGTTAGGGGTACGAGTACGATCGGTCTGATCTCATAGAGACCTTCATTGAACAGTTCAATCTCACTGTTCCCTTTCGAATGGGCCGGGTGCTTCTTCTTCTTCCCTGGTGCCATATGTGACCCCTTTGAAATCGGTAATCTGATTCCCCACCACATATTATGTGGCACAGCAGATGGCTTCTCGCGAAAATGAAATAAACAAAAATGAAATAAAATAAAACTGTCATAACCTCTACTACAGTGTCTTCAGAAAGTATTCGCACACTTTGACTTGTTCCACATTTTGTTGTGTTACAAAGTGGGATTAAAATGGATTTATTTATTTTTTTTGTCAACGATCTTCACAAAATACTCTGTAATGTCAAAGTGGAAGAAAATTCTAACATTTGTAAAAAATATCATGAAAAAGAAAACACTAATATATCTTGATAAGATATGTATTCAATCACCTGAGTCAATACATGTTAAAATCACCTTTGGCAGCGATTACAGCTGTGAGTCTTTCTGGGTAAGTCTCTAAGCGCTTTCCACACCTGGATTGTGCAACATTTGCCCGTTATTCTTTTCAAAATTCTTAAAGCGCTGTCAAATTGCTTGTTGATCACTGCTAGACAACCATTTTCAGGTCTTGCCATAGACTTTCAAATAGATTCACTGTCTTCTCGGTAAGTAACTACAGTGTAGATCTGGCATTGTGTTTTAGGTTATTGTCCTGCTGAAAGGTGAATTAATCTCCCAGTGTCTGGTGGAAGCAGACTGAACAAGGTTTTCCTGTAAGATCTTGCCTCTGCTTAGCTCCATTATGTTTATTTTTATCCTGAAAAACTCCCCAGTCCTTAACGATTACAAGCATGCCCATAACATGATGCAGCCACCACTATGCTTGAAAATATGAGGAGTGGTACTCAGAAATGTATATTATTGGATTTGTCCCAAACATAACACTTTGTTTTCAGGACAAAAAGTTAATTGCCTTGCCACATTTTTTGGAGGATTACTTTAGTGCCTTGTTGCAAACAGGATGCATGTTTTGGAATATTAGTATTATGTACAGGCTTCCTTCTTTTCACTCTGTCAATTAGGTTAGTGTTGTGGAGTAACTACAATGTTGTTGATCCATCCATGTTCTCCTATCACAGCCATTAAACTCTGTAACTGTTTTAAAGTCACCATTGGCCTCATGGTGACATCCCTGAGCGGTTTCCTTCCCCTCCGACAACTGAGTTAGGAAGGACACCTGTATCTGTGTAGTGACTGGGTGAATTGATGCGCCATCCAAGTGTAATTAATAACTTCACCAGGCTCAAAGGGATATTCAGAAAAACCTCCCTGGTGTTTGTGGTTGAATCTGTGTTTGAAATTCACTGCTCGTCTGACGGACCTTATAGATACTGTAATTGTATGTGTGAGGTACAGAGAAGATGTAGTCATTAAAAAATAATGTTAAACACTATTATTGCACACAGAGTGAGTCCATACAACTTATTATGTTACTTGTTGTGCACATTTTTACTTCTGAATTTATTTAGGCTTGCCATAACAAAGGAGTTGAATACTTATTGACTCAATACATTTCAGCTTTTAATTTTGTATTAATTTGTAATACATTTGAAAAACATAATTCATTATGGGGTATTGTGTGTATGCCATTAACCAAAAAAATCTCAATTTGATACAGTGGGGAAAAAAAGTATTTAGTCAGCCACCAATTGTGCAAGTTCTCCCACTTAAAAATATGAGAGAGGCCTGTAATTTTCATCAAAGGTACACGTCAACTATGACAGACAAAATGAGGAGAAGAAAAAAATCCAGAAAATCACATTGTAGGATTTTTAATGAATTTATTTGCAAATTATGGTGGAAAATAAGTATTTGGTCAACAACAAAAGTTTCTCAATACTTTGTTATATACCCTTTGTTGGCAATGACACAGGTCAAACGTTTTCTGTAAGTCTTCACAAGGTTTTCACACACTGTTGCTGGTATTTTGGCCCATTCCTCCATGCAGATCTCCTCTACAGCAGTGATGTTTTGGGGCTGTCGCTGGGCAACACGGACTTTCAACTCCCTCCAAAGATTTTCCATGGGGTTGAGATCTGGAGACTGGCTAGGCCACTCCAGGACCTTGAAATGCTTCTTACGAAGCCACTCCTTCGTTGCCCGGGCGGTGTGTTTGGGATCATTGTCATGCTGAAAGACCCAGCCACGTTTCATCTTCAATGCCCTTGCTGATGGAAGGAGGTTTTCACTCAAAATCTCATGATACATGGCCCCATTCATTCTTTCCTTTACACAGATCAGTCGTCCTGGTCCCTTTGCAGAAAAACCGCCCCAAAGCATGATGTTTCCACCCCCATGCTTCACAGTAGGTATGGTGTTCTTTGGATGCAACTCAGCATTCTTTGTCCTCCAAACACGACGAGTTGAGTTTTTACCAAAAAGATCTGTTTTGGTTTCATCTAACCATATGACATTCTCCCAATCCTCTTCTGGATCATTCAAATGCACTCTAGCAAACTTCAGACGGGCCTGGACATGTACTGGCTTAAGCAGGGGGACACGTCTGGCACAGCAGGATTTGAGTCCCTGTCGGCGTAGTGTGTTACTGATGATACGCTTTGTTACTTTGGTCCCAGCTCTCTGCAGGTCATTCACTAGGTCCCCCCGTGTGGTTCTGGGATTTTTGCTCACCGTTCTTGTGATCATTTTGACCCCACGGGGTGAGATCTTGCGTGGCGCCCCAGATCGAGGGAGATTATCAGTGGTCTTGTATGTCTTCCATTTCCTAATAATTGCTCCCACAGTTGATTTCTTCAAACCAAGCTGCTTACCTATTGCAGATTCAGTCTTCCCAGCCTGGTGCAGGTCTACAATTTAGTTTCTGGTGTCCTTTGACAGCTCTTTGGTCTTGGCCATAGTGGAGTTTGGAGTGTGACTGTTTGAGGTTGTGGACAGGTGTCTTTTATACTGATAACAAGTTCAAACAGGTGCCATTAATACAGGTAACAAGTGGAGGACAGAGGAGCCTCTTAAAGAAGAAGTTACAGGTCTGTGAGATTCCAGAAATCTTGCTTGTTTGTAGGTGACCAAATACTTATTTTCCACCATAATTTGCAAATCAATTCATTAAAAATCCTACAATGTGATTTTCTGGATTTTTTTTCTCTCAATTTGTCTGTCATAGTTGACGTGTACCTATGATGAAAATTACAGGCCTCTCTCATCTTTTTAAGTGGGAGAACTTGCACAATTGGTGGCTGACTAAATACTTTTTTCCCCCACTGTACATTCAGGCTGTAACACAACAAAATGTGGAAAAAGTCAAGGGGTGTGAATACTTTCTGAAGGCACTGTATGTTGTCTCCGCGATTCGTCTCGATCCCTAAATTAGGTAACACTTTATTTGGATATTCTATCTGTAGATGCTCTACAGACTGTCTACAGACTATCACTAACATGTCAACTAACTATCTACTAACCCTAACCCTTATCCTAACCCTAAACTTAACCCTTACCCTAACCCTAGCCCTAACCCTAACCTTAGCAAGCAGTTGCTTATCAACATATAGTTTGTTGATAGTATGACCTGTAAAATCTGGACTATCCAAATAAAGTATGACCCTAAGTTATTATCCCGACAACGGAAACAATCAATTCTTGCCCCCATTCATTTTTTTAAATAGAGCTTTTGTCAATACATCATTACAATAGGAGATGTGTCTAGACAATATTGAGTAGAACAACAAGCCATTTCATTAGGCTCAGAATGGTGCTTTGTAGTGATGTGAGTGACAAATACTCACACAAACACACTAACCCTTCAGAGCTGATTAATAATAATTTGAGTGCCTAGCTACCTTGCCCGGTTAACATTCCCAGTTTACAGCAGGCTGCAGGTGGCAGGTATTATTCGGGATTAGCAGCAGGGATTGAGGATTTGTGTCCCCTTGTTCCATCCCAACGTGGCTCATTAATCATATTAATTAGGACATTGACAGCGTGAGGCCTTGTGTCATAATAACAGCAGCCTCTCATCCACAGATCTATAATAAGGTATTGTCAGTCAGTTTCATTGTAGATTGTACGTGTTGCCAGCTGGTTCCTTGACTACTCAGAAGGACTGAGTTATCTATGGGTGGTCGAAGATGGCAGGTTTTCAATCATAATTAACACTGCAACATGTAGAACATTTTCACTTCAACTTCAAAGGAGCAGTTTTAAATTAATTAATTTTGAAAGATTGGTTGTTGTGTTGTTTTAGTAAAGAAAACATGTTAGGTGGTAACAATTGTATTCCTCACATTTTATTTGTTTTTCAATTCTATCACTCCCGGACCTCCAGCACAATCTCGAGTTAACTGAGAGACATGGATGTGATTGCTGCCCAACACCGGAGCAATTCAACTAGGTTCCACAAGGCTACTCATAGAGCTGTTGACTTGAAAATCAATACGCAATAGCACTTTTTTTGTCATGGTACAGAACATAGACCTGGCTCAACCATGTCAAGATCACAGCCTCTTTCAATCCCCCACAGGTTCAAACTTGTTATCTTTGATTCATCACTACCGTTCACCTTTCTTTCCTAGACAAAGCCTGCCTCTCCCAAACCATTAATCATTCATTGCTCTACCAGTCTCTCCAGGGCAGGCTACTCCAGGACCCTTAAGATCTGAGTCAGGGAAGCAAGCTACATACTGAGGGAAGTGTGGTTGTAAATCGATCTAACCATAAAATACCATATGTGACCTGTCACTTCAAAGAGTTGTGTTTATTTCACCGTATGTCCACCCTCTACCTCAATTAGGTCTTGAGTGGAAGTAACTGGTTCCATGGGGATGAGGAACAAGAACAGTCATGATGTGTCATTCAGGGAATGTGGGGTACAGGAAGGAGACATCTGTCCAAAAACATAATTTTACATTAACAGCAACCATGAACATGTGAAGGGGTCGATATTATATATTTTGCCATTTACTTAGATAGATGAGGAAGGCAAGAATTTGAATTTCCAAATGAGAGTTTGCCTCCTATGCGATCGTCCCCAGCCAATAGCCTTCCTATCAGCTCTCAAACAGAGCTAGGCGATGGATGTTGGCCAAGTTTCTCATTCCAAACCATTGACAGGGGCATCATGTACCCCACAAATCTGAGGGGGCACAAAGTACATGAGGATGGCTGGGGGTGCTCCGGAGGGGTGCTCCGCCCCCATCAGGAAGTTGGAGAATTTTGCAGTTTTCAAACACCTGAAACAGCTTTTTCCTGCAATCTAGATCCATAATCATTATGCTTCATTCTATATCAAAAATATGTTTATTGTTCTGCATATCTAAGCATACCTGTTGAGCTGTCTGTATCCTCCTGAATGGTGGTTCTTTATTAAAGAAACAAAATATGCTTCTCTGCATCTCTGCTAAAATCTGGGTTTTTTTCTAAAGTAGTATTACAGAGAAACAACAACATATATATATATATATATATATATATATATATATATATATATATATATATATATATATATATATATTTTAAACAGGACAAATGTGAGGGTGCACGTGCCCCTGTGCCCCCTATGGGCATGACGCCTCTGACCAGTGACTAAAGGAAAACTCTGCCAAGATGTGTGTACTGTACTGTCCCAACACAAGCCCCACCTCACAGCTGCATGGGCTAAAAATGTACTGTATGTGTGGAGTTGATTTAGTCATCCATTGCAGAGAAGGGAAGGGAGGTTCACGCTTGAATAGGCCACATTGACCTGAGGGATGGAGGCCTGGCTGCTGAGTGGGCAGATCGGTGTGCAGCACTCTGCAAGGCAACAGATAAGCATCCATCCAGGCCGGGTCCCTGTTGACTCAGAGTGGGCAACATGCAGAACGCCTCCAGTTTGGTCACTATAGGATTTAACGGTCAGTGTTCATCGTGCATCTGTTGACTAGCATCAGTAGTCTACTGGAATAATTTTTTCTCTGGTTGACAATATGTCAAAACACACATGAGCACACAGGGTCTTTATTATATAATTCCCATGTATTGTAATTCTGGCACTTTAGAAGACGGCTGTTAGTCTTTTATTCTGTATAGAGATGTATTTTTGTTACCTAGGTTTGAGTTTTTGCTTCGTGAGTCACTTTGGTGAGCCTTGTAGGAAAACACATGCAAGGAAAACACATGCTAGCTACTGTTGTGAAACTTTACCTTGTTTCTGACTGTCGTTAATCCAGCCGAGCTGGAGAGAGAGAGCCTTCTGGGAGCTTCCTAATTTTAATATTTATTGAAACTTTTTCAAATCCACTCAGAGCGACGCGTGGCAATCAATGCTGTTTAGACTCGTCGCAGAAAGCGCTGTGCTCTGTGCTCTACCCATTCACTCTTATCTGTTCGTAAGGGCCGACGGGAGAGTCACACATCTGTAATTCCAGCCCTAAGGAGTGGTTTGGTTTAAATTGCAGGCTGGCTGAGCACAATACCTTTTAATTGGCAGAGCGTATCATTTCACATGAGAGACGGGGAAGGCACAGGAGCATGTGAAGAGAGCAGGAAACCATATGTTGCACAGACGGCACACGCTATGAGGTCCATGTTATCTTCCAACTGTATGCTCTCATTTGCCAATGCCTACTCCCATTTCCTCCTAAATTGTTTGAGACAAACATCCAATAGTTCACCATTTTCCAACAATCTTTCAGAAAAGTTATTGTTTACCACATTTTGGAGATCCAGCGACAAGCCATAGTGGACCATTACAGTGACGCTAGTATTACAGTGAGTCACGCCATGGATGATAAATTATGAATGATATACAATAACTCCATTTGGTCACAGTGTTCGTAGGAACAAGAGTAAGTAGTCTTTCCACCACAGTCTTGCATTGTCAGCAGTGAGAGTGAAAGGGATGTTTTCTCTGCGTTTGGCCAAGAACAACATTTTCTAAGTGACCAACATGTCCTGGTATTTCTGGGAAGTGAGGGAGAATAGATTTTCCTTTTCAGGGCATAAGTGGTCATAGCAGTAATGGATTAAAGAATCATGAGATGAACAACTCACAGGCTGTACGGATCCAGCGCCACCATGTTCCATCAGACCACCACCTCTCCTCCCACAGTTAAATGGATTTATAGGGTTTCCATTGCAGTGGATAAACATTCACTTTGTTTTTGTCACGACTTCCGCCGAGGCTGCCTCCCCTCCTTGTTCGGGCAGGCTTCAGCGTTCGTCGTCACCGGCTTACTAGTTGCTGCCGATCCATTTATCATCACTCCACTTGTCTTGTCTAATTAACACACCTGGTCCCTATCCCCAATTAGTCATTGTATAAGTGTTCCCTCTGCTTCCTTGTCTGTGTGGGTGATTGTTTGTAGTGAGCTGTGTGTAGCTCGGTTGAGCTACCCTTACCTTGTTGTTGCCAGGCTAGATATGTCCCCTGTGCCTGAGTTTTGTTGTCGCATGCTTGCGCAACTGTTTATCAACGAAATAAACTCTTTGGACGTGTATTACTCTCCTGCGCCTGACTCCTTCTATCACACGCATCACAGAATCACCCACCCGCTATGGAGTCAGCGGGAGAAGAGCGCATGCCTGGAGTCGTGGCACGGGTCCAGGAGCACTCCACGATGCTGGCCAGCTTGGGGGAAGCGATGGATCGGGTTCTTCAGGTCGTCCGGCGCCTGGAGAGGAGCAGACCCGATCTGTCAAGACCAGCTGGCCAACCGGATCCAGCCACCTACACCCCAGCACCAGGAGGGATCCAGATATCCCGACCACGGGCATTTGAGGGGACAGCGGCGCTGTGCCAGGGATTCCTCCTCCAATTGGAGCTTTACGTCGCCAGCATCAGGCCGGCACCATCGGAGCGGGAGAAGGTGTCAGTCCTCGTTTCCTGCCTCTGTGGGAAAGCTCTGGAGTGGGCCAACGCGGTGTGGAACGAAGGAGGAGCCGCGTTGGAGGACTACAGGCAGTTCGCTTGCCTCTTTCGGGCGGGTGAGCGACTGGTCCACCTGAGGCAGGGGACGAGGACCGCGCAGGACTTCACGTTCGGGTTCCGGATGCTGGCAGCGGGGTCCGGGTGGAACGAGCGGGCCCTGATCGACCATTTCCGGTGCCATCTGCGGGAGGACGTCCGACGGGAGCTAGCCTGCCGGGACACCATGTTGTCCTTCGATAAACTGGTGGACATGGCCATTTGGTTAGACAACCTGCTGGCAGCCAGAGGATGTCCTGGTAGGGGTCTGCCCGTTTCCACCCCGGAAGACTCGAACCTCGAGCCGATGGAGCTGGGTGGAGCCGCCGGCCGAGAGAGCGGAGGAGGACAGCGACAGTGGCACTCTGGTGGCACGAAGGGACAATCCACCGCACGTCGTAGTCAACGTTATTTTGGGCCTGGAGGCGGCAGGCAGGGCACTCACGCATCACCCCAGGTATCGAACACCCACACTCGTTCAGAGCCCTCTGCTGCGCACTGTAAAATATTAATCTCCTTTCCTGAGCACATGGATGTTCCCCAGTGTAAGGCGCTAGTCGATTCAGGCACAGCTGGGAACTTTATGGACAGGGCATTCGCACACCGTATAGGCATTCCATTGATTCTCCTATCCATTCCATGCCCCATCAGAGCACTTGATAGTCGACCATTAGAGTCTGGGTTGGTTAAGGAAGTTACTGCACCAGTCACCATGATTACCCAGGAGACTCATTGTGAGCAGGTTACTTTTTCCGTTATTGAGTCTCCTGCTTTACCTGTGGTATTAGGTATCCCTTGGCTAGCACTCCACACCCCACCTTCTCATGGCCGCAGAGGGTTCTCACGGGGTGGTCACGAGAGTGTCAGGGTAGGTGTCTAGGTATTTCTGTTGGTGCAACCATGGTGGAAAGTCCAGACAGTACCTCCACCGTGCGCATTCCCCCTGAATACCTAGATCTGGCGCAAGCGTTCTCTAAAACGCAGGCTACTAAATTACCACCTCATCGGGCAGGGGATTGCATGATAAACCTCCGGGTAGACGCTGTACCTCCCAGGAGTCATATATACCCCCTGTCACAGGCTGAAACGGTGGCTATGGAAACATATGTCACGAGTCCCTGCGCCAGGGGTATATACGTCCCTCTACTTCACCCGCCTCCTCGAGTTTCTTCTTTGTGAAGAAGAAGGACGGAGGTCTGCGCCCGTGCATTGATTATCGCCACTGAACAGGGAGACGATAAGATTTAGTTATCCTCTCCCCCTCATTCCTTCAGTGATTGAATCAAAGCATTGGGCGTGCTTCTTCACCAAATTAGATCTCAGGAGTGCGTACAACCTGGTGCGTATCTGAGAGGGAGATGAGTGAAAGACTGCATTCAGCACAACCACGGGGCATTATGAATACCTGGTGATGCCCTATGGTTTGATGAATGCTCCCTCAGTTTTCCAGTCTTTTGTGAACAAGGTGTTTCAGGACATGCTTGGTTGTGGTGTAGTGGTCTACATCGATGACATCCTGGTGTATTCCGCTACGCGCGCCGACCATGTGTCCCTGGTTTGCAAGGTGCTGGCCCAACTGTTGGAAAATGACCTTTATGCTAAGGCAGAGAAGTGTATGTTTTTCCAGCAGTCCGTCTCCTTCCTTGGATATCGCATTTCCACCTCAGGTGTGGAGATGGAGGGAGATGGCATTTCAGCCGTGCGTAATTGGCAGACTCCAACCACGGTTAAGGAGGTGCAACGCTTCCTTGGCTTTGCCAACTATTATCAGAGTTTTATCCGGGGCTTTGGCAAGGTCGCAGCTCCCATTACCTCCCTGTTGAAGGGTGGGCCGTCCCGGCTCTGCTGGTCTGCTGAGGCTGACCTGGCCTTCAGCAAACTGAGGGGTCTGTTCACCTCAGCCCCAGTACTGGCCCACCCCGATTCATCACTACCGTTCGTAGTGAAGGTGGATGCGTCCGAGGTTGGGATAGGAGCTGTCCTGTCTCAACGCTCGGGTACGCCACTCAAGCTCCGCCCCTGTGCGTTATTTTCGAAGAAGCTCAGCCCGGCGGAGCAGAACTGCGGCGTTGGTGATTGGGAGCTGTTGGCTGTTGTCCGAGCCTTGACCGTGTGGAGGCATTGGCTCGAGGGGGCAAAACACCCTTTCCTCGTCTGGACGGACCACCGTAACCTGGAGTATATCCATGCAGCGAGGAGGCTGAATCCTCGCCAGGCCAGGTGGGCCCTATTCTTCACCCGGTTTGATTTCACTCTATCATACATCCCGGGTACGAAGAACGTGAAGGCAGACGCACTGTCCCGGCTGTATGACACAGAGGAGAGGCCCAGAGACAACACTCCCATACTGCCGGCCTCCTGCATTGTGGCGCCGGTAGTATGGGCGATGGACGCGGATATAGAGCAGGCATTACGCATGGATCCCTCTCCACTTCAGTGTCCAGATGGGCTACAGTACGTATCTGCTATTATCTGTGATCGTCTGATCTACTGGGCACACACGTCACCCTCCTCTGGTCACCCAGGTATCGGCCGTACAGTGCGCTGCCTGACCGGAAAATACTGGTGGCCTACCTTGGCTAAGGACGTGAGGGTTTCTGTCTCCTCCTGCTCAGTGTGCACCCAGAGTAAGGCACCTAGGCACCTCCCAGCTGTTAAGTTACAACTTTTACCAGTTCCACAACGACCATGGTCTCACCTAAGTGTTGATTTTCTAACTGATCTTCCCCTCTCCCAAGGTAACACCACCATCCTGGTCGTTGTGGACCGCTTTTCTAAAGCCTACTGCCTCCTTCCTCTGCCCGGTCTCCCCATGGCTCTGCAAACTGCGGAGGCCCTGTTTACACACGTCTTTCGGCACTACGGGGTACCAGAGAGATATAGTGTCTGACCGAGGTCCCCAGTTCACGTCCAAGGTCTGGAAGGCGTTCATGGAATGTCTGGGGGTCTTGGTCAGCCTGACCTCTGGGTTCCACCCCGAGAGTAATGGGCAGGTGGAACGGGTAAATCAGGACGTGAGTAGGTTGCTGCGGTCCTACTGCCAGGACCGGCTGGGGGAGTGGTCGGTGTTCTTGCCATGGGCAGAATATGCCCAGAACTATCTCCGCCACTCCTCCACTAACCTAATGCCTTTCCAGTGTTTTCTAGGTTACCAACCGGTTCTGGCACCGTGGCACCAGAGCCAGACCGAGGCTCATGTGGTGGATGACTGGTTTCCGCGTGCGGAGGAGACTTGGGATGCTGCCCACGTTCACCTCCAACGCGCCGTGCGTCGTCACAAGGCCAACACTGACCGTCACCGTAGTGAGGCCCCCGTCTTTGTACCGGGGGATCGGGTCGGAATCCGCCCCTCCGCCTGCCCTGCCGGAAGCTGAGCCCGCTGTTTGTGGGGCCGTTCAAAGTCCTGAGGAGAGTCAACGAGGTCGCTTACAGGTTATGACTTCCCCGCGATTACCATATTAACACCTCGTTTCATGTCTCTCCTCAGGCCGGTGGTAGCTGGTCCGCTCCAGGAGTCTGAGGTGCGGGAGGTCCCTCCACCTCCTCTGGACATCGAGGGGGCCCCGGCGTACTCTGTCTGTTCCATCCTGGAATCGAGGCGTTGGGTGGGGGCCTTCAGTACCTCGTGGAGTGGGAGGGGTACGGTCCGGAGGAACGGTGCTGGGTTCCGGTGAGGGATATCCTCGATCCCTCCATGTTACGGGATTTCCACAGTCGCCATCCGGCTCGCCCTGCTGGAGCCACGCGTCAAGGGGGTGGGTACTGTCACGACTTCCGCCGAGGCTGCCTCCCCTCCTTGTTCGGGCAGGTTACGGCGTTCGTCGTCACCGGCTTACTAGCTGCTGCCGATCCATTTATCATCACTCCACTTGTCTTGTCTAATTAATCACACACACCTGGTCCTCATCCCCAATTAGTCATTGTATAAGTGTTCCCTCTGCTTCCTTGTCTGTGTGGGTGATTGTTTGTAGTGAGCTGTGTGTAGCTCGGTTGAGCTACCCTTACCTTGTTGTTGCCAGGGTAGATATTTCCCCTGTGCCTGAGTTTTGTAGTCGCATGCTTGCGCAACTGTTTATCGACTTTGGATGCGTATTACTCTCCTGCGCCTGACTCCTTCTATCACACGCATCACAGTTTTATGACGTGCAGAAACATATATTTTGAGAGTTTGTGCAAATGGCCATATAGTGATTAGCTGAAAGTGTACATCGACTATCTATAAAGTTTCCGTCTTTCTTTCATAAATAAATGAACAAACTTCTCTTTAAAAAGTATAACTTGGAGGATCATTCAACCTGAGTGCCTGCAGTGTGCTCGGGGCTATCTATGCCCTTTATCAGCACTATAGATCAACATGCAGGTGTGGTCTTCTCTAACGATTAAAAATAAGTGGTCCACTTCTTTACCGCAATGTTAGAAGGATGAACAGGGTATCCATCTGGTTATTCACCCCCCGACCTACCATGCTGTTCAAGCTTGGGTAGTTCTGGATGTTGTCCCAACATATAGACCTGGGCCTATAATCATAAAAACTATAACAGCGAGAGGGATTACATGAGTTACAGTGTTGTTTGCAGTATGTTCCTTAGCATGAGAGCACTCTCTTCCTGTTGTAGGGGTCACCTGGGTTGTTCAGGTTTTATCTTTAATAGTGCATACTTTTAACTCTGTCAAAGGGTAAAAAACTGATAACATCCCCACAGTTTCCCTCATAACTGTCAGACTGTCAGACTCTTTTTGAATAGTTTTCATCCAATCCAGAGGGATACCAGGCACATATGTTGTTGGCTGATGCATTCTTTCTATCCTCCTGTTTTTGGAGCTTTTCCCTGTCCTTGTTAGAAGAAGTAGAAGTATTTTCTCCCCTTCTGTGATTGCATTGTCAGCATAAGGGTTTTGTTTATCATTATGATAACTAATTGAAACCAAAGTCAAATAATGCGGAGACTTTTGCCAATGTACTCTGCAGAAATTTAATTATGAAATACACTGAGTATACAAAACATTAGGAACACCTTCCTAATATCGAGTTGCACCCCCCCTTTTGCCCTCAGAACAGCCTCAATTTGTCGGGGCATGGACTCCACAAGGTGTCGAAAGCGTTCCACAGGGATGCTGGCCCATGTTGACTCCAATGCTATCCACAGTTGTGTCAAGTTGGCTGGATGTCCTTTGGGTGGTGGACCATTCTTGATACACATGGGAAACTGTTGAGCGTGAAAAACCCAGCAGCATTGCAGTTCTTGACACAAAACTGTGCACCTGGCACCTACTACCATACCCTGTTCATTGGCACTTCAATCTTTTGTCTTGCCCATATACCCTCTGAATGGCACAATCCATGTCTCAATTGTCTCAAGGCTTAAAAATCCTTATTTAAATTGTCTCCACCTCTTCATCTACACTGATTGAAGTGGATTTAACAAGTGACATCAATAAGGGATCATAGCTTTCACCTGGATTCCCCTGGTCAGTCTGTCATGGAAAGAGCAGGTGTCCTTAATGTTTTGTATACTCAGTGTATATGCTAATGTAGAGCCTTGTGTAGGCTATTCTACTGTATATATAAATAGATTCACCAGAGACGCTGCACCATAATACAACAATCTGTCATAGGCAACAATATACAGTGATATTGCAGAGGTCATACCAACAGTATATCAATGCCTTCTACAGCACAGATCTACAGTACTTTAGTCAGACAGCTGACGTATGTACTAGCCAGGGATCCCACAGGACTGGGAAGCAGATGGCCTAACTACACCATGTCAGCAGTTTTCCCCTAGCAACCTGAGATACTGGTTGTGGTCAAATGAAACCATAGACATAGCAGACACCTTCAAACCCTATTTATATTGCTCTCAGGTCATACATGTCCTGTTGAGGAGAATGTGAAACACTGCCTTATATCATGGTGTACCATGATTACCGAAAGTTGTAAATTGTGCACAAAACCACAAACATGAAACATAATGGATATTAGAAGGCTGTAGAGTCACTGTGGATAACTCATTCAGGAACATACAACATTTCATTACTTCTCAAAGAGGAAATGTGTATCACTGTAGTCAGAGGCTATAAATGATACAACCATTATGTTTATGAGAGGAAAGGTTTATCAATACAGACCAAGTCACAAAATATGTTTGGCCAAGTAGTCGGTGACTGGCCCAAAGGCTAAGCGTGAGAAAGAGGGATTGTTCTCTCTCAACCATATCGATCTGTTCTCCCATGAATCCTGTCCTGTCCCCTATATCCTGGAGAAACCTAGCCACACGGCCACCACCGTCCTGATCCATCACACGCTGCAAATGTATCACTGAAAAGTAAAATAATTGTTTACTGTTGTTCAGCTTAACTCCGATCTTGTTGAAGTGCATTGATCTATAAAGCAATCCAGGGTCTCTGGCCGCATATGTTCGGCCGCGCTGAGAAATGATTGGGTCTGATCTCTGGACAAGCAATGCCAAGCATCAACTGTAATTATTGAGATGGGATTTGGCCTGTCAGCATGATAAATGGTCGTTTGACTTTATTTGTCTTAGCTCCAGATCAGTTTGCAGCAATACCTGTCACCAAGGTATTCTATTTCCTTTACTCAGCATCACCAAAACAGACACATATTGAATACCTACTCCATCACATGAACAGAAAATCTTTCAATAATAACACAGGCCTCCATAGCTTTTCTGAGAGAAAAAATGCACGCAACAGCAAAATAGTTTGGGTTTGACAAGAGGACAAGAGGAAAAGTAAAGCCTGTTTGTTTTCTGTGGATGGTCTGTTTTGTTGCAGCTGTCAAAAAATGTAGTTACTGGCACTTAACTGGACTTTTCTCCTCATCCACAAAGCCTCCAGAAATTGACTTTTTATTTTGGGGTGATTATGTTGGGTAGCAGTGAGAACAAAACCTCAGAGGGGACTTCATGCTTGCAGGTGCAGGTCCCCTGAGCTGTTGTTGTTCATCGGTGAAATACAGCTTCTTGCCAGTGTGACCTTACCCACAGGAACAAATCAATTGTGTATGCAAACTCTGCAACTGTTGTCTGCCTAGCAGGTATCAATAATAAAAAGGAAAACAGTAAATGCTATAGCCTTTGGTTATTATGCTCTACTGACAATGCGTAATGTTTATAAATGCTAGACTTTCCATGTCATTCAAATGAATGGAATAATGATTGGAGTAATTTTATACATTGGAAGTCAAACAAGCAAAAGAACAAAGATCCTTTCGGATAAATGTAACAACCTTCAAACTACTGGTTTGTCTCACACCAACCCTTCATTTTGTCCTAACCCCTCCATTCTCTCTGTGATGGGTGATAGAGGTCAATACAGAACAGTCACAGTGGCATCTAATGCCATCGGATAACGGCAACACTTTCCCTCCTTTTTCTCTCTGTGGGGCATTTCGTTGCTGCATAGAGGCATAGCAGGTCCCTCTCTTTCCAGATCAATTATTCCCACCAAAATAAGTACGAGAGGAGGCCATGAAATATTTACGGTAAGGCTGAGCGGGGGTGTTGTAGCTCTTTTATTTTTCATGATGATGTAGGGACTGCAGCGGCGAAGGGAAGAGGCGCGGGAGTCGCTTGGGGCCATTTCCGAGTAGCTAATTCGGTCAGCGGTCCAAACCAACCCCGAGAACGGTCTGTCCAAGCTTCACTTAGGATGTCCCTTGTGGCCCCTCTCCCTCCCTCCATTCCCACCATCCTCAACGCTTACTCATATTTTGGTTGTCATTTAATGGGTCTGCAATGTCAACCGATGCCTCTTACTGGAGATTGAGGAGATTCTCCTCCCTACTGTTTGTTTTCTTTTCATGCCTTTCAGCATTATTGGTGTTTTGCAGTGTACATTTTACCCGATTGAATTGTTTGTTTTGAAAACGATGTTCCCCATTTGACCCCATACTTTTGCTTACACAAGAGGTTTTATTTTATGTTTTGTATAGAGTTTGTTCAGAATGGACAGGAGAATTTGAATGTAGTTGTAGAATTTCTACATAGATCTACATCTAGCCCTGAACTATTCACCATCATGCAACAGCCTTGGGATCCATTGATGGACGCAATGTTGCCCTCTTGTTGCAAATGTGTGTGTATTGTCAATGTATCTGTGGGAGTACATTCACAGTATGTCCACGATATTGCATTAAGAATTCCAAGATTCCATCAACCTATTCAGTACAGCTACTGGTGACTGTGATGCGCTTGCAGCATGACACCATTGTTTTCCCTTGTCGTCATGTTTTCCATGTTTACAATCGTCATTTTCAATTCTCTCCAATTTGCATCAAAATGAAGATGATAAGAGCACTGTCAAGATGGCAGTGTGTGTGTGTGTGTGTTTAACTATTAAAGTAACACAAATTTGACCAACTGGGGACATTTTGTAAGTCCCTACAAGGTCAAATGCTATTTCTAGGGGGTTTAGGGTTAGGGTTAGGAGCTAGGGTTAGGTTTAGGGTTAGGGTTAAGGTTAGGTTTTTGGGTTAAGGTTAGGGTTAGGGTTAAGGTTAGGGTAAGGGTAAGGGAAAATAGGATTTTGTATGGGACTGAATTGTGTGTCCCCACAAGGTCTGTTATACAAGACTGTGTGTGTGTGTGTGTGTGTGTGTGTGTGTGTGTGTGTGTGTGTGTGTGTGTGTGTGTGTGTGTGTGTGTGTGTCGCAAAAACTGGGACAGTTAATGACTAGACACACCTCTTTTGTGGAAGCGCATTGGTATTATTGTACGTTGGCTGAACATTGCTGTGTCCTCAGATCAAACATTCCATCTATCATTCTGAATCGCTTGTAGAGGATGGGAATCTGCCTCATCAATCCCACAGAACACCTGGTTATTATCAATACCATGGTTCATTGCTCCACTGGAACATGCTGCAAGAATGAAACGCAACAATGATGCAAATTCACCAGGCTGTTCGCGATGGACAAGCTGCGAGATTAGTTCCGTTGCAGTGAATAGCAAGGAATACAAGTCATAGATTGCCAGTGAAAATGGCTGGCCTTGAATGACTCACAATTGTAGCCTTGAATAGATGTGGTCATATTCTGTGGACAGACACAGTGTACATACACATAATAACATAATTCATATATTTATTGAATGAATTCAGGGCCTAATCATCCAGGTGGAATTTTGTCTGTTTACTCCTAAACCTACCAAGTAAGAATTGCCAATATGATTACATTGGTATTGGAAGCTGAGTGATGAGTTATTATCAAGGATCATAAAAGGAATTTCAAGAGTTTGTTTCTTACTTTTATTCCTCATTTTTACAAAAATATAAACGCAACATGTAAAGTGATGGTCCCATGTTTCATGAGCTGAAATAAAAGATCCCAGAAATGTTCCATAAACACAAAAAGCTTATTTCTCTCAAATTCTATGCACAAATTTGCTAACATCCCTGTTAGTGAGTGTTTCTCTTTTGCCAAGATAATCCATCCACCTGACAGGTGTGGCATATCAAGAAGCTGATTAAACATCATGATCATTACACAGGTAAAAGGCCACTTAAAAATGTGCAGTTTTGTCACACAACACAATGCCACAGATGTCTCAAGTTTTTGAGGGAGCATGCAATCGGCATGCTGACTGCAGGAATGTCCACCAGAGCTGTTGCTATTTATGTTAATTTCTCCAACCAGAAGCCGCCTCCAACGTCATTTTAGAGAATTTGACAGTATGTCCAACTGGCCTCAGAACCGCAGACCACGTGCATGGCATCATGTGGGTAAGCGGTTTGCTGATGTCAACGTTGTGAACAGAGTGCACCATGGTGGCGGTGGGGTTATGGTATGGGCAGGCATAAGCTATGAACAACAAAGAAAATTGCATTTTATCGATGGCAATTTGAATGCACAGAGATACCGTGACGAGATCCTGATGCCCATTGTCGTGCCATTCATCTGCCACATCATGATAATGCACAGCCCCATGTCGCAAGGACCTGTACACAATTCCTGGAAGCTGAAAATGTCCCAGTTCTTCCATGGCCTGCATACTCACCAGAGATGTCACCAATTGAGCATGTTTGGGATGCTCTGGATCGACGTGTACGACAGCGTGTTCCAGTTTCCACCAATATCCAGCAAGTTCACACAGCCATTGAAGAGGAGTGGGACAACATTCCACAGACCACAATCAACAGCAAGATCAACTCTATGCGAATGAGATGTGTTGCACTGCATGAGGCAAATGGTGGTCACACCAGATACTGACTGGTTTTCTGATCCACGCCCCTACTTATTTTAAGGTATCTATGACCAACAGATGCATATCTGTATTCCCAGTCATGTGAAAACCATAGATTAGGGCCTAATTTATTTATTTTAATTGACTGATTTCCTTATATGAACTGTAACTCAGTAAGATCTTTGCAATTGTTGCATGTTGCGTTTATATTTTTGTTCAGTATAATAACTGATCAAGAGAAACAGCCATTATAAAAGCCACTCAGCTGTAATGTCATGGCTGATTATGAAAGCAATAATGTTTCATGTGTTGCTGTTCAATTGACAAAATCAATCAAGTTTGTTGCTTCTTTTTTTTGTTTCTCATGATTACAAATCCCCCTGGCACTCAAAAAAGGCAGCCTCTCCCACTTTTGCTACAACATATGCCCTATACGTTCTGAAGAGCATAACACTCCGCTGACGTACACACGGCAGCTAGCCTAGCGGTTAGAGAAGCGAGCCAGCAACCGGTGGGTTGCCAGTTCAACTCCTGGGGCTGATGGGAAAACATTTTTGGGAAGAGAGCTGGCAAACAGAGGGTTGCTGGTATTGAATCGTAAATGCCCTTGAGCAAGGCATTTAACCCCCCACAACAGCTCCCAGTGTGGCAGCCCCCTGGACCTCTCCAAAACGTGTGTGTTTTTTGGAGGGGTTAAAGAGAAAGTACAATTTTGGTTGGACCTTGTGTGCAATTGACCAATAAAGTGATCTTAATCTTAAAACCCACCCTCACATACAGTATTCTAGTACATGTTAGAATCTATCCTTAACAGAGTCTAAATTCAGTCATCCACCTCCTCTCCAATTCCTTTCCTTTATTCTAATCTCAGGGGCTCCACAGCAAATTAGAGCCTAGAGTTGATTAATTATGGCATCCATCCACCACCAGGCCCTTCAGAGCTCCAAATCAATTTAAGTGACTTTCCCCTCTCAGCAAGAGTGGACTTTTTGTTCAACGACTTCATGAGAAAAAATGATAGCATTAATTTAGTGCCCCAGACCACCTGTTATGAAGATTTATGGTCATACTTAATGTTAATACACCTCTCCGCCCCGTCATATCTGATGTTAAAACTACCCCCAAGTCGACAAATGGGGGCTCTGCCATCTTTGCTATTTCCTGGGGTGTGTGTGGGTTAAATTAGTAACATAGTAAAATAATTTCTGGAAAGCAAGTTGTGGTAATTTGTAGATTACGTTTGGGGAGCTTGGATGGTTCAAATAAAATAATGACTCGTTTTTATACATCTCTCTTTCTCAATGGATTGTGATATAGCATAACGTTTACATTCAAATACATTTACAGCATCGATAGGTACAGTTGCATGTCGTTTTCTTCTGCAATCCCTTGCAATTTATAATGGTTATCTCAGTATACTGTAACAGAAATACACACTTACGGTGGCCAAGATGGTAGCTCAGCTCATGCAAATCCATGCAAAAGCCCTCATTAACATAACAATAAAACCACTTAAACTGGTACAACATTTCCACTAACGGTTGGCACAAATACAACATATTTTAGACCATGCCCCTAAATATGCTAATGATTCCCTGCCAGCACATTGCCCCCACCTACATTTCAAAGTGCACTAATTATTGTACCTAATGCTGCATCGTAACCAAGTGGGAAGTGGGAATTTACCACATACGACTGGAAAAAATCCACTTGAACAGCCCTCCAATTGGTAATTACTAGTGGGAAATGCGTCTCTCATCCCTGGGATGCGACTTCTCCCACATATTGACCACTGACGCCACCTACTAAGGAAATGACCTCGATAACAGCATTTTCTGCAGCTAAATTAACATTATTTATAAAAAGCAATCTATTAATATGTTTTTTTAACACTATAGCTATGTTTACAAGCATAATAGCTGTACTTTTAGTTTATGGTAGCCGCAGCTTGTGGGCCATTAGCCAACTGGCATTTCCCAACAATTTCAAAGCAGGTGAATGCATCCAACTGGTATTTAAGTTTTCACAACTGGTAAATTCCCACCTCCCACATGGTTATGAACACAGCTTTATATTTAATGTATTGGGTAGAAAAATTTATCATTATACTAGATTATCTGCACATGTACCCTAACAGTACCATGTGAGTTCCTATGAGTACCTCTGAAGGTACCTATGTGTACCTGTTAACTTTTTGTACACCAGTGAACAACACTGTACCATAACCGTACTCTTATATTTGAGAGTGTGTGGATATATGTTCTTAGTAACAAATAACCATCTGGTGGCACTGCTGAGACATTAATGCACTCTGGACCAAAAGGTTGCAAGTTCAAATCCCAAGAGCATTTCACACTAAGGGCTAGATTCTATCAGAGCTGCGCTAGTTGTGTCGGAGGTGGAACTGCGTTAGTGCTGTCAAATCCACAAGCGTCTGTGGCATTATTCCTGAAATGGAAATTGCCATTGGCTGCACGGGACTTCATTACCAGAAATACAGTGCATTCGGAAAGTATTCAGACCCTGTCCCATTTTGTTACATTACAGCCTTATTCTAAAATATTCACACAATTCCCCATAATGACAAAGCGAAAACTAGTTTTTAGAAATGTTTGCAGATGTATAAAATAAAAAAACGGAAATACCTTATTTACAGACCCTTTGCCATGAGACTCGAAATTGAGCTCAATTGCATCCTGTTTCAATTGATCATCCTTGAGATGTTTTTACAACTTGATTAGAGTACACCTGTGGTAAATTCTATTGATTGACATGATTTGGAAAGGCAAACACCTGTCTACATAAGGTCCCACAGTTGACAGTGCATTTCAGAGTAAAAACCAAGCCATGAGGTCGAAGGAATTGTCCGTAGAGCTCCGAGACAGGATTGTGTCGCAGCACAGATCTGGGGAAGGGTACCAAAAACATTCTGCAGCATTGAAGGTACCCAAGAACACAGTGGCTTCCATCATTCTTAAATGGAAGAAGTTTGGAACCACCAAGACTCTTCATAGAGCTGGCTGCCTGACCAAACTGAGCAATCGGGGGAGAAGGGCCTTGGTCAGGGAGGTGACCAAGAACCCAATGGTCACCTTCCAACAGGACAACGATCCTAAGCACACAGCCAAGACAACACAGGAGTGGCTTCGGGACAAGTCTCTGAATGTCCTTGAGTGGCCCAGCCAGAGCACGGACTTGAATCCGATCTAACATCTCCGGAGAGATCTGAATATAGCTGTGCAGCGATGCTCCCCATCCAACCTGACAGAGCTTGAGAGGGTCTGCAGAGAAGAATGGGAGAAACTCCCCAAATACAGGTGTGCCAAGCTTGTAGCATCATACCCAAGAAGACTCGAGGCTGTAATTGCTGCCAAAGGTGCTTCAACAAAGTACTGAATAAAGGGTCTGAATACTTATTTTTTATTTATTTTACCTTTATTTAACTAGGCAAGTCAGTTAAGAACAAATTCTTATTTACAATGACGGCCTACACCGGCCAAACCCGGACGACGCTGGGCCAATTGTGCGCCACCCTATGGGAATACTTATGTAAATGAATACGTTTGCAAAAATTTCTAACAATCTGTTTTTGCTTTGTCATTATGGGGTATTGTGTGTAGATTGATGAGTGGAACATTTTTTTTAAATCAATTTTAGAATAAGGCTATAACTTAACAACATTTGGAAAAAGTCAATGGGTCTGAATACTTTCTGAAATCACTGTATGTTGAAAACACTGTATGTTGAAAACACTGTATGTTAACAGCACTGTATGTTGAAAACACTGTATGTTAAGAGCACTGTATGCTGAAAACACTGTATGTTAACAGAACTGTATTTTGAAAACACTGTATGTTGAAAACACTACATTAACAGCACTGTGTGTGTATCATAATGACTCATTTTTGTTTGCAGGGCATTACCTGTGAAATCTCATGTGAAAATGTGAATCCACATGTGAAAGGTCATGTGATCACGTGTGAAAATCCACAGGTGAAACTTCATGTGAAATATCTTCAAATGTGAAGTGCTCCAAAAACACATGGTTAACATTATTTCACATGTGAAAATCCACATCATCACATGTGAAGTGTTCCAAAAACACATGGTTTCACATGATTTCACATGTGCAAAACATGTGGAAATGTCACATGAAATCTTGTGATTTCCCACATGTGAAATCATGTGGTTTTTCCGTAAGGGGATCCTGTCTCTCTCCCTATATACTGTAGCTCAGTGCTTTCTCCTTGGCTAAACTAGGCTCATAATTTAACATTTGTATTGATATTTACGGATCCCATACAAGTTTGTAATTAAGGCACATGAAAGTTCTCGTGTTCAAGAAGGCATTTCTGCAAAACAGCACTACTGTGAAGTAGGAACTAGCGTCATCCGCCTCCGTTGGGCTGGCGTTTCACATGTACTTGAGAGTGCACTATAGGCAGCCAGGCCCTTTTCATTATAAAACTTATTTAGAGCATCAGAGCGCTCTGCCAGGCGCAACAAGATGGATGCCGTCTAATTGAACTCTGCATGGTTCTCTCTCAAGGGCTATCCTCGGCTCTCTCATTACCGTGCCCTTGTCCTAATGAAGAACAAATTAGTTTGCTTTCACTTTGTACCCCTCTTCACCAAACAAGTCATTGGACTTCTCCAATTTCTCTTTGTCCTTTCATCTTTCACTTTTCATTTCTCCAAACAAGCCAGTCTGCTTTCTTTACCCTTGCGTCACCCAGCTCCGACCCCTGAAGTGCCACAGATGACGGTGTAGTCAGGCCTAGCTTCACAAGTTGAGTTAAATTTTGGCCAGAGAACTGAAGACAATTTTGCCATACTCTATAAAGGGGTTGCCATGAATTTGACAGTATCTTACAGGATTCTGTATTTCATATTACAGTACACCTACTGTAATATAAATATGGTATCAAAGCAAGTACTGTGTGATGACACACAGTACAATCCATAAAATTGACTGAATTATAATGTAAAAAAAAGTATATGCTACCGTATTCAGAATGAATGAATGAATGAATTAAATTAATTGAGGGGAGGGTTTTCTATATCAGAGTATCTTACTGTAATTGCAAGGGATTGGTGCAAGCAGGTTGGATGCTTAATAAAGTGTTTACACATTACAGCATATTAATGAATATTTTGTGTTTTAAATCACTTGCACTTCTAGAAGCCTTAATAAAGGCTTCCAAACTGGCAGCGACTACAGGGCAAAACAGACCGAAAGGACATAGCAAAATGCTCAATCATTTAAGGTTTAATGAATAGTCATTCTGAAAAGTACTTTTTTTCTCATGGCTAACTACCAGGAAGTTTGAAAAGACAGGTTGAGTGGGCAGGGAGCTTATATTCATGAGCTCGCCTTGACTGACAGCTCTTTGAGAACGCCTATGTCAAGCAACTTGTATGCAGTGAGCATTGTTGCAGTAAAACCATCTCAAGTAAATTTGATGATACACAAAGCAACTCAAACAACATTGAAATTGCATCAATGTCGCCCTAGTCTGACGTCCTGAGCGCTCTGGAACAGGTTTTTTCAAGGATCATTCTGTACGTTTCTCCATTCATCTTTCCTTCGATCCTGACTAGTCTCCCAGTCCCTGCGGCTGAAAAACATCCCCACAGCGTGATGCTGCCACCACAATGCTTCACCGTAGGGATGGTGCCAGGTTTTCTCCAGACTTGACGCTTGGCATTCAGACCAAAGAGTTCAATCTTGGTTTCATCAGACAAGATAATCTTGTTTCTCATGGTCTGGGAGTCCTTTAGGTGCCTTTTGGCAAATCTCCAAGCGGGCTGTCATGTGCCTTTTACAGAGGAGTGACTTCCGTCTGACCACTCTACCATAAAGGCCTGATTGGTGGAGTGCTGCAGAGATGGTTGTCCTTCTGGAAGGTTCTCCCATCTCCATAGAGGAACTGTGGAGCTCTGTCAGAGTGACCATCAGGTTCTTGGTCACCTCCCTGACCAAGGCCCTTCACCCCCAATTGCTCAGTTTGTTCAGGCGCCCAGCTCTAGAGCATAATTGTACCATCTAAACAGCGGTGAAATATATTTTCCATAATCAAAAATATTGTTGTTTCAGCTGTTTGAAGCTTGTGTATAAAACCAAAAGTAAAAGACGCAAGAACAAAACTGAAGAACGGGAAGCATAGAAATAACACACATAGAACAGATCTACTGCTTCTTAGACTTGCTTTCAAGTAAAATTATAAATCTATAACTCACATTTCTATGTGAGCTTGGTCAGGTTGCCACTTGAAATCAATATGTTTAGTATTTATTATGATCCCCATTAGCCAACACCAATGGTGACAGCTAGTCTTACTGGGGTCCAACACAAAGAATACATTACAGTTTTCATTTTTTGTGTGTGTGCGTGCATGTGTTAATGAGCCAGAAACAACAATACCATGCATCCACTAGTGGTCAAAAGCTTTTTGCCGCTCCAAAGATACCATATGGCACTATATTCTGTGGGGTGGAATTACAGTACCATTAGAAAAACAGCATTTACAGTATGCTGCATTTAAACGTTTGAGAATTTGTTACTGTTGATAATAGCCTACCTAGAATGACCTTATAAATTACAGTTTTCCGTTACAGTGTACTGATGAGGAAATGTATCACAGGAGTGAAATCAACAAACTGTTAATAGAATCAGATAAGCAGTAACATTTATAATCTATTATGCATCTTCTCCAGCTGTCTTATATCGTCATGGCAAACCCATACAGAACTGTCTTATGCCATCATGGCAAACCCATACAGAATATGTCTACATTACTACATATGGGTTTGATAAGGAGTAGGGTGTTTATTGGCAAATGTTTGGCCATTTGGTTTTGGTATTGAGGGCAACAGCTTTGCATGTTGCTGTTGTTGCTGCCATCACCTCCGGGGAGCTTATACTGTTGATCCTTTGTGTCCGTACACCCACTTAGCCAGTCACTCTGTATTACAGTGAGTCAGATTATCCGGAAATAAATAACAAAACACCACATCGACTTTGACTTTCCATCACAATAACAGCACCTTGGTGCTAATGCTGCACTAAAAAAGGCCACTGAAAGATTATTTGTTTGTTTGCCTGGGTCTTCCTATTAGTCATTTGTTGCAAACGGTGCCTGTTGAAAGAGAGCACTGTGTCATTTGAGCTCAGTGTCAAGGACCTTCTTACAGCTGCTTTCTTCCGTACTCCTTTGAACCGGCTCAGTTCACAGGCTCTGCCATCCTGAGCCCCCGCCGTACCCCTCTGTGGTGAAGACTTCAATACTACAGGCCTTCGCTGGTCCTTAACCAAAGGCTTTGAAGTGAGTTTCAAAGGTACATCAAAGAGAGCCGGCTAGAGATACATGATTGTCACATCTCATTTGGTTATGCAGTGATTTCATAGATCATACCATCTGATCCGTGAAATAGACCTCAAGACTTAGCCTACAATATACACTTATACACTACCGGTCAAAAGTTTTCGAACACCGACTCATTCAAGGGTTTTTCTTTATTTGTACTATTTTCTACATTGTAGAATAATAGTGAAGACATCAAAACTATGAAATAACACATATGGAATCACGTAGTAACCAAAAAAGTGTTAAACGAATCAAAATATATTTTATATTTGAGATTCTTCAAATAGCCACCCTTTGCCTTGATGACAGCTTTGCACACTCTTGGCATTCTCTCAACCAGCTTCACCTGGAATGCTTTTCCAATAGTCTTGAAGGAGTTCCCACATATGCTGAGCACTTGTTGGCTGTGCAAAGCTGTCATCAAGGCAAAGGGTGGCTATTTGAAGAATCTCAAATATAAAATATATTTTGATTTGTTTAACACTTTTTTGGTTACTAAATGATTCCATATGTGTTATTTCATAGTTTTGGTGTCTTCACTATTATTCTACAATGTAGAAAATAGTAAAAATAAAGAAAAACCCTTGAATGAGAAGGTGTTCGAAAACTTTTGAACGGTAGTGTATACTGTGTGTAGACCTAGTAACACTATGTTTATGTAGACATGGCCATCGTAATAATTCTGGTAAACAATTCTGAGAATGAGGTTTCAAAATGCATTCTATGTTACTGAGAATTATGAGAAGAGTTACCGATCCTAATTGACGCATAGGCTTATGTAGATGTAGGAACACCATTTGTATATTGTCATCATGTATTGTCATCGTGGCCATAGTCATACTCTGGCAATAATTAATGAAGATACATTTCTGAGAAGAGGTGGAAGGGGCTAGGCTGTTGAAGGTGAATGACCAGAGTCTGTAGAGCTAATCAGCTATTCTGAGCACACAACCATTACACTGTCATTTAATTGTAACATATTTTCATACGAAAACTCATTCTTATTACCTGCCCTCTCGCTCATCAAAAACACCCCTTCACAGCATCTGTGGTCTCTCGCAACGCTGTCACTCTCCTGTCGCGTACATGAGTCAAACCCGTTCGCCACCCAATATGATGAAACAAGTTAATTAAGTTGTCAGCCACGGAATGGGCTGACAGGCAATTATATCGAGTTTAAATATACATGAAGGCAGGTTCAAATGTAAACTCTGTATCTTAGATAACCCATCTATATAGAAGTGAGAGGGGAAATCAGTTTTGATGTTTGTTTGCTCGAACAAGGAAAGCAATTGATCAATTATGTGAAATCATAAAATATGTTCTGAATATCAGACATGTGGTTCTCCCATTCTGAAGTAGGCCAGATACTACTACTACTGATACTTGCAAGAGGCTTGAACCAATGAGGTCACTGTAAAAAGCAGATTGAGGCCTAAACAAGCATAATATTCTAGTTCATTTAGAATTGACCTAGTTACAGTAAGTTATGGTTTTGATTGTAATATTTACAGAAACAGCTGCATCAGTAGCCTCCAGGGACTGATCCAACAGTTAGCTGCACATCTGTACCTCCCACAGGGGTTAAACACACTGAACACTCTAATAGCTGAGAAGCTGAGAAACTCATCAGACGCAAAGTAACTATTTCACGAAATAAGTGGAAGAATGTGGGCGTACTGGCTCCTGAAACTGTTTTTGTAATGGGCTCTCATGCTTAGGAATTGACGTGAGATATGCTGCTGATCTCACAGGAAACAAACAAACAAATAGAAGCTCTCCACTGGGCACAGACATCAATTCAACATCTATTCCACATTGGTTCAATGTACTGTAATTTCATTGAAATGACGTGGAAACAACGTTGATTCAACCAGTGTGTTCCCAGTGGGTTATAGGCACCATCCAACAGCTGTGAATCTGTCCTCAAACAGAGATATGAATATAGAACTACGTGCTGTAACAAGCTGTGCAGTGTTACTATGGAAAGAGTGACTTAGATGGAATTGAGAGATGAAACATTTATGGCTTCACCCCATTTCTCTGTCAACAGAAACGCATAGTACTGTATGTAGGGCTACCTCAATGGGCACTAGTGGTTGTATACGTTTTTAAAGCTAACCTTTGCTTAGTACACAAATCCATGATGGCATGGCAGGAAACACGTTGGCCCAACAGATTAGAAATCTACAGTTTATAGGATAAGCTTTCTATGTATTTTATATTCAGAGGACTTTATAGGTGAAGCATCTGTATCCGGTTTCCTAACCTCATCGACACAGATAACAGAAAATGATTTTGATGGAGATCTCTGCGATGTTGCGTTTGCTTAATACAACTCACAGTAAATAAGATTACATCTGTGTTATAAACCGGCCACATTCATCTCGGACCATTTTCAATTGGTGTTGCGATTAAGTCCAAGCTATTCTGTGACATCATTCAAGGGATAGAAAAATTAATCTATATGAGACAGATTAAATATGATACATATCATAGCTCACAGGAGGCATGTTATCTTGGTATATGATGCTTCATCAGTCATTCTTTCATAATGCAGCAGCCTCTGCATCATTTTTTATTCAAACCCAGCAGAAAAGAGGAGAATGAGTGCATGTATATATGTATTCACACATAAATATGTGCATAATCTCACATTTATCACTTCTTCAAACAGCCTCTTTTAAAGGGCCTGCCCTCTCAGGGATGTAATGATGGGCTTAAGGGGAGATTAAGATAATTACACTCTGGTCACAGGGGCTTTGTGGGTACAAAGCTTTGTGGGCGCATTTCAATTTAAAACTCCAAATGGCCTAAATGAGGGATACTTAAGCGATGCATGCCAAATATATTAGAGTTGTGTCCTCATAGGTTTTTCTTTTTAAACGAAGGCTATTCTCAAACAAAATGGCCTCTAATTACTTTATCTTTAATCTGAAGATAGAAGACCCATGGGGCTCCTACAGTGGTCTGGAATGGAGGTGCTTAAACTCATTTCCCTCCCCTATGCCCTACCACCTAAACAGCCCTCATCCAAAATTAATACTGAAATAGGATCAGGAGGCCTGTATTTAGAGTGGACAACAATGTTGGTTAAGTAAAAACTAACCTGAATTGGAAAATAGACACAAAATGCTACCGGAGACTTAGATACTAAACTTATTATAGGCAGGAGAGAAAAAGAAGGATTGTGACAAGAGGCTTTGAATGCTAAGTTGTATTTAACACACACACGAATCAACGCGGTTCTAATTGACTGACCCTTGTCCGTTGTCTGACACTTGTCGAACCCAGTGTGGAAAACATCCATCTCTCTGTTGGATCTCTGTAGTCATTGTCAGAACTGTGTGTCATAAACACATACATATCTCCACTCCCTGTGGGCTAAACTCTTCCCTGTATACCACTACAGGTATTAAACTCAGCTTCTGTTCAAGTGCTTTGTTTCAAAGCCTCACTTTCCATTACAAACTAGTCAAATCCCAGAGGGAATTTCCTCAATCCCCATCTTCAATACATCGCAATTGCATACTCGGCCAATCAAATGCCAGGACCTGCAGTTATTGCTGTCATACCAAATGAAAACTGATGAAACCTATCAAGCAGTTGATGCTCCCCCATCTTATCAACATGAAAGCCTAGAATTATCAGTAAATTGGCAATTGAAGTTACAGTGAAACTGACATGTGGAAATGGAATTAGTCTTCGGTTTGAAATTATATGTGTGAATGCCTAGTATTAGCCCAGGGGAGTTATCACAGGGAATTGTTTCAGTTCTGAGGTTAGTGGACCAATCGAAACATTGTTCTATGCTGAGATGGAGCTTCATAAATGTATTCCCTCATTTAGCCTCCCTTCTCAAATTATGTTTCCACAGAGTGTGTGTACTTTACATTGTGAGCTCTGTAACATGTCATTCTGAACAGCGGGAGATAACCACAGTGCTTTCTTGGCTTTCAAAGTCTCAAATCTACCTTTGATTTCCTCTCCTCTCCCCTTTGGATTGATAGCATCTGTCAGAAATGGAGAGAACAAGAAAGAGATTCAAAAAGAGAGAGGTGGTAAAGAAAGGTAGCGGTGGAGAGCGGCTTAGCGTGCAGTCATATTAATCATGCTAATCTGTGGAGAGGGGTGTGCTTAAAAGTCCATTAACCTGTTCGTAGCAACGCAGATAGCTAGCATTTCTGAGGGTGCCAACCAAGCAGATAAATAGCTGCAGATGGGAAGGCTGACACTGGAAAACTATGTTGTCCACAGTGGGAAAAACATCACAGAAATCCACCTGTCGTGAGGGGGGATGGGGAGTGCAGAGTCTGCAGACAAATGTTAGTCATCAGGCCCCCTGTTTCGCAATGGGCAGTGTTGAAGGGAAACAAGCTCCCTGAGGCTTCCAGGAAATGTTTCCTTAGATGGTCTATTTTGGCCATAATGGTGCATGTGATGTGATGGATTACAGGGACAAAGCACTGTAGTAGCATTAAAGAAGAGCCACTGAGATAATGTTTGGCAAAGTCCTAAATGGCACCCTATTCCCCCATAGGGCTCTGGTCAAAAGTAGTGCACTATATAGGGAATATGGTGCCATTTGGGACACATCCTTTCTGTCTGACATACACCCATAAGAACTAGAACACTAAATACCTATTATTTTGCTATCAGAATGCACAGAACATACTACTAATGCACCGACTTCCTAAAACACACACACACACATCTTGCACTAAATACATTATTTTGAACCAATGTGATGGCAGTGGAAAACATTTTATTGCAAACGTATGCTTAATTGTTTTGGGTGTCCACTAAGAAAATTATCAATACATTCATAACTACAGTAGGCTGTTCAAATGCAATCCTCGCAACATTAACAGCTTGTGAACCTAACATTGGCTATTGATCAGCTTCAACGTGCGTGTAGAAAACGATGTCTCATAAAGCAGAAATTATTAATTAATTAATTAATTAAAGGTCAGTAAAAGAGGGATCACATTCTGAGTCAATAGCATTGTGTGGTGTAATCACTTCTTGGAGACGGGACACTGAGCCATTTAGAAATACCAAGGAAATACCAAGGATCTAACGACTTCACGAGGAAGGCTTTATAAAGAACCTTGAATATGCCGTACAAAGTTCAATGCATTAGTCAACCTTGATTGTGTTCGAATTACCTTGCACATCTCACATCTATCTCTCTATTATTAAAGGAAAATATTCGGACAATTCCCTGGTGATGCAGAGGTAGGAATTGTCATTCTCAGTGTAGAGGAATGGGGATAAGGAATGCTTTTCAGAGAACAACCTTCGACTTTTCTATGCCCCCACCAAAGTCTGCTAGAAAGACACTAAAAGATCCATCCACCTTTTCCAAATTAATCCTCTCTTCAATGAACCCTTTTCCAAGGGTTGAAAGTTCTCCCTCACCTTGGATCATCTCTTTGGAACATGCTTTGGAAAGACATAAAACTACAGTGTGTAATGCTACTGGCTTTTTATTTTGGACCAGAGCTCAATAGAATACACTGGCTGTCACAAGCCCAACGTGGTCAATATATTACGCAACCGCACACAGTCTCTGGTACAGCCCAGATAGGACGTGGGCCAGGAAAACTGGGCAAGGGGAGTCGACGGGAGCAGGGAAGGCTGAGCATTGGATCTGTTGTTTATCACTCTGGCCATAAAACATGTGGAACAGGACACAAGAAGAGAGGGAGGGAAGAGTGTCAGAGTGGAGGACCAGGGTCGGGAAAGAGCCCATATCTCCAGTGATTTATGGCATTTTCAGATCAGTCCTGTCATGGAAAAATTACCAATGACTGACAGGATGTATTTGAAGGACAGACCCAAGATGCCATGATGTCAATGAAATTATGCATAGATTGCATACTATAGGAAAACATGGCAGGGAAAATGGTGGTATTATCAAATGGTGTTATGACCTTGACATTGGTGATGGTCTTTATTATGACCATATAAATGATACTTGTTGGGGACATGGATAAGTCATTACTGAGCTTCATGAATGTCTCATTAGTTCAGCAGTGTTGTCTCTATGACCTATAGGTCTGTTAATTAAAACTAATGATTTATGAAATTCACTATCAACTGTCGTAGAGTGAATGGGAGTCAAGAAGAGGGGGAGGAATAATTTGCCTCGATGTGTCTTCAAAGGTAAAGGAAATGCATTAGGGGGCTTTTATGTACAGTGGGGTCCGATATTATTGACACATTTGATAAAGAGGAGCAAAAATTACTGTATAAAATAAATAATTGAAATACTTAGCTATATTGTATGCTTAAATTTTTTTAAATTATATTATTTTGTACTAATACAATTGCTCAGAGAAAGAGATTTTGTTTAACAAGTAAAAACAAATATCAAAAAAAGGAAGGGGTCAAAATTATTGACACCCCTGTTTACAATACCTTTCAATACCTCACCTTGCGAGGATAATGACACTGTGCCTTTTTCTTAAATGTTTTATGAGTTGGAGAACACATTGGGAGGGATCCTAGTCCATTCCTTCATACAGAATGCTTCCAGATCCTTGATATCCTTTGTCTGCGCTTATGGAATGCCCTATTCAATTCAAATCACAGGTTTTCAATGGGTTTCAAGTCCGGAGACTGAGATGGCCATCGCAAAATGTTGATTTTGTGGCCACTCTTAAGGAAAAAACATGATTTCACATGTGGAAACCAAATTATTTTCACACATTGGATACCAGCAACCTGAAATCCTTGAATTAAATTATCTGGCAACAGCTCTGGTGGACATTCCTGCAGTCAGCATGCCAATTCCATGCTCCCTCAAAACTTGAGACATCTGTGGCATTGAGTTGTGTGACAAAACTGCGCATTTTAGAGTGGCCTTTTATTGTCCCCAGCACAAGGTGCACCTGTGTAATGATAATGCTGTTTAATCAGCTTCTTGATAAGCCACACTTGTCAGGTGGATGGATTATATTGGCAAAGGAGAAATGCTCACTAACAGGGATGTAAACAAATTTGTGCACAACATTTTAGAGAAATAAGCTTTTCATGGGTATGGAACATTTCTGGGATCTTTTATTTCAGCTCATGAAAAATGGGACCAACACTTTACATGTTGTGTTTATATTTTTGATCAGTATAGTTACGAATGCATGATTAGGTACAATCATTACCGCACTTTGAAATGTAGGTGGGGGCAATGTGCTGGTAGGGGCTCATTAGCATATTTCAGGGCATGGTCTAAAATATATTGTTTTCCTGCCTACCGTCAGTAGAAATGTTGTACCAGTTTAAGTGGTTTTTTTTGTTATGTTGATGAAGAATCAGCACTTCTTTTGACACCGTTAGTTCTGCAGTCTTTGCAAGAACTTGTGACAATCAAGAGCTGCACTATTTAGAGATTATTGTGCTTCTTCCAGATGTTAAATGGCAGCTGTTTCACAGGAAATCACTGTTGAATTCTCACTAACATGCTATCAGCTAGTTGCAGCTGGGTTATTGTAAAAGTCAGCGTAGCAAATATGTCACACTCACCTGGTTGGTAAATCAGCATTAAAATAACTTATGACTAGCTCTGAATCAAATACTATATGGCTCTCTGGTATCACATGCTCTTATAGCAGCCTTTAATAAGGCTGCAGAACTGACAGTATAGAAGCTTAATGTTTATGAACAGAATACAACAGAGCACATTAACTGGGATGACGTTCCCTCTCATGGGAGACCAAAAAGAGCTAGCTGAAAGCCACTCCTGCAATCTTGTGATAGGCTGTCGCTGCTATAGTATGCTTTCAATCAGCAAATGATGTGCATGTTGTCAACAGAAACGTCAGTGAAGGCACAGTAGGTTACGGGCAAGGATTACTAGTGGCAGCACGTGGTCCTGTACGTTACTGGCAACATTTTGCCAGTAAGTCAGTGACTTTTACAGTAACTTAATATCAAATAGTTTCCAGTTAAGAAATAAATAATTAATAGCAACAAGTCACCATTAAGTTACTAGAAAACACACATTAACTTAATATACAGTTTAGTTCATTACTAATACATTTTCTTTCAAAGTTTGCAGAACCATGTCAGAGGAAGTGCTCAACTTACATCGGCATAACATCAAACACTTAAACTCTAAATCTCTAACCATGACCCAAATATGCTAATGAGCCCCAACCAGTACATTGCCCACTACCTATATTTTAAAGTGCAGTGATGATCGTGCCTTATATTCAAAATATTGAGTAGAGAAATCTCCCATACCTACAAGGTGCCGAACTGTACCATGTGAGTTTATATGGGTAGCTGTGAAGTGTACCTTTGACCTTTTTGTACCCCAGGGAACAACACTGTACCCTAACCATACCTTTATTTTTTGAGAGTGTGCTAATACATGTCCCAAGCAATGAGTATGCACCTGTTGGCACTGCAGAAACATTGATGCACTCCCAACCAAGCGGTTCAAGTACAGCTCCCCAAAGAATTCTACGGAGCTCCATTTGCATTGCGTTCCCAAAATGCAGCAGCACAAAAGTACGTAGAACTACGTAGAGAGATATGCAAACAAATCTCCATCGTATCCCTTGCGGATCCGTTGCATAGATTGTGTAGAGCCTTTAAATGTGAAAGTATTGTGTAAAGAATGTTAGGATAATTTATTTCAAGTTATTGAACAAACTTGGTTTCTTGATTTACAGGGAATGAATTAAATTGCTTGTAACCCAATTGAAGAAATGTGGGTAACACTTTACATTAAGCTTCCCCTATTACTATGCAACTACACATTAATAACTGTAGTAACAACATAGTAGTCACATAGGTGTTACTATGTAATTACATGGTAATAAGGTTGTAGCACTATCAGTTATTATACAATTGGAACAAGGAATGTGTAATTACACATCCACTTGCTGAAGGTTATTCCACATGTGTAATTACTGATGTTATTACACATTGTCTTGTTCTACTATGTAACTAAAGTTTTGTAATTACACGTTTGATTGTCACCTGTGAATTACCATGTTAATAACTCGAACCAAAATCTGACCTTGTTACATGAAAATACAAGGTCGAATCCACATGTAATACCAGGGTTGATAAATGGATTAGGATCGGGTAACAAAAATTGTAACAATGTTATGACCTGGCTCAAAGGCTATACTGAATCAAGTGTAATGTAAGAACAATGTAGTTACATAGGATACACTTGTAACTATCATGTACCTACCCAGGAGCAAGCAATTTAAAGTGAAACCCAGTAGGGAGTAGGGCATAAACTTTATAATTACTATCTGGCTCATTGTTCTATCTGTAGCCCAGCATTCTCCTGGGTTTCTCCTAGATAACACAGCCACAAAGTTAGATTCCACAGCCACATATTCAAAATTGGCTTTTTGGTCTTCATTTAAGGTTAGGGTTAGGCATAAGGTTAGCAGTGTGGTTAGGGTTAGGATTAAGGTAGCCTCGTCGTGAACCAGGTTTCCCTAAAACGGGAAGCCTGGGGAAGTTCCATGGTAGAAATCAGATAAAGAGGGGTAGGAATCTGGTGTAAATTAGTGACGCATCACAACACATCAAACCAATCAAATGCCTTGCTTGGGCGGAGCTCCAAAGGTGCTCACCAGTGCCGTAAAAATTTCAACAAAACAAGCACTGGTGACAAAACATTTTAGAACGTTTGCAGCACGCTGGTTTTCACAGCATTGTTATTTCGAGATAAACTAAAGCTGCAGCAAAAGGGGAGAAATGGTTTACAACGCAGGCCATATCAATATTTTTTATTTTGATGTTTCTGAAGTAATCTTTGGCTGTAAAGGCTAGCAAAATGGACAAGAAGTAGCTAGCAACAATGAGGTTTGTTTTGAGAAAAGCTAACTAGCTAGTAGCTAGTTCAATTTCTCTCGTGATTATAAAGCCATTAAAGTGTTAATAAAACAGCATATTATTGACCTTAAAGGTTATCTGTGTTAGCCCAGTCGCTAGCTTATCCAGAGTCAGTGACACATAGAGCAACCATGTACTGTTTATCTATGGGAACAAATGTAATCATGTTGCAAGCTACATTGCTAAAATTAATGAAATAAATGTTTATGAACCTCATAAAATGTTACCTGTAATGCTCATCTCCTGTAGCCTAATTGTAATCTCCTTATTTTCATCTCCTAAATTACAACGGTTGGATTAGCACTATAAACTATCCCAAAAATTATAGGTCAGCACTTAAAAGGCATGTACAAAATCTGGTATAAGGTTTGCCTCATATACACTACCAGTGAAAAGTTTTAGAACACCTACTCATTCAAGGGTTATTCTTTATTTTTACTATTTTCTACATCATAGAATAATAGTGAAGACATCAACACTATTAAATAACACATATGGAATCACGTAGTAACCAAAAAAGTGTTAAACAAATCAAAATATATTTTATATTTGAGATTCTTCAAATAGCCACCGTTTGCTTTGATGACAGCTTTGCACACTCTTGGCATTCTCTCAACCAGCTTCATGAGGTAGTCACCTGGAATGCATTTCAATTAATAGGTGTGCCTTGTTAAAAGTTAATTTGTGGAATTTCTTTCCTTCTTAATGCGTTTGAGCCAATCAGTTGTGTTGTGACAAGGTAAGTGAACCTGGCTCTCATGAGGACCGCCACTGGAATGGAAGACCCAGAGTTACAGCTGCTGCAGAGGATAAGTTCATTAGAGTTACCAGCTTCAGAAATTGCAGCCCAAATAAATGCTTCATATAGTTTAAGTAACAGACACATCTCAACATCAACTGTTCAGAGGAGACTGTGTGAATCAGTCCTTCATGGTCGAATTGCTGCAAGGAAACCACTACTAAAGGACACCAATAAGAAGAAGAGACTTGCTTGGGCCAAGAAACACAAGCAATGGACATTAGACCGGTGGAAATTTGTCCTTTGGTCTGGAGTCCAAATTGGAGATTTTTGGTTCCAACCACCATGTCTTTGTGAGACGCGGTGTGGGTGAACAGATGATCTCTGCATGTGTATTTCCCACCGTAAAGCATGGAGGATGAGGTGTTATGGTGTGGGGGTGCTTTGCTGGTGACACTGTCTGTGATTTATTTAGAATTCAAGGCACACTTAACCAGCATGGCTACCACAGCATTCTGCAGCAATACGCCATCCCATCTGGTTTGGGCTTAGTGGGACTATCATTTGTTTTTCAACAGGACAATGACCCAACACACCTCCAGGCTGTGTAAGGGCTATTTACCAAAAAGGATGGAGTGCTGCATCAGATGACCTGGCCTCCACAATCCCCCGACCTCAACCCAATTAGGATGGTTTGGGATGAGTCGGACTGCAAAGTGAAGGAAAAGCAGCCAACAAGTGCTCAGCATATGTGGGAACTCCTTCAAGACTGTTGGAAAAGCATTCCAGGTGAAGCTGGTTGAGAGAATGCCAAGAGTGTGCAAAGCTGGCATCAAGGCAAAGGGGTGGCTATTTGAAGAATCTCAAATCTCAAATATATTTTTTCATTTGTTTAACACTTTTTTGATATGATTACATACGTGTTATTTCATAGTTTTGATGTCTTCACTATTATTCTACGATGTAGAAATCCTTGAATGAGTAGGTGTTCTAAAACTTTTGACCGATAGTGTAGCTCAACATGTAAACAATGTGTTAGTTTAGCTATTCTCTTTTTCAGATGACAGAGGCCCATAAGGCCAGTAATGCCACCATACTGTAGGCCTATGGCTAAAATTGGCGGTGAATGCCATATAAGCTGCAAAATTGATTCACATAGCTGATATACTGAGAGAGAGTGACAATCAAATAAAACAACTAAACAAAATGGAAATGTACATTTGAGAATACGACACAGAATCACAGACACATTAGATACAGAACGCCTTCCGCTCTTTATTGCAGGATTGCGATAAGTGATTAATCAACATTGACACTAGTTCATTTTTAATAATAGTTTAACAATTAAAAGTTTAAACAGTTAACTTCAAAGAATCAACACTTCATCATTTCAAAATGTACAAATAAACAAACTTGTATGTAAAGATTAGACATCGTAGTCTAAACAACAATAGATAATTGAGTAGTAACAACTAGGCTACTATTACTAAAGCATCATTTCAGGTGAACAAAATAAACTCCATACCAGTGGTGGCCAACCTTGCTTCACTGATCCCTGATCTACTGGGTGAGCAGACTTCTGTTCCAGCCCCGCAATAGCACACTTGACTATCAACTCATTAGATTTGATAAGTTGAATCAGATGTGTTATTGCGGGGCTGAAACAGAACCCTGCACACCCAGCAGACCTCCAGCATGGTTGGCCTGCTCCAATTGTAATAGGTTTATACAGTACATTGTGTGTGATTTTAACTGTATTTTTGTATACAACATTTGCTAACACACTGTAGGAAGGCCTACACATAAAACCCATGGCATATAGGATATACCCTTAGTCTCTTGGGACATTCATTGGGCCATCTCTCTTCATCTGCAGACAGGCTTTCACAGGACAGAAAACATCACAAAGAAACAGGCTTCATTATACTCAAATTAGACAGACAGAATATTATGTTGCTATTATCTCTCTGTCCTCAAAGTTTCCCCCTCTAGGCACTGGAACTGGATAATCTTTTCATAATGTCCTCCCACAAAATTACCTGCCCTATCCAGTACAGTAGCCTACACTCTCCATTTACTGACAGCTGGAGCTGCAATTTCACCCTCTTCCATGTGTAAGTTAGCTAGTTAGCAGCTCAGTTGACTTAGCCTACAAAGTGGCCTACTGTAGCCAGCTAGCTAGCTAGCTAATAAAAAATAATTACTTGAATACAGTGGCTTGCGAAAGTATTCACCCCCTTGTTATTTTTCCTATTTTGTTGCCTTACAACCTGGAATTAAAATATATTTTTGGGGGGTTTGTATCATTTGATTTACACAACATGCTTACCACTTTGAAGATGCAAAATATGTTTTATTGTGAAACAAACAAGAAATAAGACACAAAAAAAACTGAAAACTTGAGCACCCATAACTATTCACCCCCCAAAGTCAATACTTTGTAGAGCCACCTTTTGGAGCAATTACAGCTGCAAGTCTCTTTGGGTATGTCTCTATAAGCTTGGCACATCTAGCCACTGGGATTTTTGCCCATTCTTCAAGGCAAAACTGCTCCAGCTCCTTCAAGTTGGATGGGTTCCGCTGGTGTACAGCAATCTTTAAGTCATACCACAGATTCTCAATTGGATTGAGGTCTGGGCTTTGACTAGGCCATTCCAAGACATTTAAACGTTTCCCCTTAAACCACTCAAGTGTTGCTTTAGCAGTATGCTTAGGGTCATTGTCCTGCTGGAAGGTGAACCTCCGTCCCAGTCTCATATCTCTGGAAGACTGAAACAGGTTTCCCTCAAGAATTTCCCTGTATTTAGCGCCATCCATCATTCCTTAAATTCTGACCAGTTTCCCAGTCCCTGCCGATGGAAAAACATCCCCACAGCATGATGCTGCCACCACCACTGTCACGCCCTGGCTCTGGGGACAATGTTATGTTGAGCCAGGGTGTGTAATTCTATGTTTGATTTTTCTATGTTGGTCTGAGTGACTCCCAATCAGAGGCAACGAGTGTCAGCTGGGTGTCTCTGATTGGGAGCCATATTTAACTGTCTGTCTTTCACGTTGTGTTTGTGGTTTCTTGTTCGTGTTGGTGTGTGTTTAACCATAGACGTCACGTTTTTTCGTTTGTTGTTTTGATCGTGTGATAATTTAATAAATATAATATGTTCACCCGCAACGCTGCGCCTTGGTCTCTCCATGACGATCGTGACAACCACGGATGGTGTTCTCGGGGTGATGAGTTGTGTTGGGTTTGCGCTAGACATAGCGTTTTCCGTGATGTCCAAAAAGCTCAAATTTAGTCTCATCTGACCAGAGTACCTTCTTCCATATGTTTGGGGAGTCTCCCACATGCCTTTTGGCGAACACCAAACGTGTTTGCTAATTTTTTTCTTTAAGTAATGGCTTTTTTCTGGCCACTCTTCCGTAATGCCCAGCTCTGTGGAGTGTACGGTTTAAAGTGGTCCTGTGGACAGCTACTCCAATCTCCGCTGTGGAGCTTTGCAGCTCCTTCAGGGTTATCTTTGGTCTCTTTTTTGCCTCTCTGATTAATGCCATCCTTGCCTGGTCCGTGAGTTTTGGTGGGCGGCTCTCTCTTGGCAGGTTTGTTGTGGTGCCATATTCTTTCCATTGTTAAATAATGGATTTAATGGTGCTCCGTGGAATGTTCAAAGTTTCTGATATTTTTTAATAACCTAACCCTGATCTGTACTTCTCCACAACTTTGTCCCTGACCTGTTTGGAGAGCTCCTTGGTCTTCATGGTGCCGCTTGCTTGGTGGTGCCTCTTGCTTAGTGGTGTTGCAGACTCTGGGGCCTTTCAGAACAGGTGTATATATACTGATATCATGTGACACTTAGAATGCACACAGGTGGACTTTATTTAACTAATTATGTGACTTCTGAAGGTAATTGGTGGCACCAGATTTTATTTAGGGGCTTCATAGCATAGTGAATGCATATGCACGCACCACTTTTCCATTATTTATTTTGTAGAATTTTTTGAAACAAGTATTTTTTTTTATTTCACTTCACCAATTTGGACTATTTTGTGTATGTCCATTACATGAAATCCAAACAAAAATCAATTTAAATTACAGGTTGTAATGCAACAAAATAGGAAAAATGCCAAGGGGGATGAATACTTTTGCAAGGCACTGTAGGTTCTCCCACTCTCTCCATTTTTTGGGACCTTACAAAAACAAAATAATGGGCAATCTTCACAATTTTTTGTGGTAGCAAAGCGCAGCCAGCAGCCATGTGGACGAATGGAAAAAAGTTTGTCATCAAAGTGATTTAGAACATGTTGTGACGTTTGACTTTACCAGTGTAATCCACTTTCAATTTCAATGAATATAAATAGCTGATTGTCGGCTACACTTGATAACTTGAAAACTAGCACTTGAAACCGGACGGAAAACAGTGACGCATATAACACACAGCACCCCTTCTACAGGCATGTGGGGGGAGGGTTCTTGGAATGTAACATCCAATCAAAATCTTGCCACTATAATCTTGCTGCAAAACAAAGATTCCCCAGACCTCCAAGGGAGCCGCGACAAAGACTTGATTTTGGAGGTATGGCAACGCAAGACTAGGGTTAAGGTAAGGGTTAGGTTTCAAATCCGATTTTAAGAAGATAAATTGTAGAAATGGATGGGGTTTAGCCATAATTAGGACTTTGTGTCTGTGTTAACTAGTGACAACTGTTCATCTGGCTTCTTATTTTTCTTCTTTTGAATGTGCAAACATACAATGTCAGTCACTAAATAATGAACAAAAAGGTTAATTAAATGTTATATGATTTTTGTGAGAGTTCACCAGGAAGTGATGTCATACTGACCTCTCACATACTCCTCTGCAGCCAAAATGGAAGCCACATTTCTGTCTCTTAATTTGCAGTGTTTATAAATGTTTGTATTGTGCAATGTTAAAGTGCAATGTAAGTCTCGAAATAGTGAAATAACATTGTTAACTACATGTTTCATAAGTTTTATTAAAGTTTACAGTGGTGTGAAAAAGTGTTTGCCCCCTTCCTGATTTGTTATTTGTTTGCATGTTTGTTACACTTAAATGTTTCAGATCATCAAACAAATTTAAATATTAGTCAAAGATAACACAAGTAAACACAAAATGCAGTTTTTAAATGAAGGTTGTTATTATTAAGGGAAAACAAAATCCAAACCTACATGCCCTGTGTGAAAAAGTGTTTGCACCCCCTGATATAACACAACTCAACTGTGATTTATCACATCTGAGTTCAATTCCTCTAGCCACACCCAGGCCTGATTACTGCCACACCTGTTCTCAATCAAGGAATCACTTAAATAGGAACTGCCTGACAAAGTGAAGTAGACCAAAAGATCCTCAAAAGCTAGACATCATGCCAAGATCCAAAGAAATTCAGGAACAAATGAGAAAGAAAGTAATTGATATCCATCAGTCTGGAAAAGGTTATAAAGCCATTTCTAAAGCATTGGGACTCCAGCAAACCACAGTGAGAGCCATTATCCACAAATGGCGAAAACATGGAACAGTGGTGAACCTTCCCAGGAGTGGCCGGCCGACCAATCTTACCCCAAGAGCGCAGCGACGACTCATCCAAGAGGTCACAAACGACCCCACAACAACATCCAAAGAGCTGTAGGCCTCACTTGCCTCAGTTAAGGTCAGTGTTCATGACTCCACCATAAGAAAGAGACTGGGCAAAAATGGCCTGCATGACAGAGTTCCAAGACAAAAACCACTGCTGAGCAAAAAGAACATTAAGGCTTGTCTCATTTTTGCCAGAAAACATCTTGATGATCCCCAAGACCTTTGGGAAAAAACTCTGTGGACTGACGAGACAAAAGTTGAACTTTTTGGAAGATCCAAAACACACCATCAAGTCCACCTCTGAATGGCTGAAGAAAAACAAAATGAAGACTTTGGAGTGGCCTAGTCAAAGTCGTGACCTGAATCCTATTGAGATGCTGTGGCATGACCTTAAAAAGGCAGTTCATGCTCGAAAACCCTCCAATGTGGCTGAATTACAACAATTCTTCTGCAAAGATGAGTGGGCCAAAATTCCTCCACAGCGCTGTAAAGAACTCATTGCAAGTTATCGCAAATGCTAGATTGCAGTTGTTGCTGCTAAGGGTGGCCCAACCAGTTATTAGGTTGTAGGGGGCAATCACTTTTTCACACAGGGCCATGTGGGTTTGGATTTTGTTTTCCCTTAATAATAACAACCTTCATTTCAAAACTGCATTTTGTGTTTACTTGTGTTATCTTTGACTAATATTTAAATTTGTTTGATGATCTGAAACATTTAAGTGTGACAAACATGCAAACAAATAAGAAATCAGGAAGGGGGCAAACACTTTTCACACCACTGTATTGACCGAGTTGGAAAACGTGTTGACATGTTTCATGATTCCTGGTCAGCCAATCGACTGCTCTTCCCTCTGCCAGCCTCTAGCTGACTCGATAGTTAACCGGTTAACTTCTAGTGAGTCTTTGTTTTCATTTCAACAATTTACTACCTGTAATGTGCTACATGCCTTGCTTAAGATTGTAGATGTAAAAAAAAAAATCCACTGAGGCTGATATGCTTGATCCATTTTTGCTGCAGCTCTCTGCCCCCCTGTTTTCTGAATCATTAACCCATATTTTTAACCTGACGATTATATCTGGTACTATGGTTTGAAAGGCGGCCCATGTACTCCTCCTTCACAAAGGTGGTGACCCTTAATAATTATCGCCCTATTTCTAAACTTTCTTGCCTTGCTAAAATATTACAATAATGATTAATTCTTAGTTAAGATCTTTCTTATTTTTTAAATGTATTCTAAATGTACATCAGTCGGGTTTTAAACCAGGTCATAGCACTCTCTCTGCTGCATCACAAGTTATAAATTTCAATATTGTGCTGCCCTCTTCATTAACCTGTCAAAGGCATTCGATACTGTTGTTCACTCACTGCTAATTCAGAGGTTTTCCTCAATTGGCCTAGACCAGGCTGCATGTCACTGGTTTAAAAATTACTTGACAGATAGAACTCAATGTGTACCTACTGATTTAAATATGGTTTTCTGGACATAACTAAAGGTGTCCTGCAGGAGTCAATTCTGGGTCCTGTACTTTTGACTGTTTACATTAACAATAGCGACTTATCTGTAAAAAATTCTAACCTGCACTTGTATGCCGATGATACTGTTGTGTATGCTATTGCCCCCACAGTTGCCTTAATCTGAACTACAGTCTGCCTTCATTGTATTACAGAAAAACTTTATTGATCTGAAATGAGTATTGAATGCAGTTAAAACTAAGTATATTTTGTTCTCTAGAGCACATAATAACTCTGATGATTTAAGCATATGTACTTTGGATGGTGTCCATATTGATCATGTCCCTGCTTACAAATACAGTGCCTTCGGAAAGTATTCATACCCCTTGACTTATTCCACATTTAGTTGTGCTACATCCTGAATTCAAAATGGATTAACTCGATTTTCCTCACCCATCTACACACAATACCCCATAATGACGAAGTGAAAACATGTTTTTAGAAATTCTGACAAATGTATTGAAAATTAAATACAGAACTATTTCATTTACATAAGTATTCACACCCCTGAGTCAATACATGTTAGAATCACCTTTGGCAGTGATTACAGCTGTGAGTCTTTCTGGGTAAGTCTTTACGAGCTTTGCACACCTGGATTGTAAAATATTTGCACATTATTCTTTTTAAAATTCTTCAAGCTCTGTCAAATTAGTGTTGATCATTGCCAGACATAGTCTTGCTATAGATTTTCAAGCTGATTTAAGTCAAAATTGTAACTAGGCCACTGAAGAACATTCAATGTAATCTTGGTAAGCAACTCCAGTGTCACGAGTTACAAAGCCAGAACCCAGAAGCAGACCAGGACAAGGTAAGTTGAAACGAAGGTGAGTGTTTATTTACAAATTCAAGAGTGATGCTGAATAATCCAGGGAACAGAGCGGGCGGCGTTGATTAGTTGTTGGGGGTGCAGTGGTTGATCCCATCATGGCTCGGCAGCCGCCGACCACCAGGCAGAGGTTGGATGAAGGTTCCGGACGAGTGACTGCAGATGGAACAAAACGGAGGTAAGTAAACAACAAACCAACAAGGTGCAAAACAACAAAACTAACGCTAGAAGCTCTAAGACTGATACTCTGGTAAACCTACTGTTCATGGCTAACGATCCGGCAGGGAATGGATGTTAGGCCAGAGCCTAAGAAGGGTGATGATCAGGACCAGGTGTGCAGATTGCTGATGGGATGCAGGTGCGGAAATCAAGAGAGCTCCCCGGAGCGTTCCAGAACCCTCGGGAAACTGGAGATCCCGAGCAGAAACACTAGTCCACAGACAGGACCCGACTCAGACTGCCGGGATCGTTACAGTACCCCCCTCCGACGAACGCCACCGGGCGGACTCCCGGAGCGCCAGGATGGAGGCGGTAGAAGTCACGGATGAGGTCAGCATCTAGGATCTGTCGCCGCGGAATCCAACTCCTCTCTTCAGGACCATACCCTCCCAGTCCACGAGATACTGGAAACCCCGGCCCCGCCGTCTGGAATCCATGATGCGTCGCACCGTGTAGGCAGGACCACCTCCGATCATCCGAGGAGGAGGAGGAGGAGGCGGAGGAGGCAACAGAGGACTGAGGAAAACAGGCTTGAGGCAGGAGACATGAAAGGTGGGATGGACTCTGAGCGTCCTCGGGAGTTTGAGTCGAACTGCCACCGGATTGATCACCTTCTCCACCACAAACGGACCAATGAACTTCGGTAACAACTTCCTAGACTCAGTCCGTAAAGGAAGATCCCGTGTAGCCAACCAGACCCTATCTCCGATGGTGTAGGTGGGAGCGGGGATCCGGCGACGATTCGCCTGGAGCTGATACCGGTCCGAAACTCTAAGGAGTGCCTTTCTGGCCCGATGCCAGGTCCGGTGGCAGCATCGAATATGGGCCTGAACAGAAGGCACTGAGAGCTCCCTTCTCCTGAGAAGGGAACAAGGGAGGTTGGTAGCCATACAGGCACTGGAAGGAGACATCCCAGTGGCAGATGTAGGGAGAGTATTGTGGGCATACTCAACCCAAGGCAACTGAGAGACCCAGGAGGTGGGGTTGGAAGAGGCCAGGCAGCGTAGCGTGGATTCCATCTTCTGGTTGGCTCTCTCCGCCTGACCATTAGATTGGGGGGTGAAAACCAGATGTGAGACTGACTGTAGCTCCAATGGCCAAACAGAAGGACTTCCAGACAGCAGAGGTAAACTGAGGGCCACGGTCGGAAACGATATCACTGGGCAACCCGTGGACCCTGAAAACCTCCCTAACCAGGATCTCGGACGTCTCCGAGGCAGAGGGAAGCTTGGCAATTGGCACAAAGTGGGCGAACTTGCTGAATCTGTCCACGATAGTCAGAACGACCGTGTTCCCCTCAGAAGCGGGCAACCCAGTGACAAAGTCCAGGGCCAGATGCGACCATGGTCGCCGGGAATAGGAAGGGGGTGAAGTAGTCCAGAGCTGGGCCGATTGGTAGCCTTATTCTGCGCACACACTGGACAGGCAGCAACATAACCCCGAGTATCCTCGGCCATGGCAGGCCACCAAAAACGTCTGCGAAGAAACGCCATCGTCCGAGCCACGCCAGGGTGACAAGCCATCTTGCTGGCGTGGGACCATTTGAGGACCGCAGGACGAACCGACTCAGGCACAAACAACCGACCGGGTGGACCGTTACCGGGACCGGGCTGCGTCCGAAGAGCCGCCATCACCTCCTCCTCAATCTTCCACCTAACAGCTCCCACGACGCAGTTCCGGGGGAGAATTGTCCCGGTCTTGGACCCACTCTCCTCCGTCTTGGAGAACATCCGAGACAAGGCGTCCGCCTTGCCGTTCTTAGATCCAGGTCGGAACGTCAGGGAAAAATTGAATCGTCCGAAAAACAACGACCACCTGGCCTGACGGGAGTTGAGACGTCTAGCCCGATTGCACGTAAGCAAGATTCTTGTGGTCAGTCCAGACAATAAACGGTTGCTCCGCCCCCTCCAACCAGTGGCGCCACTCCTCCAAGGCAAGTTTCACCGCGAAGCTCCCGGTTACCCACATCGTAATTCCTCTCCGCAGGCGAAAGGCGACGAGAGTAGTAGGCGCAGGGATGGAGTTTACTGTCCGTGGAGCATCGCTGCGACAGGATGGCGCCAACTCCCACATCAGACGCGTCCACTTCAACGACGAACTGACGGGCCGTGTCCGGTTGAGAGAGAATCGGTGCGTTGGTGAATCGCCTCTTCAAATCCAGAAACGCTCGATCCGCCTCCGGATTCCACTTGAAGCTCCTGATACTGGAAGTCAAGGCAGTTAACGGAGCGGCCACACGGCTGTAATCCCGGATGAATCTGCGGTAGAAATTCGCAAACCCCAAAAATCTCTGGAGCTGCAATCTCGTACCGGGCTGGGCCCATTCCAGAACCGCTCTAACCTTCTCCTGGTCCATCCTAATCTCTCCCCTGGAGATGATGTACCCGAGAAAGGATGTCGTGTGGGCGTGAAACTCGCACTTCTCGGCCTTCACGAACAGGCGATTCTCCAACAATCGCTGCAGAACCTGCCGGACATGCTGGACGTGGTCGGAAGGTTCCTTCGAGAAGATCAGAATGTCATCCAGGTAAACAAACACAAAGAGACCGATCATATCTCTCAGGACGTCGTTCACCATACTCTGGAATACCGCTGGAGCATTGGTCAGTCCAAACGGCATCACCTGATACTCGAAGTGACCCATCGGTGTATTGAAACCCGTCAACCACTCGTCTCCCTCTCTGATCCGGACCATGTGATACGCATTGCGTAGGGTCTAGCTTGGTGAACACCGTAGCACCCTGTAAGGAGTCGAAGGCAGAACTCATCAAGGGCAGGGGATACTTGTTCTTGACCGTGATGTCATTCAACCCCCCGATAATCAATACACGGTCGAAGAGAGCCATCCTTCTTACCCACAAAGAAGAATCCTGCCCCCAGGGGTGATGACCGAGGGACGAACGAGACCAGCAGCTAGGGACTCCTTGATGTAGGTCTCCAACGCCTCACGTTCAGGGCGGGAGATACTGTATAACCTTCCCTTGGGGTAGACAGCTCCAGGGAACAGGTTGATGGCACAATCATATGGTCGGTGGGGAGGGAGTGACAGAGCCTTCTGCTTACTGAACACTTCCCCCAAATCGTGATATGTCTCGGGAACCAGGGACAAATCTGGGGGTTTAGCCTCAATCACCTGACTGGGAACCGAATGGGGACAGGCAGTCTTGAGACAGTTAGCATGACAATCAAGGCTCCAACTCGTTACCTTGCCCGTCACCCAATCGAACGTGGGATTGTGTTCCTTCAGCCAGGGGTATCCAAGGACCAGAGGAACATGGGAAGACGGCAGAATGAAGAATGAAATCATCTCCGAATGATTCCCCGACAACAGCATCTTAACCGGTTCAGTCCTCATCGTGATACGTGCCAGACTACTGCCGTTCAGAGTGGTCGCTTCAATGGCTTCCGGCAATTGCTCCTTGGAAAGCCCCAGCTGTTCCACCAACTCGGCATCAAGAAAGCTTCCATCGGCACCTGAATCGATAAAAGCGTTAATCGCTAAGCTCTGATTCCTGTTCACAAGGGTAGCCGGGAAACGGGGTCTGACAGAGGTACTGAGAGGTTGAAACTGGCTCGCTAAAAGTCCTCCCAACTTTAGCGAGCCGGGCAGTTTGACGACCGCCGGGAACAAGTGGAGATGTAATGTCCCGAGCTACCACAGTAGAGGCAGCAGTTGGTCTTACGTCTATGTTGACGCTCCTCCTTGGTTAACCCGTGCCGCCCCACTTGCATGGGTTCAGAATCGGGAGAGAGGACCTCTCCACTAATCCTTTGTGGTGGAGAATGATCGACGTGTTCTGGTCCACCACCCGACCCGACTGGGAACTGAGAAGCTGATCGATTGGACGGACCCCATTGCTTCTCCCTCCTTCGCTCTCGGACTCGATTATCCACCCGAATAGACAAGGCTACCAAGCTGTCCAGGTCACTAGGCTCCGGATAGGAGATCAACTCATCCTTGAGCTGCTCCGACAGACCCTGGTAAAAGGCCGCTTGCAGAGACTCCTCATTCCACCCACTCTCCACAGCCAACGTCTTGAACTCGATCACGAAGTCGGCCACGCTGCGAGTTCCTTGGTGAAGCGAAAACAGGCGCCTAGCTGCGTCCCTCCCTCGGACGGAATGGTCGAAGAGCTTCCTCATCTCGGCCGTGAACCCCTGGTATGAAGCCATGCAGGGATCCTGTCGTTCCCAAACGGCTGAAGCCCACTCCAGCGCTCGACCACGCAGCAACTCAATCACAAAGGCTATCCTAGCCTTGTCTGTGGCATAAGAGTAGGGCTGTAGATCGAACACTAATCCACACTGCATAAGGAAGGAACGGCATCTTCCCAGCTCCCCCTCATATTTATCCGGCGTCGGAACCTTGGGCTCACGGAAGGACACAGCTCCAGAAGCGGCAGGCGAGATGGGTGAAACCGGTAGTGGACCCTCCACCGGAAACTTGCGTTGGTTCTGGACCTCCGTCAGACCGGTAGAAAGGTTCCGAACTGACAACGCGATCTCCTGTAGTACCGTGCTATGATGGCCCAACATCTTCTCCTGATGGGTAATGGCATGGCGAACAGAGTCCAGGTCCGCTGGGTTCATTACTGGCCGGATCGTTCTGTCACGAGTTACAAAGCCAGAACCCAGAAGCAGACCAGGACAAGGTAAGTTGAAACGAAGGTGAGTGTTTATTTACAAATTCAAGAGTGATGCTGAATAATCCAGGGAACAGAGCGGGCGGCGTTGATTAGTTGTTGGGGGTGCAGTGGTTGATCCCATCATGGCTCGGCAGCCGCCCGACCACCAGGCAGAGGTTGGATGAAGGTTCCGGACGAGTGACTGCAGATGGAACAAAACGGAGGTAAGTAAACAACAAACCAACAAGGTGCAAAACAACAAAACTAACGCTAGAAGCTCTAAGACTGATACTCTGGTAAACCTACTGTTCATGGCTAACGATCCGGCAGGGAATGGATGTTAGGCCAGAGCCTAAGAAGGGTGATGATCAGGACCAGGTGTGCAGATTGCTGATGGGATGCAGGTGCGGAAATCAAGAGAGCTCCCCGGAGCGTTCCAGAACCCTCGGGAAACTGGAGATCCCGAGCAGAAACACTAGTCCACAGACAGGACCCGACTCAGACTGCCGGGATCGTTACATCCAGTGCATATTTGGCCTTGTGTTTTAGGTTATTGTCCTGCTGTAAGGTGAATTTGTCTCCCGGTGTCTGTTGGAAAGTGGACTGAACCAGGTTTTCCTCTAGGATTGTGCTTGTGCTTACCTCTATTCAATTTATTTTTATCCCCCCAAAAAAACTCCCTAGTCCTTGCCAATAACAAGCATACCCATAACATGATGCAACCATCACCATGCTTGAAAATATGAAGAGTGGTACTCAGTGATGTGTTGTGTTGGATTTGCCCCAAACATAACGCTTTGTATTCAGAACATAAAGTTAATTTCTTTGCCACATTTTTTGCAGTTTTACGTTTAGGTTAGTATTGTGGCGTAACTACAATGCTACATCCTCAGTTTTCTCCTATCACAGCCATTAAACTCTGTAACTGTTATAAAGTCACCATTGGCCTCATGGTGAAATCCCTGAGTGGTTTCCTTGTTCTTTGGCAAATTAATTAGGAAGGACGCCTGTATCTTTGTAGTGACTGGGTGTATTGAAACACCATCCAACGTGTAATTAATAACTTCATCATAATCAAATGTCTATTCAATGTCTGCTTTTTTTATCTACCAATATGTGCCCTTATTTGCGAGGCATTGGAAGACCTCCCTGGTCTTTGTGGTTGAATCTGTGTCTGAAATTCACTGCTCAACTGAAGAACCTTACAGATAACTGTATGTGTGGGATACAGAGATGAGGAATAATGTTAAACACTATTATTGCACACAGAGTGGGTCAATGCAACTTATTATGTGACTTGTTAAGCAGATTTTTACTCCGGAACTTATTTAAGCTTGCCATAACATAGGGGTTGAATACTTATGGACTCAAGACATTTCCGCTTTGAAATGTTTCTACAACTTGATTGGAGTCCACTTGTAGTAAATTCAATTGATTTGACATGATTTGGAAAGGCACACACCTGTCTATATAAGGTCCCACCATTGACAGTGCATGTCAGAGCAAAAGCCATGAGGTCAAAGGAATTGTCCGTAGAGCTCCAAGACAGGATTGTGTCGAGACACAGATCTGGGGAAAGGTACCAAAACATTTCTGCTGTGTTGACGGTCCCCAAGAACACAGAGTGGCCTCCATCATTCATAAATGGAATTAGTTTGGAACCGCCAAGACTCTTCCTAGAGCTGGCCGCCCGGCCAAACTGAGCAATCAGGGGACAAGGCCTTGGTCAGGGAGGTGACCAAGAACCCAATGATCCCTCTGAAAGAGCTCCAGAGTTCCTCTGTGGAGATGGGAGAACCTTCCAGAAGGACAACCATCTCTGCAGCACTCCACCAATCTGGCCATTATGGTAGAGTGGCCAGACGGAAGCCACTCCTCAGTAAAAGGCACATGACAGCCCCCTTCGAGTTTGCCAAAAGGCACCTAAAGGACTCTCAGACCATGAGAAACAAGATTCTCTGGTCTGATGAAACCATCCCTACGGTGAAGAATGGTGGTGGCAGCATCATACTGTGGGGATGTTTTTCAGTGGCAGGGACTGGGAGACTAGTCAGGATCGAGGGAAAGATGAATGGAGCAAAGTACAGAGAGATCCTTGATGAAAACCTGCTCCAGAGCACTCAGGACCTCAGGCTGGGGTGAAGGTTCACCTTCCAACAGGACAACGACCCTAAGCACACAGCCAAGACAACGCAGGAGTGGCTTTGGGACAAGTCTCTGAATGTCCTTGAGTGGCCCAGCCAGAGCCCGGACTTGAACCCGATCGAACATCTCTGGAGAGACCTGAAAATAGCTGTGCAGCAACGCTCCCCATAGAAGCTGACAGAGCTTGAGAGGATCTGCAGAGAAGAATGGGAGAATCTTCCCAAATACAGGTGTGCCAAGCTTGTAGCATCATACCTAAGAAGACCTGAGGCTGTAATCGCTGCCAAAGGTGCTTCAACAAAGTACAGAGTAAAGGGTCTGAATACAGTGCCTTGCAAAAGTATTCATCCCCCTTGGCGTTTTTCCTATTTTGTTGCATTACAACCTGTAATTTAAATGGATTTTTATTTGGATTTCATGTAATGGACATACACAAAATAGTCCAAATTGGTGAAGTGAAATGCATATGTATTCACCCCCTTTGCTATGAAGCCCCTAAATAAGATCTGGTGCAACCAATTACCTTCAGAAGTCACATAGTTAGTTAAATAAAGTCCACCTGTGTGCAATCTAAGTGTCACATGATCACAGTATATATACACCTGGTCTGAAAGGCCCCAGAGTCTGCAACATCACTAAGCAAGGGGAACCACCAAGCAAGCGGCACTATGAAGACCAAGGAGCTCTCCAAACAGGTCAGGGACAAAGTTGTGGAGAAGTACAGATCAGGGTTGGGTTATAAAAAATATCAGAAACTTTGAACATCCCATGGAGCACCATTAAATTCATTATTAAAAAATGGAAAGAATATGGCACCACAACAAACCTGCCAAGAGAGGGCTGCCCACCAAAACTCACAGCCCAGGCAAGGTGGGCATTAATTAGAGAGGCAACAAAGAGCCAAAGATAAACCTGAAGGAGCTGCAAAGTTCCACAGCAGAGATTGGAGTATCTGTCCATAGGACCACTTTAATAATAATATGCCATTTAGCAGACGCTTTTATCCAAAGCGACTTACAGTCATGCATGCATACATTTTTGTGTATGGGTGGTTCCGGGGATCGAACCCACTACCTTGGCGTTACACGCGCCGTGCTCTACCAGCTGAGCTACAGAGGACCACTTTAAGCCGTACTCTCCACAGAGCTGGGCTTTACGGAAGAGTGGCCAGAAAAAAGCCATTGCTTAAAGAAAAAAATAAGCAAACACGTTTGGTGTTCACCAAAAGGCATGTGGGAGACTCCCCAAACATATGGAAGAATGTACTCTGGTCAGATGAGACAAAAATTGAGCTTTTTGGCCATCAAGGAAAATGCTATGTCTGGCGCAAACCCAACACCTCTCATCACCCCGAGAACACCATCCGTGGTGGTGGCAGCATCATGCTGTGGGGATGTTTTTCCATCGGCAGGGACTGGGAAACTGGTCAGAATTTAAGGAATGATGGATGGCGCTAAATACAGGGAAATTCTTGAGGGAAACCTGTTTCAGTCTTCCAGAGATATGAGACTGGGACGGAGGTTCACCTTCCAGCAGGACAATGACCCTAAGCATACTGCTAAAGCAACACTCAAGTGGTTTAAGGGGAATCTGTGGTATGACTTAAAGATTGCTGTACACCAGCGGAACCTATCCAACTTGAAGGAGCTGGAGCAGTTTTGCCTTGAAGAATGGGCAAAAATCCCAGTGGCTAGATGTGCCAAGCTTATAGAGACATACCCCAAGAGACTTGCAGCTGTAATTTCTGCAAAAGGTGGCTCTACAAAGTATTGACTTTGGGGGGATGACTAGTTATGCACGGTCACGTTTTCTGTTTTTTTGTCTTATTTCTTGTTTGTTTCACAATAAAAAATGTTTTGCATCTTCAAAGTGGTAGGTATGTTGTGTAAATCAAATGATACAACTCCCCCAAAAATCTGTTTTAATTCCAGGTTGTATGGCAACAAAATAGGAAAAATGCCAAGGGGGGTGAATACTTTCGCAAGCCACTGTACTTATGTAATATGATATTTCAGTTTTAATTTTTTATAAATTTGCAAAGAAATTCTAAAAACCTGTTTTTGTTTTGTCATTATGGGGTATTGTGTGTAGATTGATGATGGTTTAAAACAACTTAATCCATTTTATAATAAGGCTGTAACGTAACAAAATGTGGAAAAAGTGAAGGGGTCTGAATACTTTCCGAATGCATTGTATATAACTGCATCTCAGTGCTTGAGGCGTCACTACAGACCCCCTGGTTCGATTCCAGTCTGTATCACAACCAGCCGTGATTGGGAGTCCCATAGGGCGGCGCACAATTGGCCCAGCGTCGTCCGGGTTTGGCCGGTGTAGGCCGTCATTGTAAATAAGAATTTGTTCTTAACTGACTTGCCTAGTTAAATAAAGGTAAAATAAAATATAAAATATAAAATATACAAAAGAGTATATATATTATAATATCGTCTTTGTATCTCAAAATCATTGTAATGTGGTTAACCTTAAAAATCTAAATGAAAGTTATTCATATCTAAAAGATAAAATTCAACCAGAGAGCTCCCTTAGATCATGGGAAAAGACCGCAAGTGACCGTTGCACTTGAATCATTCCCACGGTGAATGGCTAAGCCCACTACTCTATGAAACCACACACTATTGCAGAGACTTTGATATTACCGGCCGCAATTGATATGCTGAAAACGATGTGTGGGGAGGCAGAGGCACAGAAACTCACATCAATACCTTTGTCAGATAACACTGTTAAATGAAGAATGTATGCTATTGCTAGCAATCAAGAGGAAACTGACTGAATGACTCAAAACTCCCCAGCTTATGCTCTCCAAATGGACGTTAGCTGTGAGGGCCGAGATGCCCTGCATTTACTTTTGTTCACTATACATGTCTCGGATGCGAGGACATATTGTTCTGTCTCATGATTCCCAAGCATTAAATGGCACATAGGATGTTCAGTGTGCTGCGTGGCTATATTGACGGAAACCAGATTCCATGGGATCGAATGGTGGGCTTTTGCACAGATGGGGTTCCAACTATGGCGGGACGGCAGGCAGGCCTTTGCACTTTAGCTATGAATGTGTCTCCCTCTGCCATATGGACGTATTGTATGATACACCGAGAGCAACTGGCGGCAAAAGAGCTGAGCACAGAACACGGAGATATACTGCAACAGGTAACTTCAATTGTAAACTACATCAAACCACATCCGCTGCGCGCATGCCTGTTCGCAAAACTTTGTGGAGATATGGGATCAGAGCATGACAATTTCACACCAAGGCTTGGTGGTTATCGAGGGGGAGTGTTGGAGAGATTTTTCACATTGAGAGAAGAACTGTTGTCATTCACAATGGATGTAAAAAAAATCTAAGACTTGGTTGACTTAATAAATGTGTCTCCTTGCCTATGTAACAGACGTATTTGGGAAACTGAACGAACTGAATGCAAGCATGCAGGGGAAATATAAAAACATTCTACAGATGAGTGAGTGACCGAATCAGTGGATTCAGAGGAAATAATTCATATTGGAGAGTCTTAAAAAAGCGAACCATGTCCCCTTCCCTCGGCTGTGCGTATTTCTAACAGAAAACAGCATCAGTAAGTGTCCCACATGAGTGATGACCGCTCACTTCCAACGCTTGGAAGAGCACTTTAGGACCTACTTAAGGTCCCAAAGTGCCAGGAAGTGAAATCGAACAGCTGATCGAGCTATCATGTGACCGAATGCTGCAGACAATGCATTCACGGGTCACTACGGAGGAGTTTTCAGTCCTGACTCAAAGCGAATACCCTGCTGTCTTCCTCTGAGCATTAAATCTCATGGTACCCTTCGCCAGCTCATCTCTGTGTGAAGCTGGATTCAGTGCTCTCGTCTACATTCAAACCAAATAGTGATCCAGGTTGGATGTGACAGCAGAGATGACAAGCTCCGACGCGACATCCACATCATTAGTTGTGGTGAGATAAGAGGGAGAATTTTCAGATATGGGGTTGTGGGCCAAAAACGTTTGGGAACCCCTGCATTAGATGCAGTTTATCATAGTGCACTGCACTTTATTATGGGCGACAGTTTTAGTACTCATCACTGCATTCTCTACCAGAAAGTTGGTTGGCCCTCTTTAATGTCACGTAGATTGATACATTGCTATATTCTAATTTATAAATCCCTTTTACAAAACTTCCACTGTACCTAAGATCATTACTAAACTTTAGACTTGAGTTACCACACCCGGTCTCAGGGATGGCTAACTCTGGAAATTCCTTTGGTCTCTACTGAGTTAGGTCAATCAGCTTTTAGTTTTCTTACACCGTATTTGTGGAACAATCTTCTAAATGTTCTTGAATTTGATGTTTTGGTGCATCTAGGGCAATTCAGAAAGCTGATTGAGGACCTTATTACTGATGAATGTGTTTGTTTTTTATGACCATGGATGTTTCTCAATATGCATGCTACCGTACTCCACACTCTCATGCTCCAAGTGCATTCTCCGAGGGCGTTCTCTTGAGTACATTCTTGTGAGGACGAGAGCGTGGAGAATGCATAAAACATTTCATTTGAGAAGCACTCGCACTCACCCTACTGTATTACCTCATGCTGCATCTCCCCATTCACTGAACATTCTTCCAGCCAGGACAATGGCAACAATAGAGACGAAACAAGATGTACACAAAGCAAATGTTTTATTTAATAATTATCAGCTAGATATACAGTGCATTCGGAAAGTATTCAGACCCCTTGACTTTTTCAACATTTTGTTACGTTACAGTTTTATTCTAACATTGATTAAATTGTTTTTTCACCTCATCAATTTACACACAATACCCCATAATGACAAAGCAAAAACAGGTTTTTAGAAATTGTTGCAAATTTATAAAAAATCACATTTACATAAGTATTCAGACCCTTTACTCAGTACATTGTTGAAGCACCTTTGGCAGCGATTACAGCCTCAATTCTTCTTGGGTATGACGCTACAAGCTTGGCACACCTGTATTTGGGGAGTTTCTCCAATTCTTCTCTGCAGATCCTCTCAAACTCTGTCAGGTTGGATGGGGAGCGTCGCTGCACAGCTATTTTCAGGTCTCTCCAGAGATGTTTGATCAGGTTCAAGTCCGGGCTCTGGCTGGGCCACTCAAGGACATTCAGAGACTTGTCCCAAAGCCACTCCTGCATTGTCTTGGCTGTGTCCTTAGGGTCGTTGTCCTGTTGGAAGGTGAACCTTCGCCCCAGTATGAGGTCCTCTTTCCCTCGATCCTGATGATGCTGCCACCACCATGCTTCACCACAGGGATGGTGGCAGGTTTCCTCCAGACGTGACGCTTGACATTCAGGCCAAAGAGTTCAATCTTGGTTTCATCAGACCAGAGAATCTTGTTTCTCATGGTCTGAGAGTCCTTTAGGTGCCTTTTGGCAAACTCCAAGTGGGCTGTCATGTGCCTTTTTCTGAGGAGTGGCCAGATTGGTGGAGTGCTGCAGAGAGGGCTGTCCTTCTGGAAAGTTCTCTCATCTCCACAGAGGAGCTCTGGAGCTCTGTCAGAGTGACTATCGGGTTCTTGGTCACCTTCCTGACCAAGGCCCTTCTCCCTCGATTGCTCAGTTTGGCCGGGCGGCCAGCTCTAGGAAGAGTCTTGGTGGTTCCAAACTTCTTCTATTTAAGAATGATGAAGGCCACTGTGTTCTTGGGGACCTTCATTGCTGCAGAAATCTTTTGATACCTTTCCCCAGATCTGTGCCTCAACACAATCCTGTCTCGGAGCTCTACAGACAATTCCTTTGACCTCATGGCTTGGTTTTCGCTCTGACATGCACTGTCAACTGTGGGACCTTATATAGACAGGTGTGTGCCTTTCCAAATCATGTCCAATCAATTTAATTTACAAAAGGTGGACTCCAATCCAGTTGTAGAAACAAGGATGATCAATGGAAACAGGATGCACCTGAGCTCAATTTCAAAAGGTCTGAATACTTAAGGTATTTCTGTTTTCATTTGTAATACATTTGCAAAAATGTATAGAAACCTGTTTTCACTTTGTCATTGTGTGTAGATTGATGAGGATTTTTATTTATTTAATTCATTTTAGAATAAGGCTGTAACGTAGCAAAATGTGGAAAAAGTCAAGGGGTCTGAATACTTTCCAAATGCACTGTATGTGAATAGTAATCCAGCTAACTAGTTAAAAAGCCATAAATGACCTAAAACCAATGTTGTGTAAGGTAGATGTCAATTCTTTTTGGATAGCTAGCTAACAATTCTCCATGGCTAGCTAGCTAGCCAGTTAGCCCTATTGACTTACTATGGACTTACCCTTTCACTGAACCTTCCTTCTTCTAGCCAGGACAATGGCAAAGAGATTAAACAAGATACACAAAGCATAACTATCAGCTAGCTATATGTGAATCGTAATAATGTAGCTAACCAGATAGTATAACAGGTAAAAAAAGACCTAAAACCAATGTTATCCAAGGTAAATGTCAATTATTTGTGGGTAGCTAGCTAACCATTCTTTGTGGCTATCTGGCTAGCCAACACAGTAGTAGCTAGCCAGTTAGTGCTATTGACTTACTATGGGCTTACGACCTACACACACTACAGTGGGTATTGTAGGCAGGTAACCATGCCAAAATTAACACAGGATATATTTATTAACGTATCAAGATAAAATATTGTAGTCATACAACATACTGTATGAGATGTGAATAGGCAACATTTACAGTGGGGGAAAAAAGTATTTAGTCAGCCACCAATTGTGCAAGTTCTCCCACTTAAAAAGATGAGAGAGGCCTGTAATTTTCATCATAGGTACACGTCAACTATGACAGACAAATTGAGGAAAAAAAATCCTGAAAATCGCATTGTAGGATTTTTTATGAATTTATTTGCAAATTATGGTGGAAAATAAGTATTTGGTCACCTACAAACAAGCAAGATTTCTGGCTCTCACAGACCTGTAACTTCTTCTTTAAGAGGCTCCTCTGTCCTCCACTCGTTACCTGTATTAATGGCACCTGTTTGAACTTGTTATCAGTATAAAAGACACCTGTCCACAACCTCAAACAGTCACACTCCAAACTCCACTATGGCCAAGACCAAAGAGCTGTCAAAGGACACCAGAAACAAAATTGTAGACCTGCACCAGGCTGGGAAGACTGAATCTGCAATAGGTAAGCAGCTTGGTTTGAAGAAATCAACTGTGGGAGCAATTATTAGGAAATGGAAGACATACAAGACAACTGATAATCTCCCTCGATCTGGGGCTCCACGCAAGATCTCACCCCGTGGGGTCAAAATGATCACAAGAACGGTGAGCAAAAATCCCAGAACCACACGGGGGGACCTAGTGAATGACCTGCAGAGAGCTGGGACCAAAGTAACAAAGCCTACCATCAGTAACACACTACGCCGCCAGGGACTCAAATCCTGCAGTGCCAGACGTGTCCCCCTCCTTAAGCCAATACATGTCCAGGCCCGTCTGAAGTTTGCTAGAGTGCATTTGGATGATCCAGAAGAGGATTGGGAGAATGTCATATGGTCAGATGAAACCAAAATAGAACTTTTTGGTAAAAACTCAACTCGTCGTGTTTGGAGGACAAAGAATGCTGAGTTGCATCCAAAGAAGACCATACCTACTGTGAAGCATGGGGGTGGAAACATCATGCTTTGGGGCTGTTTTTCTGCAAAGGTACCAGGATGACTGATCCGTGTAAAGGAAAGAATGAATGGGGCCATGTATCGTGAGATTTTGAGTGAAAACCTCCTTCCATCAGCAAGGGCATTGAAGATGAAACGTGGCTGGGTCTTTCAGCATGACAATGATCCCAAACACACCGCCCGGCAACGAAGGAGTGGCTTCGAAAGAAGCATTTCAATGTCCTGGAGTGGCCTAGCCAGTCTCCAGATCTCAACCCCATAGAAAATCTTTGGAGGGAGTTGAAAGTCCGTGTTGCCCAGCGACAGCCCCAAAACATCACTGCTCTAGAGGAGATCTGCATGGAGGAATGGGCCAAAATACCAGCAACAGTGTGTGAAAACCTTGTGAAGACTTACAGAAAACGTTTGACCTGTGTCATTGCCAACAAAGGGTATATAACAAAGTATTGAGAATCTTTTGTTATTGACCAAATATTTATTTTCCACCATAATTTGCAAATAAATTCATTAAAAATCCTACAATATGATTTTCTGGGAAAAAAATTCTCATTTTGTCTGTCATAGTTGACGTGTACCTATGATGAAAATTACAGGCCTCTCTCATCTTTTTAAGTGGGAGAACTTGCACAATTGGTGGCTGACTAAATACTTTTTTTCCCCACTGTAATTCCGAAGTCGGAGTGTATTTTCTCTCGCTTCAGCTCAAATAATGGCCTCCATTGATTTCAAGAAAGTTTGCATCCTTTATACGTGGTTTCGTCATATTTCTTTGCATAATTTCCGTTGAAACTTGTATTGAAGTTTGTATTGCATGCTTCAAAATCTGTACAAACTGAGTACGCATTCCAGAAGTGTCCTCCATGCTTCGTTTCGTATACTTTGATTTGGACTCCTACTCTGACCCTCCCGTGCTCGGAGCATGATAGTATGCATTTTGAGAAACACCCCATGTTTTCCCTTTCTTTCTGCTTGCATTTTGTATTTATATTTTGATGTGTGTATTTTCTGTAATTTACATAATTCAGAGCTCATCTGTAAAAGAGACCTTGGTCTTAGTATGACTCCCTGATAAAATAAAGGTAAAATAAAATTAGCTTAGCTAGCTACATTAGTGAAAACCCTGTTTTAGTACATTTGACTAACTAGTTAGTACGTTTTGCTAATAGTTATTGTGTTGAGTCTGAAATTAGGAATTGAATTTGAATGGCTTGAATATGAATCTTTGTCAAATCCTTTAAAGAAAAGTAAATGAAAAATTGTCTCCTGTCTCCTTATTTCTCCTGGTTAGCCTATTGTCTGCAAAGGTTGTTACATTGTAACTA